>NW_023425403.1:25699703-26315523 GCF_014108415.1 Molossus molossus | reverse complement strand
TCGGGCAGGTCAGCCCCTCTTCTGGGGTTTGCTTTTGTGTAAAAGGGTCTGTACTGAAGCTCGCACTCCTTGTGTTTGATGGTGTTTCCCATCCTGGATCTGGAGACTCTGGGAGCCTGAGGTCTAGGGTTTCTGCCTCACTACACAGTTCCCAGCAGGCAAAGGGCCCTGGGGGGAGGGGGCTCTCAAACCTTCCCTTCCCAGCTGGGAGATGTCTGGCCCCTCAAGTTCAGGCTGAACTCCTTCCTCCCGCCACTCCCTCTCTCCCATTCCAGGCTCCTCGGTGACAGATTGGTTCCCCTGCCCCTCACCTGGCCCCATCCATCTTGCACACCCTTTGCTCCCCCATCTGCCTCTCCCTGCTCTTAGGGCTGGGAACGATGGGTCCTGGGAGGCTGTCGGGTTAGCTAACTCCAGTTTCTCTGCTCCCCCACCCTGTCACCCAGTCCTAAAAACAAAGGAATGTTCTGGAGTTTGGGAAGGATGCCCCCCTCCCCCAGGAGGGAGGAAGGGAAGGAGGCCGCCTTGTCCTGACAGTGTCTGAGCTCTAAATAGAACAGAGCGGCTGGGCTGGGGGAATGAAAATAAACAGCCCCTCGGAGCAGCCCCTTCCTAGCAGATACCGGATTTTCCTTCTGGTTCCTCAACCCAGGGCCATTTCCCTCCTCTTTCCTCCCCTGCTCTCAGTCAGATCCCAGGGAGGAGGCACAGGGCGGTCTCAGGGTGATGGAGGAATGAGGGGTCCAGGTCCAGGCTGTGTGACACTGGGGAACTCGCCTCCCCTCTCTGGGCTTCGGTGGGGAAAGCCCACTGAATGGAAGGCCAGGGATCAACTCAGAGGTGACTGGAACTTTTCTCCCACAGGAAAGGGTTCTTATCCCAATGACTCCCCTGTGACATAAACTTAGAATCACTCTCTCCCTTTAAAAACATGACCCCCAATTTAAGGGTCAATTTCTGGTTAGGTTCACATTACCCTGGTTTGCCTATGCCTTAGGGGGAAATTCTCAGATTCACCCCCAGGGCTAAGGATTGCTGCCCCCACCCCAACACAAAAGGACGATCCATGGTAGCCAGCAGGAAGAGATTCCTAGGGGATCAGGAGTGGCTGGGTTTGTGCTGGGCTCTGAATAATTCAGGCCAAATAACCCATTCTGGGTCCTGGCCCCACTAGGGGCTGAATTATAGGTGTTGTCTTTGGAGCTCAGCGCATGGCCTCTCCAGTCTTTTGGTTCGATGAGGATTCAACCAGTGAAACCTAGAGGGCTGTTCTCTGCCCAGTGCTCGGCTTGAAATGGGACCGTGGGCCCTGACATCCTGCACCAGAGGGGGAGCCCTAAGGGCAGGGATCCTAAGATCTCTAGGAAGAGTCTTGCTGCCTCCAGCTCCTCTAGCAGGTAGGTGGGAAGAGTCAGGGAGGGACTTAGACTTCCTCTGGACCCCTCATTTTAGATAGATGGGGTCCTGGACCCCATATGGGTGTTGCAGCTGAGACCTCACACCACTGGAGGGTAAATGAGTGTATTGGAGTGTCCTGGCCTCCTCCCACCTCTGCTTCTTCCCTCTTTTCTTTCCTTCTTTCTCTCACTCTCTCCCCCTCCCCCCTCCTCCCCTCACAAAAGCTCTCTGTACACAGCCACTTCCTCTGGCTGCTGTCTCTGAGCCCAGACCTTATGAGAACCATATGGGGGAAAGAGGCTGGAAGAGAAGGGGGTGGGGAAGCCAGTGTGGCCCCGCCTCTCCAGCCAGCATTATTCCACTCCCCTCTGGCTATGTGCATAGCAGTTGGCACACTTTGCCCCGAACTCCCCTAACTAGATCCTGGTGGCTGGGGTGGGGGCACTGGGGGGAGGGCTCAGTCGGGAGCTGGAGGTCCAGAGGGAGATCTGTGCTCAAGAGCCACTTCCCAGAGGCTGCAGCAAGTGTCTGTGAGGGGCTGCCCCTCCCCCATGGTACATCTGAAGACCACCAGACTCAGAGCAAAAGGACCCACCATGGCTAGGTGCATCCCTGTGGCAAATGCCTCTCTTCCCTATGTGGGCAGCCTACGTGGTGGGCAACGCTGCCTCAGTTGGGAGGCTGAGCGGATGAGGGTTTGTTGGCTCTGGGAGAATCTGGTGTGACCTGTCCCATGTCTGGCTCCCTCCCCACCCAGCCTTGGAATGTTCCCAGGTCAAAAGGGCCTGGGTCCTGCCAGGAAGAAGCAGGGTTTTTTTTTTACAGCAGCTTTTGTGTCCATTGGGTCCCAAGTCCAGCAAGGTGAACAGTGACTAGTCCCTGGCCTGAGAGGAATGCTAAGAGAACCTAACCAGCTAACCTTGAGGCTGCCCGTCAGCTAGCTGGGTGACTATGGGCAAGAGAGGACCTCCCCTGTCAGCCTCAGCTTGCTCAGCTGTGAAATGTAGATGTAGGGGCTGGACTTGCTGATCTCTAAGGCCCTTTTCACTGCAAACTGTCTCAGAATTTATGACACTGGCTGGTATCCTCTGAGGGGCTGCTCAGATGTCCTGGGATGTCCTCTTAGGAGATTTCCTTCTGCAGTTATCTATTACCAGTCCTCCCCTGGAATTCCTTATAGTGCCCCCTCCCCCTCACTCTAACTGCCAGAGCTGAGAACAGAGGGCAGGTCCATCAGCTGCTGCACAGGGGTGGCTGGGGGGCTCACAGGGGTCTGCATCTCCCTGTAATAAGCTGCCCTCCATGAGACCTTCCCCCATAAAGGACAGGAGCATAAGTGCCCACAGCTGTCCTGCGGGCTGGGCCTGGAGACTGGGGGTGGGACAGATGGATCAGGAAGGAAGCCAAGAGTTCTGCTTTTCTGGAAAACTTAAAATGAAAATCCATTAGAGGGGGGAGGGGGAAGCAAATCGTGGGGAGGGGGGCATGTAGTCTACAAAAACAGAAGGCAGAAGTTGAGATAACAGGGTGGAGGTGGAAGGGTTTTAGGTGAGGTAAATAGGGTTGTTCACAGCAATGCCGGGGAACCGTTTGGAGGCCTTCTCTGAGCGGAGAGGGTCTTTGCGGACAGGCACCTTATCTAGCGCTTTCTTTGCCTGAATAGCCCCAGACCCAGGGCTTGCCAGGTCTCCCAAGATGGAGTCCCACATCCCCTAAGGACCTTTGAGCGGGGTGCTGTGTGAAAGGGACAGGGTTCTGGTGGCCCATTCTGGAGGAAAGCAGGGGAGGAGGGAGGATAAAGCCAGTGCAAAACTGTTGGCTCAAGTCCTGTTGTTTGCACCAGGTGACAGGCAAAAAGGTGGACGGGGAAGTTTGTGTGGAAAAGAAAAAGAGTAGGGAGGAGGAGTTTGGGAGGGTGTGGAGGAGGCTTTCGTGCTTTTGCCTCTTGCTCTGCTGCCAGGCTGAGACTGCAGCCCCTTTCCAGGCCTCTCTTCCTTCTTCCCTCGAGATGCATGCTGGGCTAGGGATGGGTGCGTTGGAGGGACTGAGTCCAGGGAAGAGAATCCTAGCCCAGCTTCTGCTGAAGAATGTGGCTTCTTCTTTCCTTCAGAAGCCAGAATGGTGGGGTGGACAGCAATCAGGATCAGGATTATGTGAGGGGCGGGGAGGAGATGCTAAGAAATATATCTTTGGCTGGCGTTCAGTCACCCTCCAGGCTGATGGGCCAGGGGGCTCGCAAGATCCTCTGTGGCCTGCCCTGTCTGTCGTCTCTGTGGGGATGTCCAGCCAGGCTGAGGGGGCTGTTCCGTTGGAAAGTATCTGGGGATGGTTTGGGATGGGAAGGTAAAGCTAGTCATGTTTGCTGCCACCCTGTCATAATATATTCTCACCCAAAGTTGGCCCGACTCTCACCTTGGAGTGGCGTCCATGGGAATTAGCCATGGCTGGAAAGAATTAGTTGCCAAATCATTCTAAGATGTACTGCTAAACCACCTTTTTGTGTTTTCCCCATTCTTTCTGCCTTCAGCACGTTAGGATTCCCTAATCCCAACAAACAGACACTCAGAGACAGTGTCCTTCCCAGGTGTGTGAGCACAGCCACAAGATCCAGTATATAAACACCTATGGAACTGAATTGTCATGGCCCAGCAGGAAATCAGCACAGTCACTGGCCCAGCTACTCCACACTGCAAGCATTTTTCTCCTCCAGAACTGAGTGGGCTGGGGAATGCCGGGCCTGTCTGGACACTTCAACACTAGTGGACTCTCAGCAGGACCTGGAATGAATAGCCACAGCTGCCTTCTTAGGCCACGGCCATATCCCTGAGCTGCTGAGAGGTGGGAGAGAGCAGACATACTGCCTCCACCCCACTAATGCGCACACACACACAAACACACACACCCCAGCTGGAGAAAGGGCAGGCCAGCCCGCCAGCGTCAGAGGCTGACCAGTCTTGTCCTGTCAGGAAGCGGGCAGCCTCTGAACTCACCCAACCAAAGGCGTTACTGTATTGTTCTGGACACAATCGGATAGACTGAACCAGCCCCAACTCGGGCAAGGGGCGTTGGGTTGCCACTGGGGTCAGGAGGACAGAGAAAGGGAAGCAGCTTGCAGGCTGGATCCAGGACAGGAAAGGGAAAGGAAAGGGCAGAGGCGAGGGCCCGACCCTCCACTCCACACGGCGTGTGTGGAGCTCCAAGCACGTGGTCAGCGCAGGAACTCGCCTTTGGTGGGGAGGGGTCGCTAACTCTCCTGCGGTTTCGGGGACTTCAGATTCCCATCGAGGAGGCTTGGGGTCGGGTTGCCAGCAAAGTGAAGGCTTAATAAGGCCCTGGCTGGGAAGGGAAACGGGATGACGGAAGAAGGTTGGGAGGCAGCCGCTTTCCCCTCGGCCAGGTTTCTTTCTTAGCAAACTTTGCTCTAAAAAGTCAATCGAGAAAACAGCCGAAGCTAGTGTCATATCCAGGGGAGGAAAGAAGAGGGAGGAATGCAAGAACCAGCGCAGACCTCACTTGCGCGCGGCGGAAGAGGGATCCAAGAGGAATTGAGACGTCGGGGTCTCATTCAGACCAGAAGCGCCTGCACCCGAACCACAGACTCTTTCTACCCTCCCGCCCGCGCTAAGCAGACCAACCGGCTGGAAGCCGGGCTGGCAGTCTCCAGGAGCAAGTGGGGCGCCCCCCACTGGAGGAGCCTGGCCTGCTGGATGAACCCCGGAGACTCTCCCAGTCCAGCCAGGGACGCGTCCGCGGGGCTAATGACCACAGCACCTATTGGGCCGCGGGCGTGGATCTTTCCCGAGATTTCCATCCATCCCACCCACCTTAGGTTCCCGAAGTTCGCAACACAAGCCCAGGCTGGACACTCAAGGGGCGTGGGCATCCCGCCAGCTTGCATTCCCCTTCACCTGTGCAGGTGAGTGGGCGCTCGCTGACTCTCTCTGGGTCGCGCCCGCCCCCGAAGCCCCATCTTCCCTCCACACCGCTGGCGCCCTAATCTCCCTCCTAGTTCTCCAAGCCTCTCGTCTCGGCGCCCGGACTCAGGCCTGTCCCAAAGTGTCTAAAGTGGCGGCGGCGTCCCAGTCCCCCCTCTGCCCACCCCTTCCGTCTGGTCTCCTGTCGTCCTCCCGTCCGGACTCGGGCCGGGCCGGCCGAGTAGGGTACTCACAGGGTAACGGTGCCGTTAGGCAGGAGGCCGGGCTCGGGAGGCTCCGGGAGGTCCCCGCCGCCGCACACCACCCTCCTACGCGCCGGGTTGGGGGCGCCGCTGCTTAGCCCCTTGGGCCGCTCCCCAGAGCACTTGCAGCTGCGGATGGGGACGGGGCAGCCGGGCGCGCCCCGAATCTCGCGCGCCAGGAGCAGAAGCCACGGCAGCAGCGGCAGCAGCAGGCGAGCGGGCGCCCCCCGCATCCTGCATCCCCCGGCGCCCATCAGCCCATAGCCCCGCAGGGACCCACAGCGCTGGGGCCGGTCTGCGCGCGGGCCGGAGGGACCCAGGCGTGCGGGAGGCGTGTTCAGCAGGGGCCCGGGGCACTCGAGGGCGGGGCGGGGGGCCCTGGGCGGAGGCAAGCCCCGGGGTCCCCGCCGCCGCACCCCGGGGGCATGTCCGGCGAGCGCCCCGGCGGGGAGGACGCCGGCGCGGCTGTCAGAGCAGGGCAGGCGGTCCCAAGCGGTGCGGCCGGAGTCTCTGCGCGGTGCTCCCGGGCTGGTGGAGGACGGGCCCCTCCACGTCGCCTGCTCTGTCAGCGCTGGGCTGGGACCTAACGGATCGCGCCGGGCTCCTGCTGCCGCCGCCGCCGCCGCCGCTTCGTGCCATGGATGGAGGCAACTCAGCGCGGCGCAGCTCCCGCCGCCGCCAGACCCCGCCCGCCTCCCCGAGGGGGCGCCCTCCCCTCGCCGGCGCGTCCGCGAGGCCCTAGCGCCTCCCGCTACGCAGCCAGCCCGATGCCCTCCTGGGCGCGAGAGTGGGCAAGCCGGCCCGAGGCCCCGCGTGTCCTGCACCTGCCTGAACCCAGACTCCTCTCTCCCGCCCCTCTCCACAACCCATCCCAGACCTTCAAGCCCACCGCCATCACTTTCCTCAAAATCCTCCCTCCCTCGTGCGCATACAGCCAGCTCCCCATGCTTCTGGGAATTTCACTGACCTGCGGCTTGGCCAGAGATGCCTGGTGCTCCACGTTTTGGGTTGAACTTTGTTCCCCGCTCGGGGGTTGCTGAGACTCGGCTTCTCTTGGCCCCTGACCTGATGGTCAGTCTGGAAGCCGGCTCTCACTGTCACAGCCCTACTCCAGCCCTTGCAGGACACCGCCGGAGACTGAGGCGGCCCAGACCCTCCTCCGCTGCGCTGACCTTCCCAGCGGGGCGTGCATGTCGCTCCGCCAAGGAGGGGGCAAGGGCCAAGGCAGACGGACTACATCTTGCCTCTTACCTTTTCCACATCCCAGCGTGTGTCTGTGTGTGTGTGTGGAGGGGAGGGTGCGGGGTGCAAATGAGGAAAAGCAGGGATCTGTGCGGGGGTGCGGGGGTGTGGAAAGAGCACTGTACTGTGAGACAGTACAGTGAAGAGCCCCATTCTAGACAGCACTGTGTGACTTTGGACACAACCCCTAACATCCTGGGGTATGGAATCTCTGGAGTCAAAATGGGGCCCTGCCTGCCCCCTACTTTATGAATGTAAGTTGTGGCCTGGGAATTGAGTGAATGAGGGAGCACTCGGTTTCCAGAGTGAGAGGTCTGGTGGCTTTGGACATGGTTTGACCATGACAATTGGGCATGGGGGTGAAAATTGCCTTTGTCTTTGATGGACTGTAATGATGGGCCCGGGCTGGGGAGAGAGGGAAAGGGAAGTGTGGCCCACCGTGTCTGCTTCCTCAGTTTCCCCACAAAGGCTGGCTTTTCTGCCACTTAACAGAGCTTTGCTGCTGAGGGTCAGGCGGCCTGGGTTGGGGGATCCCTGGGCAGGACTCCTGTTCTTCCTTCACTGTGCCACCAAAGTGGTTGCTACAATGACCACTGCCTTCTTTCTGTTTTCTGCTGGTGTGTGTGGCACCTTTTCCAGGACGGTGGTCTTTCAGCGGGTCTCCCACCCCCCTTTGCGGGGAAGCAGCTTCTCTTCCTTACCCACTGGCATTGGCAGCAGACACAGGGCCAGACACTGGCTTCTTCACTTTCCCTCTCTGGCTCCACAAGTCTCTCCCAGTTGCAAGCTCTGGTTCCTTCAACTTCCAAAGATAAATAAATAGTGATTGCAAATGGAGGAGGAGAGAAGGCAGTGGACTCCCCCAGCAGGAGCCCTCTGCAGGCGGTGGGGGCGGGATGAGGCTGCATTCCTCAGGAAGGGTCAGGAGTGGAGTGTGTCACAGAGCCACAGGCCCAGAGGCAGGGTCTGCCGTCCCACCCTCCAGTGCCCAGGACAGGAAAACTTCAGAGAGGAGAGGAGGCCTCTGGCTTGGGTCACACAGCTTTTCTGTCAGTTCTGTTTGCTAAATGAAGAAACTCCAAGTCTGGAAAGGAATTCCCCTGCAACACCCATTCTCTGAGGCTGAGTAGAGGCCAAATGACATTTAATAAGGTTATGCTTCCTCACAGGTGAGAAGTGCTTGGTGAAGACATTTACAAAACGCTGTCCTGTCTACTGGTCATCATTTTGGGCTTCTGTTACCCACCCAGGGAGGTCAATGGGGCTGGGGTTACTTTCCCATTATGTAAGAGAGGATTTCTGGCCGGTGTGGTTGAGTGGACTGAGTGTTGTCCCTTGGGCTGAGAGGTCCCAGGACACATGCCTGGGTTGCAGGCTTGATCCCCAGTGGGGGGCGTGCAGGAGATGATCAACATGTCTCACACTGATGTTGCTCTCGCTCTCTCCCGTCCCCTCTCTCTCAAAAATCAATAAAAAATTTTTTTTAAAAAAGAGTGGAGAATAAACCTAATCACTCACTGATTGATAAAGAACTTACCTTCTGAGTTGTTTTAAAAAAATTTTACTTATTGATTTTGAGAGAGAGAAACATCAACTTGTGTTCCACTTATTTATGCCTTCATCAGTTGATTCTTTTTTTTTTTTTAAATCCTCACCCCAGGATATTTTTCCATTTTTGTTCAGATAGAGTGGGAAGGAGAGAGAGGAAGAGAGAGAAACATTGACGTGAGAGACACATCAACTGGTTGCCTCCCGCACAACCCCAATTGGTGCCAGGGACAAACCACAACCGAGGTGCGTGTCCTTGACTGGAATCGAACCTGGGACTCATTGGTCTGAGGGCTGATGCTCTAACCACTGAGAGAAACTGGCCAGGGCCATCGATTGATTCTTGGCCGAGGATCAAACACCTGGCTGAGGATGAAACCTCTGCCAGGGCTGATCCTTTTTAAGTGCTCTTTTCTCCCAGTCACTCAAAGCTTTTCTGATAGAAAGCTCTTGGTTATTTGTCCTCCGAGGTGCAGGGTAGAGTGAATGAGTGGCCTACATAAAAATCATTTTATCTTGAGGTTTGTTTGAGATAGAAGGATGACTCAAATTTAGTTCCCATCCCCAGGAAATCTAGCTAGGGAGTTTGTTCATAGTCCCTAGTGCATGATAAGCTCTTGAATGGAGTAGGGATAAGGTACCATGATAATAGGGATGAGGTTGAAGTAACCCTGTCTGAAGCAAGGTAGTGGGGCTTATCATAAGTTTTAGTCCAATCTAAGGCAGACGTGTAACACACATTACACTTCTAGACCATGATTATTCCCTTAAGGGTCTGCTATACTCCTCTCATAAAAAGCTTGCCTTTGCCAGGTACTAGCAGTGAGCCAACCTCTCTCTCTTTTAAAAATTTTAATTTTTGTTAATCCTTATCTGAGGGAGGGAGGGGGAGAGAGAGAGAAATATTGATGTGAGAGAGACACATATATTGGTTGCCTCCTGCATGAGGCCGGGGATTGAACCCACAACATGCCCTTTACTGGAATCAAACCCTCAACCCTTCAGTCCCTGGGCTATGCTCTAACATCTGAGCCAAACAGGCCAAGTTGCCAACCTCTTTTGTCCCCAACATCAATGCTGATCCATTCCCCCTTGTCAAGGTGTGGCTGGGGCCTTTTACTCCAGGATAGACCAGGCCCTCCGTTAGGAGCAGCTGAGAATGGAAATGGGGTAACAGTCACTGTCCCCTCTGTCCATCCCTGGAGCAGACCAGAGCTACCACAGGACCTGCACAAAAAGGAGGGTAACATCACTGATGTGCCAGGCAGTGTTGACTGCACTTTATTATTTTTTAAAATATTTTTTCTTTATTGATTTTAGAGAGAGAGGAAGGGAGAGGGAGAGAGATAAAAATATCGATGAGAGAACATGGATTGGCTGTCTCCTGCATGCCCCTCACTGGGGATTAGGTCCACAACATGGGCATGTGCCCTGACCGGGAATGGAACCAGTGACCTCTTGGTGCATGGGTCGACGCTCAACCATCGAGCCACACAAGCCAGGCTGTTGACTGCACTTTGTAAGAATTAGCTCAGTTAATCCTCACAACAGGGTGAAGATGACTGTTTTAACAGGGAACTGAGGTGAAGAGGTACCTTAATAGTAACTTGCCCAAGGATATACAGTGAGTAAGTAACAGAATAAGGATTTGGACTCTAAATTTTTTTTTTAATCCTCACCTGAGGACATTTTCCACTGATTTTTTAGTTAGAGTGGAAGGGAAGGAGGGAGGGAGAGAGAGAGAGAAAGAGAGAGAGAGAGAGAGAGAGAGAGAGAAAGAGAGAGACATTCATGTGAGAGAGACTCATTGACTGATTGCTTCCCGCACAATCCGACTGGGGCCGGGGATCGAACTTGCAACCCAGATACATGCCCTTGATCAGGAATCAAACCCAAGACTCTTCCGTCCATGGGCCGACACTCTAACCGCTGAGCCAAACCAGCCAGGGCTGGACTCCAGATTTTTAACTGCTTTGCTCTATAATTTCTAGGGGAGGAAAGAGACCCTCAGCAATCCCCCACCAGCTTCACTGCCCCGAAGGTTTCCTCACTCAGTTTAATTCCCTCGCCCCTCTCTGAGCTGAGCTTTTAAAGATGTCCACTTCCAAACCAGAGCTGGGAGTAGAACCAGGATCCTCTCCCCTATTCTTCCAAGAAAGTCAAGGAAGACAGAAACTTTCCGAAGGAGCCGTTACTCAGCTAGAAGAAGTGGAGGGTGAACAAGGACTATTGGGAGGTCACAGAATCAGAACACGCCCCAGCTCCAGGTCCCCTCTCCTCACCCAGCTGTCTGAGGCCCCACCCTGGATGGTCACCTTTTAATCCTTAGGTTTTCTTGCTCCCTCTGTAGTGCCTTGTTACCTTTCAGAGACAAGGTCTTAACACAGACCCAGGACAATAGTGGGTAAGATCACAGCCCATAACTGAATCAATAATGTGAATGTGACATTTCTCTAGGGCTCCATTAGCTTATAAACACAGCAGAGGCACAGAGCCTGTGACCCCCTCCTCCAGTCTCCCTCCCAGAATGGCTCTCCTAGGTAGTCTTCTGAGCACTCTGCCCCCCTCTTCCTTGTCTTGATTTATTTTTTTTATCCTCACCCAAGGACATTTTTGCATTTATCTTCAGATAGAGCTGGAGGGAGAGAGGGAGGAAGAGAGAAGAGAAACATCGATGTGAAAGAGACACATCGAGTGGCTGCCACTCACACAACCCCAACCGGGGCCAGGGACAAACTGCAACCGAGGTATGTGCCCTTAACGGGAACTGAACCTGGGACTCTCCGGTCTGCAGGCTGATGCTCTAACTGCTGAGCCAAACTGACCAGGGCCCCTCTTCCCTGTCTTATACCTCCATGGGGACTGTGCTGAGGTGTCCGTCCTGTTGGGACATTCACACTGAGGTTCATGATAGATGTTAGTGCCTCAACCAAAAGGAATGAATGAGAATTCATTCCTATCTAGATGAATACTTGGGGCTGCAGGGGCTTCCCTTTGGTGCTCAGATTTCACCACATGCCAGGTACCTGTGTATAATTTAGACATTCCCAGGGTTATAATCTCTGTGTCTATGAAAATCTGACTCATCCTTGAAGTGAAATCTACTCACATTCTCCCAGATGATGGACTATCTCCTCACTATGAGCACAGTGGCTAAGAGCATGAACTCTGAAGTTGAATTAAAATCCCATCTCTCTATTTTACTGATGGGCAAGTCACTTAATTTACCTAGACCTCGGTTTTCTCATCTGTGAGTTGGGGGTTAAAAACAGTTTTAACTTCCGAGGATTATGATGATGTCAGTTATATGTGTGGATGAAAAAGGGGCCACATACCAAACCTGACAAGTTTAGGGGAGGCCAGCATGGTGGGCCTTACAGACTCAGAACTGAACATAAACATTCCAAACTAAAAGTGAGACATGGCTCAGCCTGTGTGACTCAGTAGGTTGAGTGTTGTCCCATGCACCAAGAGGTCACTGGTTTGATTCCAGTTGGGGCACATACCTGGATTTTGGGCTCGATCCCCAGTGGGGGGCATGCAGGAGGCAGCCAATCAATGTCTCTCTCTCATCGATGTTTCTATCTCTCTCTCTCCCATTTCTTTCCTCTTTCTCTAAAATAAATAAAAACATTAAAAAAATCAAGCCCTGGCCAATTTGGCTCAGTGGTTTGAGTGTCAGCCCCCAGACCAGAGAGTCCTGGGTTGGGTTCCCGCTCAGGGCATGTTCACCTTTTAACCCTTAGGTTTTCTTGCTCCCTCAGTTGCGCTTCGTCCCTGACCCTGGTTGGGGTTGTGCGGGCAGCAGCCAGTCGATGGGTGTCACATGGATGTTTCCCTCTCTCTCTCTTCCTCCTTCTCTCCCTCTTGCCCTATCTGAAGATAAATGAAAAAATGTACTCAGGTGAGGATTTAAAAAGAAAAAAAAAAGAGTCATAGAGAGTAGTGTGGTCCTAGGCCTGTAACTTCCTTGACAAAGTTCAGTCTTCTTTACCTTAAGTGAGCCTGTCTATTGTCTTTTTGCCTCTAAGATAACTTTGAAATGTCAGTAATCTATGCAGCAGAGCACAAGACTACAGAATCCCTCATTATCTTGTTTCCCGAATGCCATCTCTGTGCTGTAGATGTTAAGTATTAACTATCCTGCACCCACCGGTGTAAAGGAAGTATGTGTCTCTCCATTTTGCTTTTTATCCAATCTCAGAGATTTCTCTGCTTTGCTTTCTCCCACCCCCTTTAATCTACCACCAATAGATTTCATGCAATCCTCTTTACATCTCCTTTTATTGTAGTGTATAAAATAAGCTACAAAACTGCCATTCTTCAGAGCATTTTCTCAATCCGTTGAGATCTTGCTTCTCGGTAACTGTCGTCAGTTTGGCTCAAATAAACTCATAAAAATTCTCTACAGTTTTGGATGTTTTTTCATGTTGACATATGTCAATGAAGCCTGTACAATATGATATAAAAATATATTTGGTGTTTGTCCCAGTTCCTGACCCAATGCTCCTAAAACCCTTGGAATTTCCTGAATACTAGGAGTATCTTCTGTTATCCCCAAGGACACTCTTTGAGCACACCTGAATTCATGCCAATGAGGTGATTTAGGATGGCACCTGTTTTTCCCCTTGGGGAGATAAGGGATATCTCCTCGCCCTGGGAAAACCACCTTCATGATCATGGTATGTCCCCTGCCAGGTAAGGATAGGGTGGTACTTTAGATAACCTCAGGATGGGGCTGGCCTTTCCGCCCCATCCACCAGCCTCCAGGAAAGTGAGTGGGCTGCCGGACATTGCTCTTCATAAACCCTCTTGAACAATGAGGTTCAGAGAGCTTCTGGGTTGGTGACCACATCTAGGTACTGGGAGGGTGGTGCACCTGGATTGGGTGAGGCAGCTCCGTGCCCCCTCTCGCGGTCCCTGCCCCAGGCATCTCTTCTAGTCGGCTACGCTTGAGTTATATCCTTTACTTTATAGTAAATCAGCGAATGTATGTTTTTCCTGAGTCTTATGAGCCGTTCTAGCAAAACGTAATAATAAAGAAGTAAAAACTGAAGAGGAAGTTGCAGAAATCCCAGACGATTCCCAGCCAGTCGGTGGCCTGGGACTAGCATCTGAAGGAGAAGCAGTCTCGTGGGACTGAGCCCTTAAGCTGTGGGGTCTGCTAACTCTGAGTCGTCAGTGTCAGAACGGAACTAAATTGTAGGACACCCAGCAGAGGTCAGAGAACTGAAGAACTGAAGAATTGAAGTCAGAGAACGCCCCAGCCCGGCACATGCCAGTCCTCAGTAAATGTCAGCTAACCTGCTGCTCCTTGGGCTGGCTGCTATTTTTCGTATTGGTACCTGCACAGTTTTGCTTTATGTTATAGTTCACTGGCTACAGATTTGACTTTTCCACTACCATATAAGGTCCCAGAAGAAGGAATTCTTTTCTTGATTTCTATGATTCCCATCTTCTGTCAGTCCCCAACAAATAGGGGAGACATTTATTTAACTTGTTCAACAAAGTATTACTGAGGCTTTAGTCATTGATTTAAACAACATTTATTGAGTATCTGCCATTTGCCAGATACTGTTTGGGGCACTAAAGATATAGCAATAAACCAAAAGAGAGTCTGTGGTTTCATGGAGCTAGCATCATAGCAGAGGGAGCCAGGTAATGTGCAAATAATCAAATACATATGAATAATGTTGCAGGTGGTATAAGATCAGTGAAGCAAAATTGAGCAGGGTGAGGGAATGAAGAATGGGGAAGGCCTCTCTGCCAAGGTGACCTCTGAGCAGAGCTCCGGAGGAATGAGGGAGCAGGCCCCATGAACTTGGGGGGACAGCGAGTGGCAGCAAGGTGAAAGTGCTTGCTGTGTCCAAGGAGAGCGAGGGACCTGTGTGGCTGGAGCGCAGTGAGCAAGAGGGAGAGACTCTCCTCCCACTGCACCTGCTACCTTGCCCTGAAGTGGGCGAGTATGGGCAGGTGTGACTCTCTGGTCTCCCTGACATCTGTGCCCTCACACCCCAGGGAGGCCTAAAGCCGTACAGGAGAAAACAGAAGAAGAGCAAAAAGCCTTTTGGTGGAGAAAGTTACAGGCATAACCTGGGCTGGAGGAGGCAAAGGACAAACCTGGAGTGTTTGGGGTCACACACACACACACACACACACACACACACACACACACCCCTGGGCACTGGGCCCAGAGGGCTGGTGAGACTGAGGTCTCCCTTTGCAAGGCTGGAGGCCGAGGCTAGGCCGAGGTGGAGGCGAACTTCAAATGTTCCTCCACAACGAAGCCTGCTACTAGCCTCACCACTATTGACAAACATGATTTTAATCAGAGCACACATGGATATGGTTAGAAAATGAAATAGTGTGGAAGAGCCCAGAATGAAAAGCAATGGTCTCCCCGGAATCCTGTCTGCACGGTCAGTCTTCGGGAGCTCCAGCTCCCAGCGGCTCGCCATGGATTTCTAAGCACGGTTCTCGGGGTCCCTGTGGCCCTCTCCCAACACCACGGCCCTCTTCCCGTGGGTCACTCACCAGGCTTGGAACAGATGGGGTGCCTCAGAGAGACACCTTTGTTTACACACAGCAGAGGCTCATCAGCAGCCTGGCAGGTCAGATTTCTAATTTTCTGGAAAAGTCTGTGTTTACAGGGAACCCTGATTCTCGGCAGCAGTTGTCTTCTAGGGGCTCGTGGCTGGTGTCTGAGGCTGGCCCTCTGGAGTTTGTCTCTGTCATCTCCCTCTCCCCTTTCCCTTTGTCTGTTGTTTTCTCCTCTTCTCTCTTGCCCTCTTTGTGTGTCCTTCTCTCTCTCTGGAAGGTCAAGGTCAGACTTCTGTGCCAGAGGTTGGGCTTATTACCCAATACCTATCAGGCTGCCTCGGGGCCCTAGAAGGCTGTGGTCATGGAGGGGAGCTGGGAGAAATGGAAGCGGAGCCCACTCTCCAGGCCTCCTGTCCTGGGGACGCACTCAGGCCCCTTGGGTGTGTCACTGGAGTCTTGACGCCCAGGGTGTGTGAGCCAGAGTGTCCAGTTTTGGTTTCACTCTGGGCTGATTTGCTGTTTTTATGCCCGAGTCCCTAGTTAGGTTTTTAGTTAAGGCTGTGCGGAGGGGAAGGCTTGGGTGTCCATGTTTGGGCAGCGTGTAAGGGGAAGCTGGGCCTTTCCACCTCCCTGTGTCCAGCCGGGTGTGTCAGCCACGCTCAGGGAGACATCCACAAGGGAGCTTGTTGTGGGCACTCAGGGCTTGAGTTGCCTGTTGCAGGACCCGGTCTTCCTCAGCCTTGGAGGATCATGTTTCATTTGTGAAGGAAGGCAACAGTTTTCCCAGCAGTTCTAATCTGCTCTGTCCATCAGCGCGCCGCCCTGTTTCTCCACGGAGATTCAAACAGACTGGAAAGCACACCAGGGCTGGGTCCAACGTGCGGTCTCTAACGTTTACTGAGCTTCTGCTACATGCCAGAGTCTGTGCACAGCACGTTCCACGCTTTATCACACTCAACCTTCACAAGAACACCAGGGGGCAGCTACTCTTAATATCATCCCTATTTACAGATAAGAAAACTGAGGCACTACGGGAGTCAAGTCTTTGGCCCAAGGTAATTTGACTGGTAAGAAACAGATTTGGGATTCAAACCCAGACAGACTGGTGCCAGAGTCTTGGAGCAGGCACTGTGGCTGTGTGTGTGTGTGGCCACTTACTTTTACTCCTGCAGCTCTTCTCCCTGTATATTCTCAAACTTACTGCATAAAGTCCTTTTGATGCCTGGGTTCCTTGAAGTGGACACAGTGAGAGCCCTGTTTCCCGTTCCCCACCCCCTGTCCCAGGCTCTGGGCCTCAGCTCAAAGCGCCAAGCGCACAGTGGCTGCCAGAGTGGGCTCGGGCCTCCAAGGTGAGCACAGCCCCGCTAGGGACAGCCAACACCACCGTAGCTAGGGACAGCCAACACCGTAGCTAGGGACAGCCAACACCACCGTAGCGTGGCCGAGGCGCATACTCGGTCTGGGAAAGGGCTGTGACCAGTCACCAGGGCACACGCAGATGCCTGTGAAGACTTACACTTTGCAGAGAGGGAGAAGGTGACTCTCACCCAGACCTGTAGCCTTCGGGCACAAACTGGAAAAGGAAGAGAGCCAGGCCGAGGCAGGACCACTTCTGCCAGGGGAGCTGTCGCTACAATCAGTGCAGGTCCCAGAGTCTCGGCACCCTTGGCAGTTGACTCCCACCCTCAATGGGTAAATACTAGGCGAGCATGGGATACTTAGAGACCTCAGCTTCTAGGTTCTTCCTGAGGGAGAAAGGGAGAAAGGGGAATGGCTGGGTTCACCCAGAAGCCCCCAAATGGAGGGACACCCTCCTCTTTCTCCAGGGGTATAGGTGCCTCCCTCTGGAAGCCAGCAGGCAGCAGGAAGGCTACCCAGGGCTACGGTAAGATCAGGCTGGCTGGGGCTCCAGACCCCAAACAGCGGCTGTCTGTGTGTGAAAGTGTCTGTGGGGAGCCCTGGGGATCAGCAGCAGCTCCTCAAACCTGGGGCCCAGCTGGTAATCCGCTCCCGCAGAGGCCAGCCGGGCCCAGGCCCCAGCCGAAGGAAGGGGCTGTTTGTTGGCAGAGGCTGCCTCTTCGGATCTCTGCCTTTATCTTCCTCACACATTGAAACCATCAGGCCAGGCCTGCCTGCAGCCTGCCTAGCTCTGTCTGCTAGAGACACTGCGCTTCATCCAAACCAGACCTTCCCTCCTCCAGGTCCCCACTCGTGGAGGGGGTGGCAAGCGTGGCCTCACTTGTGCTCCTCTGGAGCCAACTCCAGAACTTTTTACCATAGTCCCCTATTTTGCTCTCCTCTCCGAAATGTTTATGAAGCCACCTTCCACCCTGGGGCTCCTGCTCCACCCTCTTCCCCCAAGGGGAATTTTAGTCCCTGCAGCAGAAAACAAGGAGTGGGGGGGGGTGGGGACTCCTGAGCTGCTCCATCAAAGCAGCGAGCACTCTTCAGTGCCTCATGTTCTGGGGAAGCCAAATCAAAGGCAAACCCTGAATTCCTCTTGCTCACGGCCAATAAAAACCTTGCTTCAGCGCCGGCTTCCTCTGCTGAAATCAGATATCCTAGTAATAAACAAGTCCGAAAGGCAAGGGAAAGCTCTCGCTTCTTTCTTCTGATTAGTTTTTCTTGCTTTAAAAAAAAGTTCTCTCCTATAACAGGATGCCTGCCCCAGAAACTTGAGCACAGAACTGTGCCCTCTCCCGCCCTGCACCCCCCACTCCAGAATCCTCACCCCCTGGGCTCCTGCAGGCGAGGGTGGGGCCTGGCTTCCCGAGTAGACAGCTTAGCTCAAAGGCAGGTCGAAAGGGCCTGGGGAGAATGGGCCTTGGCTGCCTGGGGAGCCCGCTGCCAGCTGCCAGGGAGAGCTGGGTTCCATGGCCGCTGGTGGTGGTCGGAAATGGGAAACTGAAGGTAGGACGAATTGGGACCACTTTTTTCTATAGCAATCCTTCTGGGTCCCCTCAGTGCACCACGGGGGCATGAGAAGCCCGGAACCACGGGTTCACATGATGCGTGCGTAGTTGAGGAAGCCACACAGGTGGATCTTCAGGCATCAGAGGGGCTGGGAGGGCAGAGGACCGGGAGTTTTGCTTCCTGGGGCTGGCCTTGCTTGGCCTGGCACACAGCCCTGTCCTGGGCTCCCCTTCCTGTCCTGTTCTTGTCCCTTCCCAGGGTAAATGTGTCTCCACATGTGGCCTGCTGTGGAGGAGTGCCCTCCCCTGCATGCTGTCATGTCTCCCTGCACCCCACCCCCCAAATAGGTTTTTAAGTGACTTTGCTGTCAGAGATGCTATTCTGTTTGTTTTTCCTTCTGACACTATCTCTCCGGAGAGTTTCTGGTCAAGAGAATTATGTCGAGGCTGCAGATTGCAAGAGAATTGTGCCTAATGGGGAACAGACAGACAAGACACCTTTCATGTCCAGCCAAGTTTTATCCCCCCTCTTTCTCTCTCTCTCCCAACATCTCATCTTCCCTTTTTGGCTTCAAAGTTGGCCCTCATTTGTGCTAGTTTCTTCAGTACAGCTGGTGAATAAGGTCACACATTGATTTTATTTTGGAGATTGGCAGCTGGGTCAAGCTTAGCTCCGAAGCTGGAGAGCAGCACAGCTCCCTCGGCTGGAGCACGCACGGTGGGGGTAGGCGCAGCCAGCCAGTGGGAAGGAGCCTCTTAGAAGGCACTCCACACTCCAAGGGTGGCTTCTGCTCCTTTATGATCTCAAAGCTCAGGAGCTGGAGCTTGTAAAATTTATTTTCAGTACAGAAAGGTGTCCAAAGTCTCCCCTCGGTCCCTAGCACAGGCCATTTCAGCTCATCTCTGCTGGACTGCATAGGAAAAGAAGTGTTAACTCTGAGGTCCTTTGGGACCTTGATGTGATTATGGGAGAGGGACTTAATAAGTGTAAGGGTCTCTACCTTGTAAATAGCTACTCAGCCACACACAGCCATGGAATATACCCATCCATGCAGACTGGGTGGGAAAGAAAGCCCTTTTCTTTACCTATGTGCTTCCTGAAGGGAGAGGGCAGATTAATAAAACATCTTGGTGGATGGTTTGGATTCTTTTGCCTTTAGTCATGAGGCTGATGTAATAGCAGTCAACAGATTTCATGGTAAAGATAGTCACAGTTCCCAGAGCAAATCATTTCCAGTTGCACCATAACGGCAACCACCCTTATGGCAGCCCTTCAGGAACTGGTGGGCGAGTGGTCCTTCCCCCGTTAGAGCTTCGGTGGGAAGCACAGGGCCACTTTTTTTCCAGAAGGACAAAGAAGTCTTGGATTGTAAGATTGTCCCGTTACACTTTATTTCTCCTCGTCCAGCCCTGGAGAACAGAATTCGCTGCAGTCTAGATCTAGGGGTGAAGGGCACAGCCCTGTGCACATGGAGCACATGGAGCCTTCAGCCCGCGGGATAGTTTGAGTTTGGGGGAGGAATGTGGGTGTTAGGGAAATAGGATGACAGAAGGGGAGGGCTAACTGTATTCGGGCTGGGCTCAATTCTATCCTTCCTTCTCATCCTCACTGCTGTGGTTTCAAAATTTGTTTTGCATTAAGATGTGTCAGTTCTCAACAATTACAATGGACTAAGAACATACATTTCTTTTATGGTAATAGTTTCTTTTAGATTCAGCCTGTAAATCTTACTGTGCAGCCCGAGACAATGGAAGATGCCAGTGTGGTAAGTGGCCAAGCTCTGGACCAGGAACCAAGAGTCTGGAGTTCATTTCTTGCCCCGTTCCCAACCTGCTCTGACTTCAGACAATTGCCCAGTCCACAAAGGGATGCCAGCAAGTAGCCTAAACTTCCCTACCAACTGCTATGAAGGGAAGATGAGAGAATATATGGGAGAGAGCTTTATGTGCCATGAATGTTTTAAAAAGCAGGGAGTACAATTTGAGTATTAAGAGAATGCTTTGTTAAGAGATGCAATAGTCAGAATTCATGAGGCACTTCCTGAGGACAAAGCCTTGATGGATTATTGGGAACCTTGGAGTGTGCAGACCTGAGGCTGGACCAGGCAGCCGAGGGCCACGGACAACACTCTCAAGCAGGAGACTGCAGGGCTACAGTGGGTGGGTCTGACCCAGGACAGCATGCTATTGCCATTCAGGAAACTTGCTGAGGATGCTGTCACTGCTTTGATGAAAACTAGGAATTTTCAGACCTGCTGCCAGTTATGTGTAACAAAAGACGAAGTCCCAACTTTGCTTGATTTTCTCTGTCAAAGGTCCTGGCTTGCTATGGGTACACAGGACATCCTTTGGTTTCTTTTCCTTATCTGAGTTTGATTCAGCCTCCCATGGCTTGCCTCCTTTGTTGTTCTTGATCTCTAGGCACAAGCCAGAGAGCTCTTCATTGCTCAGACCGTTTCACCTGTCCCAAAGGACTCCACAGCCACCATCAGGACCCTCAGCTGAGTTAGCAAAGGTTATCTGAAAGAACCTAGTGGATCTGCCAGTCAGCCATATTACTTGGGAAAATCATGTCCTCTCTGGCCTCCCTATCTGCACTGTGGAGAAGGTATGAGAAGGCTGAGTCTGCTCCAAGGTAATCTGCTGGCTGGAGCGGCAGTGCTGACACCACAGGCTAGCTGATGTCGCCATCTAGAGGCGACTTAAAGGTTTCTTGCAACAAGAGGTAGGTAACCCCTATTTTTGATAATTCCTGAAATGCCAACATTTTATTTTCTTGCCCTTGGAAGTTCAGAATCTCTCTTTCATCCACGGTTTGGCTTTGGCTGCATCTGTGATCCAAGGGGAATCCTCTCCAAAGCCAGCTG
This sequence comes from Molossus molossus, assembly GCF_014108415.1. NCBI lineage: Eukaryota > Metazoa > Chordata > Mammalia > Chiroptera > Molossidae > Molossus > Molossus molossus. The sequence continues at coordinate 26,294,839 of NW_023425403.1, read as the reverse complement.
GTGTGATGCCAGTGATGGGCACAGCTGCATGCTGTCGGTTCCAATGCCTCCCTCCTGTTATATTCACTCACTACACCAGATCATAAAAAATAAATCTTTTAATTGCTTTGTAATTGGCACAGATGGCATAATTCAAACTCACATTTTTATTTAATAGACTGTGAAGCATCACACTCTAGCTCTGACTGAAACAGCACAGGGATCATAATGGTTGAAGTTTTACAAAATTACATTCGGCAGCAGCATCCTGTTCTGAAAGTTATTTCATAAAATTAAAGATTGGGGCTTAAATAAATAAGAAAAAAAATCACCCAAGAAATAAACAACCCAGATCAAAGTCATCTGTCATGACTATCTGAGAAGTGTGCTTTCTGGTTTTTGAATATCTTGCTATTCTATTAACAAACAAGAGCTGCAGTTCTGGCTTATAAATGCTGTGGGGTGGGGGGAGGCCTATAAATGTGCCTAGAAAGTGCTCCTCAGGAACAGGAACCTCACAGTCAGGCCCTGTTGAAACTGCGAACCTGAACTGGCGTTGAAGGAATCTTTCATTTCTGGGGAGCTACAAGATTCACTGGGCTTTGATAAGAAATCACCATAAAGAGAATTACGGTGGATGAGAAATCATATCATTAACTTCTCACCACTGTAGGGTCCAGGGGAAAAAGCTCAAAGTCCTGTCCCTTCAGGAGGATGTTAGAAAGGCTAAAGTCCTTTTTTCTGTTACCCCCATAATTTACAGGGTGACCAACGACACAGATTTTCATCAGCCACCATTTGGGTTTAGAGCATTAGCTCAAGCCATTTCCTGAAGTTACCTCTACTGCTGGTCCAGAGTAGAGACAAATATTTACTGGGTGGGGTGGAAATGGGGGCGGGGTAGCAGTGGGGAGGCAAAATTACCTTGCTGCAGAGCAGCAAAGATGATTCCTCAGTGGGGGCTTGTATGACGCTGGTAACCACAGGGAACTGTCTATTAAAATGGATGACAAATGGGAACTCCTCTGACTCTGGTGATTACAGGCATCAGTGACTGAATCTTAACCCGGGAAAGGCATTCACGGGTTGATTGGTTCTCCTGGGCAAGATTCAATACCAAACTCAATTCCTGGCTATTGGTTTGGTATCTGTTCCCCAAAAATGTCAGGATTTCTCAAATCCACTCCAAAGCCACTACTTGAAGTGAGCTTCCTACATCAGACACTAAATACAGACGGTTTCCATCAATACACACAATCCTCAGCATGCTCTCACCAGGTCACAAGAAGAGCATGGTTGTGTTGTAACCAGGGGAATATCAAAATGAACATCCAGGTGAGTGCACAATCAGTCTTCCTGGACAGGGCCCTCGGGCTGTGAGCCACAGTTGGTTGTTCCGTGGCTCAATGTGTCTGGGCCACCTCCACAGGGGCCTTCAGGTCTGCTGCGGACTTGTCCAGGGCAGGTTTCTTAGAGTAATCTCGCTCTCCAAAAATGGTGCTTCCTATGCGGATATTCGTAGATCCTACTTCAATCTGTGGGAAAGAAGAGCAAGTATGGAGGGCTGAGTTTAAAATAACAAACTGGAGCCAGTGCTGAAGGGGTGCCTCTCATTCTAGCTTTTGAGGGGCCTCTAGGAGGAAGAATGATAATACGGCTGAAGAGGACAGGGCAGTGGTTCTCCTCGGAGGCAATGCAACCTGGGAGGAGGGTCAGACGTCCTGCTGTGTGTGGGACACAGCGGCCCAGGGCCCAGGGCGTTATCTCTCAGCCCACACCCCTTTGCAGTGTTGCCTGGTCAGGCAGATGAAAAATCCCCCTTATCGTCGTCTCAGCACAGCATCTAATTCCATTTACTTATAAACACAAGAGGAAAGTTTATACTTTGATTTCTGGAACTTTATCAAGTTATTGACTGTTCCAGAAAATCATGTATTTGAGTTGCCAACATAACACAGTATATTTTTATGATGCATTCATGGTGAATCTACACATAAGATTAAGCATCAGACTTCATCATGACTTATTGTCATACAGCTATGGTTCAGCATTTACATAGCAAAATAAATGCCTTTTTATTTATTTATTTTTATTTTTTTTATCCTCACCCAAGGACATTTTTTCATTTTTTGTTCAGATAGAGTGGGAGGGAGAGAGAGGAAGAGAGAGAGAGAAACATCGACGTGAAGGGACACATCGAGTGGCTGCCACCTGCATGACCAACTAGGGCCGGGGACAAACTGCAACCGAGGTACGTGCCCTTAGTGGAAACCAAACCCGGGTCTCTATGGACCGCAGGCCGACGCTCTAACCGCTGAGCCAAACCGGCCAGGGCAATAAATGCCTTTTTAAAAATTACTGTTTCATTTTGTCTTATTTTCCTTTAGATTCCACTTAGGGAATTATATTGTTAGGCCCTGGTCGGTTTGCTCAGTGGTTAGAGCATAAGCCTGGAGACCGAAGGGTCATGGGTTTGATTCCTGGTCAAAGGCACGTAACCTGGTTTGCAGGTTCGATCTCTGGCCCCAGTTGGGGTCGTGCAGGAGGCAACCAATTGATGTGTCTCTCTCACATCGGTGTTTCTCTCTCAGTTTCTTCCACTCTCTAAAAATCAATAAAAAATATCCTTGGGTGAGAATTAACAACAACAACAAAATTATGCGCCAGGCTATAATTTCTATACATTTCATTTCAAAGAAGTAGGAAGTGGGGAATATTAGAATAGTTGAGAACCACTGCTATTGGATGCCCTGTTGCTGCAATGAGGCACTTCAAAGATTTCTCCCAAAAAAACTGATGCTTGCTGTGGCCTTTTGGACCCTCCCATCAAATGGTACCCAGAAGGACACTTACTGCATGTTGGAAGTCCATGGACATGCCCATGCTCAGCTCAACCTGGTCAGCAGGAATGTTCAGTTTTTTACACAGCTCCTCCCGGAGGGACAATAACATCTGACAGAAAGACAAGTGTGTCACCTATTTTATTCCTGCCTCTCCAAGGATGCCTGAAAGTGGCTGAATTTGAACAAAGATTATTTTTTTCTCATGGTTTCAAGGCCTGTCAAAATTACTAGTAGTTACTGAAAGTTTTTTCTTTTTTAGCAAATTCACCTACTTTCATGAAAATTATCAGTCAATAAAGAAGAAGAAAGAGCTCATTTTCTCTAAAGACTGTTTTAGCAAGGGCAAACTGAGCTGAGAAGGGTCTGTGGGGTTTTGGAAACCTGTTCTCTTTTCCTAATAAAAAGAGCTCAGAAGAGGGTTATAACACCTGACAGACAGCATCTGGGATGTCTTTGAAGTTTACTACAGTAGCCAGCCCTGCAACAGCATTTTGCTGAGGTGCTTCTTTAGCATGTCAGCAATCCCCCATCCCTGGCCCCCAGTACCTGGAAGTCAGGATTTGGTCCTTGACTAAGATCATGCCCAAAGCTTCCTATGGTCATCAGCCCCACGAATTCCAGGCTGGGGCACTTGGCATTTATGTGTTCTACCACAGCTACTGTCTCTGAAGGTAGAAGGCCATGTTTACCTTCACACACACACAAAAACAAAAACAAAAAAAGACCGTTATACCAAAATGTTTTAAGTAGCCAGAGAAAGGGTTCATTTTCATCCCTTCCTTGTAATGGAGGAGGTGACCCTCATACAAGAAGACCTTTGGAAAGAACTTTTTCTCAAGTCCAAAAAATAACTTTATATTTGAGGTCTTCATGTAGTTCCCCTCTGGTCAGGTTCTGAATTTCTCAAGGGAAGAGCTATAAATTGAACTCTTTTTACTCTATCTCAATATCTGACCTGAGAATAGCTAGAATACAGGGAAAAGAAGAAAACATTGCTTTTCTTGGGACACTAAGAGAATTCACATCACCAAAATGCCAGATTAACCTGAGAATTATTTTTCCAAATAATTTATTAGTAAAATTGTTAAAAATTTAAAATAAAGTATGTATGATACAGTTTTGACTATATAATTTGCTAAATTTTACAGAACTTGCTAATTAACAACTAGAGGAGAAATCTGCAGCAAATGATCATTTGTTACTCAGTTATAAGGATTATTGGTACTGTCTCTCCCTTATTAGCATATAGAAATGCAAAGAACACTCACTTCAGTATTTAATTAGGAAAAATTATAGCTAATTATCAAGATATGATGTAAAAGATTTCATCTGGAGTCAATTTCAGATGTATCTACATTGATAATGTAATATGTAATCTGGGCGCACATATATACAATACTTGTTAAAATTTACTGAACACTTACTTATGTGCCAGGTGCATGTGGCAAATCCTAAGTGCTTTTCACTTAATACAATAATTCTATGAAATAAGTATTCTTACCATCTCTATTCTAATCATGTGGCACAGGGAAGCCTATTACCTTTTCCAAGGTCACACAAATAGAAACCGTGAAACTAAACTTTGAACCCAGGTAGCCTGACTCCAGGGCCTATTCAGAAAACAGATGCATATAATGAACTCCTTCATGCTAATATTTGATGAATACTGGTGCTCTGACGGTTGGAAGCCAATGACTGATCTGGAAACAAAGTGCTAACAAGTATGATGTGCAGGGTTTTATGCCAACAACACTGTCTGCATAAGCACATTCAATCCTCACAACACCTTCTGGAGTAGGTACTATTATGTTATCACTGCCTGACAAGGAGACAGGTACAGGCGGGTTTGCTAACGTATGCAAGATTACGAAGCTGGAAAGTGGTGGAGCTCAAACCCAAGGTCGGCCTGATTTCAATGCCTGTGCTCTGTCCACTGTGTTACACTGTTAACTAAGCCCTGGAAAGATATTCACTGCCTGGTGCTCACAGTGATTTTCTTTCTATTTTCTCCCAATGTAACACTAAGTAAGTTATTTTTTAGGACTCAAGAAGAGTAACTTCTCATGTAACTTTGCAATCTCTTTCAAGAGTGATGGTGACTTCTGGGAATTTTCAGATCAAAGTCACAATCTCCTTCTTGATTCTCCCTGTCTGCCCCCTCAAAAATTAAGAAATAAAATCATGATGCATTAAATACTAGGTGGGTTGGTGTGGCTGTCATCATGCCATCTAGATCCTACATAACACAGCTTACTTAAAGGCCTATGATTTATTTCTAAGACCTTAGTCGTCAGATAAATTAGGCCTGCCATTCTTCCTGGGCATTAAACATCCTAAGGGAAGAAAAATCTACAATACAGGTCTGGTCACTTACTCTCTTCTCCACTGGTGTTAATCTGGACCATAACCTTTAACCTTTCAGGAGAACCTTTTTTCTGCCACGAACTGTTCACTTTGTCTGCCAACTTCACTGAATCCACTGTTTCCAGCATGAAGAGATTGGGGACAGCTGTAATGAGAAAGAGGCAAGGCAATTCTTCACATACTCCATCCACTGCAACACGCAACATACAAAACATCTTCTGGAAGACAGAAAAATAATCTCCCAGGAAAAGAAAGAGACACTAAATCCCAGTCCTGCTAATAAGACTTATGTGAAAGTTTTACTAGATGTAAGTTCAAATAATAACCATTGCTGTCTAATCAGCAAAAACAAATAAGAGAGGCAAATGCTGACATATCATAATCATGCAGCATATGTATCCATTTGCTGTGAGAGGTTGATAATTGCAGAGATTCCTAATAGCAGGCTTGGTCTGATTCAATCTCAGTTCAAACTGAGAGAAATAGGTCAAGAGGACAATAAAGAAAGAATAATCAGTGGCAGCCAAAGTACTTCTTTGGCATGATATCACCATGTTATTAATTTTTTTTCCCTTTATTAATTTTAGAGAGAAAAGAAAAGAGAGGGAGAGATAGAAACATCGATGAGAGAGAACATCGATTAGCTGCCTCCTGCATGCCCCCCACTGGCAATTTGGCTCACAACCTGGGCATGTGCCCTAAGAACCGAACTGGTGACCTCTTGGTGCATGGGTCGATGCTCAACCACTGAGTCACACTGGCCAAGCTCACCATGTTCTTACACTTTCTGGAATGGGAGTGCTAGAAATGATACCATCAAGACAGTAAAATGACAACCCATGGAATGAAACAAAAATATTTGTAAATCATTTATCTGATAAGGGTCTGGTATGTATCAAGAATATATAAAGAACTTTTATTACTCAATAAAAAGACAACCTGGTTAAAAATGAACAAAGAATTTGAAAAGACATTTCTTCAAAGAAATATACAAATGGCCAATGAGCACATGAAAATATGCTCAACGCTCAACTTCATTAGTCACTAGGAAATGTAAATGAAAACCACCGTGAGATACCGTTTCACGTATTTTTTACAACTACATTTTATCTCCTTTGCTGACTTATTACTATAATTCTTTACTGTTATTTATTGGTTGCTTTAGAGTTTAACTTATCATAGTCTACCTTTAAGTGGTATACCACTTCACATAAAGTTTAAGAACCTTATAATAGTGTACTTCTGTTTCTTCCTTTCCATTCTTTATGCTATTATTGTCATGTATGTTGCTTTAACATATCCTAAACCCCATAATACATCATTATTTTTACTTATATAACATATAACATATAAGTAAAATAGAGAAAAATAAATAAATAAATCTCTAGCTAGATGGACTAGGAAAAAAAAAGAGAGAGAGAGGGCAGAAATTACAATATCAGGAATGAGAGAGTTGACATCACTATAGGCTCTACATATATTATCCTCACCCGAGGGCATTTTTCCATTTTTTGTACAGATAGAGTGGGAGGGAGAGAGAGAGAGAAACATCGACGTGAAAGGGACACATCGAGTGGCTGCCACCCGCACGACCAACCAGGGCCGGGGACAAACTGCAACCAGGTACGTGCCCTTAGCGGGAACCGAACCCGGGTCTCTCCGGACCGCAGGCCGACGCTCTAACCGCTGAGCCAAACCGGCCAGGGCAGGCTCTACATATATTAAAAGGATAGCCTGGACTGGCTGGTGTGGCTCAGTGGATTGAGTGTCATCCCATGGACTGAGAGGTCCCAGTTTGATTCCCAGTCAGGGAACATGCCCGGGTTGTGGGCTTGATCCCCGGTAGAGGGCTTGCAGGAGGCAGCCAATCAATGTTGCTCTCTCACATCGATGTTTCTATCTCCTCTCCCTTCCTATCTCTTTAAAAAAATAAAAACATATTTTAAAAAATTATAAAGAATAATAAAGGAAATTACAAACAGCCTTATGTCCATTAACTCATTAATTTGATGAAATGGACAAATTCCTTGAAAGACACAAAGTACCAAAGCTGATCCAAGAAGAAACAGATTATGTGAATAGCTCTATATCTATTTGTGAAATCGAAACTATAGCTAAAAACCTTCCCATAAAGTAAACGCCAGCCCTGGCCAGTTTGGCTCAGCGGTCTGCAGACCAGAGAGTCCCAGGTTCAGTTCCTGCTAGGGGCATGTACCACCAAAAAAACCAAATGGTTAAGGAAAAGATAATACTAATTCCACACATACTCTTCCAAAAGACTTAGGGAGGGCATACTTTCCAATTCATTCTATGAGGCCAGCATTACCCTTGATATAAAACCCAAATAAAAACATTTCAAGAAAACTGGAAACCTATGTCCCTGTTGAATATAGATGCAATATCTAACAAATCAAATGCAGCATTATATTAAAAAAATAACACTTCATGACCAAGTAAAATTTATCCCCAGGAACGCAGGGTTGATTTAACATCTGAAGATCAACAAATGTAATTCAACATGTTAACAACCTAAAAAAGAAAAACCATATGATCATATTTAGAGTGTTATCTTACCCATCAATTTGTTGACATTTTGTTTCTGCAGGTGGCCAATGAAGTGCCACTTAATCTCAGGACATGAAGACAGAATCTGAAGAGAAAAAGGTAACTATTTTTGACACAGATTTTATGGAGGCCTAGCTGGCTCAAATACTTTGCACAGTTGCTTCTGACCTTTCATGTCTATGCAGTAAAGCACTACCATCACCTTCAGCCAGACTCCTAATGATACTTAGAAAAACATCTAAGGCTTCTGTTCTGTTTCTCTTCCTTCTTCCCATCAACTCTCTCCATCTTTCAGATATCACCCATTAAGACTGAACTGATTAAAGCTTTCAAGTCTCAAAAGGATCCAAGATTACATCAAGCTCCTAGAAATCACCAATTTCAAAAAATTGCAAAGGAGAAAACTATAGTCTTAATAAAGAAAGAAAATCTAACTTGAGAAATACTGGGGACAACATTTCTGCTGCCAGCCCAACCTCCTGCTCTAAAACTCAACCACTAACATGGGTCTAATTTTCAAATGAAACGCCAAGATTTAGATACAAGCTCAAGAATTCATGTATCTACTTACTTTAGGATTTGATGCTTTTTCCAGCAGTTCCTGAACCTACAGGGTAAAATAATGACAAGTCAGAAGCTTGGCAAACATGACTGACTCTTCCAAAGGCAGTTTGGAAAAGGGCTCTTACATAGTTCTCTCCGAAAGTGCGTTGGCCATGATTGTAGGCCTCAATCACCATGTCTGCAGGTTTGGTTTTGCTGACTGCTACTAGTCGGGGCTGGATGGCCGGGAGATCCTGCCAAGAGGGAAAGAGCCAGATGAGTGAATGTTTGGGAATATTATCGTGATAAGTCTTCTAAGATAGACCCTGTATAATCAGCATAGCTCTTAACTTGGTATTTGGTAAGCTCCATTTTTCCAGTATTGCAGGGAGATCAGTGCCAAATAATGTTGATCAAATGTCTTTCAAATGCACTGCATCTAAATCTAATATGTTAGCTACTTTAATATCTAGCAAAAGACATTTTTCAGGAGAGCGGGGCAGGTAAGTAAAAGCAATAAATTTCCTTAAAATGCAGTCTTTAATCAACTGTGTCAGCATCACCTGGGTCCCACTCTAGAATTTCAATTTCTGGGTCTGGAGTTAGAGAAACTCCTTTTTAACAGACTCTCCAGATGATTCTCTTGCACACTAAGGTTGGAGGTTTAAAAATCACTCATTAAGGAAACGCATCACTCTCTGAATAGAAGGAAGGCCACTTCTGGTTTCTGAACCTCCAGGTTAACAGTTTTGGAAACTCATTCTGGTCCTGGTGTAATTATTAATATTGACCCCATTCATTTTCAAAAGCATCCTGCTGAGAATAACTATGTAATCTATTGTTCAATCTAAACAAGAACCAGCGGCAGGGACACAGAAAAAACTCTGGAATCAAGATCAGATCTATCTGAACCCCTTCTCATGGCCATTACATAAAGAGCAAAGCTTCTCCAAATTCTACTGCAACAAAATCCACATAGAGGCAACAAGAGAAGAGATTCACTTCTCCTTACAGAGTTCAGTTTTCATGTACCACATCACCCTTTTGCAGTTTTTACAGAATCACGGTATTCTCAAAGGGCCTGAAGAGTCAGGTCAATTATAGAGTTTCTTTCTATTTCCGAGGGCTGTATTAATAGCCTTTCATAACATGTCTTAGCTCCTAGGATCATGTTGATGAATTGATGGTTTCCAGACAGAAATATGAAACAGGCAGCAAATCTGCCTGAGAGTTATGCTGGGAGAACTTCCAAGTGTCATGTTTATTAGAGAAATCCCTAGTTTATCTTGGAGAATCACTGAGAATCAGAACATTAACTTCAGGAGTGAGCTCAGAGCAATCAGAGTTCATTCCTTTGCCTATGCAGAAGAGGAAATACGGAACCAGAGTAGTTAAGTAACTTGTTCAATGTACTATTTAACCAGTAGCCAAGGAAATGACACAGGTCTTCTGTCTCCAGGCCAGCATTCTTTTTATTGGTGTTTTTAATTTTTATTTTTCAATTATGATTTACTTTCAATATTATTTTGTATTGGTTTAAGGTGTACAGCTTAGTGATTAGACAATCATATACTTTACAAAGTGTTCCCCTCCATATTTCCAGGACCCACCTGGTACCATACATAGTTATCAAAATATTATTGACTTATAAATATTCCCTATGCTGTTCTGCTTACATTCTCGTGACTATTTTGTAACTACCAATTTGTGCTTCTCAATCCCTTCACTTCTTTCACCCAGCCCCCCAACCGTCCTCCCCTCTAGCAACCACCAGTCCACAATCTGTGCCTATGAGTTCCTGGCCAGTATTCTGAGTTCTGACACCGTAAGTGCTGATAAGAAACCTCTGACCTCTCCGTTGAGGTGTGTCTCACTCCACACCATCCAAGGAGGGCAGCTACTGACTGACCCCTGGTCTAATGAAATTCCAACAGAAGACAAAATATATATAAGGGGGAAAAGTCTCTCTGTAAGGGGATTAGATGTCAGCTCCCTCCTGCGGCAAACGCGCAAGTGCTGCTCGGTGCCTCGGTAGTCGGCCCATCAGTGCACCGTCTAGGTCGCCCACAGGGGGAACCGACATCTACTGAGCATCTACTAGCTGTTCCAGCGGTTCTCAACCTGGGGGTCGAACGACCCTTTCACAGGGGTCGCCTACGACCATCGGAAAACATCTTAGGAACCGAGACACCGCTCCTCTATCGTCTCCAGGCGGGTCAGCCCACCTACTACACGAGGAACTGTATTAACGGGTCGCAGGGCATTAGGAAGGTTGAGGGCACTGAGTCGCTGCCACACACGTGATCTCAGGCGGACCTGGCCTCATGAGGGTGCTATTGGGAGACGTCTTTTCTCGCAGCTGCTGGGCTCAGGGGGCTCAGGCCTGCCCCTTCTCCCGTCCGCTAAGGTTGTAGACTCCACGGAGCGGGACGGGCAAAGGCCGCAATGCCTGGAGACCGGTCGTTTTCCTGGGGTAGCGGATACCTTTTGTTCCAACTGAGCCAACCTCCAGGAAAGCTGACGGATTCATCTCGAGGTCACTGAGGGAGCCCTTCGCTAGCTTTTCGGGGCTCTGCAACCCGGGCGAATGCCAGGGCGGCGGGCGGGGCGGGGTCCCGCCCCTCCGGGAGAGCCCTCTGCGTCACCGTGACGACCCATTCCTACGCAGGTGTCCCCCTCCTCACAGCGGCCGCCCACCGTCCCCACGCGGTCCCCTGCCTCACCCGCGGCCGTCGCGCCACCGCCTGCTGCACGCGCTCGTTTACTGCCCGCAGAGCAAACGCGACTCCCAGCTCCGCTGACATGCTGCCAGCTTTCCACATCCCAAGGGATCAACGTCGAGACCCAGACCCCGGCAGCCCAGGGCTGAAACCACCTTCCGGTCCTGCCCAAATTACGTCTCTGTGCGGTCCAATCAGCGCTCACCTTCGAGTTATTTTACCCAATCGACACCGGGCACCGCGGGGGCGGGGCGGGGCGGGGGCGGTGTAGCGGAGGCCCCGCCCCTCCGCGACGGCCATCTTGGGCCGGTCCTAGTGGACCCCAGGGCCGTCCCGGGCGCGCCAGCTGGGCCTTCTTGGCGTCGTTCCAGTGCCTCCGGGACAGCCTTCAAAGATGTGTCGCCTGGTCCGCTGCTGTCCCCGCCCTAGCGGGACCCTCTTGAAGCAGAAAACGCGGCCTGCTCGCGGGGTCCTAGTCCCTTTCAAAATGCCTCGCGAATTTCCCAGTCCCTGCCATTCTGAGCTGTGAACCACGATTTCCGTGCGCGGGGACCGGGCATAGAAGCTGCTAGGGCGGGGGACCTCGCTTGTAGAATCTCAGATACTGCGAGGAACCGCCGAGGGAGAGAAAAGACAGCACGGTTCAGGCCTGGTTAGTGTCCTCTTGTCCTCCCTCAGACCAGTGCTGGCCAACACACAGGCGATCCGCACGCGTGATTTAGGGTTCAGGCAGGCACCCACAAAGTAAAGACGTGCCGACACGTGTCATCGGCCCCAATATGGCCGAAATAAGATGCCAACATGTAACCAGGAGAGAAACTTCAAATGAGATAGTTTAATGCCTTTTTGTCATAATTAGCTTCCGAATCCTGGGTACTTTGACCGCAGCGGGGCCTGTCCACGTGCGCCGCGGCCAGAGGCGGCCTGCAGCTGTCGGAGCACAGGCAGCTTTCGGTGGGTCGCCTGCCCGGCCACCTGGCCTGGCTCGGTCTCCTGTGTGCCCAGCTCTGGGCCACGGGCGGGACGAGGAGCCAGGCGACCCAGCGACTAAGCCAACAAGGTACATACTAAATTTGTCAGATGGTGACCTGGTAGGTGCTGTGGGCAAGCAGGAGACCAGTTTTGTTAAGGAAAGCACTTCTGGCTCTGTTGTTGATTCTCAAACGTTGATTCAGCGTAACGAAGTGGGACGATATTTGTGGAGAAAGGGGCTCAAGGTTGTTCTCCAGGTTGTCTTGAGGTCACCGGAAAGCAAGGGCAATATCCTCGCTTTCTTCTCTCGCGGTCTTCCCAGACCCTAGGGCTGGAGAGGGAATGTCACATGTTCTGCTCTGAGAAAATCGCACTGGGTCCTTGACATCAAGGACTTCTTTTTGGGAGGCCTCCATTTAACAGGTACACATAACCAGGGTTGTCAAAGATGTTGGGAGTAATTGTATTCCAGTGTCTCTGGATTTAATAAAAGTGATAAAAATGTAAAATTGACCAGCATAGTCCTTCATGGTGCGGATATGAGAGATGTTTGCTGTAGTTAGAGTTGGAAGGTGCTGGCCAGCAGTCAGTGGTGGGGATCATGGTGAAGGGATGTGTAGAGCAAGGATGGGTGAGCACAAAACACTTACAGTGATATGCTATTTGAAAACACATTGAGAAAAACCATAGGTCAGGTCAGGTCTCGTCTTTGAATTACAAGGTTGACTCCCCCATCCCTACCATCATGGCATATATGTGGGTAGCTCTCAAAAAGACAGTAGGAGATCCCTGGCCAGTTTGGTTCAGTGGTTAGAGCGTCGGCCTGCAGTCCGGAGAGACCCGGGTTCGGTTCCCGCTAAGGGCACGTACCTCGGTTGCAGTTTGTCCCCGGCCTTGGTTGGTCGTGCGGGTAGCAGCCACTCGATGTGTCCCTTCACGTCGATGTTTCTCTCTCTCTCTTCCTCTCTCTCCCTCCCACTCTATCTGAACAAAAAATGGAAAAATTTCCTCGGGTGAGGATAAAAAAAACTAAAAAGACAGTAGAAGAATATTTAAACTTTCAAGTCAATCGTGTAGAGGTGTATAGGAGTGACACAGTTGAATCTTGGTTTTGTCACTGAACTGTGATCTTGAATAAGTGACTGAACTTCTCAGTTTTTATTTCATAGAATCAATATTCCCTTCAGAATTGCAGTAAGAATCCCATCAAGATAACGTGTTACACACTTAGAAGACTGCTCCCCCAAATCAGGTGCAGGTGTTCAATCACTGTGAGTCCGTCCACCCCTGCTTCTCCATTTAGTCAACATTTATTGAGGCATTTCTCTTTATTTTTTATTTATTTTTTAATCCTCACCTGAGGACATTTTTCCATTTTTTTTGTTCAGGTAGAGTGGGAGGGAGAGAGAGGAACAGAGAGAGAGAGAGAGAAACATCGATGTGAAAGGGACACATCGAGTGGCTGCCACCCGCACAACCAACCAGGGCCGGGGACAAACTGCAACCGAGGTACGTGCCCTTAGCGGGAACCGAACCCAGGTCTCTCAGGACCGCAGGCCGACGCTCTAACCGCTGAGCCAAACCGGCCAGGGCAAGGCATTTCTCTTAAAAGTTACCTTGGGGGAGACCAAGATGAGCTACCCCGCCAGGGCTCTAATTTCTTTACTTCTTAGCTGTGCTTTTGAATCAACTTTATTCCACTTTTTTCATCGTTGTCTTATTTCTCCTATTATTGTTATTATCATTATTATTATTATTTACTTTCTTCTCTTCCCCTTCCTGGGACATCAACCATCTAATTTAACAGTTCATCCTTCCCTATTACCTAATCCTTAAAAAATGCAAATCCAAAATCACTCTTTCACTAGTTAACTGTTTTTAAATTTCTCCTAGCGTTTGCAAGGACAGGGGAAAAGAGAAGGATTAAAAAGCCAAATACCTAGAGGAACAAATTTCATAAACAATCTAAAACCTAGTATACGTGCTCACTATAAATGCCATCAAGCTTTTAATTTATTTCCTTTATTGATTGTAGAGAGAGAAGAAGGGAGAGGGAGAGAGAAAGAATGAGATAGAAACATTGATGAGTGAGAACATCAATTGGTCGCCTCCTGCATGCCCCCAACTGGGGATTTGGCCCACAACCTGGGCATGTGTCCTGATTGGGAATCGAACCAGCAACCTATTGGTGCATGGGACACACTCAACCACTGAGCACGCTGGTTGGGCGAAATGCCATAAAGCTTTTAAAAGATTTATCCCTGTAGTCTGAGGCCTTGAATTATGAAAAAGAACTTACGGATTTTAAAATTGTTTCCTTCTGAACATACTGTGATTCTTTTGGGGGGGATAAAAAAAAGATAAAATAATAGAAAATTACTGCTGTCTGGTTACTTGGCTCTGAAGAAAAATGGAGAAATAATGCTCCTGTCCTAGTTTAAATGAATGCAGGTAAAGTAGCCATGACAGTAATCCCTTAGCAAACATGGTGTCACATCTGGCTTTTGAAATGTCAATATAGATTCTAGAATACTAGACTTGGGGAGGACCTTTAGAGATCATTTGATCTTTCATATAGATAGAATGACATTTAAACCATAGAATCTCTCCAATTTCTAAAGACCATCAGAGAAGAAAAAGTTATCCATGCTTATCCCCAGATTTATTTATTTTCTATTTGCAGAAACCTGCTTTTCCCCATTTCAAATTTTAGCTAGTCTTAAGTAAAATCTTTTAAAAAATTGTATTCTGTAAGCTAATGTCCTTCTTTTTGGTCTCTGAAGAGTCAGAAAAGACATAGCCAACCATTATGCAACCTTTATAAACATAAGGTTGCTAAATTTCCTTTCTGCCTGGGGGCAACCCATGAGCTTATTTTTAAACTACATTTTTCTTCTGGTTTTAACATTTTGTTTTCTCTCTAGCCTTTTCAAGCCTTTTTCTGATTAGAGCCTGGAACTCAGCAATTCTGACTCTCCAGGGCCATACCAGGTTATTTTCTACATATTACACATGTAGAGGTATGTAATCTCAATGCTGTTTGCTGCACTGCAGTGTCGTGCCATCTTCCTCTATGTGCTGTCCTATTTGTAATCTTATTGTCATTATGTCTGCTTTTCCACTTAGTTGTGTACTTTCTTGCCTGTTTTTCCAGATTGAAAATAAGTATTTTTGAACACTTATACATGCTAAACACAGTGCTAACTAATCCCTTTATGTTATTTCATTTAATCCATCCAACCCATTTTATAGATGAAGAAACTGAGGCTTAGATAGGTTAAAGAATTTATTCAAAACCTTATACCTTAGAATTGGTGGAGTTGTGATTTGAATCTTGTTAGTTTAACTCCAGTATCTACATTCTGTTCTATTGTACATTCGTATTATTGGTGTAGTAGGTTCTCAAACCAATGTTTGGAAGCACCATTAAAAAACCTGAGAAAACCTGGGCTGGGGTTGCCAGATTTAGCAAATAAAAAGACAGGATACTCAGTTAAATGTAAATTTTATGTAAACATGAATAACTTTTTAGTATAAGTATGTCTCATGTAATATTTGGAAGACACTTATGCTAAAAATTATTTCATTGCTTATATGAAATTCATATATGAATTTTGGTTCAATTGAAAGTATCTCTGTCCTTTGGAGCAGAATTACAGTAGTGTATGGATTCTTTAAAATTATAAATCCCTATAGTACCTACCAAGAATTATGCCCTGTTCACAAATTAGTTGTTTATTGTTTCTACATTAATAATGGGGATATATATTCATTTGAATATATTTTTAGGACAATTTTGTACTCAACTCACTAGGCCAATTTTTTATATCTTTAATAAAAATTTTTTTCTTTATTGATTTGAGAGAGGAAAAAAGAGGGAGAGAGAGATAGAAACACCGATGAGAGAGAGCATTGATTGGCTGCCTCCTGCATGCCCCCCACTGGGTACAGGCCCACAACCTGGGCATGTGTCCTGAATGGGAATCAAACCAGCGACCTCTTGGTGCATGGGTTAATGCTCAACCACTGAGCCACACTGACTGGGTTATTTTAGTTCTTTTTTTTTTTTTATCCTCACCCGAGGACATTTTTCCATTTTTTGTTCAGGTAGAGTGGGAGGGAGAGAGAGAGGAACAGAGAGAGAGAGAGAAACATCGACGTGAAAGGGACACTTCGAGTGGCTGCCACCCGCACAACCGACCAGGGCCGGGGACAAACTGCAACTGAGGTACGCGCCCTTAGCGGGAACCGAACCCGGGTCTCTCAGGACCGCAGGCCGACGCTCTAACCGCTGAGCCAAACCGGCCAGGGCTATTTTAGTTCTTTATATCACCTATTCTAATATTAGCTATTGCTAAATTTAACTTTAATAAAAAAGTAAATTTAAAGATTCATTTATTAAGCAAGACAGAAAATAAAACTAAGACACATAAGTTCACACCTTTGGTGTTGTCCAAAACAATTCCTCTAGCTATCAACCCAAGGCAATGTAATTCAGCATATCATTCATTTGTAGGGGGATTACTATAACACATCATTTTTCAGTTACAAAGGGGGTCATTAAGCCCTCAGGGCTTTTTGAAACTAAATTTAGTTTGATTATTCAATCAGCTGCTTACGTAAAACTGGAAATGA
Organism: Molossus molossus; assembly: GCF_014108415.1. Taxonomy (NCBI): domain Eukaryota; kingdom Metazoa; phylum Chordata; class Mammalia; order Chiroptera; family Molossidae; genus Molossus; species Molossus molossus. The sequence goes on along the minus strand of NW_023425403.1, from coordinate 26,278,218 downwards.
GAAGGAATGAAGATCCTTGCCCTGGCTGGTGTGGCTCGGTTGGAGCCTCATCCCATATACCAAAAGGTGGCTAGTTCAATGCCTAGTCAGGACACATACCTGGGTTTTGGGTTCAATCCCAGGTTGGGGTATGTGCTGGAGGCAAATGATGGCTGTTTCTTTCTGTAAAAATCAATAATTAAAAAAACAAACACAAAGTGATAGGCTATTACCTCCTTTATAAGAAAACAATAAAAACAATGGCTAGATCCCTACTGAATAGAACTAAAGGAGTGGCGGTTAGGTTCATAGACACAGAGTAGCAGCTAGCCAAGTTACAGATGGTCCCTCACTTATGATTTTTTGATTTTATGATGGTGCCAAAATGATACACATAATAAATTTCATGAGATATCTAACACTTTATTATAAAATAAGTTTTGTGTTAGATGATTTTGCCCAAGTGTAGGCTAATGTACGTGTTCTGAGCACGTTTAAGTTGGCTATGCTCAGCTATAAATATCAGTAGGTTAGGCATATTAAATATGTTTTCAACTTACAATGGGTTTATTGGGATGGAACTTCATCACAGGTTGAGGAGCATCTGTACATTTTATCCCCACACTTAAAAAGATGAGTCAGTAAATATGATGATCTTACTTTTACTATTTACTCTATATAAATGATAAACTTATCAGTGTTGAAAGGCCCATTGAAATTGCAATAGAGCATTTATGAAACATCTTTTTTTGGATCAATATACAGTAAGAATATTAGCTACTGCTAGATTTCAATTTAATAAAAAAGTAAATACAAAGACTCATTTTATTTAGCAAGACAGAAAATAAAACTAAAACACATACATTCACACCTTTGGTGTTGTCCAAAACAATTCCTCTAGCTATCAACCCAAGGTAATTAATCCAGCATATCATTCATTTATACAGTGATTACTATAACAAGAATCTAATATTAGAATATTAGAACAGGTGATACAAACAAGAGTTAAGTTCCTATGACATCTCATCAATATTATAACAAAACAAAGTTGAATGAAATGAGGTTGAGGACCTGCTATATTGCTAAAATTCTTTCAGTGATTTTTTTCCCCCTCAACTTAATATGATTATAGATCCCTCCAAATTTATTTTTAGTCATATAAAAATTATTAACAAACTTTAGCTTCCTTGCAAACATTCTATCCTTATATAAAAAAGTGATTAAACAGTACCAAATACGAATCACTTCTGTGAAGTTTAATGAGTGAGAAACATTCAACCAAGGTGACTTTTCCTTGGAAAACTATACAAAAACTGAATTTTATAAAGTTAGTTATTTTGATTGAAGTTCCATTTATAAATAGCAGCCATGACTTTATTGCCTACAAAATTGCAGGCTGTCACATTTTATATGTTTAGAATTCAGATATTAAGATCAGATTTTCTGATAACTGTTAAAGAAAGTCACAGACAGATTGGTTAGTTGTCCCATGCTAACGAAACAGCTGACTCCCATGATCATACTATGCAGGCAGGTACAGACAACCACTGGATTTAAACTAGTGGGTACTACAACATTTACATTTTTTGTTTAAAGGGGAAGCGACATTAACATCGAAGAGGGTAGGGTCTGCAGGACTTTACGCTATTGAGGCTCTTCTGTGGTCAAAGAGTATCTAGTGCAAGGGACAAGCTATTACAGGATGTTAGTATTAGAGAGACTTTCAATGTAAGAACCTGAGTGAACGTGCTATTCCAAGAGCCTGAGATATCCTTGATCCTCATCCAGCTGTAGTGAAGTAGGGTTTCCTGAGGCCTAGGTAGCTAGTCTCAGAGTAGAGGGAGCAGACAAATATGTAAATCAGGGATGATGTATGTGACATGTTGCTCCTAACAAGTGATTAATGGCATTGGAATGGGAGGAGGGTGAGTATATCTTAATAATGAAGACTCTGTGTTGGTCTTGGGAGACTGACTGCCTTCTGTGAGAACTTCCAAGCATATTCAAATCCATCGCTCTCAGGAACATTTAGCTGTCTGCACAAAATGTGATCAGGACCAGTGGTTTGAGAATTCTAGTCCCCCAAATTAGAAAAGAGAAGGGCAACATCTTCCAAGGGAGGCTGAATGTTCCCCAAACTTGCTGCTTAGGAGCACATTGGCCTGAGTTCTGGTGCCATTTGATAAACTAGAAGTCTGGGCATGGGACCAAAAAAGTGGCGGGGCTGTGTGCCAGAAAGTAGCGTTCATAGTTTCACTGAGGGAAGAGGGGTACAGTGGGAGTATTTTTTTAGGGGGTGTGTAGCTAATAACAAGGCCAAATCCTAAGCCAGAGCTCATCATGGAGAAGAGTAACACGCTTGCCAGTTAATTCCAGCTAGCTGCCCTCCACTTAACAATTTGGTACCCAACTCATGGGCTGTACAGGCTGGATCCCCCACCTACAACTCCAATTCCAGGATATAAGACACCTTTCTTTCATGTTTGTTTTCCCCCATCCCAAATCTGCCAGAGTGACTCAAACTTTTCCTAATTAGTAATGAAAAAGAAAACACCTGAACAGATTTGGATGCAGCCATTCCAACCTAGGCACTTGGGCATGAACCCTGCCTTGCACCCACACAGCTGTTTCTGGAGACTGAACATTCCATCTGATCCCTGTGTGGTTGCTGGAGCCCTGGATTTAAAAACATGTGCTGTCAATACACCAGGCAAACCCCAGCACCAGCCATATACATGAAGATTAGGAACCCTTTTGGAAAACCCTCCTTTCTCTTCCAGAGCAGCTCTTCAATTCAGAATCTCCACAACAATAAAAAGATACTTGACCTTGCCCTGGCCAGTGTGGCTCAGCTGGTTGAAGCATCATCCTGTACACCAAAAGGTGGCTGGTTCAATTCCTGTTCAGGGCACACACCTGGATTTCATGTTTGATCCTGGGTCGAGGCACATACAGGAGACAACTGATAGATGTTTCTCTCTCTCTCTCTCTCAAATCAATTAAAAAAAAAACCATATCTTTGAGTGAGGATTAAAAAAAAAAGACACTTGATCTCAAGGAACATACAGAGTTTGCCAAGCAGGTACTATTGGCAAACAGACATAATGATCCCACTTTAGCAGCTACTAAGACACTTAAATTGTTTGTTCCTGTCTTCTTGATGCTGACTGGAACCAATGAAGAGATTGAGAGGAAAAACAAAACAAAACAAAAATACAAAACCCAAACTTTTCACACAGAATAGGTGAAAAGTTTTAAAAAGAATTGTGTGGTGATGATCAAACCCTGACTCTGGCAATGCAGTGGGAAACATCACCTTATGCCCTAGGGCAAGGGAGGGTACCGTGTAGAGAAAAGCTTGCAAAATCTAGCACCGGTTCTTCCGCATGAGGGCTCAAGTGCACCTCTACAATGACTCACGTGTGCACTGACGAAAACAGCACGAGAGCAAAAACGCCACAGCTGTTTCCCCATGGTTCTCCTGGCAAACCTACAAGCACATATTTGCTCAGTTGTGAGCCTCACCCACAGGCATCTCCCACCTCGGAGGCAGGGGCGAGAAATCTGGACCACGTTTTCCCAAATAAGGGAAATCAAATCACCTACAGGCAATACCCTCCATTTCTCCCACTCCTTATCGACAGCATCCTTAACTAAGTCAGCTTCCAAGGACTACAATTAGTGTCTGGAGGTCAAAGTTCAAACCCATAGTTTACAAATCTTAACAGAAGCCATATAACCTACTTCCCTGAATAAAACCCCAAAATTATCAATCCCTGCCCTCCCTTCCCAGGGAAATAGATTTAAGTCAATCTCTTCTTTTTTCACCACAGAATGTGGAAGACAAGTCAAAGAAGGTAGTGCGAGAGGGAGGGGCATCTTTGTTCATCATTGAAAAATAAAGATCTCTTGAAGTATTATCTGCTGTATAAAACTCTTGTTTCAGTTCTCCTCGGTGTCTGCCACCAAGGGTTCATCTTCTAAGCCAAAACTCAGCTTGTCAGCTAGCCCCTCAAACTGCTTGCCCAAACTGCCTGCCGAGTCCACGAACATGTTAGGGATGTCTTTGCCAAAGTAAATCTTGCTGTTGGAAGCGATGGCCTTGTACTTCATCAGCTGCAGATATTCTGGGGTCAGCTTTAGCTGTAAACAAGTGAAAAGTAAAGAAGACTTTAGGTAGAGCTATGTGGCACCCTTCATTTGCCTAAGGAGAGGGTCTCTGTCAAAGACATATGTCCTCCCTATTTCTCCTGGCCTCACCGTTACATTAGTAACAGGGTAACCACTTCTCTCAGGGAGAGTAATCTCAGATCCTCAAGGCTAGAGCTGCAAGAATTTTAGGAGTTTCCATGTTTCACACAAACATTACACTTCCATCAAGGCACTGCTGCGAGAAAGGGAAGTACTTGTGCCACACAGCACAGGAATCATCACTTCTGCCCACAAGGGGGTTTGGGTGGTGGAGGTCTTCCAACACCAAGGAACTCTCAAACAGTATCAGTCCAAAGTTGGGCCAAATACACGTTCTCTTTGCCAGGCGGTACTGGGCGTTTACCTTATTTGCTTCAGCCATTTTCATAGCAGTGTAGCACTCAGCATCAGCCTTTGCCTTCTCCCGGGCCAGAAACGCAGCGTCTGAGGGGAAGAATGCGGTGAACTGGAGTGCAGAGGCTACCAGAAGCCTGCGTCTGGTCCCTGCAACTTTCCCTGGTGCCTCTGTGACCTTGGGGAGATTGCTTTTTCCCCTGTGCTTTGACTGCACCTCCCTGTGGCGGGGACTAGTCATGAGCAAGTCCGTTGCTGCGTCCACAATCGTATTGGATAGTATTAGTGAGAAAAGCACCGCCACCCAGAGACACCTCCTGTTTCTGCACTCCTTTTGTAGCTGTGTCTGGGGAGAGGCCCTGCCTCAGCCTCCAGTTTCAGCGCTTTCCACCTCAGCCCTCTTGTGCCACACAGTAAAAGCAAGAGATGCCCAAAGAAGGCTCTGAATACAGCCAGAAGTGGACCACCCTAACACCGAACACCATAAGCATAAAATAGTTCAGTTCTTCTCCAACTTCATTTCCCTTTTCTTTCCATCAATAATTTCAAAAAGGTTCTAATTAACAGTGGTTAAGCTGGCACAACTCTGAGAGAATTTTAAGCAATCGCCCAGACTAGCTGTTTGGATTAAGACCTGTTTAAACTCTACTATGCAACCAATACCCTTTCCCAATCTGCTGAAACTAGCTTTCTGTCAAGGTGATGCAAACTTTTTGATATTTACTCCTTGCCTTGGGAGTGAGGCCAGTCCCATGTGAGTAATATCTGTAGCAGAGTCTGGGGGTGGGTTCTGACTGCACCCTCAGCGTGACCCTGGGAGAAGGCGCCTGCAGTCTGGCTGCAGTTCTGACTGCATGCGGCTGACTCAACTGGCCTTAGCACCCGATGACACGTATTTATGAGAAATAAAACTGTGTTGTTTTACTAAGAGCTCCTTAATGAGGAGCTAGCTGCTGATCTGTAAAATCCTAATTGACTCCCCAAGAGGCCCCTTGCAAAGCCAGGCAGGCACCATTAATATAACTGGACATAGCACTTTGTAGCCTAAAATTGGGCCTTCAGATCCCCTTTCTGTCCTAGCATTTGCCTGATACTTATATACCACATGCAGGAAAAAGTATCTGGCCTGATACTTATATACCACATGCAGGTGGTGGGAATGAGGTGAGGACTGAGGGGCAGGGAACTGAAGGTGACTGATACTTATAAAAGTCAAAAGGGACTTCTGGTCAAGACAGAGGCTCAGGTAAATGCGGTATCGCCTCCTCCCACAACCACATCAAAATTACAACTAAATTACAGAATAACCATCATTCAAAACCAGCTGAAATCAAGCTGAATTGACGTCCTACAACTATGAAATTAAAGCAGCCACATTGAGACTGGCAGGAGAGGTGGAGGCGTGGATGGGCTGGACCCACACCCATGTGTGGAGGATAAAAATCAGGAGGACACCTCGGCTGGAAAGGTCCTCCCTGAGGAACAAGGAGTCCCCATCCTACATCAGGCACCCCAGCTCAAGGTTCCAGTGCCAGAAGTCCCCATAACTTCTGGCTGTAAAACCAGCTGGAACCAAGGCTAAGGGAGGCTGAAGCTGCTGAAGTCCCAGGTAGTTTCTCTTACAGGTCCCACGCACAGACTTCCTTGGACCCACTCCCTCCAGGCTCCAGTGTGGGGGAGGCAGCTTGAAAGGCACCAGAGACATACAGTAAAGAACTGAGTTGTTTGGCATTGGGATGTGAGCTGGAGGGGAAGCTTTCTACCGGACAGACGTGCTGGTGGAGGTCGTTGTTACTTTGGTGAGCCCTTCCCCAACGGGGCAGGCAGATGGCCGCCGTATCTGGGACTCCAGCCACCTGGCTCACTGGTAGCCCCGCCCTGGTGATTCCCTGAGGCCCTGCCCTACCCAACTTTCAGGCCCACCCAAGCTGTTTCCAGTGGCTTTACCATAGCATTGGTCTGTCTTGGCTCTTGCTTCAGATTTTCCTAAATTCTCTCAAACAAACAGCATCTGGCCTTAGCGAGCCCCATACCTGTAGCTAACTGGCCTCAAGTCTGGCACTAGAAGAAGCCAGCCTTGGTTCACAGCTTGGCTTTTCCTGGGCACCTCTAAGCCCAGCACAAGAAGCAGCCATCTGTAGATTGCTTTGTAGCTTATGCCTGGTGGTCCCGGGGAAGAACACAGGCAGAGGCTGACCTTGCCCCAGAGCCAGCACACCCAGTGGACAGCCTCAGACCATGTTGAAGCACCACCATCCAACCACCTCCATAAGTGACACACTCAATGAGCAGACTCAGTGGGTACCAGAGCCCTGCTGAAGTAACTCTTGCTCTGTGTGGGGGGCCCCTGCATAGCTGATCCTCCAAAGTAGTCAGTGGTCAGTGGGCACAGCCAGTCCTTGCAGCTGATCAGCCTGAGTAAATCCCTCCCACTGATGTGCCAACAGCAATCAAGACTCAATTACAACAGAGGAGTGGACAGTCCACATGAGAGGTGCACCTCGAGGGCCCTGCTGGGGTAATCAGGGAGGCTGTGCCACTGGACCCTACAGGACACCTACTACAATAGGCCATCCTAGGAAGCCTAGGAGACATAGCAACTCTACCTAATACATAGAAACAAACAAAAAAAGGCAGCCAAAGTAAGGAGACAAAGAAACATGTCCCAAATTAAAGAACAGAATAAAACTCCAGGAAAATAACTAAATGAAACAGAGATAAGCAATCTAACAGATGCAGAGTTCAAAACACTGGTTGTAAGGATGCTCAATGAACCTAGTGAGAACTTCAAGGAATGTAGTGAGAACATCAAGAGCATTAAAAGGGTCTGGCCAGTGTGGCTCAGTGGTTGAGCATCGCCCCATGCGCTAAGAGGTCGTTGGTTTGATTCCTGGTTAGGACATATGCCCAGGTTGTGGGCCCGATCCCCAGTGGGGGGCATGCAGGAGGCGTCCTCTCTCATAGATGTTTCTATCTCTCTCTCCCTCTTACTTCTTCTCTCTCTAAAATCAATAACGGGAAAAAAAAATTTAAAAAAAAGCACAAAATGGACCAGTCAGAAATGAAGGATGCACTAACTGAAAAAAAGAATAATTTACAAGGAATCAATACTGGAGTAGATGAAATTAAGAAGCAAGTCATTAATTTGGAATATAAGGAAGCAAAAAACACCCAATCAGAACAAAGAATTTTAAAAAATGAGGATACTGTATGGAGTCTCTGGGATAACTTCACGTGTACCAACATTTGCATCGTGGGGTACCAGAAGGAGACGAGAGAGAGCAAGAAATTGAAAACCTACTTGAAAAAATAATGACAGAAAGCGTCCCTAACTTGGTGAAGGAAACAGACATACAAGTCCAGGAAGCACAGAGAGTCCCAAATAAGATGAACCCAAAGAGATCCACACCAAGACACATCATCATCAAAATGCAGAAGGTTAAAGACAAAAAGAGAATCTTAAAAGCAGCAAGGGAAAAGAAGTTTGTTACCCACAAGGGAGCTCCCATAAGACTGTGAGCTGATTTCTCAAAAGAAACTGCAGGCCAGAAAGGAGTGGCAAGAGATATTCAGTGATGAAAAGCAATAACCTACAACCAAAATTATTCTACCCTGTAAAGCAGCGGTTCTCAACCTGTGGGTTGCGACCCCTTTGGAGGTCAAATGACCCTTTCACAGGGGTCGCCTAAGACCATTGGTTTTTCTCAGTGGTTAGAGCGCCAGTCCGTGGACCAGAGAGTCCCGGGTTAGGTTCCTGCTAAGGGCATGTACCTCGGTTGCAGTTTGTCTCTGGCCCCAGTTGGGGTTGCATGGGTGGCAACCACTCAATGTGTCTCTCTCGCATCAATGATTCTTTTTCTTCCTCCTTCCTGTTTTGTCTGAAGATAAATGCAAAAATGTCCTCGGGTAAAGATAAAAAAAAAAAGGAACTGAGACACTGAGACACTGCTCCCCTGTCTGTCTCCAGGTAGGTCCACCCACATGCAGATACACCCACATACAACATGAGGAACTGTATTAAAGGGTCGCGGCTTTAGGAAGGTTGAGAACCACTGCTGTAAAGCTATCATTTAGAATCATTGGCCATATAAAGAGTTTCCCAGACAAGAAAAATTTAAAGGAGTTCATCACCTCCAAACCAGTATTATATGAAATGTTGACGGGTCTTCTTGAAGAAAAACAAAAATTTGAACAATAAAATGGCAATAAATACATATCTATCAACAACTGAATCTACAAACAAAATGAACAAGCAGAACAGAAACAAATTCATAGATACAGCGAAATTTTTGTTGGTTACCTATTGGGAGGGGACTGGGGAGGTGGGTGAAAAAGGTAAAGGAATTAAGAAGTACAAATTGGTTGTTAGACTGATGAACCTCAAAGGGAAGGGGGAGGGAAGGCGGGAAGAGATAAACCAAAGAACTTATATGCATATATGCATAACCAACAGACACAGACAATAGTGTGGGGAAGGCAGGAGGGAGGTGGCAGTGGGGGGGGGGGGTCAATGGAGGAAAAAGAGGAGGACATCTGTAATATATTCAACAATAAAGATAAGTTTAAAAAGAAAACAATAAAGTCAAAAGGAACACTTCTCTCCAACTCCAGTGTTGTTGGTGCTGAAAAGGTCTTCACACCCAGCTTAATATCTACAGGGACCCTGAGAGCAGACCCAAAGGTCAGAGCTACAGTGCCCACTGACTTCTGAGGAAGGGTATGGAAGGCACAAGGAAGAAAGCTGCTGTTTTGGCCTAGCTTCTTAGTTTACGTCCAACGCCAGACTGAGCTTCCCGATAGCAGTGACTACGTGATTTCTCTTTTTCTTATGCCTAACATGAGAGTACCTAATGGCATGTAACTAACATTTGTTGAAAGAATGAACACTCTCTGAAATGGAAAATTAATGCCAAATCTCCCCAAATTGAAAGCACAGAGAAAAAGTGATGTTCCAAAGAAATCAAGAGATCTTAGAACTGAGGTTAGCACTGGCCAGTTTGGCTCAGCGGTTAGAGCGCCAGCCTGCGGTCCGGGGAGACCCGGGTTCGGTTCCCGCTAAGGGCACGTACCTGGTTGCAGTTTGTCCCCGGCCCTGGTTGGTCGTGCGGGTGGCAGCCACTCGATGTGTCCCTTTCATGTCGATGTTTCTCTCTCTCTCTCTCTCTCTCTCTCTCTTCCTCTCCCTCCCTCCCACTCTATCTGAACAAAAAATGGAAAAATGTCCTCGCGTAAGGAAAAAAAAAAAAGAACTGAGGTTAAAGAGCAAAGGAGGTGATTCCCCCACTCCCTTGCCACATAGTGGGGTCTGAGGAAAATTCAGGCATTAATTTCACTTCAGCTTACCTTCAATTTCTGATATCTTCTTCTCAGTCTCCTTCTCCATCACCTTCTGTCCATAGGTGATTTCTGCAACCTGAGCCACTTTTTCTGCCTCTGTGTTAATGAAGTTGAGAAAAGACTTAGAGCTGATATTTCAAGAGTTTGACTCAATTTCATCTTTTACCTGATCAGAAGCCCTGATGTAGGAGTGTGGGTAAGCTCAGACAGAGAGACACTGGCCCCAGAGGACAGCCGTTACAGGGATACATGGGCAGAGATGGAGGTACCAGTGCGCACAAACCACGACACCAGCGCAAATCAGTAACTGGGGAGATGTGGGCCCAAGGGAGGAGACTCATTACTCTGATGAAAGCAAGGAACAAACCCTAACCTCTCTTTTAAATCACAAGGGTATTCCTCCCAAAGGAATATTTTAAGGAATAAGGTACTCTTTGAAAAGTTTCTTCCTGCGACTTTACTTGAGGAAGTAGTCAGGTTTGTTGCTGATAGTCCAGTGTAGTGGCTAAGGACCCAGGTTCTGGAGCAGAGTCCCTGGATCTGAACCCCAGTTCCACCACTTAACTTGCCACATGACCTTGAGAACATATTTTTTTATCCTCACCTGAGGATATTTTTCCATTTTTTGTTCAGATAGAGTGGGAGGGAGAGAGAGGAAGAGACAGACAGAGAGAAACATCGACGTGAAAGGGACACATCGAGTGGTTGCCACCCGCACAAACAATCAGGGCAGGGGACAAACCGCAACTGAGGCACGCACCCTTAGCGGGAACCGAACCCGGGTCTCTCTGGACCACAGGCTGACGTTCTAACCGCTGAGCCAAACTGGCCAGGGCTCTTGGGCACATTTTTTAACCTCTCTGTGCTTTAGCTCAGAAAGTGAGGTTAACGATAGTGCCTCCCTTACCTGCTGGTTCTGAGTGACGGAATTTACATGTAAGTACATGGTAAGTGCTTAGTAAGTGTTAGCCATGATCATTCTGAATTAGGAACTAACAGTAAGGGCTCCTTCTGTTTAAGAGGTATGTGAGCCCTGGCCAGTGTGGCTCAGTTGGTTGGGTGTTTTCTCATACACCAAAAGGTTGTGGGTTTGATTCTGGTCAGGGCACGTACCCAGGTTGCGGGTTCAATACCTGGTCTGGGTGCCTAATGGAGGCAACGGATCAATATTTCCCTCTCACATTGGTGTCTCTCTCTCTCTCCCTTCCTCTCCCAAATCAATAAAAAGCATATCTTCAGGTGAAGGAAAAAAAAAGAGATATGTCAACACTCAAAACTTATCACCCCTGGCCACGATCTGACAATTTCAGCTTCGCTTCTGGGAGTAAGAAAGCCACTCCTATGTGTGGCAGGGGTTTGGAGAACCGTGTGGTCCACCCATGCCTGAGGCTTCCTCGATTCTTCCGACCATCCCCAGCCCTTCTGCCCTGAAAGGGGGTCACAGAACCACATCCAGACCAATGAGGGCTTTCTTCCGCTCTGTCTCGGCTTCTTTTTCCACAACCTTCTGTTTCTGGGCTGCAATGAGCAGCTTTGTCTTCTCGCTCTCCCTGAAGGGGAAAACAGGTATGCAGTTGTCAGGCACTGGAAAAGCTTCTGAGGAGCTTCACTATCCCCTGGAGAGGCCCGACTCTGCTGAGGAGAGGCAAACTCTGATTTCTTCCTCTCTCCTAGTAGGTTGTTCAGTGTCCCAGGTAAAAGCAGATTTGTTGCAGACACTAACATGGTTCTGCTCCTCCTCCAAAATAAATCATTTGTGGGAAATAGCTTAGTTTACTTTAGTAAAACGCACCTGCCTCTCCACTTAATCGTCTTTCCCTATCTTCTTTGGCATGAACCATGAAGCACAAACAGGGCCCTCTGGCCCCTTTAAAAGCATCACTACTCAAAAGGGCTTCTCTGTGGCTCTCATCACAGTTACAGAGCCCAGGTGATTGTCCTGACATGCCTGCTCCATCCTACAGTGCAATGGGCTGTGACAAATGCTCAAGGAGGGGAATAAAGTCTGGCACAGCTTCAGTTAATCCAGGGATGGGATGAGGTGGGAGAGAGTGGTGGTTACAGCTTAGGCAGAGGATACTCACATCAACTCGTAGTTTCTGCGGATTGCCTCAGGTATATTGGGCTTTGTCACCCGCACAGCCTGAAGAAGGATAAAAATAGCACCTGAGGGGAAGGTGAGGGTGGTGAGGGACCTAAAGCAGCTCCCTTAGGTCCCTGATCTTCCTGCACAGAAAGGACATCCCTTAAAAGAGGGGATGCACCTTCATCAGGGGATGCTCCCACAGTGGCAACACTTACTTGGATGACAAGCCCAGGGGCCATGGAAGTCAGGTCCTGTTGCAAAGCCAATTTGAGATTTTCATCAATCTGATCTGGAATCAAGAAAGATAGGAAAAGGAGTTGTCACACTATCTAGGCAGGGTGGTGGAAAGTATGAAGGTAGAGTTAAAGCTTAAAACACCAGCTCAGGAATGCACCTTATATCCTGGGCGGTGTTGCTTGGTGGTTAGAGCGACAACCCTCACACCAAAGGGTTGTGGATTCAATTTGCAGTCAAGGGCACGTACCTGGGTTGCAGGTTCGATCCTGCATGTAGGAGGCAACCAAGTGATGTGTCTCTTACATCAATTTTTCTCTTTCTCTCTCTCCCTCCCTCCCTTCCACTCTCTTTAAAAAAATCAAAGGAAAAATATCCTCCAGTGAGGATTAACAAAAATAAACAAATAAACAACAACAACAAAAAAGAATGTACCTCACAAGCAAAAGGTCTTCCCAAGGTAAAGTGCTTATCATAGCCCAGAAATCTAAAGTTCCCCAGCAAGACTTTTGGAGCAACGTGTTCTCTGCAGTCCCTCCACACAGGCCAGATGTGAGAAGATCCTTTTCCTGTGGCCTCAAGATAGAATCCCTAGGTTGCTGAAAATATCAATGTTGCCCAAAAGGGAACTGGGCTATAAAAAGAAAAAGGACAAACAACAATTCTAGCACATTTCTTGAGCCAGGCAGCAGCCTTTCCCCAGGCAACAGGAGCAAAACAGAAGGCAGGCACCCAGTTTTCATGAAGGAAGAAGATGGAATGGCTATGTTAGGTATCTGGAAAAGAGCCGAGCACATTAAATCTAGTAATTTTAGATGTTTTTAAAAAAGAAAAACAGATTCTGACGTCAAGGAAGCCCCAAGGAAGACTATTTCCATTAGGAACTCCATTAAATGACACAGGGGGGAAATAAAAATTTACAGTTCTGGAAACAAGCCCAAGTCTTTTGATGCGCTGCTTGCTGTGGTCCTGATTCCTCTGCCTGGAATTCACATGGGGGTCGTTTCACAGACAAGCGTAGGAAGAGCTGTAACTGATCCCCTGCTAGCTGTGATCCCAGGACAGCAGCACCAGGCTGCCTTCTCTGGCCTCAGATCCCCAGTAAGATCCTGGAAAGGCACCAAGGAAAAGACTCCATGTAACCAGGCTGGGACATCTAAACGCAATCACCTTCTTTATTGTCAGCTGCCATCTGCTTTAAGTGGCCCTTCTTGGTCACTTGTGCCCAAACAGGAGCCTCTGAGAAATAGCAAATCTAACTCCTGCCTTTTACAGATGCCCAAACTGAGGTCCATGGAGGGCGAGATGTGCTCAAGCCAGTTACTAGCCAAAATAATGAACTTATTTAATTACTATGTTTTGATTATTAGGGTTTAAAATAGTACTTTTTTCAACTGTCATACCAATGAGCAAAGGGTTTCAATGTTCCCATGTACTGGACATGCTCTCCCAGCTTCCGAGCACTGAGGGAGAAATGCCCATAGAGGGAGTACAGTGCACTGACACTGGCCTAACAATCTGACAGCTAGAGATAAACATTACATTTCATATTTTCTATTTTAAATAGGATACCCACCAAACTTTAAGTGAGATCGCCTGTTAATAATGACACCGTCATTTACCAGACCAAATTATATCTGAGTCAAGATAAAACCTGTAGCCCTGGGCTGGTAACTTTCAGGAAAATCTGGAAGAAATATTTTGAAAGGTGGTTTATTTCCAAACTAATACTGGTAATAAGTTGTTTATGTTACAGTTATGCTGATAAATGCTGGCTAAGTTATATTATTACGTATGAATAAAGAGGTTCTTCAGGTAATCTTCTGAACAAGTTCTAGATAATATTTGTCTAGAATGGGCAAAGAGGGTGCATCAGAGTAAGCAGTGAGGAGAATTATGCAGTCATTTTGAAAGTCAGGGCTAGGAGTCCTGAGAGGAAGGAACTAGAAAAATACCTTTGATGGTTAAGGAACAGGATTAGAGATTCTAGTTTCTCCTTTACAACAAGACTGAACTTTAATAAGAAAAAAAAAAAATTCAAAGCAAATGCATTTTCCCAGCTCCTTTGTGCAAGAAGCTATACTTTACTATGCTGCCAAGTTGGTCTCTAAAACAGTAAGTCTTCTCTTTTAAACATTTACTTAAAAAAAATTTTTTTTTTCCCTTTATTGATTTTAGAGAGAGAGGAAGTGAGAGGGAGAGAGAGAGAGCTAGAAACTCTCGATGAGAAAGAACATTGACTGGCTGCCTCCTGGGCACGTGTCCTGACGGGGAATTGAACTGGCGACCTCTTGGTGCATGGGTTGATGCTCAACCACTGAGCCACACTGGCTGGACAGTAAGTTTTCTTAATGCAAAATAATTTCATATTTTAATTTCCTCTTAATGGAAATTAGAGATTCTTTGTCTTTTGTTGTTTCAAATGCTTTGAAATGTTCACTTAAATGGCACAAATTTGTTAAAAATGGCTAGAGAGAAAACGAATGATATTTTATAAAATTCTATCAGTCTGAGGGTAAAAAACAGCAAATTTACCAAATTTTTCCTAAAAGCATACTGAATCCAAACCCAATAAAAGACTCTAAACCCTGCCTGGCTAGTGTGGCTCAGTAGTTGAGGGCTGACCCATGCACCAAGAGGTCGCTAGTTTGACTTCCGGTCAGGACACATACCCAGGCTGTAGGCCAAACCCCCAGTGGGGGACATGCAGGATGTGGCCAATTGATGTTCTCTCTCATTGATGTTTCTCTCTCTCACTCTCCCTCAAAAAAAAAATAAATAAAATAAATAAAATAAAATAAAGACTCTAAACCCTATTGAGTGAATTTAGATTTATTTTCCAGTTCAGAAAATTAAAAGTGATTCTGATGATTTCCCAAATCTGAAACAGTGCAAAAGGCTGTTTGCTTAATTAAGGTCATTGGCAACGTCAACAATTCCTTTTTCTGCTATTCTAAAACATATTCTCACTCAGGGTCCTTTTTATGAAGATTCCTGGGAAAAACACTGTCCACATCCTAGATCAAGAACAAATAGTTGTACTATGGGTTGAAAAATCCATTTACTTTTACACTGGCTACTAGAAAGCTTCTAGCAGCAAGATCAAACAGAACATTTTACCAACAAAGAGTTATAACATTTACTGAAATGTTTCCTTCCCTTGTTGCTGAAGTCAGGCTATGTTTACTTTGACCAGGTGAAAAGGACAAGAAATGTCTACTGAAGCACGTGGATCCTTTTTGTTTTAAGCTTTTTCCTATTAATCTCTGTAGGTATGGGGTAAACAAACAAACAAAAATCCCTCACAAAGGTTCTAGGAACTGTAAGTAGCTATGGTCCTTGTCCCACTTCTAGAATTAAAGGTGAACTGTCCCATTCTCCTCACCCTTTCCAGGGTGCCTTTCATTCAGTGTGATGTGGGGGAAAGCATACAGATTGAGGGCCAGAAGAGGGAGGTTCTAGCTTCAGCTGCTACCAATTAGGTCTATGATGTTCTTTGGGGCTTGGTACCCTTATCTTAAAATGACGATGTTGGGCTGGATAATTTCTAAGGTTCTTTTAGAACTGAGCCTGTCTTCATTACAGAAAGATGTTTCAGGGACCATGGAAATAATTTCCATTCCAGCCCTCTGATTCAGGCCAGGAGTGAGTCCTGTAGTCCACCGTTACTGACTTCTGTGTCCAAGGCTCAACCACTCTCATGATCTTCCATTGCCACCAGTATTTTCTAGGGATGCCCCTTGTGACCAGCTCTGAGTACTGGATCCTGTAACACCTCCTGTCCAGCAGTGCCCATCCTACACTGTAAGTAGCGCAGAAATAGGCAGTGGGGGAAGCGAGGCTGCTAAGACAGCAGGCTCTAATCAGAAGAGACTTTCTTACCAAAGAGCTCAATGTAAACCTCCTGAAGTGTGTGTACACTGCAGAACTGGTTCAGTTCGTGGTGGATCTTGTTGAAGATGAGGGCCTTGTCGTAGTCGGCAGTGTAGTTCTTCACTATATCATACACTGGAAGGAAGGAAAGATTTCAACAAAAGGCAGGACTCAAAACTTGCTCAAACCTAACAAGCAAAATAGAGACAGACATATATACAGAGCAGACTGACAGCTGTTGGGAAGGGGGTGGGCTGGGTAGGGGGGGAATTGGGAAAAAAAAAACAATGAATGGAAATGGACAACAGTGTGGTGATTCACAGGAGAGGTGGGGTGGGGAGAGGTGGAGGAGAGCATAGCAGGGATAAATGGTGACGGACACACAGTACAGATAATGTGTTGTGGAACTGTGCACCTGAAACCTGCAAACTTTTGTTAACCAGTGTCACCCCAATAAATTCAATAAAAAGGAAAAAAAGAAACTTGCTCAGACATAGCAGTTCTCCCATGCTGAGGTGCTGTGAGACACTGGGGTGGCATGTTGGGGAAAGTAAGCTGGTAGTGAGGGTCAACTAGAAAATCGTACCTGCATTTGGGACCAGGAAGTTCACCACTTCAATTCTATCAAAGTAGATCATCACACCACCACTATAGAGGAAGAATGGACAAAGAAGTCATGAGTAAGCTCTGGAATACTGTGACTTAGCAGAAAAGAAGAGTTCTTGGGAAGTTAGAAGGCATGTCGGATCTACAAGCAGGAGATCTTCAGAGCTTATAGCAATAAAATCTCCTGAGAAATCACACCTCCTAAAAATAATTTCACATAGAAAAAAGTGAAACTTTTGCTATGCCATCAAGAAAAGGGTAGTTCATATCTTTTGAATCCACAAATTTTTTGATTAAAACAAACAACGGAAGGGCAAAGACTAAAGAAGGTTGAGGCGTGCTCAGAACCTGAAAGGTCACTATGGGATTTTAGGGTCCCTGTTTCTCACTGTCTTCACCATCACTGTAGCTCTGCACTTCCCCTTCCCTCAAGTACTTGTTATAGAAAAATGTCAAACATATAGAAAAGCTGAAATTGTAGAACTAAAATCCATTTTCCAACACTGAAACTTAACAATTGTTAACATTTCCTATTAGCTGATCTACTTTTTTTTTCTGAACATTTCAAAATAAGTTACAGTCATGATACTTCACCCCTTAACACTTTAGCTAGGATCATCTAACAATAATGATATCCTCCTATATAGTCACAAAACCATTCTCAAACCTAAGAAAATCAGCAATGATTCCTTAACATTATCTAATACCCAGTTATTCAAATTTCCCCAATGATTCCTATTATGGACTGAATTAAGTGGTCTCTCAAATCCGTGTGTTGAAACTCTAACCCCCAATGTGACTATATTTGGAGATAGGGCCCTTAAGGAGGTAACTGAAGTTAAACGAGGTCACAGGAAGGGACCCTAACTGATTTGACTTGTAAAAAAGGAAAAGACAAGACACTAGACATCTCTTTCTCCTTGCATGTACAGAGAAAAGGCCATGTGAGGACACAGCAAGGTAGCTGTCTGCAAGCCAGGAAGAGGCTTCTGAGGAAACCAACCCTGCTGGCACCTTGATCTTGGACTGTGAGCTTCCATAGTGCGAGAAAATAAATTTCTGTTGTTTAAGCCATCCAGTCTGTGGTACTGTTGTAGCAGCCCAAGATAACTAATACAGATGTTATTTTTGGACCAGGTTCTATTTAAGGGTCACCATTGCATTTGTTTATCTTTTAAGTCTCTTTTTCAACTCAATTCCCCTCCAAATAGGACTTTGTGCCAAGATTAGACCTGTTACCCTGTGGGATGTCCCAATTCTAGATCTGTCCAAATGTTTCCTTGTGGTAATGTTTACTTTGCTACTGTCCCAGTTTAGAGCTTCTTTACTTTTCAGCCAGACCACTATAGTGGTGTCATCTTTGGATTTCCTGCCCTTACGGCCTCCCCCATCATTAAGACATTCTCTATAGTTAGTTATGCTCAAGTTATTTTCCTCTATCAAGTCATTTATCTGCTAAAAGCTTTTAGAGGATCCCCACTTCTAACAGGAAAAGTCCGAACTTCTTATGGCATTCAAAGCCCTCCCACACCTGTCTAACTTCTGTGATTTTTCTCTCCTGCACTCTACCACCTAGTGGAACCAATAGAAGCAGCTAGGGGATAGGGAACTTGGCAAAAGCAAGGGGTGCCTCCCTCTTCACTATCTCTTACTGCAGCCAGCCCGATAGCCCTTCCTCTTCTTTGGGCTTAACAGCTTTCTTCCAGGCACCTTACCTAGTCCCACAAGGCACGTTCTTCACCTCATCTGTCTGCAGTGTGGTCTGGAAACAGAGGAGACATCAAATGCTGTAAGATGGGCAGTGACAGACAAAGTAACTTATTTTTGGAATCCCAAATGTCCTTGTCCTTCAATACTTATTTGGGTAGCTTTGTCTTTGTTAAACATCTATACCCCTCTGAATCCTCCTGACTTACAGGGTGTGAGAATGACCAAGCAAAGGTACTTAACCAGATTCCACCGTAACTGAACCACCATATGAACGAGCTGGGTAATAATGATTTAGTGAAAAAGACCCTGGACTAGGAATCCTAAGATCCATGTTTACTTCTACCGCTTCCATTTACTAGTCTTGAAATAGATTCTTTACTAACCTGTTTCGGCCTAAAGGACCTGCTCAGCCCATTCTCAGGATTACTGAGAGACCCAAATGAGATAATGTGCATAAACATACTTTGAAAACCATAAAGCAGAGTACATGGCAGAAGAAACTTACAAGGAAAATGCTGATGAGGTATCCCAGGATATTGGACATACTTCAAAGACGGCTGCTCTAACTTAGCTAGGCTTTAGATCTGTCATAAGTAATCCTACTCCTATTTTAGATGTCATTTCCCTTCACCAAGTTCAACTTCTCTAGTCTTATGTTCACATCTCTAAAGAGCAAATAGGAACTAGCAAAATTACCATATTTTATTTCCATCTATCTTGGTAGCCTGTGATTTAAAATGCAGACACACATACTCTACGTTTCCTTCTATACATTCAAAACAGATTCTTCTCTGGCTTTGTCTTGAAATGAAGACATACTTCCCAGTTGGGACTGATGGGCCAAGGCAAGGACTCCATTCAACCATTTCATCAATCAAGCAAAGCTCCAGAGTTAATGGCCCATGGAGTCTCATTCTTTATATATAAAAACTTGTTCTTAAATGATTCCTTGAAAAGGCATTATACTCATCCAATGGCTAAATAATTCTAAATCATGCATTAGTCAACACCCCAAATCTGCAGTTGTCCAGCCATACAACACAAGCCAAGTATACCTGCACAGACTTATATGATGTGATGAAAGGGAGCATGAGATGGAAACCAGGGCCGCTGGTGGAAGTCAGCAGGGCACCGCCTCTACAGAGGAGAAGAGAGAGGCAGGTTCAGTTCAGCAAAAGGTACCTATTACGTTAATATTCTTTGGGCCAACTTTCTCTTCAGCTCCATAAATGTGTACTATAGAGTGACAAGTGCCAGAGCCACATCCACAGATCCCTTCCTTCCTCCCCGCTAGACCCTAATACTCTAGGAAGCCTAATGCTAAAACATAAAACCATTACTCATGCTTTCTCATCAAGAAAAATAGGCACTCAGGCTAAATGGAACAGAGACAGCAGAATCCCTGGCTATATTTGAGAGGAAGTCTGCTTTACTTTGTTGTGTCCGTTGAACTTGTGGCAATCCATTTGAGTACTTAAATCCAGAAATACAGTTATCAATGAACTGCACTAATGTTGGATTCCAGGGACATCAACACCAAAAGAATAATTTTAAGTACACTTTACATATCATTTAAATATATTTTTTGGCAGTAGAGTTACCTTTCTAATCAAGTTGTATGTAGATGATAAAATTAAAAGGCTTTTTGGGGACACATAAGTAGATGGTAGGGAGAAATAATTAAAGGGGAGTGGGAAACCCAACCAGACTTTTAGAACTTGCTAGTGGCTATCCAGAAATAAGCATCATAGGGTACATAATAAGAAGGGGGTCATAAAGACTTCAAGCAAAAACTTGGTTATGGAGGTGACTAAAAGGAAAGTAATCCAAGACTTAGAAATGCGTCTTTGCTTTGCATTATAAAGTTAAAGATACATTTTTTTTTTTAAAAAAAGCAATAAAATAAACAGTGACATAATGAGCTCCTTTACTGTAAGAACCATTATCCTAGAATTTTCCCTGATTGATATAAAGCTACCTGCAGACGCTTTCATTTTTCCTGAAATGTTAATTTTAAAGAGTAGGTTCTTATTTGCAGAGCAGACAAGTTGCTATCAAGAACTGGTACTCATCAGAGGTAAATTGTGGCACCAAGATGTAGGAGAGAACATCTCAGAGATAATCTGCAAGATAATCTCTGGCTGCCTTTAGGTTTTGTCTCTAAATCTTTACATACATTTATCAATCACCATCCATCAGTGTAGACTACTAAGCTTTATATTTACATTTATGTGTATGTACACACACATGTATTCCCCTCCCCATGGTCACTAACACAAAAGCTCAGCCAAAAATACTTTCATATTCAACAAAATATAAACACAGATATTCAGCAGAATCTGCTAGACAGGGACTAGGAAAGAGTCATTTAACAGGAAGTTGCAAGCTTCTCCCTGCTCTCTGCCTTACCTGTAATATACCCCAATGTGTCCCTCTTCTATCTTGTGAACAGCTGAGAAGAGAGATGCACAAAAGAAACTGGTAGCCACAGCCACAACTGCTCCCAACTGAGCCATCATCGAACCTTTATCCTAGGGAAAAGATATGGGAAAGTGTGTACAGTCTGCCACGCAGGAGACAAGCTATGACAGTGAGAGCACCTCACCAAGCTGAGCTCCCTGGAATTGGCTCCCATCCAGCCTGCTGTAGTATGAACACGAGGCTAGATCTACAACCCTCTCCATCCTTGCTCTCAGTAACATTCCCATTCCTTAACTGTGGTATTCTATTCTCCACCAAGTGAAGAGGCAGTGGTTCCACATACAGCCGTAGCCCAAGGGAGAACCAGTGCCAACTGGGCAGCGTTCTCTTCCTGTGAACACGAATGTGCTGTCACTGGAGACACTCATACTAGTAAAAGGGAAGGAGGCAGCTGCAGTATGTTGGCCCAAATTACAGAGGAAGTCAAATGACAGGCAGTTGTGGCATGTAATTCTGGTCAGAGTCTCCCGTCCTAATTGCCTGCCACTTCAAAGGAAACCATTCTTTACTCCTTTCAGACGCTGGACCGACAGAGACAGCATGCAAACAGTTCCAAGGTGGGATTCTCTGGCCTTCCGTCCACCTTTCCAGTTACTCCTTTGGCCCTAAATGGGAGAGGGCTCCAGACAAGACCGAAGCCGTATTTCCTCCCATATACATGACTGGTACTTTGCACTTCACAGGTCCCCAAGCCCATGGTTAGAGAAAGGGGGTTCCCCAGGCTGGGGAGACTCTGGACTCCTAGGTCCAACAGTGTTCGGGCACCAGGATTCGAAAGAATAGGCATCTAGAGACTCATTTTCTGAACAGAGTGGTCTGGAAGGACTAGGGTAACTGACTCCAAAGTTCAGAGCCAGGCGTGCCTGGGCCAACGCGCGCAGGGCGTGGGTGCTGCCTCGTGGGTCTAAGAGAAGTCGGGCGCAGACATCTGCGAGGCGCTTATTTTACCGTGGCGGCCGCCAGCTACGGATCTGCAGCTGCATCCTTTCTGCGGATGCCCTTCTCTTCCGAGGTCATTCCCGCCCCACCGCGCGCCCCTTCCGAGACAATGTCGTGCATCCCAAGAGCCCTGGGCAGAGGCTGGGGCTCCAAGACCCTCTGCTCGGTCCCGCTTGGGAGCTAGCGAGAGAAAGAGATTCGGGAGAGAGAGGGTTTCTCGCTCATGAGGGAGAAGGGCTGCTGGCGTGGGCCGGGGAGAAGCGCTGCTCCGGGGCGGCCGGGAGCAGCAGTTGGGCCCAGCGCACGCACTACGGGGCGGGGGCCGCGTACCAGGCTGTCCCTCCAGGCGCTCCGTACTCGTCCGAAACCCCTTGCAACCGCAGAAACCGCCACACCCCTCAGCCGACCACTTCCTTCCGGGCCCGTCGCTTCGATGACGCTATTTGTTCACGCGAGAAGACCACACCCCCTTATTTCCTTACTTGGTTAGCCCCGCCCCGCGCCCCGAACCGTCACTGTCTGCGGATGGCCGCCAGGGAGCGCCCGCGACAAGGTCCGGGCAGTCGAGGATCTTGGTCTAGGATTTCAGAGGTGGAGGTGGTGCGGGGAGCGTGGGGAGTGACTCCAGGGGGCCTCGAGTGGTGCGGATCGTGTCATTTCCCGACTTTTGGCGTTGGAGATTGCTCGGGATTCTTCTCCACATTAGGTCAAGGCTGTCGCCACCCCTCCCCCTCCAACCCCGCGCTCTGGAGTAGGTACCAGTGGTTTGCAACAGTTTTTAGCTCTGCTCGTCCCTTTTCTGCAGCACCGCTCGAAGAAACATATTCTAAATGTGCAGATTAGCACCATTACGTCGCTAATCAACAGTCCCTACTTTCAACTGTCCTTTATGCTTTTGTAGGAGCTTTGGCCTTTGAGGTCCCCACAGCATCATAAAGTAGATTAAAGAGGAATAATTCCGATTTTACTGTTCAAAGTCTAAATTCAGTGAGGTGCAAGGGTAACAGTGGATGAAGGCCTCCTTGGCACCTCCTTAACACCAGGAGCGAAATTAACTGCCTTTGTAGCTCCTGCCGCAGATCAGAGGGGCTCATGCACCTCCTTGTCTCCCAGGCTAGACTGCAAGTTCTCTGAGGGCAGGGACTGCTCTTCCCTTCGGCAGGCTGGGTGTTTAGGTGCTTAGTAAATACAGACTAAACACATAACCAGCACCAGGATCCAGGCTTTGTGTCTCCTACTCTCAGGGCCTCAGTGTGTCCACAGCCTTCACTGTTCAGCAGCATCCCATTGGGGCAATTCTAATTCAGCCACTGAAGTTATTTTGTTTGCAGAAGAAAGAGAGTCCACTTAATTATAACCTTCAGTAAATGAAAAGCTTCTACACAGGGCTAATGGCAAGTTGATGGTGTTAGATATCCAGGAAAAAGGAAAATGCAGTTTTCCCAGGCACGGCTGTTTGAAATTTGCTTGGGATCATCCTGGTTTTGTTCTGGGTGAGTTTGTTTTGGGAAGTTTCAGCATTATATGGTTAAGCCCACCCAAGTGGGCAGCATGGTGCTGCCTGGGAGCTCTGTGCCTACCTCCTCCATAAATGAGGGCCTCTCCTCTTCCCACCTTGTCCCTACAAATCCCTCCAACCCCCCAGTTGGCCAATCTCCTGATTGATCCTATCAGAACTTTTTCAGTGATATAACTAAGCCTGCATATTTAATAAATGTTTATTTTATAGTTGAATGAATGAATAAAAGAAATGGAAATATTGGGGTTTATCAGGCTCAAGGAATGGGGCTTAACCTGAAGCATAAAGGATTTAAATTAGCTGTAATTTAAGAATTTCCCGACTATTAAACTTGGTAATGAACTATGAGCAGAAGTGGAATTTTGTTCTCAGGAGGTTTTTTACAGGGCTTGAGTTGTTTAGTTATGACCCTGCCTAGAGGCAGGGGTGGACTTTAGTAGATCATTTCTGAAAATCCCTTTCTTAAGAGACCTGTGATTGTTATGACTCAGTATCCAAAGTTATCAGGCAGGTAAGTCTCTCATGATTTATTTAACAGAAGTGTTTAAAAATCCATTTAAAAAACCTTGCAGTATAGTGGCTAAGCACAGATATTCCACAGTCTGCCTGTATTTAAATCTTCCCCCTCCCCAGCTTCTTATTAGCTGTGTGATCTTGGGAAAAATCACTTAATCTATTTGTGCCTCAGTTTCTTCATATGTAAAATGAGGGTAATAATAGTATGAACCTGTTGTTAGGATTAAATGACTAATCAAGAAAAGCACATACAATGTTTGGCACATTTTAAGGGTTCCTTGTATTACCTGTTGCTGTTTTATTTTATTTTATTTTTTGTTAATCCTCACCTGAGGATATTTTCCCATTGGTTTTTAGATAGAGTGGAAGGGAGGGAGAAAGAGAAGGAGAGAAACATTGATGTGAGAGAGAGACATCGATTGGTTGCCTCCCACAGGACCCCTACCAGGGCTGGGGATTGAACCTCCAACCCAGGTACGTGCCTTTGACTGGGAATTGAACCCGGGACCCTAGTCCAAGGGCTGATGCTGAGCCAAACTGGCCAGGGCAGCTGTCGCTGTTTTATTATTTAAAAAAAATTTTTTTTCTTTATTGATTTTAGAGAGAGAGGAAAGGAGAGGGAGAGAGAGATGGAAACATAGATGAGAGAGAACATCTATTGGCCGCCTCCTGCATGTCTCCCACTGGGGATTTGGCCCACAACCTGGGCATGTGCCCTGACTGGGAATCAAACTGGCGACCTCTTGGTGCATGGGTCCATGTTCAACCTCTGAGCCACACCAGCCGGGCAGCTATTGCTGTTTTTTTTTTTTTTTTTATCCTCACCCGAGGATATTTTTCCATTTTTGTACAGATAGAGTGGGAGGGAGAGAGAGGAAGGGAGAGAGAGAGAGAAACATCGACGTGAAGGGACACATCGAGTGGCTGCCACCCGCACGACCAAACAGGGCCGGGGACAAACTGTAACCGAAGTACGTGCCCTTAGCGGGAACCGAACCCGGGTCTCTCCAGACCACAGGCCGACGCTCTAACCGCTGAGCCAAACTGGCCAGGGCGCTATTGCTGTTTTAAATAACAAATTCCCTTAATGTGTTCTTACCTGTTTGTGGATTCAGATTATTAATGTAACAGAAGGTAAATTCAAAGTTATGTGGTATTGAGTAATGACCAAGTGAAATTATACCTCAATAGATATTTATATTACAGATTTCATAAAGTGTTGAGTGCTGTCTTCCGTCTATGGATCAGGCTCTTCTCATCTGGTATAATCTTCAGGTTAGCCCTTTGAGTTCAACTCCATCTTAGAGGAAAAAGTTGAAGCGTAGAGAAGTCAAAGATTGCCCAAGATCACAAAGCTTGTAGATTGCAAAGGCAGAATTCATATGACCCAAGTCTATTTCTTCATTATAGTAAATGAATTAGAAAATAATGATTCATCATCCATTGCTGGCCACCCATACAAATTGTTGTGGCCCTTCTTGTGAAACTAAACTCAGCATGTCATTCTACTGCTTTTATAAAATGTGATATTTCTCTTTTTTGTTTCTGCTGTTTTTTCGACTAAAGATCTTTTCAAAATCAATATTTTCAACAATTAAGAAAAGAAAAGAATGGTTCAACCTAAAACACACACACACACACACACACACACACACACACACACACACTTATGGCATTTATTTCACATGTAACCTTTTAGGAATGTAGACCAGTGGTCAGAAACTGCGAAACTTTAAACTGGGCCAGTTCATTTTGTAGTTGCAGGTTGAATCAAGGTAAATAAAATACTCCCACCACAGCTGTCCACATCTCCCCATCTCTGGATGCTGCTTGTTTAGTCCTCCAACAAGCTAATTGGTGAGAGAGCTACTCTAAAGAGAGGTGAGCCCTTCTTTCACAATAAGAGCCCTTTTTATTAATAACTGCATTAGCCCTGCCATGGCCGGTTTGGCTCAGCGGTTGGAGTGTCGGCCTGTGGACCAGAGGGTCCTGGGTTCAGTTCCCGCTAGGAGCACGTACAAATAAAATAAAATAAAATAAAATAAATAAAAAATAACTGGGTTAGCCCTAAAGGAACCAGGTGATTCTGAAAGTGTTTGGCTCCAGCTTATTTATAGCACAGGATTTGCTTTTTCTTCTTGACTTTATGCCCTAAACAGAGAATAGAGGTTGTATTTTAGGACATTTGATCCCAGCAAGATTTTGGTGAGCTTGGGGGAAGAGGAGTGAGCTATATCCTTCATTATTAAGAGGGTTATTTAGAACTCTCCCCTCTTATTTCCAGTTGGAAAAACCGGGATTGGTGCCTTCTAACAACAAAAGGATATTTGCTTAGGGCTAGTGATGTTTTTTGAGCGAGTTCTATAAAGAGATCAAACAGGAAATCATGAAAAAGAAAATGGAGTTGGAAGTCAGTTAGGAGTCACCTAAAGATCACTTTATGATTATATGTTTTTACAGCTTTATTGAGGTATCATTGACATACAATAAAGTCCATATAAAGTGTGTACAATTTGATAAGTTTTGACATGTATACCTGTGAAGCCATGACCACAATCAAGACAATGAACACATGCTTTATGCCCCCAAATTTTCCCATGCCCCTTTGTAATCTCTCCCTCCCACCCCTCTCCATGACCTGTCCCCCCATTTCCAAGCAACAAATGATCTGCTTGTCACCATAAATTAGTTTGCATTTTGTAGAATTTTATATAAATGGAATAGTAAATGGGGGGAGGCTGTCTTGCTTTTTAAATTTTTTACCCTGAATAATTATTTAGAGATTCATCCATGTTGATGAGCATATCAACAGTGCATTCCTTTTTATTACTATGTAATATTACATTGTACAACTACACAACAATGTGTTTACCCATTCATCTGTTGCTGCCTGTGATTTTAATCCAACCCATTTATTTCATTTGTGGAGGAACACAGGACAAAGGGGAGGAAGTCCTCATGGAGGGGATGTGGTCAAAGTCCATGGTGCATGTGGGGAATGGTGAGAAAGCAGCCCACTACTCTGGGAAACTGTGCCAAGAGGCCTGACAGTTTGAGGTGTGGTCTGGCTGGTGTTGCCTGGGATGACCATTCTTTTGACATCTATGAATACATAATAATATTGGGAATTGAAAAAAAAAAGATTGTAGAGCATTTTGCCTGCATATATTTGTTTATACATCTCTCTGTATCATTGATAGACTTCTGCTGTTATAGACAAAGAGATACCCTATATACTTAGTATGTGAATGTCAGAGGATAAGGGAAACCATGTTCCCTTCTAGGCCAGTCTTTTTTCACCTGGATTCTTAGTCTCCTCCTCTTTCCTCAGGGACCTAGAGCCTGCAATGATCTCCTTGCTCTACTAGTTCTTTAGCTGCAGCCTATGTCTTGTGCAAGTCCCCTCCTCCCCACTCCAAACCCCTCCGTTGATCCTGCGTAGGCCTCTAGTTCTCACCTGACTTGTGTCCTTCCTTTTCAAGCAAAGTTCTTTAAAAAGTTCCTTAAGGTGGCTGTTTTTACTTCCTTACTTTCCATCCTCTTGCTTTCAGCCCTGAGTCCCTCTCTCTGATACCCCTGGTACTGTGGACCTACCCCTTAATGCTTAAACCTCCCCACCCTTGGTCTCCATGACCCTGTTGTTCCTCCTGGTTTCCCTCCTACTTGTCCAAACGTTCGCTCTGTAGTCTCCATCATGAGCTCACTCTCAGGTTCCTCAGAACTCTGTCCTTGACCCACTGCTCTTCTTTCTCTGCCTTCTCTTTCTGGAAGCTCTCCTGTGCTCTCAGTATTCTCATATGTGGTTGTTGATGACTCGCCCAAATGCACATCAATAGCCACGAGTTACAGACTAGGACGCTATCTCTTTGGATGTTGAAGGAGGATAAACCAATCATGTCTTAAACTGAACTCATAGTTTCTCTCGTCTGTTTTCCTCCAATAAAGGGGTCTCCATGCGCTCAACCACACAAGCCAGACACTCGGCCTCGGCCTTAATCTGCCCCATCATTTAGTCATATGGCTCTAAATTATTCGTTGATCCTGTCTTTACCCTCCTGTCTGCACATAGTCTTAGTTTAGGGCCTTATCACTTCTTACTTGGATTATTGCAAGAATCTAAAGTTAGTAATCTCCTTCTTCCAATTTGTAGCTAACCCTTACATTTAGTGCATCTTCCACACCGTGTCCCATGTGATCTCTGTGTACCTTTTCTGCTTACAAACACAATCACAGGTCCCCTGCAAAAAAACATTGACTCTCTTAGCTGGGCATGTAAGATCTTTATATGATCCAGCTTTCATGATATTCTTCTGTTGTTTTTCATGTTTTACTCGACCAACTCTTACTCATCCTTTAAGACCCTTCTAAATGCTTCTAAACATTTTCACATCTTGTGCATTCCTCTTGCACGACACTCACTCGAATCTACTGAAGTACTCTGGTTATATGTCAGTACTTCTCGTAAGAATTTAAGCTCTGGGAGGGCGGGGCTTTGTCTTAGTCATCTTTGTGTCTCCCACCCCTACCCCGGAGGGTCTAACATAATTCCTAGCACATAATTGGCACTCAGTAAGTGCTTATTAAATAAAATAATAAACAGCACATCACCCTTTAGGATGTAAAAAGTGCTTTCAGTTACATTAATTCATTTCATCCTCATAATAATCCATGAGGATAGTTTCACTATAATCTCATTTTACAAATGAGGGCATGCAGGTTAGAGGGTGAAGCCACTTCTCAAGGTCATGAACAGATCATCTGGTTGTCAATTCAATACCCCCCCCCCCATATTTGTGAATTGGAAAAATGTCAATGTGTTAGGACAGAAATTTAGTTCGATAAACCTTTATTAAACCTGCTAGCTATAAACCCAAACCCTACGTGATGAAAACATAGAAGAGTACGAGAGGCCACTTGTACCTGTTGGGGTTGGTTCTACAGCAGGACTTCTCACCCTTTCCCCTAGACAAAGTTGCCCCCAGCTGAGAATCACTGTTGTATAGCAAGGCTTAAACCGGGTCGGGTGGGGTGGGGATTGAGAACGGGAAAGTGAGCTTTCCAGGCATTCCAAAGTACGCCAGATGTTGTATCAGTGAAGTTCTGTCTGGGCAAAGAGAGTCATGGGGAGGAGAGAATGGGGGGCGGGGGTGAGTGTGGCCACATGGAAGCAGAGTCCAGGAGTTCTGGGGGAAGATGGAAGATGGGGCTGGTATCGCCGGATGGGGTCCTGGAGGACCTGTGGGGATAAAACCCCCTGGCTACAAGATGGAAGAGGTAGAAACATTTATGCATATGTTTGGAATGTAGATTTCAGCTCATTCTACTGAATCGAATGTCAAAGAGGGAAATTACTTGTTCCTGAGATGATCAGACTTGGGGAGAGGCCTGGCTGTAAATCCTGCAGGGGAGGACTGAATGCCACTTAGAAACCGGGCCTGAAACACCCATAATGTTTGTCAGTCCACATTTCAGTGTTCTTGAGAAAGTGTGCAGGGTGTGGGGGATGAAATATGGCAGGTATTTGATTTAAAAAGCCTGCACAGATTTAATGTCCTGATAAAATGTATTAAATCTTTTAAGGTTTTAATGAATCTAGTATGTGTTTCATAAATCAAGAACTCTGCTAAGCCGTCTCCTGGTTTAATAAGAGTAAACTAGGAAATTGCTCTGAGCAGAAGCAAAATACATTTATATCACATTGAAAAGTAATAGATTTTTAAGCTGAGGGGGTCTTTCTGGGCCTTTTAAGCTGTTTGCTTATTACATTGCTCCAACTCCTTCAAATATTAAACCCCAGGCAAACACGTGCTTAACCGTATCAAGATGTGAGCTAGCACAAAGGTAAAGATTATTTGTTAAGAGCAAAAAACAAAGCCAGTATTTCCTTACCCTGAGACCTCGGACCAAGCTGATTTCTGCACTGAAACCTAGCTGATGTGTATCTAGGCTCAAGGTATTTGGTTAAAAATCAGTATTAACTGTTATTAAACCTCCTTTCCTAAATTCATTCGCTCCTCCATCCTCACCTCCTCAACACATTTTCTGGATTGAAGTGGTAAGTGTGTAAAATACTTCTTGACTTTTACAGCTGACTGTGGAATGGCTTGTTAAGGTTGCTGGTCAGACTGTCCAGAGCAAGCATGCAGAACCTTCTTCCCCTTGTCT
Source organism: Molossus molossus (assembly GCF_014108415.1). Taxonomy (NCBI): domain Eukaryota; kingdom Metazoa; phylum Chordata; class Mammalia; order Chiroptera; family Molossidae; genus Molossus; species Molossus molossus. The sequence goes on along the minus strand of NW_023425403.1, from coordinate 26,248,228 downwards.
TAAACCCAGGGCTATAATGTTCACGCTCTGGCAGGGGTGGGGAAGTAGGTGTGGGTGTAACAGAAACCCCTGCCACTCAGCTTCCTTTGTGGATGGGGCAGGTTCTGGGTGAGATAGTGGTTCAGGGTGTTGGGGGTGAGGTATGTTGGGGAACCAAGGGGGGGTGGGGGTGGGGCTGGAACATTCCTGTGCACAAAAAGCTGGCAGGGCTTGTGAGCTCTGCAGGGGAGGGAGCCGAGCCCCATAAAGCTCAGTGTGGAGAAGCCTGTCCAACCTCATTAGCTGTCACGGCAACAATACTGATCTGGCAATAAAGGCGATTCCAAACCTGTTGGTCATTAATCACCCGCCTGACAGTTGCGAATGGAAGTGGAAAAACCTCATCCCCCTTTACCCTTCCCCTCCTCTCCTGGCCCAGCTCTGGGGTTTCGAGTTACTTCTCCATATATATGGGGATCGCTGCTGGGGGCTGGTCTCTTTCCCTTGGACTTTCCAAGGGGCCGGTTTCAGCTTGGAGAGGCCACAGGTTGGCCAGCACCTGGCAGACGTGATTCCTGCGGAGTCCAGGGAGTGAGAAGGTGAAAGGAGGTGGCCTCAGAGGTCAGCCTTCATGGTGACCCCTGGGATCGAGGGCCGGGTCTTGGCAAGCTCGTGGACTTGGGGAAGCTTGTCCTCAGCGCTCCAGCCTGTCTTTCCACACCCTCCCACTCCTCCCCTGGCACTCCCTTCTCTCCCTCCTCAGCCTCTAAGCACCAACACATTTCCCTTCATGCTCCTTTCCCTACGCTTCCCACCCCTGCCCTCCATTCCCAAGTAAGCAGATCTTTCGCTCGGGAAAGGTTTTCATCTTGATCCTTTAGGGCCTGCTCTGCAGGGAAGCCCTCTGTCCTTTCCCAGAGCACTTGTCTTGTCAGTCTCATCCCTAACAGTGGCATTTGGTGGACAGTGACGTTTGGTGATAGTGGTATTTTGGGTGGAGGTGTGGTCAGCGGGTGGGTTGGGAGGAGAGGCTGGGTCTGCACAGGCGCCCTTGAAGGCCCCTTACAGGAAGTACGACTCGGTTGCTTGGTCTGCCTCTGAATTTTGTATCTGGAGAAAGGAGGGACGGAGGGGGAAAGGTGGTGTGCTGGAGAACATCTACAGATCAGACCCGCGAGGACTCACCAGCTCTTCACGTTCTTGGCACGCTCTTCAATGTCCTTGAGCCAGGTTACCTTCAGGAGCAAGGACGAGCAACTTCTGCACAGTTTCAGCAAATGTGGAGGGAGGAGGGATGCGAAGACTTAGCTGGGATTTCTGAACCGGTAGCCCGAATAGAACTTACATACTTCTTGGCTCTTGTGATGGGCAGGCATTAGCGGGGGTAGACAGAATGCTGACAGCCTGGGAGGCGAGACATTGCAACATGTATTTTCAAGTGGTCGAAAACAGTCCTCTAGTTTGGCCAAACTTTTCTGGACCCCCTGGGTACACAGTGACCCTGGCCTGGCCGTGCCCACGTTTGCAGGTGCCGCCTGTTCTTTCCATGGTGGAGGACAGAAACATCTGTGCCCAGCTGATCCATCCAGGATGCTTTGACAGAGACAAATTCCCATGACGAACTAATAGGAACAAAATGCAAAAAGGACAGGCTTAATTACATACAGTTTTTCGGCCCTGCTTTCCAATTTCCCTTATACCCTTTTTTTTCTTTTACTCCTTCTGTTTTTTCCTAACACTGTGGTTGTTCTTACCTCTAGCTACACATTATAATTGTGTGGGGAGCTTTTAAAAAATAGTGATGCCTAGGCCACATTCTTGATGTTCTGATAAAATTGGTCTGGGGTAGGGCCCCCACATGGAGACAGTTTTAAAGGCTCTTCAGGAGATTCAAGTCTCAGCTGAGGCTGAGAACTACTGGTGTGATATTGTTAAACTCCCGGTGGCAGTTCACACCGTGGCATCTTTGCTTTTGAGGAATGCCCTCCTCTTTTCTCTTCGCTTCTGAACCAACTGGGGCCACCTGTGTCAGGTGCCACTACTGGGCAGTGCTTGGCATTATTCCAAAGAGGGAAGCAAAGGGTGTGGTCCTTAGTTGGGGAAATAATACACACACACACACACACACACACACACGAGCGTGCACACACACACAAGCGCACACACATGCACACACGTTTCTGTTTAAAGACTAAATGGTTTGACACAAAATATAGGTGCTATACAAGCTCGGAGGAAATAGAAGTCGGTGAGGAAAGTTGCATGGAGAAAGGGGGCTGGGGCTGAGCACTAATGGGTGGATTGGGGTTGGGTAAGGGGGCAGGAAGAGCTGAGGACTTTGGCAGAGGAACAGCGTGAGTGAATGAGGCTGGAATAATCTGGGCACATGTTGGGGACAAGGAGAAGATTAACTTGACTAGATGGAAGGCTCAGCCCCTGCACTTCCTCCTCCTCCTCCTTCAGCCTTCACTCATCCTTGCCACAGCTCCTACAGTGTTACCGCGGACTCCACTTAGTCGTGGGTATGTACTATTCATTCGCTTCCATGTGTGTGTCTCCAGTTCTCACCATCAGATTCATCTGTACCTGGAAGGCAGGGACAACATATAAGTTCAATGCAATGCAATGCAATGCAATGCAATGCAATGCAATGCAATTCAATTCAATTCAATTCAATTCAATTCAATTCAATTCAATTCAATCCAGTCCAGTCCAGTCCAATCCAGTCCAGCATATATGAGTACCAGCTATGTGCCAGTTCTGGTTTTTTTGGGTTCAATTAAACACACAAAGATATTAGCTCTCCTGAGTCTAGATTTTAGTGGGGGATACAGTCAAGCACACACACCATAAGTGATATAGAGATATATAGTGTAGTGAAAGGTGATAAGTACTGTGGAAAAAAGAAGAACAGGATAAGGTGGATCAGGAGTGAATGTGTGTCAGTGAGTGAACATGTGTGTATGCTTATGCATGTGTGTAGAGTTAGTAAATGGAAGGTATTAAATAGAAGGCATTATCAACAGAGGCATTACAATGAAGGTCAGACTAGGTTTTATTGAGAAGGTAAGCAATGGCCAAAGACTTGAAGCAAATAAGGGATTTGCCCAAGTGGATATGTGGGAGAAAAGTTTTCCCGACAGAGGGGACAGCTGGAGCCAAGCCCTGCGTTGGAGCGTGCCTGGAATGCTCGAGGAAGGGCCAGGAGGCCATGGGACTGGAGCTGAGCGACAAGAAGAGGCTGTGTTGGGAGAAGACACAGGAGCTGGTCATGGGGTCTCAGAAGTCCCCTGTGGACTTTGACTTCTACACAGTAAAACGGAAGCCCTTGCAGGGCTTCAAGCAGATGAGTGACATGATCTGACTTAATTTTTTTGTTAATCCTCCCTCATGGATATTTTTTTCATTGATATTGTAGATAGAGTGGGAGGGAGGGAGAGGGAAAGAGGGAGGGAGAGAGAGAGAGAGAGAGAGAGAGAGAGAGAGAGATATGTGAGAGAGACACATTGATTGGTTGCCTCCTGCATGTCCCTGACTGGGGCTGGGAATGAACCTGCAACCCAAGTACATGCTCTTGGACAGGATTCAAACCCATGACCCTTCTGTCTGCAGGCCATCACTCTAACCGCTAAGCCAAACTGGCCAGGGCGATCTGGCTTATTTTTAAAAAGATCTCTTGGGGCTGCTGTGTTGAGCATAGTCGAAGGGCGATGGGGGTGGGGTGTAGGGCAGAAGAAGAGCTCTCATGAGACACAGCCCGACTCATGCCAGTCAGTGAAAGACCTTTAAAATATGCCTGTGGGACGGCTGCACGTTGATTCCGTGTGCTCATCAAGAGCACCATTATAGGATGCACATTATTTATATTTTTGATCCCATGAATAAGCCCGACCAACCAGCTTACTCACTAGGCTTGGATTCAAGAGACATTTCTCTCACCTCATCAGCACACAAAGACTTGTCATTGTAAATAAAGAAGGTGATGGGCTTTGGAGATGGTTTTCTGAGAGTTCTAAGGAGTTCAAAGCAAGGTTATTAGAATAAGTGTACATCATCTTTAATGGGATATTTATCTAGATATCTAAGTCCTACTATGTATGTTTACAGTGTTCTATATCCCCCCACTACTGAGCAGAAGTTGGGCACTCCGCATACAGCTCACTGAGAAAGTACTTGAGGGATGGAATTAAGCCTTGGGCGTGCTGGTATGTGCTAATTTACAAGCAATATTAAAAATTCCATTTGAATTTCCAAATCCAACTATTTTAAGGGGGCAAACTATTTTTTTCCCCAAGGGAAATAAGACATACATATGTAAAAGAGGTTTGTTTTTTTTTAACCTTCTTCCCCTAAGAAGCCAAAGTGACCACTTTCCTTTTAAGTTTCTATCAAGTTCATTTAGGTGAATGAGCAGCCAGGAGGGTAATCAGCCTGTCACCCAGTAAGCAACATTGTTGAGTGGCTTCGGCGAGTATTAGTCACTAAGAGAGCACACAAAAGGAATAGAAACTGCCATCTTTGCCCTCAATCTGTCGAGGAAAATGTGAACCATAGAGTAGGACATCGACACAGACTCATGCTGGGGGGCCATTCGAGGACTGGGGACCCCTCAGTACCACATGTTTACATATCATTTCAAACTTCTCCAGGTGCCATGATGGCCACCATCTCGTTTTATTTGGTCCTCACAGTAATTCTATGAAATACAGTCATAGACTGTTACAGCTGAAAAGGGCCCGAGAGAGCGTCCGTTTTGCCCAGTCCGCTCATCTGGGAGGAGGAAGTCGAGGCCTAGGCGTGTGAGGTGCTTGGCCCTGGGCCACCTGGGAAGCAGAGCTGTGGGAACTGGAACCTGGTCTTGGCTCCCAGCCCAAGTACTCTCCTACCCTTTCAGAGCGGGGTTACAGGGTCGAGGTCACAGGGGCATTTAGGGGAGGTGGTGGGGGGCTTAATTTGGGAGGGGGAGAAGGAAGAGGCAGCTAGTAGGAATGGCCCCTCACTTGTTTCAAAGAGAGGCCAAGGCAGGGAAGACGCGTGGTTCACAGAAAGGCTTCGGAAGATTGGGTCACAGCAGCGGTGCCTGTAGGCCCAGGGTCACAAGAGGAAACCTTAGCTTTTCATGATTATTTTCTGAGGCTGACCTTCCCACATCAAGGGGGGCTGGAGCAGGACAACCAGCGAGGTTCGCGATGGCTAACAGAGTGGAGGCCAGCCAGCGGTGAGTTACAGGACACCTCAGTAATGAACCGAGTTCCTAGGCGGGCGGCGTTAGGTTCCACCCACTGAGCTGGAACAGAGATCCCAGACGGGACACCCGCAGGAGAAAGTCCCTGCTCCTGCCTGTGACCAGTCCTCAGGGGAGGGGGTCTTCCTGTGGTAGCAAGGCCTAAAACTGAGGCTGCCCAGCTGCCCTGCTCCAAATGGAAAAAGCAACAGGACCCACAGGGAGGGTGGGGAAGACGGAGGAAGAAGCCCTGGTACAGAGGGCAAAGGTCAGGGACGATCCCACCTCAGGTCTTGGGTCAGGCCTGCTTTGCTGTGTGGCTTCTTGTGCAGGGCATTGTGAGCACGCTTCTCAAACTTGAATGTGCCTGCAAATACCTGGGGATCTTGTTCAAATGCAGAGTTACAGCCTTAGTCTGGGGTGGGGCCTGACAATCTGCATTTCTAAGTCTCCCAGACCTCAGTGACGCTGCTGGTTTTAGGGCCACATTTTGAGGAACAAAGCTTGAAAGGGGGAATTAATGGGTATTTAGCTTTCCCACACCCTCACTTGGACAATCGTCTTCCCAGCTCTTTCTACCTGAGGCCCTCCATCTTTCAGACCATTCTGCATACTCCCTGTCCTTTCTAGATGCTTCGAGCCCCTTCCTCTGAACTGGCCTGTCCTCTGAATGGTGGTGGCACTGACCACCTGTGCTACTCATTTGGCCCTTAGCCTCCACGTCGAGGCTGCTCTTCTCTCATCTAGACTGGCCACCTGGGTTTCCCTCCCTCCCTCCGTCCGGTAGGGCGAAGCCACACTGCCAGGATTCCGTGAACACCAGCTCCTTGAACTGATCTGCCCTTCTGGAGCCAACATCTCCTTTCCTGTACCCTCTGTCACCTTGAACAGTTGGCCAAGAGAATCCTTGCTGGACTAGTCTCCCTGTCCCTATGGCCTGGGACTCTATTTCTAGAACAATAAGATGGATTTTGTTCCTCTCCTATGAGAATGTGGAGTTCCGGAATGGGGGCAAGAGTTCTCTCTTGGCAAAGGAGGCACCTGCCCAGTCAGGCGGGCCAAGGGCCTATTGATCTGAGTCCAGTGAAAAAGTGGCTTCTCAGGAGCCCGGGATCCAGGCCCACTTCTAGACAACTTCTTCTTTCAACCCTCTTGCCTGTGTTGTAACTTCACAAAGACGCCAGCCCTGGCTGGCCCTGAGCGACAGCAGTGGTGGGGATGGTGGTGGTGGTGGGGAGACCGCAGCAGGGGTCAGATGGAGTAGAAGGGTGGGGAGGGTGCATTTCGAGGTTTCACCTACCAGAAACTTTCCTTCTGAGGATTGAGGTGATATTGCAGGTCTGCAGACATGGTCTTGAGGACCCACTCCACCTGACTTGTGTGATAAGGCAACCACACATATTAAAATATAGATGTCCACGTGGGCAAATTCACATACAGAATTCTCACCCCTTTCTCTGCCGTCTCTCTCTCTCTCTCTCTCTCTCTCTCTCTCTCTCTCTCTCTCTCTCTCTCACACACACACACACACACACACACACACAAATACTTACCCAATTAAGTCCGCTGAGCGCTATTTGCAGATGATGGTGTGGAATTGTGCTGGAGTTGTGTCCGGCCTCATTAAATGTCAGCATTAACAATACGGCACTTGGCAATCAAGGCTGCTCTGTGGCTGTTAGTCATTAATCACCATCTGACAGTCCTGAATTGGAAACGAGGAGCCTGTTCACATGTGCTCTGTGTACCTAGTTACCCTCTTGGTAATCAGTCTCGGAAAAGTTTTCTTTGACTCCCTGCCTGGAGGGCCTCTGTCCTGGCGAGGGGGCAGAGGGTCATTAGGCTTTGGTCCCCTCTCCTCCTCCTCCTCCTCACTGGGAAAAGAAGTTGAGGTTCTAAGAAAACAGGGGAGAGAGGAGCGTATTGTTTTTGGCCTGCTGTTTCCATCTTAGGCCTGCTTTATGTAGCCTTGTTTTTATATTCTGGCCCAATGGCCAGGAAAATTCTTTTTCTCCCTGAAGAAATTGTGAAAGACAGCAGGGAGCTCGGTTCTGTTCCAAAAGCTGGTGGGGTAAGTTTGTAAAGTGTGTTCTTCCCGAGCTGCTCAGGTGAGGACCTGTATTTGCTAGCTGGGGGGACTTGAGTACTTTCAGGGATGGCTTCCAGCAATGTGAGCCTGAATTTTCATAGGTCTTCTGGGTCCCTTTGCAGAATGGAGGAGGATGGATGAGTTTCTCTCTGGGGTCCATTCTCATCTCCTTTCTACAACCTTATTCATTCCTTTAATGAAGCAATGTCTGCTGAGTGTCTGTTGCACACCAGGCATAGACTGGACACTGTGGATATAGCCGTGGTGCATGTCAAGGTCCCTGGCTTGTGGTCCCTGCCTTGTGGTGGTGGCTTCCAGTGGGTGCGATGAGAATGAAGTGGACAAGCCCGCTGTGGCAGGGCTGCTCTCTGAAACAGTCCTCTGCATTCTCACTGTGTGAGCTGCCTGGCAGCCAGCTTCTCCCCGGGGCACTCACCCCAGAGCTGCCTTTCCTGGGAAAATGTTCATGTTCCAGAACTTTCCTGACCTGGCTCCTTCCCACCCCTCAGTGGTCTCATGTCTCATTCCCTGCAGACCCCGCTCTCTCTCTACCTGGTGCTGGCTGTTCCCAAACAGCTTTGGTGAACACTGATACATCAAGAGGGTTGTCTTCCCTACTCCTTTGACAAGCACATTTTAATGACTTTTGTTTTCTTTTAGGACTTTATTCTTTAACTCCAAGGCATGACTCGAATGGGGAATTTCAGCCGCCATGGTGGATTGGTGCAGGAAGACGGTCACTGTGTGCCCAGTGCCCAGTGGGTCCCCCTGCCTGCCTCTAGTGTTTGTCGCTGCAGCCGGCATCCTGAGAGTGGCCGCCTGTGCTCAGGACCACCTGTCCAATTCTGCGCACAGGGAGACTGACAGAGAGGGAGAGACTTCTGGAGCAGCCATTGCTGGGGGTCTACATCCTCTTTCCTGATGGCTCTGGCTTTGCCCCTCCTTTGAGCGTCACCCCCGGGGCCCCTTCGCGCACCCAGCTAATGATTTGAGTTCAAAGATGTTGACAAATGTTTAAGCCCTTTAGCTGTTTTCCGGGTAAATGTTCGCCATGTGCCTGGCACTGCCCTAGGCACACGTAGATGAATGAAACACCCTTCTTGCCTTTAAGGAACTTACAGTCCCCTGGGGGGCAATGAGGGGCCCTCAGATAGGGGACTATAAAGGAGACAAAAATAAGGGGCTCAAGGGAGTCAGAGCAGGGGAAACAGCACTGGTTGGGTGAACATGAGACCAGTGAACTCGTGAGGAGATAGGTTTTTAGGGAGAAGGAACACGTGAGGCAAGAGCTTGACATCTGGGAAGCAGTGGGTTGTGCTGGCTCCTGCAGGGGACGGGGCAGGGTGAAAAGGGGGTGGGTGACTTGAATGCCAGGTTAAACGTTGGGCCTTGATTGGACAATGGGCAGCCACTGGGTTTCCAAGAGTAAAAAACACATCCTTCCATTTTTCATTCAAAAATTATCTTTCTGCAAGAGAGAAAGCCAAGTTTCCCTCAAGCTTCACACTCCAGGGAAGAACCTTGTAATTATATATTGATTTGAGTGATCATTAGTTTAATTTCTGTCTCCATCAGCAGCTCCCTGCCACAGCTCCAGGAGCTAGAAAACCTCAAAGCTCTGCCCCAGGGCCTCCCTGCAACCCTCTGGAGAGATGCGCTTCAGCGGGATCACTCTGATCTCCCTCTGCTTGCTCTGGTCCAAGGCCCCGCCTTGCCAAGGCAGTTGTTGGTGCCCCAGGCTGAAGGAGGACTGGGTGGCCAGCGCTCTCACTCTGCACCCCTTGGCTCCCCTTCTCCTCCCAGCCCTTCCTCCTTCTGGTTTTTCCCAGACTCAGGCTGAGTGACTGAGTTTTTGTCCTTCCTGGAGGCATAGGTACAAGGGAAAGCACCTTCATGACAGGAGAATTTGGCTGATGTTCAGGTGTGGATTTCCCCAGCCTGAGTCACTCTTCCCTCTTCACCTGGCTAACCACTCAGCCTTCAGGTCTCAGGTTCAAGGTCATGTTCCCAGAGAAACTCTCCCTGACCTTAGTTCTCAGTGAGGGTTCCTTGTCACACCCTTCTATATGCACTCTGCTGTCCCGACACTGTTTTATCACAACGTATTGATTTGTGTATTCCCCCCTCCTGGTTAGTCTGTAAGCTCCATGAAGGCAGGGACCGCGCGTCTTGTAGAAAGACTACTGTGGGCCTGGCTTGTGGTAGATGCCCAGCAGATGGCACTGAAGGAACGCCCTCGTGGGGCTGGGGCCATCCGGGGGCCAGAAGGTCTCGGAGCTGATTGGGCGTTTACCCACTGGCCTGGGGGCAGGTAAACTATGGGATATCTCTGTCTCTCTGTTTCAGAAGGAAAGGGAGAGAAGAAAATGGGGAGTGGCCTCGCATTCCTGGGCACTGTCCTCATGGCCTGGCCCATAGAATGGGCTTAGTTTGCTCCACAAGAGACCTGGGTGATGGCTTTGGTCGCATGAGCCCATCCAGCTTCTCCTCTGATAGAGTCCCCAACTCTCGGAGACTTAAAAAAGAACTTCATGATGTTCCAAAGAGAAACAGCATGTTCCTGACTCCAGATGCTCTCCACTGGCCTGTTCCTGACATATTCCGAGATCATAAACCTTAAAGAAATTGTGGGTGCCAATTCTTCCTCCTCAAGCCCGGGTAAGTCATAATCTGTTGAGGAAAACAGAAGAAGAAGAAGAAGAAAAGAATATAGAGTTTAGAGCAGAGTTGGTTTGAGGCAAGCCACAGAGGAGAAAAGTTAGTTTTGGGAGTGGGTGGGGCAACGCCCATACCTCTTCCTTTCTCCTCATTCAAGGTGTTTTCCCGACTGAGTGGGCTTGAGGGGTGTGAGAGCAGAAGGAGGCAGAGAGGTGGGCAAGGCCCTCAAGCCACGAGGGAGGAAGGAGACCCTTTTTCAGGGCTAATAGCATCCCAGGAGCGATTGGGATTGTAAGGATACATGTGGTTGTCTCCATATTGAAGGGGGGAGGGCGCTACAAACAAATAGTGTGTTGAGACCAAGGGTGCTAGACCTTCCATCTTGCACAGAAGGGTCCTGCCCAGTCAGGACTTGTCTTCTCCAAACATCAATGGTGCTCCCTCTGGGAAACACTGGGAGATAAGAACAAAACAAGGACTTTGCTGCTTTATGTCTTTGGGGCTTTACACACCCCATGGTTTCTATCCCCAGGCTCCTGAGGTCCACGGAGAAAGCGCAGAGGCCTATCCCTTACCACCGGGGCGTGTGGCATGGCACTCAAGGAGAGCTTGGGTCCCTGTCCTCTTCAGTCCCCCTCAGCCCGCCCTCTGCACCCCTCAAACCTGCAAGCCAGGCCTCACTCAGCTGTGACGTTTAACAGTTTCCATATGCTGGGCTGCTCCCGCGTCAGAAAACCGGAGGGGAATGGGAGCGATGTTCGGAGAGAGGTCGCTGTGAGCAGAGGTGAGGGGTGGCGGGGGGTGGGGGGGTGTCTGCGGATTGGTGGGAAAGATTTTCTGGGGGGTGCTGCTGTGAGGGGGAAGTGCTGGGGGGAAGTCAACGGCAACACGTTCTAGCCTGTTGGGAGGACGGCTGTTGGCACCAGGAGAAATCCATCCAGCGGAGCCAACCCTCATTAATCATCCGGGCAGCTGAACTGCCAGCTCCTTTCAAGATCTTTCAAGAAGGGTTTTCACCCAAAATAGAGTTGAAAATGTGCTGGGCCCTACTCCGAATCTCATCAGTCTGGGCATTATGGGAAGTGTCAGGCAGGCTGTGACAGACAAGGCCCACTCTGTTCAAGGGGTCCTGACTCCCACAGCCTGTCATATCAAGCGTCTGATCAAATTTGACAGCTTCATTTGTACCTACAGAATAGATAAAAGGGGCTGTTCATTGAAACAAATGGAGGGGAAGGGGTGGGGGAGGGAAGAGAGGTGAGGGTGAGAGGGAGAGAATGTGTGAGTGTTGGGGGGAGGAATGGCATTGGGGGGGCCCGAGGGGAGGGTGATGGTTAGGAGCAAGGGGTGCGAAGAAGGATGCTCTCTAAGGACGTGTTCTCCTCCAACACTCCAGAGAGGGGAGTGGGGTCGGGGAGGCAGGTGAGCATCAAGAAGGGATGGGTGTGAAGGCCCCACTTGTCACTGTCACCATCAGGAGGCTTCTGAGCCCCTGGCCGTGCTCTGGGCCCTGAAGCTGTAACTGGAGCCAGGAAGGTGGACCCTGGGAGCAGGAGAGCCCAGGGTGGGTGGCTACGACCAGGAGAGCAGGGCTAGCAAGTGAGATGCATGTTTCAGTTCCAAACCCTGAGCTGAACTGTGCAAAGAACCCTCCTTCCCCTCGGTGTAGCCTCCTCATTGTGCTCACCTGGGCTGTGTCTGTACTGCGGTTGTAGCTCTGCTTTGACTAGGCTGCTGGGGGTCCGGAGGACTGACTCCCTTAAGGTATACTTGCAGGTGCCTCTGAGCTCCCCGCAGCTGGTTGGCGTGAGCTGGAGGCATGTCTTTGCACGGTGTGTCTTTGGGCTTGGCTCAGGCAGCCCCACTGGCCTCAAAGGTCTCTTCTTCCTCCCGTGGGCCTAAGTGAACAAGTGAGTCCTTCTAGGTCCCTGGGTGCTCTGAACAGTTTATAGGTCCCCGTCATTTGTTAATGCCACCCTTTATTTCCCATTATCAGTATGTGTTTGTACTGTTTTTCCTATGAGAGTGCAAGCAGTTTGATGTGAAAGTCATGTCTTATGCATCTTCTATCTTCTGATACCATTTAGCACACACAGTAGGTTCTCGAGAACTATCTCCACAAGGACATGTGCACTCAAGGCTCAGCTGTGACCGTCAGGAGGTGAGATTGGGGTCAGAGAACTCAAGGTTTCTTCCTGACCTATGGTCTTCAGAGGAGCGGGTCAAGGTTAACAAGGCTTTGCCTGTCCTGCCCCCACCCATCTGGAGCCTTTGGGAGATTTAGAGAAGGGCCTTCTTCCAGGCTGAGGCAGCCCAGGTCAGGTGCCATGGCGGCCGTGGAGCCCCCTTGGCCAGGTGCCCTCACGTGGGGCATCACCTGTGTGACACTAGGTGGTGGTTCTGGTGACAGGAGCATGGGTTTTTGGAATCAACTAGACTGCGTAGGGATCTTGCCTCTACTGCTTACTGGCTTTGTGACCTTGGGAAAAAAGTGTTCATTAAGAGACTCACCACAGAAAATTGCTGCCAGGATTAAATGAATCTTCTGTGGAAAGTGCTCAGCACAGTGCCTGGCACACAAGTACTCAGTAAATGCCAGCGAGAAGGGAAAAGGCCATGTTTGGCCCTTGTTGCCCAGACCTTACTCATTTCCATGTATGGCACCTACTGTTGATGGCACTTGTTTGGCAGCGACCATTGATCATTATCACTTGGAATCAATCCTTGACTTTCTGTAAGTTTCACAGGTGGAAGTATTGCTAGAGTCCAATCCATCGAAGGTCCCTGCCTTTCTTGTAAGGAGGGGTTATTGCTGCCTTAATAGTCCATCAGGTGGTGCTTTGCAAGCCACTTGGTGGAGATCTCAGGAACCTAAGGTATGCGGAAGTCCCAAATCTCTGAACTTCAGTGTCTCCTAGCTCGGAGAGGTCTGTCCTAACCATAGAGAGGCCAGCCTTGTCTGGCTAGAGCATTCTGTTCCTGGAGGCACCTGGTTCCTACGATTTCAAATATAAACTTTCTCCAGGCAAACAGGGCTCAGTGGGTTTGGAAGGAGCTCCTGTTTGGGGAAGCCGGAGAAAGCAGGGTGGAGGCGAGCCGGAGTGAGGGAGCGGTGAGCTCCTATCTGGCTGCTTCTCCCTTATTCACGGGGTGGCCCTTGGCAGTCCTTGCAAGCCTCCATCTCATCACAAAGCCACCTTCCCCCTGTGGACAGTGAACGTGGGGAGGAAAGGGTGGGAGCTGTCGGAGCACCCTGACGCAACCTGTAGCAGACCCCTTCAGCTCTCCTCTCCTGGGCATGAGGGAGGGTCAATGTCCCCCCTTTGCAGTTAGGAGGGGCCGTGTGACCAGTTGTGGCCTGAGGATTATGAGCAGAGGTGACATATGTGATTTTTGACCTGAAACACGTAGTTATTCATGCAGGACCCTCCAGCTCTTCCCCTGCTGTGGCCTTGGAGGATGTTTCTCTTCACCCGGGGGGCCTGATTAATTACATGCATCGCTGATGCTTTCTGATGCGTCACCTTGGTTAGACTGAGCTACAGTCCTCAGTTTGTAATCAAACACCGGTCTAGGTGCTTCTGTGAAGGAATTTTGCAAATGGGTGGATCAAAAGGGAGGTTATGTGGGGTGGGCCTGATCTAATCAGGAAAGCCCTTAAAGGAGGGTTTAGACCTCCTTGAGCTCAGGAACTCCAAATGGCTTATGCCAGTAACATTTCAACTTGCTTGTGATATTCCCTGCCTGCGAGCCCTGCAGACTTCCCCTTGCTTAGCTAGCCACCACAACTGTATAAGCCAATACCTTCTCTATTACTGGTTCTGCTTCCCTGGTCAAACCCTGTGATACAGAGATCCCTATCAATCCACAGTAGAGAAGCAGTGTAAGTGAAAGATAGCCTTTGTTGTGTTAAGCTCCTCAGACTTTGGGGTTAATTTGTTACACAGCATAATCTAGCCTATACTGACTATCACAATAGCATTACTAGAGCTCTTCATCCATCATATCTGAATTAGCTTACACATCTGCCTCCCTCTAGTCTATAAGCTTGCTGAGGTAAGGTCAGTGTCTCTTTCATCTTTTACACCCCCAGAGATCATAGTACCTAATGTGTTGTAGGCACTCTGTAAAGTTTACTGAATGAGCCAAACCCATTGCACTGAGCAGCATCTCAGCTGTTGGAAGGAAAGGGCAGGGCCCGTGTTATTTGAATTGCGTGGTGTCCAGCAGGGTCCCAACACAATGGCCAAAATGTTCTGATGGAGCAGTTCTCCTAATCCTATCCATCTGTAGCATCTAGGCCCACCTGAACACAAAGTCTGAAGCAACTTGGTTTAGTGCATAGGGATTTATGGTCAGAACTGGGTTAGAATCCTGGCCCCACAGTTCTAACTGTGAGATCTTGGGCCATTTACCTCTTCAAATTTCAGTCTGCTCATTAAGGGGAACTGGAAGTTTGTTGTAAGAGTGAAATGCCCAGCATATGTTATTATATTTAGCTGTGCCATGGCACACTCGAGATGATGCGTTTTGAGCTGCCCTAGGTTGATCTGGACTATCGTTTCTGTACATTTGTTTGGTGACACATGCATTCAAAGTTGTCAAAACTAAGAAGTCACACTATTTCCTTACAGACTGCATACAAACCCAAACACAACTGACACCACACACACACACACACACACACACACACGCACTCATACGCACGTGCACACACACTCGAGAGAGAAAACAGGACATGAGGAAACGCGCAATGACATTTCCCAATTACTGTTTCCATTCTAAAATCTGGCTCTCATTTTAACTCCAGAAGGATCACTTTGTTTTATGCTCCAAAGAGCTGTGGAGACACTCACTGCCCAGTCAGAGCAAAGTTCCCCCTCACCATGGTTTGGTTTTTATCTGCTTCTCATTTCTTCCCTCGCCAGTCCCATTTTCCAAAAGCAGTTGGCTGTAGGCTATCAAAAATGTGATTCTTTCTGAAGACCTCGATTTAACCTCACAGGATTCTCAACATTATTTTTAATAATAATGGTTGACCCACTTCACAACCCATGCAGTCTCTGAAATACCTGAATCACCCTATATTCAGCATTCCATCAGATGAAAAATATTTTAATAATTCATTTGGTTGAAGTCAGGTCTCTAGGTGACAAGTCCACATTACATACTCTTCTTGTGTATACTCCACCGCCCTCCATGATTTAGGCAAAATTGTGAGGTTTCTTCTTCTGGATTTTCCACATTTGTTCTCCTGATAGGAACTCCAGGATTGCGTATTGGTGGGGGCCAGAAACTGAGTGTTATGACCAACTCTGACCACCATAATACTTCACTCTTTAGATATTCTTTAAACTCATAGAATATAGAAAGGACTTAAAGACTATAGGGCTCAAAGACTTCATTTCAGAAATGGGAAGGAAGCTCCGAGAGATTAAGTGACTTGCTCAGTATCACACAGCAATGTACCTTTCGGAACCAGAACCAAATCCAGGTTTCCTGATTCCCATTTCATGCTCTTTCTACTCTATGTACAATGACCGAACTTTCTGAATTTTCTGGGACAGCCCTAAAGTTTACCAAAGTACTTATAAATATTGGTCTCCATCTGAAGTTTAAAAAAATGTGGTCACTTAATTTTTTTCTCAGCCAGCAGGTTCAACTTCTTTTGTTGTTGTTGTTGTTGTTTATGAAAGAGAGGTTTCCCCAGTTCATCTGTGATCCAAATTCACTGACAGCTTTTCCTGTTTTAGGAAGTGTTAATAATGCTGGTGATATGCCACCAGCCCAGGAGAACTTGGAAAAGCACTTCATCTAGGAAGAAGTACAAACCATTTCCATGGCTGGAACGCTCTGTGGAAGGTGCAGCTGTCTGGAGAGAGCGGGTGGAAGAACATTCAGATGTGTTGTTTACAACATTAGTGAAGCCTGTTCCTTGATCTGCTTTAGAAATGGAAATTACAGGCTCAGGGGCTCAAAGTTCCAGCCCTCTCACCACTCTGGAATGAATACCTCATCCATCTTTCCAGCCTAGGAGGAACTGGGGAGCCTCCAACAGATTAAAGCTCCCATGGGAAGGTCCCCAACATCAGCCCCAGTAAGGACCCCTCACAAGTTTCTGGAGCTCGACCATCTGATCTGCACAATTAGTACCTTATTATATCTTGTCCTAGTCTTCATGGTCTGCACAGAGGATTTAGCACTTTATTAGATCAGCATAAATGCCTTTATAGAGGATATATAGGATATATACTATCTTGCTCCCTGTCTCATGGGTATGTTTTCCCCAAGGAAAATGGGCAGGAATTTTGTCTGAGTTTTCTTCTGTCTCATGGCATCCAGCATTGTGCTGGGCATGTAACAGGAATTCTGTACATTCTGTTTGCTGTGATGATTGACCACCTGGACTATAATCCCAAATACTGGGGCTCTATTTCCAAGCTGCCATTTCTCTATTTTGGTCATTAGATACATCATTTGTCAAAACATAAACTGTACATATGGAAAGAAGTAGCTATCACTTTTGTGGTCCCCCCACCTTTTTTTTAAAAGTTGAAATCACCCATTGGGCTAAGTCAATTTCCTGCAAAGCCCCTGACCTTGTTCCCACCCCGGGACCATGGGGGTTGCTTGTTTTCTGTTTTAGCCTGGTCTTGCCCCATCAGTGTCCTCCCCTGCCTCCCCCTCTGCTGGATGCCTTTCCTGTGCTTGGACTCAGTGGCTGACAGGTGGTTAGGGGGGACTGGAGGAGAAAATGTGGGCCTGCTGAGTGTTACAATAGGGCAGGCTTTGTCCAGGCGCCATGGTGCTTCTCCACTGACCTTGGAACTGAGTGACTGGGGACAACCCAGGGGAGGCAGTTTCCTTCCCTCTCTGGGCTGCAGGTTTTTAATGTCTTCTTTGTTGGTCTGGGGCCCTGGAGATTGAACTGAAGGGAGAGGCTTTGGGCTGCTCCCTCCCTCCCGGACAAAATGGTGCATGCTTTTCCTGTTTAAACAGGGCGCAGTTGTGAAGTGCCCTGACTTCGCACACACCAAGGCCCGGCAACGGCTGCAATAAATCAATAGGAAAATAGAAGCTGCCAGTTAGACTAAACAAGTGCATTTGCAAAGACGGCTAGCCCTCATTAATCACTCTGACAGTCCTAAAAACACATTTCCCCTTTAATGACTGTATTTGGATAATCAGTGCTTTTTCCTCCTCAGTCAGAGTTTGAGTAACAGACAGCTGGTGTTATTACAGCTATTGGGGAGGGAGTGCTGGGACTAGGGTCGAGGGAGAGCCATCCACTGGAGGTCTCCGCAAACGGGGCTGGCTGCAAAGCTGTTGTTATGCAATAATGAGAGGAAGCTTTGTACTGCCATTGATGGCTCCTGGGCGGCCATGTGCAAGTTCCCCCCAAACCTTGACACCCACCTGCATTATGTGAACACAAAAGCCTCATGTTGGGTTTTATGAGCCTTGGCAGATTTCACTGGGTAGGGGAGGCAGGAGTTTCTCTGGCAGGGAGGTAAGAAGATGGGTCCATGTGATCTGGCTTTGTTTCTTTTAGGTGACTTTGGCTTTCAGGAGAAAGTTTGAAACCCAGCACATTCCTCTTTATAAATGATGTAACACATTAATGCACAGCACATTATGAAAATGGTAATTCAAACCCATAGTGCTCCAAATTAAACCATACATTATCAGATGCACTCAACCATCTATTTTACAAAAAGACAGGATGAATGAAATCAAATCAAACAGAAAACTGGAGTGCAGCTTCCCCTACAGAATGATTAATAAAGTGCAGAGGACTATTTTAAGACGAATGCCACAGTAACGCAGACATACATTAGGAAGGAGTTAGTTCAGATACCGAGAGAAGCATCACAGGATGCTGGGTGGGGCAAGGCAGCTATGGCTGCCTAAAGGTAGTGAAGGGCTTTACAACCTCCACTTGGGCTACAGATTTATTAGGAGGTGGGTTTGTGGGGGGATGATTGGAAAGTTAAAAATGAACATCACGCAATTCTGTTTGTGTCGAACCTACGCTGAGGGTGAGTCTTTCCCCTCTCTCCTCCTCCCTTCCTCCCACAGCTGCCCACGAGGCCACAAAAATAACCAGCAAGAGGTGTGAAAATGTGACCTGAAGCCAGGAACGTCCAGTGTCTCAAGTTCCAGTTCCAGCTTCCACCCTTCCTGGGGCCTTAAGGAGCACAGGCCCCATTTCTGAGCCTGAGAGAGATTAGGAGGAAGAAGGGGAGGAGGGCTAGGACCCGAAGAAGGTGGGGAAAAAGAAGGTGGAGGTGATTCTCAAAGAAAAGAGTTGCTGGATGAATTAATTATGCGAATTAAACAGTTGGTGGGGAGTATTATCTCTATTAAAACGGCAAATTTTAATGAGAACTTAACTACTCAAAGTAACCAACTCCCCACCAGCTAATGAAAATGGCCACATTTGTTAGGAATGTCACCCATTTATGGTGGGGAGAGCTGACATTTCAGGGTGAGAACTGGGACACTCCGGACACAAGGCCCACCCTTTGTTGTCATTCTTTCTGGTCTGAGGTGTGTCTAACCCGCATTCTCAAACCTCACTGTAAGCCAAGCAACTACAGAAAAGCTTCTTTTGCTATATGGAGAGTTTGCTTTCAGAGATGCTGTCTTTCTTTTTTTGGTCTCCACAAGAAGAGGCTGGTAGTACTTAGGGAAGGATGTCTGAAGACCAGAAAGTTTAAGAAAGAAAAGTTTCAGTCCCCCTGCAGAGGGAGCAATTTCCACCAATTTTAGCAGGAGTGGAAAAGGTACTTAAGAAAAGAGGGCAACTTGAGAGAAAGGGAAGATGGGAAGGAAACACCAACAGAGAAAATGGGAAGGAAACAAAACAACAGAGAAAAAATTAAAGCAAGTCAGTACATTTCAGGTCTTTTAAAGATTCAGGCCAGTGTGAACTCTGAGAAATTGGATAATGACTCCCCAGGAAGAGCCTCAGCTGGTTGCAGGGTGACTTCTCCAGCCGAGTCAGCCTTTCCCTGACTCAGTCTCCCTGGTGCCCAGGGATGCCAGCAGCCCTGGTCCCTTCCCTAGGGACAGGCTTAGGGTCTTAGGGTGGCCAGCACCCACAGTTTCTGCAGAAGAAGGCTGAGGTTCTTTTGACTAACGAAGGAATTTTGCCCAGGAACAAAGATATAGGTGCACCCCTCCCCCCCATCCCAAACTCCACAAAAACCCTTATGCCAGGTTCTGTCAAGTACGGAGGGGGTGGCGCCGAGCGATGCCAAGCCCTGTGCTGCGAGTCTCTGGCATCCCTCCCACCCCTTCTGCACTTGACTCGGTCTACAGATGTTTCAGAAGCACAGTTTGCAGAGCACGAACTGCCCAATACGTCTCATTCCTCAGAAAAAGCAAAGCAAAAGAACACAACAGCAACAACAACAACAGATCCCAAAGCCGCGCGGTGCCGACGCCGAGGAGTGCAGCCAGAGGGGGCGAGGAAGACCATTCTGAAGAGGATTCAACAGGTGACCCCGCACTGGCGTCCTGGGCGCAGGGGTCCGACAGCCGGGACCTGAGCAGGGCGGTCTCGGCAGGCGCTCCCCGCCACCCTGGTCACCCCGGGAGGGGGCCCCGCCTCCTCCCGCAGCCATTCATCCTCTCCTCTGGCCTCGGGGATTTCCCGTGCCTTGGAAGGGGCCCGACCCTCGTCCCACCATCCTGCTAAAAGCACCCTACCCTCGCCTGCCCGGGGAAGAGAAGTCAGTGTCAGTTGTACGAGATCAAGAAAACAGGGACCCAGAGTGGCTTCAAGGTACCGAGTAATCGCCTCGTCTTCTCAGCAAAACCCAAACCCGGTTGATAAGTCTGGGATCGCAGATGACTGGGGTGGGCAACCCGGCGCTGACCTTGGGGAGCCTCCAAGCATTGCAAAGCACCCCTGTCAGCAGGTGCATTTACCCTTTGGTTTCTAGTGCATAAAGGCATTGTCAGGAAGGAAGAGACCCTCGGCATTTAGAGTGGGAAGCGCTTAAGGGGCCGTCGGGGCTGGCGCCAGTAGCTGTCTGCCACCAGGTGGCGCCAGAGGCACGTCGTCTTTGCTCACCCTTTAGGACTGGGACTGGGCTGCCAGGAGCCCGCTTAAGCCCTGGGTGCTGGTTCCCTTCACAGACCCTCTACCTGGATCTAGGCCCAGAGGAAAATCCACATTTACACACTCTCTCCACCCTGTCCCCACTCTGTCCCCAGGAAATGTCAATGTCCTTGAAGTGAGGCTGGGAGCAAAATAACCAAGTGGAAAAAAAATAAAGGTGGTTTTATGTTATTTGTAATGCATTGGCAGTTTTTTTTCTCCCTCTTTTCTCAAGGAACGGCATTAAACTTATCATTGAACAGAAATATGAGAAGGAAACCATAGGTATTCTAAACAAGAATAAAGGAAGGGCATCTGCTTAGGTATCTGGAAGTGGGGCAGTGGGTGAGGCAAGAGAGAAACACACCACGGTGTGAATATAGCCAAGTATTTCATTTATTAACAAAATAAGTCTTACCAAGGGAGAGCTCTATTCATCCCAAATAGGCCCCACAGCCCCGGCGATGCTGCATAAGACCAGGAGGAGGGACGGTGTGGGGAGAAGACCCAGGGCCTGAGTCTTCAATCCGTCACTTAGGGAGCCCAACTTTGGGGAATCTGTTGGGTCAGGCCTGGGAAAGGGTGAAGGGGGCTATTGTGATCTGTGTGCTCCCTTACTGTCCAACCTTCCCAATGGAGCTAAAAGGTTGTACTGCCCGCTGATAGTGCCACTGGTCTGCTTTGGAGGGATCTAGCAAGGATCACTGACGCCACCACCCACCGCCAGGAGAGGGGCCACTGCCCCAATAATGGAGAGAAAAACAATGACTATAAAAGCACTTTGCAAAATATAAAGAGCAAAGTTCCATGCCAGCAAGGCCTTCTAGGACTTTTAATTGAGTAAGATGAGCCCTGCAGGCCCCCCACCAGCCGGCAGTGTGACCACTAGGTATTTAGGGCCAGGGAGTCTGGAAGTAGAAGGGCTCTGTCCGAGGCAACTCCGGGCCCCTCTCTCAGGGCTCTCAGTGCTCAGAGAAAGGTAGGGGAGAAAGGCTCTAATTTTGGGGGCCAGAGCAAAGACCAGGGACCCTAGGAGGAGAGGGTTGCAGGGGAGAAGTCACAGAGCAGAGTTCTGGGTGAACAGAGGCAGGACCTTCTGCCACAGAGGAGATGACCTTGCATCCCCCAAATGCCTTACAAAAAATATCTCCTCTCTGTTACTTGAACAAAGGTAAAAACAGAACCTCAAATGGAAGGAAATGAGGGGATGAAAGGGGAAAGGGGAAATGTAGTTTTAATGATTAAGAAGCATGCAAGAAACTCCCCAGGAAGGGAGAACAAAACAAAGAACCCCAGAACCCCAACTCTCCCTCTTCCCCTAAAACCAAACCAATCAAAACAAAACAAAACAAAACAAAAAACAAACAAAAGGAAAAAAATTAAAACATATCTAAGAAAAAGAAAAAAGGAAGAGGGGCGGGGAATATGTAGTTACTTGTGTGATTAATATTATTTGGGGGAACACAGACTTCTTGCATACCATTGACTCGTGTGGGCCGTTAATGCACTTATATTCCCAGCTTGTAAGCTAACATTATAGTAAATAAATACACAGTCCAGTGGGGAGGGTCTGGGCGGGGAATCTGGCAGGGACAAGCAGTAGTGGAGGTTGCAGCGGCCAGGCCAGGAGGCTGGGGCAAGGGGGGAGGGTCGAGGAGGAGGGTAGGAGGAAGAGCTGTAGTTACTGGTATCCAAGCGCGGAGGCTGAGGCTAGTCTCTGTCCGTACAGCGCATACGGTGAGTAGTAGGGTCCGGCTGTGGGGAGGGACGGCATGGCCAGGCCCCCAGCTGTGGATAAGTGGCTTTTACCATAGGGGTGGTACCGGCTTAGCCCCAAAGTGTGTGGACTCCGCAAAGACAGCGACCCGGGGCTGCCCGGGGCTGAGGGAGGGGGGAGGTGCAGATGGCAGGAGGCAGCGGCGGCAGCGGCTGCGGCGCTACCCAGGCCTGAGGCCCCAGGGTAGGCGGCCAGAAGTTTCTCTGCGCCCGGCAAGGCCGTGTGAGTCCGTAGGTGGCTGAGCAGCTCTTCTGAGGTGGCAAAACGCTTGTCGCATGGCCCGCTGGCCGCTACCCAGTTGCAGCTGTGCGGCAGCGGTTCGTTCTGCAGCATGAAGCCATAGGTGTAGAGGGGGTGGCCTGGGAGCGCGGCTTGGGCGGCGCTGGATGAGAGCGCGGCGGGCTGCAGAGGGTGCCCGGGGTACACCAACGGGTAGCCCCCGGCCTTCAGGCTGGGCCCAGATGGGTCATGCGCACTGCAAGTGGAGCAGCTGGAGCCCCCGAGGTGTGAGGCGCTGTGGTAACCTCCCAGGCAGTAGGGGTCGCGGCATAATCCCTGCAGGAAGGAGGGTGGGGAGGCCCCAGTGAGTGGGCTTGAGCTGGGGGGCTTGCCTGGTGGCAGGCCCAGGCCCCCGGACAGCTGGCCTCCCACGAGGCCAGACTTGCTAGGATCCAGGCCAGGCACGAACTGAGAGGGGTAGCCGGCGTAGGCGCCCACGATGGAGCCGTGGTAGCCAATGCTGGAGGGTGGCAGCGGGAAAACCGAGTGGCCTGGTTTGTAGGGTGACACCGGCGCCACGTGGCCGGCCCCTACCAGCGCTGAGGGTGGCTCCGACTTGCGCCCAGAGGCCCCGGCTTCTGCACCACCGCTGTGTGTGCCAGGCTCCCCGCTGCTCCCGCGGCTCACGGACACAGCCTCCGGGCTGGGCTTGGGCTCCTGGTCTTTCTTGTCCAGCTCTCCGCTGGTTCCGTTCTTGCAGTCAGAATGGTGCGGGGAGCCGCCCCGGGAGCCACCAGGCGAGGACGAAGACGACGACGCGGAGACCGGCGCTCCATGCGGGGGAAAGGGCGTACAGGCGGCGCTGGGGACCCTGAAGCCCGCCTTGTCTCCTGGGGACAACGAGGATGAGGAGGAGGTGGAGGACACAGAGGATGAGCCGCTGTCTTTACGGGAGTCGCCGCTGGAGCCCTTAGAGTAGGGCTTGAAACTGGACTTGTCTTCCACCGGGGAGTCCCCTAGCTGCTTGAGCGCCGCAGATGCGGAGGCAGCGCCCGAGGTGGAGCGACCGGGGTCCTTATCTGCTCCCAGCCCGTTGGCTGCCGCTGCCACCGAGTTGAGCTTGGAGGAGGGCGGCGGGTCCGGCTTGCCGATCTGCGAGCAAGTCTGGGCCAGCAGCGCCAACGGACTCTTCTTGGCGTCCAGCTGTGGGAGACAGAGTCAAGAGGAAGGTGAAGGAGCGACACTACAAGACCAAAGAAGCAAGTGGGGTAAGTGGGGGTGCCCAGGGAGCTGGGTAGACACTGAGAGCACCAGTGGCGGCGGAGAGGGAAGGCCGTAGGGAGAAGTCTGAGAGCGCCCGGTGGGCGGCGCAGCTGGGCAGAACTGCACTCACACTGCCTTTCCCCGGTTGGTGGGATTCCTCGCTCCACTGGGACCCCGAGTGCGCCGCAGGCCCTGGGGAACGGGGCGGTGGAAGTGGTCCACCAAAGGCCACCGAGGGTGAAGGTGACTTCTGTGAAGTCGGGGTTGTAACTTGCCCCCTTCCCTCTAATCTTCCCCTCCTCTAAGCCCAGGAAAAAACTTATTCCTTCAGTTTGGGGAACTTCGCTTGGGACGGGTTTCCGGCAGTGGCGCAGCGGGGTAAAAGCTGGGAAAGGCACATTCTAAGCCGGGGCGGTCGCTGGAGCTCTTAGTAGTCCCTCCCTCCCGGGGAGGGCACCCAGGGAAGTGGGAGGAAGAAAGACCTGGGATCGGGAGTGCCTGGGCGTCGTGCGATCCAACCGGATGGGACAGACGCGGAGTGGGACCGGGGCGACCCGGGATTCAAAGAGAACACACCCGGGGGCTGGTGGTGGGTGGGGGCGGGGCGGGAAGGACCCAGGAAAAATCGTCTCTGGCCTGGAAACTGGGTGCCAGGAAAAGTAAAGGACCTAGTGGAGACTCCAAGAACAAACCCAGTCCGAGAGAAAACACGTAGCTCCGAAGGGCAAGCGTGGAAGGGGAACCTTCCACGAAGAAGCATGGGGAGAACCGAGTGGGCTCTGATCTGTCCGTTCTCGGTTCCTCCCCATACCGTCCGCTAGTGTGGCCAGACCTGAGCGTCGCGCCTAGCCACGGGGTCCCGGGAGTAGGGCCGTGGGCCCGGCAGTGGTGGGCGGAATGGGGACGGCGCTGGGCGGGCAGAGACCAAGACACTGACCTCAATGGGGCTGACGGGAGTGGAAGATAGCGGCTGCAGGTACTCCGGATGCAGGAGGTGGCCGGTGTGAGCGCTCAGCATCTTCAGGACCCTGATAGGGAGCCGGTTCGCTTGGCGCAGGGGGTCCGCCGGGGGCAAGAGGGACACCGCCGCCGGCACCGCCGGCCTCTTCCCGCCGCCGCCGCTGCCGCTGCCGCTGCTTTCGGGTGTCCTTGGGTTAGATCCAGCGGGCGAATCGCTCATTTGGAGGAGGCAGCGCCACTGGGGGGGCGGGGAGGGAGGGGGAGCTCCGGGGAGGCGAGCTCCCGGGCCGGGTGGGCTCGCTCCGCAGCGTGGAGCGCGGTGCAGTAGTCGCCGCGCCTCCACCCCTCCTCCACCGACGCCGCCGCAGCCGCCGCCGCCACCACTAGCCGGGATAGCAACACAAAAACCTTCGTCTTCCGCGAGCCGCACGTCAAATAGCCGCGATCGGCAGCCACACTTCAAAGGGATCGCCGCACCCGCCCAATCGCAGCTCTCGCCGGGACCCCGGGGCGGGGAGAGCGGCGGGCGGAGGCCGGCGCTGCCGGTGGGAGGGGAGAGCCTTAAAGGGCCCTCGCCCGTGCGCTGCCACCGCCTCGGCCTTTACCACCCGCTGTACTGCTCCCCTCCCCCAACCGGGCCACCCTTGCCTGGGGGGTCGCACAGAAGATGAGGCTTCTCCGGGATTCTGGGCTCTGCGCCCTACCCTACGCTGGCTTTCCTGTCGCTCGCTCCCCTCTCTTCCTTCACACTACCGGGGGCAGTCACCCTCCAGCCTTGCGTGTCTGGGGTGGGGTGGCCCGAGGTAAGGTGGCGGGTAGGAGCGCTGGGCGCTAGCTCCCGAACTGCCGAGTCCTAGCCTCTCCCGAAGGCCGTCTGAGGGCGGGCTGCGCCTCCTAAGCCCCGGTCCCTCTCCGGCCCAGCTCGGGCTCTGCTCGGGCTCTGATCGGTCCAGCTCTGCTCCCCGAATCGGCTTCTCCTGGGTGAGCTTACTTGGAAGCCCCCGAGCCTCGGAGGAATCCTTGGTTCTCGCGATGCGGCGCCCGCCGCTCCGACAACTTTGAGCCCATCCTGCCCGAAGCCTGCAAGTTTGAGGACCCCCTTCCGGGGCGAGACGGTGGCGTGGAGCGCGGTGATCTCAGGCTGTGCGCGCCACGCGGACGCGCCTGGCGCCTGGTGCCCGCGCACCGGTTTATAGGTTCGGGTTTGCGTGTCCTGTTCGGAGGCGTAACATTTCCTCACTGCACGGCACTTCGCTGCTCTCTTGTGGGGACCCTGGAGAGGCCAGTACCCCAGAGAATGTGGTCATCTCCCTAAGTGCTGCACGTCGATACAAACTCCCGAGAAGCGACCCCCGACCGCCAACCCTTTTCTTCCCGCGGGAGAAAATGCATTACCTCTCCCCAGGGAAATTTCGGAATAAAAACTTTGTATTAAAAATAACAACGCTCTCCTCTCCCCTTACCCACGTCTTTCAGAGTGTGCATTGCCAGCTTCGCACTCGGCAGAGATTTTACAGTCATAGTTCTGACATTAAAGTTCCGGGTCCGCGGATCACCAAGAAGCGAAGCTCGTCCTTTGTGCACCGGCCTCTGGGGAGACCGCTTCTCCGTGCTCTCCGCGGCCGGTGGAGGCGCGCTGGTCACCGCTTCGCTTCGAGTACCACTTTCCCAGCCCCAATCCATCACCCTGATTGTCAGGCCTGTCACTTGGGGCATATTGCTCCAGGACTAACTGTCCCTGACTCTGCTGCGTTGATCTGCGTCTTGAGACAACATGAGAACCCAAGATAGGTGATTTCAAAAGGGTTCTTAAAAGCGAAAGAAAGAACTATCACAGAAGTAAAAAAAAAAAAAGCAATCACGAACCTTTATCATGCTCAGGGAAGAAGACAGCAGGCACCATTCCCAGGCCGGTTCAATCAAACACTAAATTAAACGTACTCCTGGATCTGTGCTGTTTTTTTTTTTTTTTTTTTTGGGGGGGGGCAGTATGTATAGACCTAGAAATTCTACTGGTTTTCCCTACCCCAATTTAATCCTGGTAAAATCAGGTTAGAAGAAATTCCAAGAGATGCACGACTGGGAGATGTCTTCCATATTGCAGTAACGGGTACAAGAAGGGGTGGTGAGATCCCATTTATTGTGGTGGTTTCTATGCCCCCACCCCCAGCCTCTTCTCATGCCAGTCTCTGTGCATTCTGACATTGCTGCTAGTGCCAACACTACATTTAAAGGTCTACTGAAGGCTTGCTTCAGCCTTCAGGGCTGTTTGGCCTTTGGGAGACTGCTATGCAGAGAGAGAACAGAAGGAAGCCTTACAGAATGGAAGAGGATGGGCCTTTGTAGGCACCTTGGAGGAGGAAGAGCAGGGAAGGGGGAGACCTAGGAGGCAGTACAAGATGAAAGACCCCTTCTTGATTATTGTAACCAGCCCAGCTGTGAGAGCCAGCCAAGAAATCCTTCTAGGACCCAAGCAGATGTGTGTTAGGAGTGATTAATGGGAAATCAGTTGGGAGCAAAGGGGAGGGGAGAGAGGGAAAATATTTGCATTTAGGAATTTGGAAGGAAAAGGGACAGGAGGCAGCATAAAGGAGAAAGAAGAGGAATGGAGGAGGATAGAATATTTATTCTCTATTTGGAGAGGAAAAGAGAAGAAAAATGCAGTGAATGAATGAAAGGAAGGGAGGAGATGAGGACAGGATGGCCAGGCTTGGGGTGGAGGGTGGGGAATTTGCCTCGGTAATAATATATTGTCCTTAAACAGAAACTACTCCCTTATCCCACAGCAGAATTCACTGACAGGAACAGTGGGTGCCAGACAGCATTGAAGTAGAGACCAGGCCTATTTGCGTCCCCCTTCCTGGAAAGTGCTAGCAAGGGATCAGAGCCACCTTCCTTTTGGGTGCTGGTGAGGGCATTAGGGCCCCTTTGGCTGAATTCATCTAGTTGCCTTAGGAGAGAAAACGGACAACTGTACTAAGCCAGACCAGAGGCCTAATTAAAACACTACTAGGCAATTATTACAATCAGTATTTGACATTCACTTAGCTGAAATGCTAATGTACAGAATCCTAAATAGGGCCCTAGTGGCCTAAAGCAAGGGTAGTTTTCAAAGGAATGGCTTGTCACTGGGGAGAGAGTAAGACAGTACAGTATTCAGTTGGGCCAAGTTTACTGAGGGCCACTTGTGGGCAGAGCATTGTGCTATGGTTGTGGTTGAAAAGTCAATGCAAGACAATGTTGTACAGGAACAAGGCATATGGTACATGTTCTCCCTTGCAGAAAAGTGGCAGATGTATGATTAAGGGACCTCCCTCTCTCCAGACCTTTCTCAGATTGCCCTGTGATTGAGCAGCACCATTGAGATAGGACAGGAGTGAGGGTTGCTAGACTACCCAAGCCGTAGTGGTGAAGAACAGCAATTCTGTGTGTCAGGCAGTTGTTCTCTTTCCTATTTACAGCTGAAGAAAGTGAGGCATGGAGAGGTAGTCCCTTACTCAAAGTGGCATGACCAGGCAGTGGCAGAGTGGTCCCATGGAGCCAGGCCTCTGAACCACTCTGCTGTGGTGGTCCTGGGCAAGTTCACCTCCCTTGGCCTTGATTTTGTCGTGTCTAAAATGTAAGAGTGGCCACCTCAGGGGAGGCCCAAAGCAGACAATGTTTAGTGCTTGGCACAAAGAAAGTCCCAGGTAAATGAAGGCTGTGATGGGCCACCTGTGTCTGTGGGGCAATTTCTCCAGAGGACAGTCAACGCAGTAACTGGATCCAGAAGATCTCAACACTGGCAACCCCACTGGAAGACCCAAAGCTGACCCCAAAGGCCAGGAAACTGAGAGTTCCCTTCCCCCAGCCTCCAGTCACATGTGCCTTAAAAAAAAAAAAAAATGCCCCCCAGAAGCCATCAAGAAAATCCTTTAGGAAATTCTGAATATTTATAGATTTTTTTTTCACTACTTCAATTTACATAAAATTCACCACCCAGGAAAAAAATGCCTGAGTCAGGTTGAGAGCTAGAGGTGGTAGATTTGTTGTGTGGGGTTAATGTGGAGTTTTCAGTCCTCGCTGAGGCGGAATTGCCTGAATGATCGCCTCTCTCTGCATAACACTCACACCCTAATGGCAACAACATGAAATAATATCTCACTGGGTAACTATTTACATTTTTTTTTTTTTACAAGCTGTAAGAACTCTGAAAAATCGGCCTCATAGAGAACTTGGTTTTCCTCCCTGGCGTTCAATATCTTTCAGCGGCTGGCAATTACAGCCTTGGCCAGGAGCCCTGATGTAGTGCATTGCGCTAAGGGCACTGGGAGGCACTTCCTCCACAGGCCTCATCCCAGGCTTCAGACACAGCCGGGCCAGAGAGGGCCACAGGGCCAAGAGGAACCATCCGGTAAAAGCAAGAACAGCCAGCCTTGCAGAGACCACACTCCAGTAGCTCCCTCTTCTGTCCTCACAGTTCCTGATATGTTCTATTACTATACCTATCACAGGGCATCTGTCACTGTTTACTTGTCTATTCTCCCACTGGACGGTGACTGCTTCTGCATTGTCCTCGTTCTCTTTGTATTTGTATTGCCTAACTGGGTGTTTCACTATCATCATCACAGCAGCCAACACTGAGAGCCAAGCACTGTTGTAAGCACTGTGCTCACATTATCTCATTTAATCCTTACAGAAGCCCTAGCAGGGAGGTCCTGTCATTACCCGCGCCCCCCCCCCCGCCCCCCCATTTCACAGAGGTGGAAGTGGAGGCACAGGGAAGTTAAGTCACTTTCCCAAAGTCCCAGCTGGTAAGAGGTGGGGCTGGGATGTGACTCTAGGCGGTCTGAATGCCATAGGTTCCCAATGAATTTTGGTGAATGAATAGAATGTTACATATAAAGGGCTATTTATCTGTATCTCAGCTCACCATATTCCCCAAAAGATTCAAGGTGGACGACTATGTAATTTTCAAAATGTTAACTGTATAAGCATTGAGTATCTTTTCCCAAATACATGTTTGTGTTCATCATCTCATAACAATTTTTTGAGTTATGTCAGGCAGGTGTTTTTATCCCATGACAGATGAAGCACTGGGTTCGGGGAGCTTATGGGGGAGTCTAAAGTCACACAGCTAACACTGGCAGAGGGCCGAGAGGCCTTCCTAACTCCCTCCCTGGTTCCCTGGTTCTCCTATCACCAGCCATTGCCTGTGGATGGGTAGTTAATGCCTTTTGATAAAAGAGGAGGAATTAACTACTTTTCCTCCCTCTAGAATTTCCTTTGGAGATGTGGTGGGAAGGAATGGACAAAAGGAAATGTAGACTGAAGCTTATCTTCGAGCCCTGGTGTTTGATCCGGGTCCTTGAGTAGGGTGCTTTGAAGAAGTGATTTCATTTATCTCCTATCAGCCCCCGGGAGATAGGCAGGGCTGGCAGGGAGAGGGGGATGCTGAGTAGGTGTGCTTTTGAAGTTCTCCAGCCTTCATCTGCGGGCCCCTCCTCCTGCCCCCCCCCCCCATACATTAGCCTTAGCCCTGGGCATTCACCCTTGACTACTTTGTTCCTTTGGGCCTTCACGTTTCTTAGAGATTCCTCTTTTAAGTATTTCCAAATACTGCTGGAAGGAATCATACTTTAGCAATCTGCCAACACCTCAATTGTGATTAGCAGACAATGAGTTATTATTACCCAGGGTAATAATAACATTTATTGAGTACTTACTTCTGAGCACCTATGTGCAAGAACTTATTTTCTTCTCACAGGGATGGGATGAAGTGAGCACTATTATCATGTCTGTTTTATAGGTGAGGCACTGAGGCTCAGAGAGGTGATGTAACTTGCCCAAACGACACAGCTAGAAAATGGCAGAACTAACAGCCAGTTGCTGAGCCCATCTTCTGTGTGCAAGACTGAGGGAGAGAGAGAGCACAGGAGAAACAGAAAACAAGTGACTCAAATTGTTTTCTAGAGGGCTGGTCTTCACACCAAGATTTTTCTTTCATCTTGAGGAATGAGAATATGGTAGAAAGGAAACTGAGGCAGAGAAGGAAGTGAGGAGAACATTTATTCAATTAATCGAACTGGATTGAATCAATTCATTCAGTTACTGTTTATTGACCACTTGGATGGTGTAGACCCCTGCTGATCCCAAGGTAGGTAAGGACCAGAACGAGCCAGCCAGTCCAGGCCTCCTACCTCTCAGGTGTACACATTCCCAGGTCCTGAAAGACAGGGCAACTCTGTCTTTTGGGCATCTGTGTGATTCTTTGGTCAATTTTTAAAAAAACCAGGAGGACCTAACTTAAATCCTGTGTAGTACCCTATAATTTAGTTACCCACTGGTCTTAAGTCCATTTGCTCAAAGTTAAATTCAGATTCTGCTACATTTACCGAGCACCTTCTATATGTCCGTATGAACCATTCTAGGTGTGTTGATGCACCTTCTCTTATTTGAGTACAAGGGGAGCCCTGGAGCAGAGCAAAAGGCCCCTAAGAGGGAAGTAGGGACTATGCTGACCCAAACATCCTGCCTCCTCCCCATGCTGAGCTGCCACCAGCTGGAACCACTGGGTACCCCTGGCCCAACAGCTCTCAGTGGGTGATAGACTGTGAGTACCTCAGCTGCACAGGGCTGGTGTCACACCTGCTTCTGACCCTTCCATGGGCTTCAGCTGTGATGGTGATGATGTTTCTGCAATCCCTACTTTTCATGGCTAAACCTATAAACTTGCCTGGAGCACGCCCCTTTCTAGGCTGGGCTCCCGACTAGCTGGGGTGTGCAGCTCCACACCTGTTTTGACAAACACAAGTTGAGAAAAGGGGAGAGCTGCTCAGGCCGTGGCTTCATTATCACTGGCTGTATTTGATAAAACCCAATTCCAGGTGCCAGAACAAGTTCCAGGAAGGTTTATTTCAGTGGCCCTTGGCTAGCCTCTGCTCAGAGAGGAAAACCCGAGAGGCAGAGTCCCAACCAAACCTGGAGGCCAGAAGTAGAGAAGTGGAGTAGTCCATTCAGAGTGGAGAGTTACATAATAAGCCCCCTTTACAAATGATTTAATTTTTTAAATTTAATTGAAAATGCATTTATGTATGATGAAATGATTCCCATGGTGCCATAGTCCAACGTTATGAGAAGGTACAGTGGAAAACCTTCCTCTAGCCATCAAACTTTTCTCCCCAGTGCATTAATACCATGAGCTTATTGTCCATCCATCCAGAGGCATTTTATACACATTAGCAAGTACATATATATTCTTTCTCTGTTTTACACATAAACGGCAACATATGACACAAATTGTCCCACATTTGCCTTTTTTAAAAAAAGTATATTATGGAGATCAAATCATGGGCTTTTGTGTTTTATTTATTTACTTCAGTTCATGGCATTGTTACATGAATATGCCTAGTTTATTTACTTATTTATTTATTTTTATTAATTTTTACCCGAGGATATTTTTTCTATTGAGTTTTAGAGAGAGTGGAAGGGCGAGAAGGAGAAAGAGAGAGAGAGAGATTGATGTGAGAGAGACACATCGTTTGGTTGCCTCCCGAGCGCCCAACTAGGGCCTGGAATCGAACCTGCAACCCAGGTACATGCCCTTGAAGGAATTGAACCTGTGACCCTTTGGTGCTTGGGCTGACAGTCCAACCTCTGAGCCACACTGGCCAGGGTGTGCCCAGTTCATTTTGACTAGTCCCCTACTGGTGGACATTTGGATGGTTTCTAATCTTTTGCTCCTGCAGTGTATAACCATGTATATGTATATGTACATATGTGTGTGTGTGTGTGTGTGTGTGTATAAATATAACATGCGTATCATTCTCCATGTGTACTAGTAGAACTATAGGATGAATTCCTAGCAGTAAAACTGCTGGGTCAAAAACTGTGTGCATTCAAAACAAGCCCCTTTTAAGGAAGTTGGTAGGATAACTGTGGAGTAAGTTAGAAGTGCAGCTGGGGACTCAGGCAAGACCACCGGGAAACACGTCTGGTACCTTCTGGTCACCTCATTTGGAAGACTTTGAAGGCTCGCTGGGAAGGGGCTCATTCCATCTTTGGATTTAAGAAAAGTGCATGCTTCTCATGCTCCCCTCCTCACCTTCTTCCTCATTTAGTAGGAGAAGAAGGAGGAGGAATATTCAAGTCTGGCCTAAAAGAATCCAAGATACAGGGTGGGGAAAAAGGTTTACAGTTGTGAATACATGAAATAGAGTTTGTTCTTATAGTATTATTTATTAATTATTGCATTATTTTCCATATGAACAACTGTAAACCTACTTTTGCCTCGCCCTGTATTGACAAACACCTATTTTAATACAGCAAACTTTCCAATATGTGAATCCTAATAAGAACTCTGGATTATCTGGACCTCTTTTGGTCATGCTCATGAAAAGGCAAAGTTTCTCATCAAAGACAATGGTTTTGGTAGGATCAGGAGAGGTTCATCTCCAAGCCTAACCATGCATTTCCAGAATGAGGCCTGTGAGGCGTTGGACGGCATAGTCATGAAATCAGTAGTTATTGTTAGTAGAGTTCTCAGCAAGGCCGGTAAATAGTTCTCATTTTAATTTTTGAATACGTACTACCTGCAAAATTCAAAGGTACAGAAGGACGTGTGTATATGAGATGATAAGAGTTTTCTGCTTTATTAACCATTTGCCAAGAAACAAAAAGAACAGCAGAATATTCCACTCCCCAGGCATTTTGGTACCTGCAGCTTCTTTGAGCCCCACTTTCAGTCCTAGGCCTGGGCCTCCTTGGGCCACTGAGTCAAAACTCATTTTTTGTTAGTGACCTTGACCCTGTGACACTAGGAAGAACCATCCAGACTGGGCAGAGTATTGATGGGCTTGTGGATCAGAATAAACTTATGTTCTGGGACATCCAAAGTAAAACTCAAAGGTCTTGAAGAACTTTCCTCAGGAAATCTGAGGCACACTTCCCAGGAACCCCCACCTAACATTGATAAGTTCAACACAATCATTTCCTGTCGGGCTATCTTTGTTTTTTTCTCTTAATTTCCTTAAGCAAATTGATAAACAAATGGTTAAAAAAACACACACCCAGTAATCAAAACCAGAAAAGCTGAGTAGTTAAGAACCCTAAGTAGACCGTGTCCCTGTCTCATGCTTATTCCTGTTATACATCAGGCCTGAAGGGACTCTCCCAGGTCCCTCTCTTCTCTTTCTGCGGGTGAATTTTTCACCACTGCAGTCAAAACACACGATGACAATCTTATTTATGACAGGAGACATGTTTTAAAGCAGTTGTTTTAAAACAACTGACAGAGCCGCAAGATGGGAAACGCCAAGAAAGTGCGATATTTTTGGAGGGTGGGGAGGGGGATAGGATGCTGGCAAAGGAGGACTGTATTTTCCTTGTTGAAGATGGAATTCATCCTTTACTCCTGGAGCCAATGGAGAAGAGAACCCGGGAAGAAAGCTGGGGCAGGGACATTGCGCACTGACCGCCGCAGAGATCTGGGCAGTTAGCCCTTGGAGCGCTTCCTGTGGGCGCTCGGAAGGTGCTGCTCTGTGAAAGGGCAGAGGCTTTGTGGACACTAGGGCACAGACACCTCCTGGGGCCAGGAGAAAGGCACACTCTGCCTCCAACCTCCCCTCTTCCTGTGTGGCACCTCTCGTGGACTCAGCAGCCCTCTGCGATGCTTTCCAGTCTAGGCAGAGAAAGCAAGTTGGACCCCCTCAGTGAAGGCTGTTGTTGGAGTGGCTCATTGGGGCCCTTATGGGTTTAGGGAAGAGAAGTCCAATGTTCTCCCCCTTGTTTCAGAAGAAATCTCTCTCCTACGGCCCACAACGGGAAGCTGGAATCTTCTCTTTACGGCTGTTCCTCTCTGCAAGTCTGGAGGGAAAATTACCAGGGTTGACTCTGACCCTCCAGGAGAAAAGAAGCAGAGAGCAAAAGTCAAGAGCAAAGCAGGAAAAGGAAGAATGAACTTGGACGAGAAAGAAGCGACAGTTTCCATTTTAAGAGTGGATTTAAGAAAAGTCTCTAGAGATGGTGACAGGACCCAGGGCAGGAATTGTAATACTCCTGGCACATCTTTTTTTTGTGTGTGGTTTTGGTGCTTATGTGTGATGGGAAGGATGGACCAGAAGCAGCTAATTTTGCTGAAAGATCTTGGACGATTTCTCTCCTAGGTTTCTGGACGTGATCATGTTGATATGAGAGCCACTGGACGAATTCATCCAGCTTGTTTCTTCCCAGATTGGTGGTGGTACATCCCAGGTCTGCAGGGCCCCGCACCCAGAACCCTGCCCAGGCCTAGTGGTAGGGCTGGGGTGCCCTCTGACCCTTCAGCTCAGACCTGGGCAGGATGAATAGTTAAAGCATTTGGTCAACTTCTTCCCTGGGGACACAAATTCAGACCTTAGAATATAACCAGCCTCTCAACCACCCTGCAAGCAAAGCAGAGTGTTGATTTCTTAGACCCCAATATATTTTGCCAAATAGGAGTGTTAATACTTCCTCCTTCCCCCACTGCATGAATTGGATTACTTAGAGCATCTTTTAGAGATGTCAGCAGTTTAATAGAGGCAATAAGTCAGGGCTGCCCTTGTGTTTTATTTTTCTGCCAGTATTTAGTTAATTAAAGAATGCAAATTAAAACACCTTAATTTATATAATATCAATACCAACGCCTTAAGACATTTGGCATAACTGCTCTGGCACGTTCCTTACATAAACTGTTCAGAGCCATGCTAATAAAAATGAAAAAGGTTGTAAATCAAATTTAATTTATTCATCTTCTGTTTGGTATGAAAACGTATGCCAAACTCAAGTTATTTATGAGCGCATCATAACAATAGGCATTTTTTGTTGGTTGCAAATGACAAAAAGTTTTTTGCTCCAGTGTTTTAATTTTGAAATGTCTCTAGGTGCATCTCTTCTGGGCTCTTATCTGTAAAATTATGTGTCTGCACCCATATCTCCAGAAAAAAATAGATTGAGATATTGAAAAACATATCAAGCCTACAAACATGGCAACATCTGCTCAAAAAGGCACCTGCAGCCCTCTATGTGTAGATAGACATATCCACCATACCGCCAGCAGAGCAGGACTCTTCAGGTGAGATAAAGGGTTGGTGATTTATCTCCAATTTCTTAAATATTCCATTAAGAGGATTATCTCACCGGAGGCTTGCAAACAGAGAGAGTAGGAAGGGATTCGGTGTACAACTGCTTTCTTGGAAGACTTGGAGATGAACTGTGTGTACTACGTGAATCAATAGCTGAACACCCATTTTTATCTTTTCCCTCATTTGCTGACATACCCCTCTTTGTCTGGTGCATGGGAGCCTAGAGTACTTTTTATTCAGTCCTGGAGGAAGTAGGCCCTATTTGGGGGTACTGAGGGAAGGGGTGCTCTCCCTGCTGCCCACGGCAAAGCTCCCGCATGCCATCATGCTTTTAGACTTCCTTCCTCACCCAGCATTCAGCTCCACTCCCTGCTCTAATAGGGAGAGTTGAGAGAAGTTTTGGAAAAACCCTCTCCACCCTGATCCTATCCTATCCCAATCAAACTCACAAATACAATCCTCTAGCCAGTCCCTGGCTTCCCTACTTGGGAAGAAAACACCCAGTACAAGACTATGCCCTACTGTAGCCACTATCTTTTAACATGAACATAACATGCTTGGCAGGAATGGTAGAATATTGGGGTTCCTCACTTGGAAACTGTTGCAGAAGTGGCAAGTGGCATCTTTCTGTGACCTTGAGAGCCGTGGATCCTGGACTGTCCCTAGGGTTGTGGGGGCAAAACCCCAAATAAAATGTATCCTGGAGGTGCCCTTTCTGATGTTAAAAACAGTGTCACATCTTTACATTGGTTCCACTTAAAGCCAATAGCATGCCCTCCCTTGCAACAGACTCATTGCAATAGTGAGCTACTATTTCACTCTTTCAAGTAAATGCTTCTTTTTTGAGAAGGGGGAAGTATCAAGCAGAGCCAGAGAAGGTCCTAGGAGAGTTAAATGCTCCACTGATACCTTCCCAAACTCCCTTTGACCCCTTTTACCCCGTAGTGTCTCACTAGGTCACGGGGAAAAAGTCTGATGTGGCAGATAACCCAGCTTGAGAGGCA
This sequence comes from Molossus molossus, assembly GCF_014108415.1. Taxonomy (NCBI): domain Eukaryota; kingdom Metazoa; phylum Chordata; class Mammalia; order Chiroptera; family Molossidae; genus Molossus; species Molossus molossus. The sequence continues at coordinate 26,211,866 of NW_023425403.1, read as the reverse complement.
CGCTGAGCTCCCTGCATTTCCTCAGGACACCTGGCACAGAGTCTCTCAGTGGGAGGGTTAGAGGGGGCGCTGTGGGTAGTTCCTCGGGGTGTCCACACAGAGTCTATACATCATATTCTTTCTCACTTTTTCTTTATACATATCATCTTTAAAAGATATATTTTAACCTTTGTATTTATTTATACCTCTCAAAATGCAGATCCAGTAAAACCTGAAGCCATTAACAGAAAAGTAACAAGATCAGAGCCAAGTACAAAGAAGGAGGGAGGAGGAAGAAGCAGAGTAATTATACTAGAAGGGGAGGAAAACAACAACAACAAAAAAACCCCTTAGATTAAGGAAAGTTGATGTAATTGAGAACAAAACCCAGCTTCTAACTCCCTGGTAGCTTGGTGGTTGTCTGCCAGCTCTTGTAATAACCAAGGATTATTGTGCCTCAAAGGCAGGTTTAAACGCCTGCCGAGGGCTCCCTGGCTCTTTGAGCTTGGTCAAGCTCCTTCATCTCTCTGAGTCTCTGTTTCCTCATCTGTAAAATGAAGATGACCTCATTCATCATAGTGTTCTTGTGAGAATGCAGTTCAACAACAACAACGGTAGCTCTTACTTAATGATAAGGTGCTGTGTGCAGCAACTGTGCTAAGCGTTTGACGCAGACACATTTCATCAATTCCAAGATACATTTTTCACATCTCTGACATTGATTTTAAAAAAGCACTGTGTCACCGATTATTTCACAGCAGTTCTGTCTTTCTTTGTTGGACCTAACATGATGGTGCATTGTAGATGAGATAAAATATGTTACTAACTCATTCAGTCCTTGTGATCACTTTATGAGGTAGGTGCTACACTTGTCCGATGTTATAGATGAGGAAACAGAGGCATAGAAAATATAAATGACTTGTCCAAGGGCTACAGCTGGCAAGCCGTGGAGATGGGAATGTGATCCTAGGTTATTTGTCCCCACCACTCCAGTATACGGCCTTTCAACAAACATTTCAGCAACAAACATCTCACTGTTGGGTATGGAGGATATAAGATGAACTGGGCACTGGGGATATTAAGATGAAAAGATATGTACTTGCCTGAAAGGACTGGATTCCAATGAGGGGACCAACATGTAAACAAAGCATATGTTGTGGCACCAAGTGCACCAGTGTTAAATAGCCAAGGCGGGAGACAGAGAAGGGAGAGGTGATTGGTTCCTCCGAAGCCTCTGCCCTAGGGCTTAGCTTTCTAGTAGAAACCACACTACCCCTTAGGAGGTCAAGAGAGACACTGGTTTTCTTGGCTCTGAGAAGATTGTGTTGGGCGGGCCTTCAAATGATGGTTGATGAACAGCCTTAGTGGATACATTCCAATGGCAGAGAGTCAAAAGCATAGGAGCTTCACTTATGGCCATTTGTTGTGTAGACAGGAGGTGAGAGCTGGGACAGCAGATCTTAAGGGAGCATAATGCTCTCACGGAGACTGTGGAAGTGGCTTTTGGAACAGAGACCAAGGGAGAGCTTTGGCCTGGGTCCCAAGGCTAGGGCTGGAGGCTCTGACCCTGGACAACCAAACAAGGAGGGTGGGGACCGAGGGGACTACCTGGAGAAAACGAGGAACGGAAACATGTTTTTGGAGCAAGAAAATGCACCTTCAAAAGGGATGGGTCAATAGCCTTCGGGAGGCTGCGAGGTGCCATGAAAGAAGGGGCAGACTTGAAGGGAGAATACCGGAGCTAGAGACTCAATTTGCCTCCTAACACGTTATCGTTTGTCTCAATTTTACCATCTGTCTAATGGGCATAATGACATTACACTTATTACCTCACACAGTTGTTAAAAGATCAATTAAGCTAATATATGTGAAAGTACTTTCCAAACTAAACAATGCTATGCAAATGGGAATTATTTTTGTTGCCTTTCTAGCCAGGTACTTGATCTTTCATTACCTTCCTGGCTCTGTGAGCTTGGACAAGTTACTACAGGGAGGAAAGGAAAAACACAGGGAGCTGGGCTTGCCCACCGTCTCGGCCGTCATTAAAGCTCCTCCTGGCTGTGGGTCTCACTGACACCCGACCTGGTGAGGCAGTGAGCTGACAGTGTTGGAAAGCTTTGGGTGTATCTTCTTCCACAAGAGGGAAGTTCAGCAGGCAGTACATTAGGACTTAAAACAACCAAGCAAAACCAAAGCAAATCCATCCTGACAGAACTTCCCTGACAAAGAATATTTTCTAACATTTCAGGCTAACCCTATATTATTAAAGCCTCTTCTAGACCAAAGAAGAACAGGATGGACATCCCGCTGGCCTTATTCCCAGAGGGCTGTGACCCTGTTCATTGTGGTGTGGCTTACAGGAGGGAGGGGTCTATGGAGGCCTGGCCTCCAAGGCCAAGGGTGCTCTGATGAAGGCCTCGCCGCCCCGCCTGAGAGGGAGAGGTGGCTGTGCAGGAGGAGGAGACGAGTTCACGGGCTGCTCTTGGGACAGCAGCAGCTGACTCCACCTTTGCTGGCCCTTCCTGAGAGGGAGAAGGAGGATGAAGTGGGAGGGGAAAGAGGAGGAGTAAGAAGAGGCCTGAGAGCTGGGAAGGGTGAAGGCAAAAGAAGGGTTTAAAATGAGGGAGGAGACGAGAAGTGAGTAGAAGTGAGGAGGACGAGAGCAGGGCCCCCAAAGAGGTTAAGAATAAAGTAGCCATGTGCACACAGAAGGCCGGAGTCCTGAGTCCCCACCCTGCAGTCCCTGGTCCCCTCCCAGAGCAGCCTCAGCATCTCCCACTCCTCCCGAGAGGAGGGGTCTTCCGAGCAGGGCCTGCCTTCCCTGGCAGCAGACAAAAGGCCATTTCTGAGTTACACAGAAAATGTGTTACTTTGCCAGAGGGCCTGGTAAAGGCCGCCAGGTCCAATCCTGGGCCGAGGAGAGCGTCAGAGAAGGGGGGCTGTCAGTCACCGGGAACCCTCCGTGAAAGGGGCCCCTTGTCAACTTCCCGTGCCTTTGAAGTGACTGGGATGGAGGTGCTCAATTAAAAGCCCATCAGTCTGTAAGTAAATCAACGCCTATCAGGCTTGTCACATCAAACAAACGATTATTACCCCAGCCCGCCCACCCCATTAATCTGGCTGTTCCTTCGTGACGGCTCAGGGTCAGGGCACCGTAAATCCCGCACTGGATCGCAGCCACCTGGACCGGGATGAAAGCGGGCGCAGGGGGGCGGCGGCGCGCAGGCCTCTCCGGAGTCCTGGGGTGCGGGAGGCACGGGGCAGGGGACGGAGGCAGAAGGCCACACGTAGCGACAGAGCGACGTGAAGAGGTCTGAGGCCGAGCAGAGGCACAGGAGAGAGAGAGAGACGGAGAAAAGAGGTGCAGAGAGAGAGAACCCGAGAAAATAGATCACGATAGAAGTAACTGGAAGAGGAGCCCCAAAGTGATGGAGACAGGTGCCATAAACACTCACCCAGAATGTTAAGAATGAATAGATGCTTCTAGAAGACAAGCAGGTGTCTGGATGAACTTTCGCAGACACTGGGTTCGGAGCCTCAGAGTCAGAGCGAGCAAGATTCTGCGGCGGTTCCTCGGATCTCCTCCTACCCCCTTGGCAGTCACCCCCCCCCCCCCCCAAGTTGTTCCAGGGCGGTTCTCCTAGCTCTGTGGGTTGCTTCTGGGTTCTTTATGCTCTTGAGATCAAGCTATGGCGTTCACCCACCGCAGACCAGAAAGAAAGGCAGGGTAGGGAGAAAGCTGTGTTCTCATCTTGAAGGAGGGGCTGGGTGGGGAAGAGAGAGAAAGGAGGGTTAGCCAGCTTGGAAGAACAAGGCATGCTTTTTAAGGTCAAGAAAGAATGGTCTTTTCCCAAATGGCTGTTCCAGAGGTGCCCCCAGGCATAGCTCACTCCGACTCACGAGGTTTCATATTTAGAAAGGGCCATCGCATGCCTCCCTCATCACTAGAGGACTTCCCCAAAGAAAACAAGAAATGGAAGCAGAGGTGGGAAGCTGAGGAAGGGAACTTCTCCCCCTCACCCCAACATGGAATTTGACTCCCATCCCAGAAGCCTGTGGTGACTTCTTATTAGATAAAGTAATAAAATTCTAAAAGAATGAAATTGGACTTCTATCTTCCACCACACACAGAAGTCAACTCAAAATGGATTAAAGGCTTCAATGTATGACTGGAAACAGTAAGTCTCCTAAAAGAAAACACGGGTGGTAAACTCTTTGACATGGGTCTTGGCAATACAGTTTTAGATTTGACACTAAAAGCAAAAATAAACAAGTGGGACTGCATCAAACTAAAAAGTTTCTGCACAGCAAAGGAAACCACCAATAAAATGAAAAGACAACCTATGGAACGGGAGAAAATTTTTGTAAATCTTATATATGATAAGGGGTTAATATCCAAAGATATATAGAACTCATATAGCTCAATAGCAAAAAATCAAACAATCTGATTAAAAAATGGGCAGAGAACTGAATGGACATTTTCCCTAAAAAGACATATAAATGGCCAGCAGGTACACGAAAAGGTGCTCAAATCATAAGGGAAATGCAAATCAAAAGCACAGTGAGCTATCACACCATGCCCTAAGTTGTAATGGCCATCATAAAAGACGAGAGATAACCAGTGTTATGGAGGATTTGGAGAAAAGGGAACCATTGTTCACTGTTGGTGGGAATGTAAATCGGTACAGCCACTATGGAAAAGAGTTTGGAGTTCCTCAACCATAAAAAATAGAAGTACCATATGATGCAGCAATTCCATGTCTGGGAATATATCCAAAGGAAATGACAACAGAATCTTGAGATATCTGTACTGTTGTTCATTGTAGTCTTATTCACAACAGCCGCGATAAGGAAACAACCTAAGTGTCTGTCAACAGATGAATGGCTAAGAATATGTGTTCTATCTATCTATCTATCTATCTATCTATCTATCTATCTATATCTATCATTTATCTATAAATACTATTCAGCCTTGAGAAGGGAATCCTGCCTTTTGTGATAACAAACTTGAGGGCATTGTGCTAAGTGAAATGAGCGAGACAGAGAAAGATAAATATTCTATGTTATCACTTATATGTGAAATCTAAAATAGCTGAACTCAGAATGGTGGTGACCAGGAGTTGAGAAGGAAGGGAAAGGGGGAGACCTCGGTTAGAATTAAACTTCTAGTTATAGGATGAATAAGTTCTAGGGTTATAATGTATAACAGGGTGCTTATAGTTAACAATACCATATTATGTATTTGAAAGTCACTAGGAGAGTAGATCTTAAATTTCTCACCATGAAAAAGAAATGATTATTATGTGACAAGATGGAGGTGTTAGCTAACACTATTGTGATAATCATTTTGCAGTATGTAAATATATCAAATCAATATGTACGCCTTCTATTATATCCCAACAAAATTGTACAGAAAAGAAAATTCTAGAAGACACTTGAGACATTTATACTTCTCCCCATCCTCTCCTAGACTGCATTATAAGAACTGTTCATTGCAAATCCTGGAGCTAGGTTACCACCACCACTGCTACATGCTCGGGCCACTGCAGGGTTTATTTTCTAGCTACCTGCCTATCACTCTATCGCAAACTCATTCATTCCATCATCAACACCCAGCAGTACAGCAGACATTCCTTATTCCTCTGTTAGACATGATAGACATGTTGACTCATCCAACACAGAGATGAATGGTGCACAGATACTGTACAATGTGGGAGAATTATCTGTCCCTCGTATTTTCATTCATTCAACCAAAATTTGGTATTCAGTATTCACCAACTTACAGGTATTTAGTATTTACAACTCACAGGCCTTTTCCTAAGTCCTGGGGACACAGCAGTGAATAGGATGGGCAAAGTTAAGGGATATGGGGAAGCTTTTAATAGAACTGAGTGTTTGACCTCATTTTTATTTATGTCATGTATATACTCATTACACAGATATTTGCGAAGCACCTACTATGTCCAAGTAATGTGCACCACAAGGAGGCAAAGAAGGATCAGAAACAAATCCTATCTTCCTAGAGGAGAGGTAAGACACAAGTCATGAATAAATTGAATGCATTGTTTAAAGTGGTAGATGCCATAAACCAGGAAAAGATTGGAGAGAGTTCAGAGAGAAAAGATAATTTATTCAGGTTGCTTCTTTCTTAGTGAAGATCTGGAATTAGGAAACATGTTAACTATTCAATCATGGCAACTTTTTAATCTACTCTGTAATAGTACAGTGTGGGCCTAATGTTTCTTGTTATTGTTACTGGTGGTAATGACAGTGTGATTCATTGTCATTGTAATTACGGACACATCACAGCACCCTTCTCTGTGAGGTTATAACTCTGGAACTTCATTTCAGGCCTTGGTTGAGAACTTCCAGAAATCATAGATGTGCCTCTTACAGGAGGTAGAGTGGTGCAGAGGTTAAGTGAGTCGGCTCTGAAACCAGACTGCAATTCAAAACCAGCCACCAGTGCTGCCTCTGCTGCTTGCCTGCTGTGAGGCCACGGGCAAATCACTTGAACTCCCTGTGTGTGTTTCCCCATCTGTTAAATTGGGGTGATAATGGTACTGGCCTCATAGGGTTATATGACAATTAAATGCATGTAAAGCATTCACAACAGTGCCCAACAGACAGTGTATCCTCAACAATGCCTGTCATTATTATTGCTCTATCTCATCCAAAGTGGTCTCTTGAAGGTACAATCAGCACAATGCTAGGAAGACACATTAAATTAATGCAGTTGTCTTCCTGTATTTAAATATCACTGAAAGGTATTTATGTTAATTTTACTTTAAAATTTATTTCCAAGTTCAGCACATGGCTTTTAATTTTTTTTTTATCCTTACCTGAGGACATTTTTTTTTTTTTTTTGCATTTATCATCAGATTGAGCAGGAGGGAGAGAAAGGGGAAGAGAGAGAAACCTCGATGTGAGAGAGACATATCAACTGGTTGCCACCCAGAGGACCCCAACTGGGGCGGGACAAACTGCAACCGAGGTACGTGTCCTTAGTGGGAACCGAACCCGGGACTCTCTGGTCCATAGGCTGAAGTGCTAACTGCTGAGCCAAACTGGCCAGGGTAGCCCATGGGTTTTAAATATTTGAATATTTTGTTTTTACTAAATTATTATTTATTAACATTTAATGTTATAATGTAATATTTGATACATGCAAAAGAGTGTATGTAGTATACATATCATATATGTACTTTTAAGGTGTCTCTGTGGTTCTTTCCTATCTCCCGGCCACTCCTCCAGGAGTGACCACTATCCTGAATTTTCTGTTTATTACCCCTTTGCTTTAAACCACTTTTTAAAATTACAGCATGACATGCACACCAGTAAAATGCACACATCTTATGCATGCAGCTTGATTAATTTTTACAAAGTATACGTTTATACAACCATACCTAGGTAGGATATGGGATATTATACGTACTCCAGAAGCTTTTCTCAGATTCTTTTCCAGTCAACGCTTCCCCCATTCCCACTGCAGGATAACTACCGTTCTGACATATCACTGCACATTAGTTTTGGAATTATTAAGTATGTGTTCTGTGTCTGCCTTCTTTCAGTCAGCATTATATTTGTGAGATTCATCGTGTTATGTGCATTAGCAATCCCTTTTTTCATGGTTGAGTGTGTCCTATTGTGTGAATAAATTACACACTTTCTTCATTCCTTCTACTGTTAATGGACATTTGTGTGCTGCCCATATTTGGCTATAGTTGCCCTGAACTTTCCTGTACATGTTTTTTGGTGCACATATGAACTCATATCTGTTGGGTATAGCAGGAGTGTAATTGTTGTGTTATAGGGTATGCACATGCTATATAGATACTTCCAAATGATTTTCAAAAGTGGTTGTACCGATTTACATATCCAACCAGTGTGAAAGTTTTAGCTGCTCCAAATCCTTGCCAACACTTGACATGGTCAGTTAATTTTTTTTTTTAAAGCCATCCTGGCTAGTTCTTTTTGTCATCCAATAATTTTTTATGTGTTATTTTCATTGCCATTCAGTTAAAAATATTTCCATATGTATTACAAATATCTTCTCCCATTCTGTGACTTGTTTTTTGGGTCTTTATTAATGGGCTTTTTTGTTGCTGGCTAGAAGATTGATATTTTATTGTAGTTTTCTTTTTACTTTGACCCATGGGTTATTTAGAAAAGTGTATTTCTTAATTTCTAATCATCTGGGAATTTCCTATTTATCTTTCTGTTTTGGATCTCTTGCTCAATTTCACTGTCATCAGAGAACATACTCTGAATGATGTCAATTTTTAAAAATATAGTTAGGGAGATATGTTAACAATCTCCAACTACTCATGTGGACCTATATTTTTCTCCCTTAGTTCAGTCAGTTTTTGCTTTATATATTTTGAAGCTATGTTACTGTATGTGTACAAATTTAGACTTGTTATATTTTTCTGTTGAACCATCCCCTTCATCATTAGAAAATATCACTCAGTAAAACTGCTTGCTTTAAAGTTTACTTTGTCTGATTCTTGTTTAGATACACCATGTTTCTTTTGGTTAATGTTTGCATGGTGCATCTTTTTTTTTTTCCACACCTGAGGACATTTTTTCATTTTTTTGTTCAGATAGAGTGGGAGGGAGAGAGAGGAAGAGAGAGAGAGAGACATTGACGTGAAAGGGACACATTGAGTGGCTGTCACCTGCATGACCCAACCTGGGCCAGGGACAAATGGCAGTCGAGGTACGTGCCCTTAGTGGGAACCAAACCCCGGGTCTCTCTGGACTGCAGGCCGACGCTCTAACTGCTGAGCCAAACCGGCCAGGGCTTGGTACATCTTTTTTCTTCCACCCTTGTAGTCTCAACCTTTTCCAGTTATCTATTGCTTAGAATAAACCATCCCAAAAGTTAGTGGGATGAACCAACAACCATTTTATCACACTTAGGTTTTGTGGGTTAGGAATTTGGACAGAGCATAACAGGTATGGCTTATCTCTGCTCTATGATGTCTGGCGTCTTGGCTGAAAAGATTTGAATGGTTTGGGGCTACAATCATCTGGAGACTTTTTCATTCACATGCCTGGTACCTGGACTAGGATAAGGAGAGACTGGGCTCAGTTAGGACTGTTGGTTGGAGTGTCTGCCCATGGCTTTTCCATGTAACTTGGGCTTTCTTACAGCATGGCAGCCTCCAAGTAGTTGAACTTTTTACAAAGTGGCTCAGAGATCCAAGGTTGAGTGTTTCACTGAACAAGGCATACGTTGCATAGTCTTTTATGACCTAACCCCCCAAATCACACAGTATTACTTCTGTCATACTCTACTGATTGAAGGAGTCACAAGCCTGTCTAGGCTGGAGAGGGGAGATAAACTCTCACCTCTTGATAAGAGGATTGCCAAAGGATTTGTGGCTCTGTTTTAAGACTGCCACACAGCTTTGCTTTCTGTATCTTCACGTTTAAGAATGTGTGGCTGTAAGTAACATATAATTGGAGGTATTTATTTTATCCAGACTCACAATCTTTGTATTTTAGTTGAAGACTTTGTTCCATTTATATTTAAAGCAATTACTGATATTATGGTTCAAACCCATAATCTTACTATTTCTTTTTTATTTGTCGCATGTGTTTTTGGTTACTTTTATTCTTTTTGTCCTCTTTTAGATTAATGATGCATTTTAAAATTATTCCAGGTCTCTACTATATTAACTTGTTCTGTGTACATTCTTATATTATTCTTTAGTGATTACTCTAGAGATTGAAACCTGTATCTTTGTTTTATTATAACCAGACAATGGAGGAAACTTAAAACACTCTAACTCCATTTATTCTCCTCTTGTCTTTGTGCTACCATTAAAACATATTTAATCTCTCTATATTTTGAACCTCATAAAACATTGTTATTGTTTTATACAGTAAATATTAATTTAGATTTATCTATAAATTTCACCTTTTTGGTGTTGTTTATTTCTTTGCATTACTGTGTTTACATCTGTAATTATTTATCTTCTGCCTGAAGAAAAATCCTTTTAGTGTTTCTTTTAATACAGATATGCTAGTGATAAGTTTTTTCAGTTTTTGTTTGCCTGACAATGTGTTGTATCTTCACTTTTTTTTTTTTTATCCTCACCTGAGGACATTTTTCTATTTTTTGTACAGGTAGAGTGGGAGGGGGAGAGAGGAAGAGAGAGAGAAACATCGACGTGAAGGGACACATCGAGTGGCTGCCACCCGCACGACCGACCAGGGCCGGGGACAAACTGCAACCGAGGCACGTGCCCTTAGCGGGAACCGAACCCGGGTCTCTCGGGACCGCAGGCCAACGCTCTAACCGCTGAGCCAAACCTGCCAGGGCTGTATCTTCACTTTTTAAGGATATTTTCACTGAGTATAGAATTTTAGGTTGGCAATTACTTTCTTTCAGTACCTAAAATTTTCCTTTAACTGTCTTTTGGTTTCCATTTTTTCTGTGGCTTAGCTGTCAGTTTTACTGTTGCTCTTTTGAAAACAATGTGGGGTTTCCCTCTCTGGCTGCTTTTAAGATTTTTTCCTTTGGTATTCAGCAATTTTTCTGTAATTATCTAAGCGGGGTCTTTTTTGATATTTATCTTGCTTGAGGTTTGTAGATAGTCTTTATTCTGTGGCTTAATGTCTTTCATCATTTTTGGAAAATTCTGAACCAGTATATTTCTTTAAAAATTACTTCTATTTGATTATCTCTCTCCTCTATCCGGGACTTCAATTACAAGTATGTTGGGTATTTTTACCATGTCCCTAGATCTCTTATGCTCTTTCTTCCAGTATTTTTTATGCCTTTCTTCTGTGCTTTACTATCATCTCTTTGGTTACAACTAATCTACTTTTGAAGCCATTTATCTAATTCTTAATTTCAGTAATTTTAAGCTTCTTGAAAGCATTTAAAATAGTCAAATCTGCAGTTATTCTGAGCCTGGAGAGCAAACCAGTTCAATGTATTTGGATCACACTGGTAATGGATTATTTCAATGACAAGATCTAGAATGTACTATGAATATTATTTCTCCATTATGGCCTTACTCTGTATCCCCAAAGAATCCCATTTAAATTTTAGAGCTATTTATTTGCAGTCGCTGTGGCCATGTGTGTGGGTAGGTGGATTTCCACTGGGGATATAAAATTGGAGTTGGACTGGATCAGCTCATTCTCTGTGGAGTGAAATGGAGGCAACATGATGAGAGCAGATTTACTTAGTCATTTTCTTGAAGAAGCCATGAATGAGATTAGAATAAAAAGGAAGCTGGTATCTATGCATACTTCCAGTCTCCTGGGAAACAATTCCAGCTCAAAAATCCAGTACATCATCTGAAGTCCTTGAGACAATGATTCAAAGTGGCTGGGTGTCACTGGCTCTTTTGTAGCATATGCAATGGAAGTGGTGTGGAAAAGTGAAAATAACACAATGGCATTCAGTCTGACCAGGGTTTGAATCCTGGCTTTGATGTCTACTAGATTTTCACCAAGGATAACTTATTTAGTCTCTTTCATCTTTGATTTTTTTTTTTTACCTGTAAAACTGGCAAGATAAGACCTTCATTACTGGATTTTGTGTGAGGATTATATGCCAAATGATATTAAAGATGCCTAGCATAACGCCTGGCAGTATTAGATGTTCAATAAAAGGTATCTTTGTGTCATTGTCATCACTATCATTATCATGATCCTCACCACCATCATGTAGGAAAGCTATGGAGATAAGTATGGCCCTGGGCCGCTCAAGAGGTCCTGAAATGTTTGCTTCTATGCTGTTTGGTGGGGCAAGTTTGTGCCCCTGTGCAGGTTCTTAAGTTACTGTTGTTTTTCAGGGTTTGGTCTTTATATTTGGGCTTTTTCCTCCAAGAAGGAAGGGAAGGGTTTTAACTAATTAGGACTGGGGTAGTCAGATTTAGAGCAAGGCCTACTCTAACATGTAGTCAAATGTCTATGGACTCACATTCAGGTTGAAGAGGAAGACAGGTTAGAGAGCAGTCTACACCAGGGAAATCCACACAGAACAAAAGATTTTCATCAGTGCCACAGTGCTAAAGGTCAATGAATTTAGCTGACCTTTTTTTTCCCCTCACCCAAGGATATCTTTTTTATTGATTTTAGAGAGAGGGAGAGAGAAACATTAATGTATGAGAGAAACATTGATTGGTTGTCTCCTGTACATGCCCTGATCAGGGATGGAACCCGCAACCCGGCTATGTGCCCTGACCAGGAATCCAACCCACCACCTTTTGGTGCATGGGATGATGCTCCAACCAACTGAGCCACACTGGCCAGGGCTCAGCTGACTTTTAAATGCATTGGCAGAGGATGTACACATAGGTTAAGAAGAAGAGAACCAGATTAGGGAGCCTATCAGGTCCTAGGGAGATGGACTAATGATGGACCATCAACTTGGTTTCGTGCTCCAGTTCAAGTCAGAGGTCCACAGAACAAGTTTCTGGTCAGTTTCCTACATGGCTCTTGTTCATTTGTTTGATTGTTTATCTATGAAACATTTATGGAGCATCTCCCATGTGCCCGGCGTGCTGTGGGGGAGACAGAAAGGTACACACACACACACACACACACACACACGCACACACACTGCTACAAGAAGCCTTGAGCTCAGCATGTTCCTTTACATGCTTTAGATACACGAAAGCAGCTATAAAACACGGGTTAAAGTGGTGAGGTCATAAGGTCATAAGAAATGTACCAATTAAATTTTAGGGGAGTTCAGAAGAGGGAGAAAACGCTATCTACAGGTACAGAGTGTGAACGGGAAGCCTCTTAGCTATTCTTTGGCCTCCAAGCTCACCCTTCTCCATTGAATTCTGCATGCTATTGCCACTCTATTCTAAAACACCACTTTCAGCATGTCCAGCTTTTAAAAAAACCCTTAAATGATTTTCTATTTCCAACAGAACCAATTTCAAAGTCCCTTTTGGATTGTTCTATTATCTTTAGCTCTGCAGATGTGATTTCTTTCCCTTTTTGGGATGGGGATTGGCGGTGTGGTGTTTGTAGATTGCCTGCTTATCATTTTGCCTTTCTCATATATTTTGTGATTTTGGCCTGAGTGCATCTTCCCTTGAGGATGTTATCTGTGGCCTTTTTTTTTTTTTACTGTTGTGTCTTGGGTTGTGGGGGCTTTCCCATGGGACAGTTCAGTGTTTGTCTCTGCCTGGGGCTTAAGGATTTCTATACTGACAGATACTGAATTAGGGGTTTTACCTCAAGAGGCAAAGGACTTCCACACATGGCCTTTGACTGTATCCTGAACTGATGAACAAACATTCTGATTTCTGTTTAGGGATAGTCTAAGCTCCACTGGTTTTGGGTTTCATATAGGGAACCTGCTCAGGCTTGTGAGGCCGTGGGGCCTCTGACCTTGACTTGACATTAAAACCCCAGACCCTGGGGCTTGTGTTTTATTAAAGTCCTGGAGGTTTTATGCAGATAATTCCCTAAATCTGTACATCTAGCCCTAACCTCACCCCTGACCCCTGACCAAATCCCAGAGCTGCAGGCTCCTATATCCAACTGCCTGTTTGTCATATTTATTTGGCTATTTATGGCTGTCTCACATTTAATATAGTTTAAACAGGACTACTGATTTGTTAATATATATATGTTAAACACACCACCAAGGCATATGTATGAATAAACACTTCCAGAGTGCCTGTTATATGCTATCATTTTAATGGCTGTTATCTCAGTTCTGCCCTTATCTATGTATACATTATAGCTATATAGATCTATACACTACATAGCACATGTGTGTGTGGAGAGCATAGTTATCTCAGTGAACTCAGATATGCTTTGCTTTAGGTCCTCCAACAATCTCAAGATTTACAAAAAAGTGCTTTTTAGATAACAGCAGTCCTAACACTAAATGTTCATCCATGGTTCTGCTTTACTTACTACGAGAGGTAAGTAAACAGCTTTACAGCTTTTTCTTTATACCGGAGTTTTTGAAAAGTGTGATCCACCAATTACATGCATCAGGATAACCCAGGATTCTTGTTAAATAGACTGCTTTTTGGACTCTCTCAAGCTAAACTTCCTGGGGATAGGACTCAGAGAAGCATACTTTTTAAAACAAGTTCTTCAGGTTATTCTTAAGTGCACTGTGGTTTGAGAACCACTGCCCGAATCCCTGTTCTTCTTTGGCAATTCATCTAAAATATTTATGGAAGAGACTGTTCCAGAGAGCCCAGAAAAGAGGGAGCTGACTCACGGCCATTTCCCTCCACACGGAAATTGCCATGAAAGCCAGGGGACCTGGTTGGCCACACTGAAATACCCGCGGACATCTTGCTGTGCTGTAGCATTGGACCTCACTTGAACTTTCCAGAACTACAAGTGCTACTTAAATTTCTTTTCAGAGCTTTTCATCTTGTTGGTCTAAACACATAAATGTCAGCAGAGGATGATGCAGCTTAGATATCATTAGCGTTTGACTAACTCTCTGGTTTGCCTGAGTCTAAGGGGTTTTTGGGATGCATGAGTTTTGGTGCCAAAACCACAAAGGTTCTGGGCAGACTAGGATGAGTTGGTCACCCTAGTGAATGTGTCTTACAGATCAGTTTATGAGTTGAAATTTAATGCATCAGGAAAAAATATATGAAATCTATATGAGTAATAAAATAAGGAAGACCAGAGAGGGATGAAAAATATTTGGGGATTAGTGAGATTTGTGGTGCAGGATAGAACAGTTCATGACATTGAAGAGTGGGCAGTTTTTCTCACCCTTTAATAAAGGCTTTGCATCCAGCATGTTGTACGGCGTAGCTGCTTATCTTCTAATTCATGTTGGGTTTGACAATAGTGGTGGGAACATAAATGGAATGAGGAAGTTTGTTTCCTAGCTCTGTGAGGGGGCTGACCTTTCTGACCCATTCATGCATTGTTTGGTGCCTTCTTGCATGTTCCCAAGTTGTAGTGAGAGCAAACAAAGTGTATAATCTATTAGAGGGTGGGGTGGGGGGACATGTGGATGCACTTACTCTCTGCCAGAAGTCTGTGGTCAGATCTGGTGACTGGGTGCTCTCTCTGCTGTCCCATTTAGCATCCTCCTAGAGCAGGAGCAACTTAGTGTTAAACATGGAGGGCAGTGCCTCGGATCCATGATACTTTTAAGGACTCATGAAAATGTTTTAGTTTATTTAAAATGATGAGCAAAAATCTTTTAAGTTGAAGAAAATGTTTTTATATATAATGTTAATTCATTCATCTTTATACCAATGAAATAATAAAATATAATTTTTAGTAGGAACATTTAAGTTAAAATTTTAATAATTTAAAAAAATAGAGTAAAGAGCCCATGAAAGCAAAGTATCCAGGTTCCACAAAAGTCATAATGTGGCCCTGCTCCCCAGGGTGGCAGCGGTCAGCCATTGTGAGCTGGGTGGAGGGAAAAGTCTTTGGGAGCAGCTACCCCTGAAACCAGGAGGAGTTGGAGGGCATTCCCAGGTGTGGATCTGTGGGAGCAGAACAGATGAGACTGGGGAATACAAGACATGTGACTTGCCTAGAAGATGAAGGGTCTGCAGAGGAGGAATGTTGGCTGGGTCCACTCCTAGGAAGACTGGAACAGGGATGTGAATGCTGGTGTAATAGTGTATGTTCCCTGGTGCTATGTCCTGATGTCCTGAGGCAGGGTGCTATTGTTCACCAATAACCATTCTCTTCTTCCTTGAGCAGTAACCTCCTGTGGTAGGCCGAATTGTGTCCTCCAAAAAGTATGTTCAAGTTTTAACAGCTCGTATCTGTGAATGTGACCCTATTTGGAAATAGGGTCTTGGCAGTACAACCTCAAGTTAAGGTGACTTTGTCTTTCTAAGAAAAAAGAAAAGAGGATTTGGATACAGAGACACAGAAGCCATGTGACGATGGTGTCAGAGACTGGAGTAATGCAATTACAAGCCCAAAGCACCAAGGACTGCCAGCAACCATCAGAAGCTAGAACAGAGGCATGGATGGTTTCTTCCTTAGAGCCATGAGAAGGAACCAACTCTGCCAAGACCTTCATTTTGGACTTCTGACTTCTTCTATTTGTTGTTGTTAATCCTCACTCAAGGATATTTTTCCATTGATTCTTAGAGAGAGTCGAAGGGAGGGAGAGAGAGGTGGGTGAGAGAGAGAGAGAGAGAGAGAGAGAGAGAGAGAGAGAGATACATCGATGTGAGAGAGACACATTGATTGGCTGCCTCTCACATGTGCCTCAGCTGGAGCCAGGAATTGAACTTGCAACCCAGGTATGTACCCTTGACTGGGAATTGGACCCGAAACCTTCGGTGTTTTGACTGATGCTCTAACCATAGAGCCAGACCAGCCAGGGAAGCATTTTTAATTTAAATCATAAAAAAAAATTTTTTTTCAATTCTCACCTGAGGACATTTTTTTTTTTTAAAAACAAAAACACAAGAGAACAAATGCATTTTATTTACTTTTCAGTAAATTTAAATCCTTGAGGGGTCCAGCATTACACAGATTCTGCGTCCAAGGTTGCTTCGGAATTTAGCGCGAACCATGCCAGTATTTCCATGAGCACGAGTTACCTTTCCCCAGATTACTCTGGTTTTGTTTGGTTTGCCACCAGGAGTCATTGTGTTGTTCTTTGCTTTGTACACATAAGCACATCTCTTGCCCAGATAGAATTCAGTTTCATCTCGAGCATAAACACTTTTAGTTTTAAAAAGAGCAGTGTGCTTCCTCTGGTTCCGGAAACCCCGCTTATAACCAGCAAAAACGTCCTTGGACCACAGCCTTCCAGACATATTTGTCCTTATAGAAGTCCTGTTCCCAGCGGGCTTCCACAGGGTCCAAGATGGCGGAAAAAGCCAAGGACATTTTTATTTTCTATTTATCTTCAGATAAAGTGGGAGGGAAGGAGAGAGAGAGAGAGAAACATTGATGTGAGACACATCACCTGGTTGCCTCCTGCATGACCCTGACTAGGGCCAGGGATAAACCGCAATTGAGATATGTGCCCTTGACTGGAATTGAACTCATGACTCATTGGTCCTGGGGCCGATGCTCTCACCACTGAGCCAAACTGGCCAGGGCAATTTAAATCATTTTTATTTTTCAATTACAATTTACATGCAATATTATATTAGTTTCAGGTATACACCTCAGTGATTAGACATTATATAACTTACTATGTTATCATCCCGATAGATCTTGTATCCATCTGACACCATACATAGTTATTAGATTATTGACTATATTCCCTATACTCTACTTTACATCTCCACGACTATACTGTAACAGCCAATTTGTATTTCTTAATCCCTTCACCTTCTTTACCCATCCCCACAATCTGGAGTTTTGTTCTGTTCTTTCATTTGAGACATGCTTTTTTTTTTTTCTTTTTTCTCCTGACTTTGGCAGCCTCCTTGTATTTGTTTCTATGTATTGGGTAGGGCTGCTACATCTCCCAGGCTTGGTAGGGTGGCCTTATGTAGTAGGAGTTCTATAGGGTCCAGTGGCACAGCCTACCCAATCACCCAAGCTGGACACTCCAGGTGCACCTCCCCCGCCTCCCACCTGGGCTATGTACACCCTTCTGTTGTGGTTAAGCTTTGATTGCTATTGGCACATCAGTGGGAGGGATTCACCCCCAGGCTGATCAGCTGTAAGGTCCACAGACCACTGTCCACAGACCACCATGGAGGACCAGCTGTGCAGGGGCCCAGCTTATTTCAGTGGGAATATGTTGCCTGCTCAATCCACTTCTTGAGTGTGTCATTTGTGGAGGTGGTTGGAAGATACTACAAGGTGATCTGAAGCTGTCCACTGGGTGCACTGGCTCTAGGGCCTCCCAGGAGGTGCAGGCCAGGGTTAGCTGCTGCCTGTGTTCTTCCTGGTGCCACCTGGCATGTGCTACAAGTGATCTATAGATGGCTGCTTGTGTTGGGCTTGGAGGTGCCCAGGTGAAGCCAAGCTGCAAACCAAGGCTGGCTGCTATTAGTGCCATGAGGTACAGGGCATGCTGAGGCCACATACTGCTTGTTTGAGACATTTTAGGAAAGTCTGAAGTATGAGCCAAGATAGGCCATTTGTATGGAAAAGCCACTGGAAACAGCTTGGGAGAGCCCACAGGTTGGGTGGGGTGGGTCTCAGGGAATCACCAGGTGGGGCAAACAGTATGAGCCTGGTTGATGGAGATTCAGATATGGTGCCTGCCTGCCGGCTCTGAGTGTAGAGGTGGTGGTCGCAGAAAAGGAATAGTAGCCTCTGCCAGCACTTTTGTCTGTCAGAAAGCTGCCCCTCTCAGTTCTCACCCCAATGCCGGACAATGAAGTTCCTCCCCATATGTCCCTGGTGCCTTTCGAGCTGCCTCAGTGCTGGAACTCAGAGCAAGCAAGTCTGAGTAAGTCCACAAGTGGGCCCTTTAAGAGAAACTACCTGGGACTCTAGAAGCCCCCCATTTCACTCAGCCACAATCCTGCTGTTTTTTTTTTTAAATTGAATTTATTGGGGGGTCATTTGTTAATAAAATTATATAGGTTTCAGGTGTACAATTGTATAATACACCTGTATATTGTATTATGTGTTCACCAACCCAAGTTAAATCTCCTTCCATCACCATGTATCCCCGCTACACCCTCTTTTACCTCCACTCACCCCCCCCCCCTTTCTCCCCATTTGTTTTTACAGCCAGACGCTATGGGGACTTCTCTTCCTGGCACTGGAACCCTGGGCTGGGTTATTTATGCTTTGATTCTCATGTGTGAGAGAAATAAACTATTATGGTTAAGTTACTCTTATTTTGACTTCTGTTATAGCAGCTGAATGTTTTATCTAAGTAGAAGTTCTCTATACTCCAGAGCGCTGCTTCTTCGCAGCTCTCCTCAGGTATTGATATTTGATATTTGATATTCTGGCCTCACTGTTAACAGGACCAATGTTTTGAGTTTTTTTTTTTTTTTTTTTTTCCCTGATGATGGGAACAGATTGCATTTAGCCTCTACTCCTCCCAACCCCCAGACATAGCTCCTCCATCCAATGGGAAACATCCATGGGTTGGTCAGGGCCAGGAGGGAGACTGTTGCCAGGATAAATCTCCTTATGGGGCTTGAATATGCAACCTTGACCTCCTCATCAGCCAAGTCCACCAGGTTTTGCCTTTCACTCAGCAGATTCCTAGCCAGATTTGGGTGCTCTGGCGTCCTCTAATCCTATTCCTGTCAGATCAGGGGGAGGGCAGGGGAATAAGGTGTCTCTTGGCTGCTTCTAGTAACCAGCTCTTCTTCCCTTGGAGCAGGACTGCCCTTTACAGTGTTAATCTTGTGTGCAGTTGGGCTTTTTCTTCTTGAAAATGGTTTATATTAATTTTTTTCATGGAAAATGTCAGCAAAGCCTCTCAGAATAAGACTTGTGTGTGTGTGTGTGTGTGTGAATATTTGTGCAGGATGGTGAACAGTGGGTGAGATGTGGAATGAAAGGGAAAATGATCCACCATTTACTGGGTGGCCTCTTTGCGATAAGTGCCTTATCAGACATTACACCATTTACTTATCCAGACAATCCCGAGAGGTAGGAATTATCCCCCGTATCTTAAACGTGCACAAACGGGCACACACGTAGGCTGACAGCTTGTCACTGGTAGTGTCCAACGAAGTTCCTACATTTGCCTTCCATGAACTTTTCCATACAAACTAATCACACCATTTGTTATGTCTTTAATGCATAATGGGAAAGGAGAAATTCTATGAATATTTGGCTTATCTGATTCTGGAACTGGTCACTCTGGAAATACAAGCAAAAGAATGATCTTTGGGGACCTGTGTTATTTAGGTGTTTCATTCACCTGGCGTTGACTTCTGCCTTCTTGGTCTTCCTCGGCTGCTGAACAACAAAGGCAACAGCAAGCACACGACTCTGGACTCTGGTTGTGTTAAAGGACACTGATTCCCAAACCAATGACTCCAATTGTTTTAACCCAATGGAAGTGTTTTTCATTTGTTTCCTTGTTTTCTAATATGTCAGTTCTTTCAATAGTAGTGCAAAATTTGAAATTAACATTCTAGACTGATCTTATCCTTTAAAAATCTTGTTCACATTAGAATTATTTTCATTTTACAAATTTAAATTAAGCATTTGTATTTACAGAGAAAGAATTTCTCTGTACAGGTTCTATCTGCCAACTTGCATGTGGGCAAACCCATGGGAAAAAGAGAAGTTTCTTTTTTCTTGTAAGTAACATTAACTTCCTAGTTAAAAATTAACAACCAATCAAGGATAGCATTTGAGTATATTGCTTTCTTATCATTTTACTGTAATTAAAAATATGTAATGTAATTGTGATGAAATTTTATATTTCATGCTATACATCAAATGGGTCTTTTCTGTGTATGGGTTTGACTATATGCACGCGCGCGCGCGCGCGCACACACACACACACACACACACACACACACATTCAGCTATCCTCCTTTCTAACCACCGTATGATAATGACATCTCCCTCCTTTCTTCTTCAGGTTGCATATTGTCATTGAGATAGTGAGGGGAAACACTGTCCCTCTCCTCAGGGCTGACTTCACTTTGCACTGCTGTTCTGAGGTCCCAAGGTTGAGAAACAGCACCTGGGAGTTTCACAGGACGTTGCTGTGTGATTTTCCCACTGCAGGAAGAGAAAGCCTGGCTCCACCCTGGCGCTACCTTTTCTTAAATTGTGACAGAGCAGTCCCCGAAGCCTGCAGTTCTTTCTTCTGGGTGTCATAAAGTACTTCAGTGGACAATTTTTCATTTTGTCTGCCTTACCCATGCAACCCCTTCCTGCTCATCATTTGGATTTTAGAACAAAGCTCTTTGGGTAATGCAGTAAGTGTTGGGAATAATAACTGACACTCCTTTTTTGAAATAAACAGATTTATAGAGGTATAATTTTCATATCATAAAATTCACCCATTTTAAGTGTACAGTTTGATTTGTTTGATAAATTTATACAGCTGTGCAACCATCAGTACAATCTAGTTTTAGAACATTTCCATCACCCCAAAGTCTCCTAGTGCCTATTTAATGTCAATCTTCATTCCCACACCTAGTCCCAGGCAACCACTGATATACTTTCTGTTTCTATAGATTTTCCCTCTTTAGAAATACTACATAAATGAGATCACATACTATTTACTGTTTTGTGCTTGGCTCCTTTAATAGCATAATTTTTTTTGAGAATCACTCATATTGTTGCAGGTAACACTAGTTTATTCCTTTTTATTGCTGAATAGTATTCCATTTTATGACATATATATTCTGTTTATTCATTCATTTGTTGATGGACAGTTGGATTTCTTCCACCTTTGGTGAATAATGCTGCGATGAACATGGGTGTACAGATATCTGTGTGAGTCCCTGCTTTTACTCCTTTTGGGTATATATCAAGAAGTGGAATTACTGGATCACATGGTAATTCATGTTTCATTTTTTTAGGAATTGCCATACTATTTTCTATAGCAGCCACATCATTTCACTTTTTTTTTTTTTTTTTTTTTTTTTTTTACCAGTAATGCAGAGTCCCTATTTCTCTACATCATTGCCAACATTTATTTACTGGGTGAAATTTTTAAAACTTTTATAACATCCTAATGGTTGTGAAGTGGTATCTCATTGTTGTTTGATTTGCATTTCTCTAATGATTAGTGATGTTGAGAGTTTTTTCATGGGCTTATTGGCTATGTGTGTATTTTTTTTTTTTTTTTTTTAGAAATGTCCATTTATATCCTTTGCCCATTTTAAAATAGGGTTCTTTTTTCATTGAATTGTAGTTCTTTGTTTATTCTGGATATCAATCCCTTAGCCAATATATGATTTGCAAATATTTTCTTCCATTTTGTGTGTTGCCTTTTCACTCTGTTGATAGTGTCCTTTAACGCACCAAGTTTATTTTGGTGGAGTCCAAGTTACCTATTTTTTCTTTTGTTGCTAGTGCTTTGGTGTCATATCTAAGAAATCATTACCAAATAAAATGTCAATAAGCTCCCCCTATGTTTTTGTCTAAGAGTTTTATAGTTTTAGCTCTTTTGATTAACTTTGATCCATTTTTGACCTAATTTTGGTACATAATGCAAGGTAAGGGTTCAAGTTCATGTTTTTAAAAGAATGGTTTATTGATTTTTAGAGAAAAAGGAAGGGAGAGGGAGAGAAACATTGATGTGAGAGCAAAACATCATTAGGCTGCCTCTTGTAGCCTATAACCTAGACATATGCCCTGACCAGGAATGAAACCAACAGTCTTTCCATGCACAGGACAATGTTCAACCATCTGAACCACACCAGCCAGGGCCCAGCTTCATTTTTTTGCATGTGGCTATCTAGTTTTCCCAGCACCATTGGTGAAGACTGCTGAATGGTCTTGGTATTCTTGTAAAAATCATTTAACCATACATGCTAGGGTTGACTTCTGGGCTCTCTATTCTATTCCATTGATTTACATGGCTGTCTTTATGTCAGTGCCTTACTATTTCGATTACCATAGCTTTGTAGTATGGGTTGAAATCAGGACATGTGAGACTTTCAAGTATGTTTTGTAAAATTTGTTTTGGTTATTCAGGTTCCCCTGAGATTCCATATGAATTTTAGGATGAATTTTTCTATTTCTGCAAAGACATTGTTGGGATTTTGATAGACATTGCACTCAATCTGTAGATCCTTTTGGGTAGCATTAATATCTTACCAAGATTGTCTTCTAATCCATTAATAGGGCATGCTTTTCCACTTCTGTGTCTTCTTTCATTTCTTTTAGCAAGGTTTTGTAGCTTTCAGTATACAAGTCTTTTGTCTCCCTTATGTTTATTTCCAAATATTTTATTCTTTTTAATGTCATTGTAAATGAAATTGATGTCTGAATTTCTTTTTTGGATTGTTAGTGTATGAAAATGCAACTGATTTTTGTGCTTCCCTCATAACTTTTGAGAGACTGATCCACCATCTTTTGACAACTAAGACTTCTTTTGAGAAATCTGATCCATTCTGAGTCCCATTGCTTTATAAGCAGCAGCTCCTCCCACCTTCCTCTTTGACCTGTGGAATTTTTATGGATCATCTCTTTACCCTTGATGTTCTAAAATTTCACGATGATGTTTTCTTGATTTTTAAATTCACTATGCTAGCCACTTGGAGTACCCTCACGTTGTTTAGTTTTGGGAAATTTTATTTAATTTTCCCATTAATAATTTCTTTTCCATGATTTTTTTCTCTTCTGTCTTTATAAAATTCTTATTATCTGGATTTTGGCCCTTTGGGTTCACACCAGATTTTCATATCTTTTCTACTTCTGTTTTCTAATTTACAGAGATTTCCTTAACTTTTAATTTAAAAATTTTCAATAATGTTATTTTGATTATCAATTTTAATTTTCAACAGCTCTTTCTTATTTTCAAGTTGAGCCTTTTAATAGCATTTTATTTTTGCTTTATGGCTGAAAAATTATCTTATCTCTTGTTTTTATTTATTTATTAATTTGTTTTTGTTACAGATGTTTCTCATTTTTTCCTCCTTGACACCTGCCTCCCCTTCTCCACGGCCCCATCCCAAGCTTTGTTGTCTATGTTCATTGGTCATGCGTATATGCATGTAAGTTCTGTGGTTTTATATTATCTCTTAAGGATAGTATTGCTTTGTTTATTTTCCTTACAATTTTTTTCTCTCTCTTTTTTTTAATCCTCACCAGAGGACAGTTTTGCATTTATCTTCAGATAGAGTGGAAGGGAGAGAAGGAGGAAGAGAGAGAGAGAGAAACATCGATTGGTTGCCACCTACACGACCCCAACCAGGGCTGGGGACAAACTGCAACCGAGATACATGCCCTTAGTGGGAACCAAACCTGGACTCTGGTCTGTGGGCCGATGCTCTAATGGCTGAGCCAAACCGACCAGGGCTCATGTTTGTTTGTTTGTTTTTTAATGTATCCTCTATGCGAAAGGTTTCCTCCAGTATCTGATTATCCGTGGCTCTCTGTCCATGCTGAAGTGGAGGCTGTTTGTGTGAGGGGGAGGAGCTTCTCTGGAGGGGTACAGATCAGACTGCAGTGGCCCTTTTCTTTGCACCCCTCTGCTGTCAGGACGTCTGTTTCCCTACCAGAGAGGGTCATCCAGCCTCCTGCTTGCGAATTCTGTGGCTGAGTCGGGGTGTACTAGGCTGCTTGCACTCCAGACTCAGAGCAGGGAAAGGCGGAGGGTCTTACGTTTCATCTGCAAAAGTAGACTTGCACTGAATTCCCCTACTTTTACCCGTTGTCTAGCTCCTGTCCTTTGATGAACCCATCTCCCTGAATTCAGAACCTCCTTGGTTAGTTTCTTTCCTCAGAGAAAAGACTGCCAGCTTCCCTGAGTAGTAAGACGCTAGGGGCTGGGCTACTTGTGTGGGCGAGGACGCCTGGGAAGTCCATGTGCGCCGAAGAAAGGCTTTCAACCCTCTCTCTTCTTTTCACCCTGATCCCCATGTCCACAGGTTTGTTGTCTGAAAGTTTGTATACAAGCTTGCCAGTGCCGCACTGTTTTAAATATATTGGCTTTGTATTCAGTCTCTGGGGAGGTAAGTCCCTCCTCAGTCTTCTGAATCTTCTTGGCTATTCTCAGACATCTTTATATGAATTAAAAGGATCACAAAGTATTTCTATAGAATTGTACACATATAATAATAATAATTT
This sequence comes from Molossus molossus, assembly GCF_014108415.1. Taxonomy (NCBI): domain Eukaryota; kingdom Metazoa; phylum Chordata; class Mammalia; order Chiroptera; family Molossidae; genus Molossus; species Molossus molossus. The sequence goes on along the minus strand of NW_023425403.1, from coordinate 26,187,245 downwards.
AATCTATCACCCCCCCCCCCCCAAATAATCCTGTTGGGATTCTAACTGAATTCTTATTCATTCTTGTAGCTCTAGTGCCTTATGTAGGTCCTGGATCATGTTAGGCTTTTGAAAAACGTCTGTTAAATGCAAATAAACCTTCGATCCCAGTGCCTGAGCTCTTTCTATTCCCTGTCCTTTCTGATTTGTGCTCAGATCACAGAGCCAGCTGGTAGCAAACCAGAAGAGCTCAGGTGTCATAACTCACCGTCCAGTCCTTTTGACCACACTTGCACCTGTAAGACAGATCTTAGCAGTTGCACGCAGTCCGGCACGCAGGCCGTGGTGGTACAAATTGGAGGTTACAAAGCCAAGGAAGCCAAAGTGCTTTAATATTGCAAAGAAATATCTCTGCCTGGGCCAACCGCTCTCAATCCCATAACTAGCTTCTGTGCAGGGGGGGCAGGACGGGCAGGTGAACCCGTCCTCTAGCCTGGATGGGCACATTTATGGTGGGTAGAGGGAATGTTACCGAGTTTATGTTTTCCCACAGGATGAACCATATTTCAATGGCATGGCTATGAGTGCAAAAGTGGGATGGTTTATCTGCCATGTCTGATCCATGTGGAGTTTCAGTAATAAAGTTTATTAGTGCCCCTGATTTAATATGACACATTTCCAGTGCAAATTACCCTGAGATCATCATGTTCACAAAATATGACAGAAATCTTTTAAGTGTGAGCATAAGTTCTGAATTAATTTAATAACCCAGTCTGGAAAGAGGCATGTGGTTGAAAACATAATATTATGCAATTATGCACTGGGCTCCTACATGTCTCTTCCCATGGCACTTTTCAAAAACCCTTCTTCCTGTATCGAGTCATCTGGCCTCTTCTCAGAGCTTAGGGTTTTGCCTTCTCGAGGAGGACTGGAAGAGGATCTATTAGCGTGGCAAAGGCGAGAGGGTCCATCCTGTGCTGGGGGCCCTTGAGCACAGCTGGCTGGTCTTAATGGTGCCCAGCCCAAGGGAATGCACAGGGGCCGATGTGAAAATGGCGCGTAGCCTCTGTGATTTACTGCCCTTGTGCACGGGGAGGTGGGTGGGAAAGGGGCATGACATGACACGACACCGGAGGGTCACGGCTGCAGGAGCACGAACACAGCCCTCCATCCTTCCAGATGGGAAAACAGCGAGAGAGCAGAACACAGGCCTCAACTCTCAAATGCACGCGGAAGCATTATGTAAATTGTGAAATAAGAGTCATGGTCCTATTTATCTCCGGGCAGTGTAAAACGAAAACAGAACAAAATTTTTTATGAAGATAGAAAATGGAAATCAAGAAAAACGATGATCCCTTCGGTATAACTCGACCGATATGGCGTTTGGCATTCCATCTATGGACAGAACTGCGACCATCATTTCGAAGCAAAAAGTAACCCATCCTCCCCACTCCTGCTCAGATATTCCAGGACCTGGGCTCGGCTTCTTGCTCACTCACTGATTCACTTCCTGAGCGCTCCTGTCTTTCCTGGATCTCAGGTCCCCTTCGTCCTGTTCAAGTAGCTGGGGAACTCTGGGCCAGAGGAGCCTGAGCCCTCCTGAGACATGCTCTGGCGCAGTCCTCTGGTCTGTTTCAGCATCCGAGCAGAGCTGGGCTCCAAGGGCTCCCTGAGTGCCCAGCAATCAGACCGCTTTCCTGACTGTGGTGCCTCCGACACTCGGACGGGAATGTGCTCCAAGTGGATAAACTCCTCAGAGGTGGCAGCCAGCAGCCCAGAGGCAGGCTCTCCCACAATCCTAATTTCACTGGGGGGCACCATGGAGAGTGAATATCATTCCTAGGTCAGGTTCCCCCATCATATCTAGAAACCGCCAATAGCAAGAGCTCAGAGTGAGATTTAGCAAGAGACCCCACACCCTTCCTTCCAGGGGCAAGTGGCAGCAGCCGCCTTTTCAACCGGAGGAGCTGTTGGAGGGACTTTCTCCTGCCGGGGAAACCACACTCCACCTACCCCACACCCCAAGGGCCCCTGGTGCTGGGTCTCTTTTTCCTCTGAGCCTTGGTCCAGGTGAACCCCCATGTCTGGTTGCCTTCCTCCCATTTCTGGAGCTTTCTTCCCCTTCAGAGCACTGCTCAAGTCCCACCTCATCCATTACACTTTCTCTGAAAAAAACACACCAAATAAACCAGCCAACAATAATGTCTTTCTTCATGGGTCTCCCACTGCATTTGCTACTTAAAATAAACCTTTGGCACTCAGTGATAGTATATTGTGTCCTATCTTCTTTTGTTCTCTAATTTTTTCCTGTGGGTAAGTCTTGTCTGACCAGCCAGGCTATAAATGCCAGCCCCATCCAAGGGCTCCCAGCACTGGGGAGGGAGGTTCCCAGAGAATTCATGCCTGTTTAAATCAGGGATGAAACCGGAGACTGGTCTGTGGGATGTGGGTCAGGGCTGGGGCTGTGCCAGCCTTCCTGAGGAGTGGGCTGTGCCCTCAGCTGGGCAGGGTCTGAGGAGCCGGGACACAGGACATGCTCTTCTCTGGTTTCCTACACCTCCCTTTGTGCCCTGCACCCCGAGGATAACCTGACCAGCCTGCACCCCTATCTGTTCTTACGACCTCTGACCTTTTCTCCTTGCTTCTCTCTCCAGTGACAGCACTTGAATCCCCCAATTTCCCTGTGTCTAAAATCGAAATCCTTTAAAGATCAGCTCTAATGCCATCTTTCCCGGAAAATGTAGCCCAATCCTCAGCTAAGAGTCCCCTTCCCATCACTGAAGGCCCTGGCATCTATTTACCTCTCTTTGACGGTGCTGGTCCCTTTCTCTTTGCAGTTACAATATTTGTTCAGGAACTCCTTTGTTTTGGTATTAACTTCTCTACTGATGCTGTAACAAATGACCACAAACTTTGTGGCTCAAAAGACGCACAGTACCATTTTATAGTTTTGTGGGTCAGAAGACCAACATGGATCTCACTGGACAAAAATCAAGGTGTCAGCAGGGCTGCATTCCTTCTGGAGACTCTAGGGGGGAATCCGTTTTCTTGCCCTTCCCAGCTTCGAGAGGACACCCCCACTTCTTGGTTTGTGGGCTCCTTCTCTCTTCTTCAGAGCTGGCAGCGTGGCGTTTCTTTGACCCTGCTTCCATCGCTAGGTCTCTGTTCCGAGGATTCCCGGGACAGACTGGGCCCACCTGGGTAACCCAGGGCAAGCCCCTCGCCTCAGAGTCCTTAACTTTAATCATATTTGCAACCTCAATTCCCTTTGCTTTGCAACATAACATACCCACTGGTTCTGGAGATTAGGATGGGGCGGTCTTTGGGGAGGGCATTATTCTGTGTATCACTTCCCCTTTACACAGAAAGCTCCTTAAGGTTGTTCAATAAGTAGTTTTCAAAATTTACTTTAGTGCCAGGCACTGTGCCAGCAGCTGGGAATACAGAGAGAGGTGAGACCTACTCTCTACCCTCAAGAAGTTTAGAACCTGGCGGGTAAGGGAAATGGCCATTGACGAGGTTCTGAAGAACAGTCATGCCCACCGAGGGGATCGCCAGGTGGGGTGGAGAAAGCTGTGCAGGGGAGGAGCCTGCATGCAGGAGGCAGCGTGGTGTTCATGGTTTGGGTTGCTGTAACAGCAGGCATGGGGAGAGGGGCAAGCGGCGGGGAGACGAGTGTGAAAGGCTGGCAAGAGCTGGGTCTCAGGAAATCTTTGATGCCAAGAAGCTTGGATCTATAGTCGTAGGAGGGGGTGAGGCCTGCGAGGGCTTTAAGGAAAATTGTATGTCAAAAAGTTTGCTGGAAAACCATGAAGGAGTAGAGACACACAAGACGAGAGGAAAGGATTTCCAAAAGGAGTGTTGGTGCATCAACAGTGTGAGCAATCGAAGGAGGTCAGGTAACCGGAGGAACGAGTCCCATCACTGGGTTTGAGAGCAAGATTCCTGGTGTCCTCGGTGGGAGCAGTTTCCATGGAGAGATGGGGGCAGAGACAGCCTGGAGTGGGCTGAGGGGTGATTGGGAGGTGAGGAGGGAAAGACACATGGAGGGAAAGACCAGCAAAATGAGAGCTATGGGAGACCACAGTGGTCTTGGGAAGATTTTGTAGGCTGGCTCTCTATCTGCTCTGCCTCTGGAGGTCACCTCCTGCCCAGTCCCTACCACAGGGTCAGACACGTAGTAGATATTTGGTAATGGTGTGAAGAATGACGGAACGCACCACCGCATTTCCTGGAAGAGGCTGAAGCCCCATCACGGATTTGTTCACCAAGGATTCTTCGCTGTCCAGCGGGGTTCTGGGAAGCAGTTGAAGTCATGAGCTCTGTTCCCAATCACGTGCCTTCCCGAAGCTCGGAAGGCAGACGGCCAGGGTGTCAACACCTCAGGTCACACCACATAACGCAGAGGCTAATTTGACTTTCAGGCTGATGTCAACATTTTGTTACCTTGCTCAGAAGCCCAACTTGAAGATTACATTAATTTACATTTGCCTGTGCTCAAATAATGCGTTCCAGATCAGAGCCGGCAACTATAACACGGAGGTAGATGCTGGCATTTCCTGGATGAAAGCTCCCTTCCTTGTGTGCAGGAGACTGTGTGTTTTCAGGACATTTGTTCCTTGGGGGAAGTTCCACCAGCTCATCAGATAGGGCAATCCCACAGGGAGCCACCACACAGGAGGCTCATCCGTCATCACTTGATGGCATTGAGTTGCAGACAGCCTGGTTAGGGGCTCCCTAGTTTCAGGACCGTTTTTCTCAAGGTTAAAATAATTTCCCTCATAAAGTTGGATGTCCACCCCCAGCCCAGCATGTGGGGAAACAGGACTCCTGCAGAGTCACAGGGAGAGTCGTCTGGGCTCTGACTCCAGGACACCAGCCTAGATCCAGGTGCATGATGAGCCCTCCTGGAATGTGTGCATGTTTCTAGTGCCGCAGCTCCCACGTGAACTTTGCGTGGTGTGGATGACGGGAAGGATGCGGAGTCCTCTGGCAGTCTGAGTGCGCTGTCTCCTACACCCGCCTCTCTCCCCAGCACCCCAGCCTCCGTTTTAATCTCTGCACCCCCCACCCCACCACTGTCCTCAGAGCCTTGTCCCTTCTCTGCTTCTCTCCCTGCCCTCCAGCATCTGCAGGACGAACAGCTTCTTCCTTTGTGCTCCCCTTTCTAGTTTTATTATTTTATTTCCATCAGTGTGTGTGTGTGTGTGTGTGTGTTTGTGTGTCTGTGTGTGTGTGTCTGCCTCTGTCCCTAAGCTGCGAGCCTCTGTGTCTTATTTAACTCAGTGTCCAGCACAGAGCTCAGGGCCCAGCAGGTGCATCGAATGAATGAACAAATTTATGAATATGCCATTGCTCTCCGTCCTTCAAGGCTTACCCACTTCACTCTCTATGCCCAATTTCTTCCAGACCAATCATCTCTCAGTTCTTACCCTTTATCCAACATTTATTGAGCACCTATTATGGCATTTGGTGCTATGAATAAACTTGGCTAGATTCTTGTCCTCAAGAAATTATATGACTGGTTGGAAATATAACTAGGTTAATCAACAATTGAGATAGATGCTCTTATGGTGAAACGGTTGCAGAATAATAAAGCCCATTTTTAATGACCTTTGCAGATTTATTTATATTTTTAAAATATTTTTCTTTATTGATTTTAGAGAGAGAGGGAGGGAGAGGGAGAGAGAGATAGAAACATCGATCAGAGAGAATATCAATGGGCTGCCTCCTGCCTGCTCCCCACTGGGGATCAGCCCACAACCTGGACATGTGCCCTGACCAGGAATCGAACCAGCCACCTCTTGGTGCATGGGTCGATGCTCAACCAGTAAGCTACACCGGCCGGGCTGAAGATTTATTTTATTAAAGGTTTTATCACTTTGGTGCTAGAATGAAATTTTAATGGAGCGGAGTATAAAACCCTGAATTTGCTGTTCTGTTGGATCATAGATTAAACATTTTTCTAAATTAGGAAATAATGTGTTTATTATAGAAATTCAGAAGATATAAAAGTATAAAGGAGAAATAAAATTATTAACTCACATTCAGAGATAACTCCTGTTAACTTTTTGATATATATACTTTTAGCCTATTTATCATTTACCCATAACTGTCCTTTCATTTTTTTTGGAAAAAAACAAAAAAAACCAAAACAAAACAAAACCCTAAAACTTGAATCTTGAAAGTTTTCATTCTTTTTTCCTCTTTTATTATAAACACTTTATTATTAAATATTATAAAATATGATTATTAATGACTGTGTAATATGGCTGTACCATGATTAAAATGAAAACTATTTTTATTGCTTTGGATTTAGATGGTTTTCAATTTTTCTTTATTATAATTAGTGGGAAAATCTTTTTATAAAGTTCTATATTATTTACCTATTTTTTTTCTTTTTGGGGCATTTCAACTTCTTCCTATTGATTTTTTAAAAGCCTCTTTACATATTAAGAGCATCCATCTTCTGACATATTTATTAAAAATGTATCTCCTGGTCTGTCTTTTAATTTTGCTTAGTATCAGATTTTTAAAGCCAGAAAGGATCTTTGAGGACTTTAAATCTAACTCTCTCATCTTAGAAACAAGGAAACTAAAGCCAAAATATCCAGGTGACTCCCAGATGGCGCATAGAGCCGGCAGCAGAGAGCCTGGAACCCAGGACCCTGGGCCCTCGATGTTCGGAACCCTCAGCGTTTCCTCCCGCCATGGCCAGTACTGACTGCGTGTCAAGTTCTTTGCTTTCCAATGGTTTCATTTGCGCTGCTTTTGCCTTCCTGTATGAAGGCCAGGGATGGTCTCTTAAACCCAATCTCCTCCATCTTCCCATCTGTTCCCAACCCCCTCTCCTGCTTCCCACACATGACTTAGCACCCTACTAGGAATTCAGCAAATACTTGTTGGTTGGTACACCGGTTTCTAAAGAGCGTCCAATAATGACAACGCAAAGTATCTCCTCTGATGCTTACAACAAATGCAGGAAGAAGGCAAGGTCAATATCACTGTCCCTATTTTATAGATGAAGACTTTGAGGGGAGGGGACTTTCAGGGACTTAGGCAAGATCTCACAGCTAGACCATGGCAGAACCAGAACTGAATAGAGTTCTGTTGACTTAAAACTCGTAACTCTTTCTGCTGTGCTAAGTTCTCTTTCCCACAGGCTCCCTTGCTTCTGCCCATGACCCTCAACTGGGGCACAAACTGGCCATTGTTTTTGACTCTTGGATGGACTGGAGAGGTGAAGTCAGGAGAACTGGTCCCCCCTTTTCATACAGGGAGCCAGACTCATGGAACTAGGTCTTGGCGGGGTCTCCAGAAGCCCGTGAACAGAGGCCAGTTTCATGGATGCAGAGGGTCGAGCAAAATTTCATTTTCTTCATTTTAAAAAAAATGGAAGTACAATTTATATAGCGCAAGATTCATGTTTTAAAAGTGAACAGTGCTGTAACATTTAGTGATACACAACAGTGTGCAACTGCCACTTCTACCTAGTTCCAAGCATTTTCCTCACCCCACACAGAACCTGTACGCCTCAAACAATAACTGCTCACTCTCCTCTCCCCCAGCCCCTGGCCACTACCCATCTGCTTTCCGTCGCTGTGGATGTGCCTGTTCTGGACACCCCGTGTGAATGGAACTGCATACCATGGGGCCTTGTGCCGGGCTGCTTTCACTTGGTGTCATGTGTCGGGAATTGTCCATGTTGTGCCGTGTGTCAGTACTTATCTCCTCTTCATGCCTGCGTGGTATTCATCGTACGGATGTGCCACACGTGTATCTGTTCATCTGTTGATGGGCATTTGGTTTGTTTCCACTTATCCTGGGTATTGAGGACAAGGGTCTCTGAGAGCCAGAATCCCTCTGGTCCTAACATCACTCCTCTCTAGAACCCACCCCGCTCTGTTTAAAAATACTTTTCTCTAGGGGAGAAAGGAGATCTTAAGTGGGCGCCACATGGAGACTCTGGGAGCCCAGCTGAGGAGCAGCGGTGTGAACGTGGGAAGGGGCTCCCCTTTGGGGAAGTCTCGGGCCTTGGTGTGGATGGCTGCAGTGACATGGCGGAGATGGTGGATCCCGCCTCCTCCCAGGGCTGCGCTCCTGATCCCCACGGGCAGGAGTGAGCTGCCCACAGTCCTCTGTCTCCTCCACTTCCTTAACAGCTTCAATTAGCCCATGAACTTGAGATGCTTCATCAGCTGGCTGGATCAGCAGCAAAATTAAGCCATCACGTTTATGAACTGCCCTGTGAGTTCTGGGAGGAACTCTGCATATTTTACATTTAATAACTTGCCTCCGTTTTTATTTATAATGTTAATAATGATTTGGGGGGGTGCTCTGGGCAAGCGCAGGGAGAGAGAGAGAGAGTGGGAGAAAGGGAGTGACTTTGACACAGAAGCATGGGAGAACTGTGGCAGGTGACTGCTCTTGACCCTGTTATTCTTTGTCCCTGCCCCCCCGCCCCCCACAGGGAGGAGGGCAGCTCCCCCGCCAGGTGGTTGGTCGTTGTGGGCCTTGCAGATCGCTCTTTCTGGAGGCCCGGAGACAAAGAGCGGGGAGGAGTCCTGGGTATGGTACTGTCTGTGTGCTCTGACGTGGGTGTGGGGTCCAGGGGCACTCGGTGGGCGTGAGGGTGGCCTGTCCACAAAGTGGGGCCCTTCTTCCCCCTCTCTCCTGCCCTCAGGTCCACCTCACTAGCTTCTCCAAAGGCCCGTTCATGGGGGAACAGGTGCCAGACTGGGAGGAGAAACAGGGATTTTGCCCCAGAAATGTCTCATAGGGTGCCTGTGTGCGTGGAGAGGCCCTTAGACTTTCAGAATGAGTGTTTCAGAGATCCTCATTTTGGATATGAGGGCACTAAGGTCTAGATGGGCTAAATGACCTTCCCGGTGACCAGCTGGTGAGCCGTCGCCCTGGGGGGGCACTGGCGGACCCGAGGCTTCCCCATTTCAAGGTGGGGAGTGGGGAAGCTGGGCTCTTGGCTCACCCGCCTGGGCCCGGGCCACGGCTCTGCCTCCAACTCCTCGGCTTCTCTGGGTCTCAGTTTGCTTTTCTGTACCATAGGAATACCCCAGATCTCCATCGCACAAGATTGCCGGCTGTATACTCAAGATCACGCTGGTGAAAGCCCTATAAACTAGAAATTGCCATACATTAATAATTATTGATCACCTTCTGCTGGGACAACCCCTCTGGCATGTGGCGTTGCTGGGGACACTCTAGAGAAGGGGCTTCGGAAAGGGCTTAGTTGGTGAGGATCTTGGGCTCAGGGTGCCTCACAGGCCTCTCTGGGCTCCCCTCTGCCATGCAGCCAGCGCCCATACCTAACCGAGTGGGCGTGGCTGTGTGAGAATGAACCTGGATTCACACGCACACCTGTGGCTGGGTTTGTCCTGTAGGCCATAGCATTGACCCTTGCTCCAGAGCAGCACATTCTGGGGCTAAAAGCACTGATTTTGAGAACCAGTCTGGAAGAAGAGTCCCCTGAGACACAGCCACTGCACCATAGTCTGGTGGTTGCACACAAACCTTTTTTTTTTTTACCTGCAAATTTTTCTTGTCAAGAATATAGTGTTCAAAGCTCCATTACCCATGGCCTTCTGTGGGTCCCTCCAAAGGGAGCTGCATGGGTCTGGTCTCTAAGCTCTGGGCGCTTGGCTCAGCCTATGCTCCAAGTGGGCAGTAATCGCATTCACCTTAGCTACTCTCATTTGGGACAATCAAGGAAACTGCTACACCAGAGATCTTGTGGTTGGAAAGAGTATCCCACTTCCTTCCACAGCTGGCTCTTCCCTGAATGTTTCCATCACCACTGTCCTGGGGGATAAGGCGGGGCAGAGGGTGGCTGGGGATAACCCAGAAAAGGGTGATGGGAGGAGGCTGAATGGGCAGGACAGCAGCCTCTTATTGTTACGTCACCTGCCCCATGCCGGGCTTTGAGCTCCGTGTCCCCCAGACAGCAGATCTAGTCCTCTCTACCATCTTGCAAGGTAGATTATGATTGCTGTCTTATAGGTGGGGGAGCAGAGACCCAGCTGGGTTAGTTACCGCCCAGGGGAGTGAGGGTGGGGTCCACATTTAGCCCCCTTCTATCTGATTCCAAAGCTTGTCATCTTCCCACTACACCTCCCTGCCAGGAAGTCTCTGCAAAGCTCATCAGAATGCATTCCCCTGCTCCATGCACACCCCTTCCTCTGGGCAAACAGGAGATGGGGAGTGGTAGGGTCGGGAAAGGACGGACTGACAGGAACCGGCTTGACCTTGGGCCAGACACCGGCGCTTGCTGGGCCTCAGTTTCCTCATCTGTACACTGAGATCCTCTTGACCGCACCTTCCAGCGCCGTGATTCTCAGAGCTTTTCTGCAAATAGCCTGTGGTGGCCGATACATTCTGCTTCTCCCCATCTGGCTGCTCAGCAGGAGGAAGGGAGGGCGGAGGCAGCAGGAAAGCAAGGTCAATCAATTCCAGCCAAGACCAAAGCCTAAGAGATAGGGCGTGGCGTGCTGAAAGATGATGGCTGGCAAAAATCATTAGAAGCATCTTTCAACAATCTATGTGCCGTTATTGATCTTGTTATAGATCATCTTCTTCCATTCCTCCCCCTACCTTCTTTTTTTTTTTTTTTCCCCAAGATCTTCTGGATCAATACAGCAAGTGCATTGAGACTGTAGCAACACATTTAAAACCTTATAAAAGGTTATTTAGTTGCTAACAGTGCAGTGGTTTCTGCAAAGCCTGCCAAAAGGTTACAGCTTTTTGGGGATCATAAATTACAGACGACAGGAAAAAAGTAAGTGCGGTTTTCTTTATTGTCTCGATGATGGATGGACTCCTGAACAGGGCAGAAAATACATCATATCACCTTTAATGGGCGTGCATTTCTGCAGCCATAACTCACAATTTTAAAATAGAAAATGGTGAAATATGGCATTGTATATTCCACTTGTGACATATTTATGAGTCCTTGCCTTCTTATAAATACAGTGATTGCTATTTCAAAGCACCATGTCAGGTATGAGCTGAGCACAAACAGCTGGCGCGGCTGAAAAATTATAGCCAGAGTGGACGTTTTCAAAAACTCTCTCTCGCAGCAGTAAATTTACAGTGTTTGCACTAACTGTTATTAAAACCAAATCCATATCTTGGCAACAGGAATCCATTGCTCAGGAACAGCTGGAGTGACAGTGTGTCCTGACAGCTGGGGTGAGCTCTGAACTTCGCCACGGTGCACATCCACGAGGGAAGGTCGTGGGCCTCTGGTGAAGACTGGGGGCTCTGGCTCCCAAGCCTGGAGCCCAGGCCCGGTCCCTGCTGGGCCAGTCTCTGTCTCCCATTTGACCATCAAGGTCTAGGCATGCTCCTTCCAGATCTTTTCCTGAGCTGGCCAGGGATCCTCTCCTGACAATTTTCTGTCTAGGCCTTTGAGCCACTCAGTCCCACTTCCTCCAGCTCCCATCTTCCTCCTGGTGAGTCATTCTGGTGTCTGGAGAGGGAAGCAACAGAGTTGAAAACATGGAGAGACCCTGTGCAGAGACCACAGAGGAGGGACAAAGGACAGAATCCATTGGGGCTGGCTCGTGTTGGGGAGGTGGCAGGTGGTGGTGGTGGCCATTAGGCTGCGGGTAAAGAAAAGATGGAATATAGAAGGCAAGATGGTCTATGCAAGAATCACAATGTTCAGTTCAACCAAAATTTGTCAAGTGCCCGTTATGAGCCAGGTATACGTTTAAGGGGTGGAAATATGAAAAATGAATAAGCATCATTTTTACTCTTAAGGAGCTCACAGTCTACAGACTCCCTAATGTTTTTGTTTTGTGCTTTCTAAATTCTTTCCCTCTCTGATATTTTATTTGGCTGTTTCAACAACGAAAGAAAACACACAGTAGCTTAGACGAAACTCTAGATGTTATATTGAATAAAAAGAGACAAAAGAATACATACTTTAGGATTCAATTTATATGGGGTTTAAAACTAGGCGAAACTGATCTGTGGGCAAAGAAGGCAGAATAGGGTTTACCACTGTGGGGGCGTAAGTAGGAAGGGGCATGAGGGAGTCCTGCTGGAAATGGATGATTCTAGATCTTGATTTGTGAGATTGCACAGGGTATATATAATTAAAACCCATTACTTTGTAAATTTAAGATTAGTGCACTTTACAAACTTTATATTTGTTATACCTCAACTCCCCCTTTCCCCGACCCACGGGCAGGCATTGGTCGCTTTGCTTTATAGGTGGGGAGACTGGGCACGTGCCCAAGGACACACAGGTGGTCTCAGAGGAAGCTTCAATTCCACTCTCAAGCCACACCTTTTTTTCCAATGACATTCTTCCTTTACAGGTGAACTTCTCAGACTGGGCCTGCTCATCAGACGGTGGCCTCTTGGTCTAAGACAGTGGTTTTCAGCCTCTTTCTGGCACTGTACCTGCCCCGCCCCCACCACCCACCCCGCAAACACACCATCTCTGGGAGCCTGGATGTAAGGGGCAGAGAGAATCTTCTCTATACCAAGTGGATGGGGATGGAGAGTCCAGCTTTCCTGGCACCCACAGGGGCCTCCGTGACTGCTGTGAACTTGGGGTCTCTGGAGAAAGAGGTTTGAAAACTGATGGTCTAGTGATCTCTAGCTCTGGCTCTGCGATCTATCCAGAACATTTCCATTAATATCAAGGGGTGGGTGTAAAAGTCACACAAAAATTTGGGACTAATTAGATATAGTCATTCATTCATTCTTTGTTTCAACATTTGCAGAAATCCTTTATTTGCTGGGAGGAGGTATTGGCTACATCTGTGCAGAGGGCCGGGATTACAGATAATAATAATATGGCCCTTGTTTTCAGGAATTGGCATATCAGTGAGGGGGCTTTCTGTCTATACTGGCAGCAAGGACAGATGGATTCTGCTGGGACGTGGTAGGAGAGGACTTCATGGAGGGGGTGACGTTCATGCTGGCTCTTGAAGGATGTGTCCTACTTTGCCTGGAAGAGCACTTGAGGTGATGGGAACAGGAGGAGCAGAGTCTGGGGTTCCAGGAGCATGGTTTGCAAGGGGACTGGCCTGAGATGAGACCGAAAAGCTAAGGTGGGACCATCTTTTGGAAGATGCTAAATGTCATCCTTAAGGAGTAGGGCTCTATCCTGTCCGTGAAAGAAGTGCTAGAGGGTTCTGCACAGGCCTGGTTGTCGTCAGCCTGTTTGAGCCAGCAGCCAGCAGCACGAGAGGCGTGGACACTGAGGCTGGGGAACAGCTGGCTCCCCCAGGAACTTCTGCGTGGGGGGCACGGTGGGTCACAGTGATCTCTGAGGGGACTGCAAACTCTGAGATTGTATAATCCACAACAAGCGCTCTTCAGAGAGGTTGGTAACTATTTATAAGTCCAAGCCAATATTCTTCCTCATAGGTTGTTTTGCGGGGAGGGTGAAGAATGAAGTGCCAGTATTTTTGAGTGAGATTTTAATAGAAATATCTGTTCAATCATAAAAGAAATACATGCTGCTTGTAAAAACAAATCAAACAATGTGACAAGAACAAGTTAGAAGTGCCCTGGAGGTCAGCGTAGGCCTTGTTCTTCTGTCCAGATCTGTTATTCGGCTTCAGCTCTGGGTTTGGCCTCTGGAAAGCCATAGTGGGTGCGATCGTCAACGTCACTTCTGGCGTCCCCGGACCTGTGTGTGCCTGCTTCTTATCTAATCATAATAACAGTGGTGAGGCGAGCAAGCATGGCATTCAGATTCGGTAATCGCTACACATTCATTTTGAAAAGGAGGCAAGCCCTCCAGATGTAACTCGAGGTGGTAATCTCATTTGTGCTGTATCTGTTGAAACCTTATCAATCAGGGGAAATAAAAAATGTGCATTTATTATTGCAAGAGGGAAATGCTGCCGTAAGTATGCACACGAAAGCCGTTAATTTTATGTACAAAAATTATGGATTTTCAAATAGTTGAGTGAGTAGGGGAAGAGCTGACACTACGAACGGTAGGAGCAATATGCCAGGTAGACAACTTTGGGAAAATAGTACACCTTCACATCCTTTTTGGGAACCAAAAATATTATGAAGACCTAAAAAATAACAAGGTGAAGAAGTAGATTAGGGTTATGGACTAAATGTTTATATACCCCCTTCTTCCCCCCTAATTCACGCTGAAAGCCCAACCCTCCATCTGATGGTATTTAGAGGTAAGGACGTTGGGAGGTAATTAGGGATGACGAAGTCATGGATCTGGGCCCCCATGATGGGTTTACTGTTCTTGTGAGAGACCAGGTGTCCGAGGACAGCAAGAAGACACCGTGTGCAAACCAGGAAGAGTGTCCTCATCAGATGGCAGATCTGCTGGTACCTTGATCTTGAACTTCCAGCCTCCAGCACTGTGAGAAATAAATGTGTGTTGTTCGAATCCATGGTAATTTGTTATAACAGTCTTAGTTGACTAAGACAATTAGATTATGTTGTTAAGTCCCATTTTATAGAATTATTTGTTGTAATAACATTTATGACATTAAGCAAAACAACCTTTCAGAACCGTTTTTAATTTTTAAATGTTTAATTCTATTTAGGCCATGAATCTTTCAAGAAAAAGCCTCATCTGAGAATCCTTCGTATCTTGTGAGGATGAATAAAGACAGGATGTCAGCTTTATCATCTGAACATTTCCAAAGGAGGAAACACTCCCAAATCACATACGACATCTATGATAAATGATCCGGATTCAGACACACTAGAGAACAGAAAAGAATGGACAAAAACGATACTGTTAGAGAAAAATGAGAAGCCTCTCAAAATGTGTTGCTTCTCACCTACCTTGGTTGAAAGTGACCATCTCGTCAGTGACACTAGTGGGTGGTGGGGAGGCCGAGGAACGTCCCTGGAGGCTCATGGCCCAGAAAACCTGTGTTACACTCTCGGTCAGCCCTTCAAATTTCAACATACTTTTAATGCAAAATTGCGATAATAGAGTTGTAATATAAATTATGCATATGCTTTTGCCTCCTGTTTGTCTGAATTTAAACACTCGCCCATTTGGCATTCTGGTAAAATGTACCTCTAGATATAAATTGAAAACCTTTTCTCTCCCAACCCCCAGTGTGATCTCTGTAGGTAACCACTGCGTCTAGTGTATTTTTTTCAGACGTTTGAAATGTAACTATAAAATATTTGTATTATTTTCTTGCAACAAAGGGATTGTACTATATAGTACTTTCCAATAGTTTAATACAAACATCTTTCCACAAGACTACATTTGCTCTGTTTTATGTTTTGTAATGACTGCTCATATTCTAATATATGGCTGTGACATTATTTATTTAACCAATCATCAGTTGAAGAACATAGAAAGAACTATTTCCAATTTTTATCTGTTCTAAGGAATGCTGCAATAAACATATCTGTACAGTTTTTTGTAAGTAGTAATTATTTCCTTTATATATATGTATGCATATATATAATTTTTGCTATGTCTTGCCATATTGTCTTCTAGAAATATCGTATCAATTAATATTCCCACCCACAGTGTTTATATATAAGAAGCCTGTTTCCCTCACCAACACTGAGCATCGTCTGCCTTTTGAATCTTTGCCAACATGTTATGTGAAAAATGGTCTCTTGATGTTTTAATATGCGTCTTTTATTATTAGTGAGGGTGAACATCTTTCTATATGTTATTGCATTGATTACTTTTAATCACAGAGGAAATGATGTCATCCTAAGTGCAGGAGGAAACACCAGCGTGCGGGTGTGATATTCTAGCTGTGGATGGCTCTACGTGGAGGAAATGTGTGATGGACACTTTATATTTGTTCTGCTCCCTACAGCAGTCAAATCACTCTCACTTCCTAACTTCAGTTAATCCTTACAATCGCCCTCTGAAGGATTTATTATTATTATTCATGTTTTCAAGTGTGAAAAGATGGGGCTTTGAGAGGTTGATTGATTGACCTAAGGCCTCATGGGTTAAAAGGTAGATCTGGGGCTTGAAGCTCAATTTTCTGCATCCAAGTCAGTCTTCACTTCACGTCTCCCTGTTGAGTCCGCTACTAAACATTTTAAATCCGGATTCCAGGGCTAACGGTCTCAAATAGTAAAAATGCTATATTTATTGAACACAGCCCTGTAAATATGTGAATCCTCATATCAATGCTATGAGGGATGGGCAAATTCTTATCCACATGTGCTGAAGGGAAGCTGACATGGTCACACAGGTGGCTTGAACCTCTCGAGGCTCCTAGGAGCCCATGCTTCTGAGACTGTACACACAGCCTCCCATGCCAGCTGGTACCATGTCCAGAGGAACAGCCTGCCCATGTAAGCTCATGAGTTCCTCAAACTAGGGCATTGCAGGAGACTGTGACATTAATTTGAAGGAGAAAAAACAAAACCAGGCTGAGAGTTAAGAATGCTAGGTATCGCGTTTTCTCAACAAGGACCTATTGGCATTCTGGGCAGGACAGTTTTCAGTGCAGGACAGTCTCCTGCCTTGCTGTAGGCTTAGCATCCCTAGTGCTTACACTCTGAAGGCCAGCAGCATCTCCCAGATCTGATGACCCCAAACCCACATGAGGGGTACTGCTGCCCTGGTTGAGAACCACTAGGCCAATAGACCCTTGTGTGATGATGGTACATATTTATCTCAGCTGTTGAGACTGTGTCACGTCTGGTATGATTGTGCTATTTAGGCCAACCCTCTGGCACAGGGCTCGGGTCTGCAGAGTATTCTGCACAGGTGACGTGGTATTTCTGGGCCTTCCTTTGAGGCTGATCCTCAGTAACCCTCGGAGCTCTTGCTGCAGGCTCTGTCTGCAGACAGTCAATAAATGTCAATACTTGCTCTTGACAGATGTCTGGGTGTCTGCCGTGCTGTGCTGGGCTCTAGCCCATGGCAACCACTTTTCTAGACCCAGATATTTTTCCTTTTGATGGCAGAGGCAGCAGCAGGCAGGGAGATGACCAGCCCCCAGTCATGTTGTACAGGGAAGGGCTTTCAAAGGGTTGGGACCCGAGCTCTGTGGGTTGGCTCTTTTGAAAGCCAGCCTGTCCCAGTCCTCCCAGCCATGGGAACAGGCCCACTGGCTCAGCAGGGCCTCTTCTGCCAAGCCCGTGTGTGCCCAGAGCTGCTGTGTGAGCTCATGCTACATTCAGGAAGAGCTGGGGCCTCTGGGGCGCAATCAGCAGAACTTCAGGAAACTTGGGAAGGAAAAGGCCATGAGTGGCTACTTGGGGTTTGGCTCCAGGCCTGCAACCCCTCCAGCCAGCTGGCCATGCCCACCAGAGGGGCTCTGTGGGCATACATCTTACAGAAACGAGGGCAGCGCAGCAATATTTAAATCAGTGCTTGTCTCCAATTTGCCCAGCGAAGAGAGTTTGTTACAGGGCGGTCAGAACATGTGTGCAAAGAAAGGTAATTCTGAAAACAGGAAGTTCTTTTAGCAGCTAGATTTTTAACACAAGGGAGTGTGTTCTTTCTGAGTTCTCCTTCCTCATTTGTGTGAACAGCAGTCTCTTTCACCTCTGTTGTTGTTCGGGGCTAGACTAAGAACAAGAAAGCTCACTGTTAAAAAGCAATTGATTTTTAAATTGATCCATACACCATTTATTATAAATACCATGTAGGCCTCCCTCGACGTATGGCAGGCGTCTGCCCCAGGAGAGTGATGGTAACTGGAGGCAAGGGGTCTCTTAATAGGCTCCTGGTGTTGCTTCTGCTGCTGGGAGAAATCTGGGCAGATACTTTTCTAGTCTGAGGCTCTTACTGGGCTCCTCCTTGGGAAGCATGTGGCAGGGCTCTGAGGTGCTTTGGGGAGACATGGGTGATTCATGAGACCCCCCCCCCCCTTTCTTGGGCAGGCCTTCATCTGGGAGCTGCTGGTTGTGTGTGCTCGCTGCCCATCCTCTGGGACACGCTTTCCCATTGATTTGCTCTGTGGCTTTGCAGGAGTCAGCTTGGGAGCACAGTGGGTCCTTTGATAACTACAGATACTGGCACTATGAAGGCAACATTCCAACTATGGTGAGAAATAACGAAGGATGTGAGGACTGCATCCCCTGTGCTGATTTCACTCACTCTCCATTAACTTTATAATGCTCTTAATGCACACCTGGGCTCCCACCAAACTAGCTAAGCCTTCTGCACTGGTTACACATTGCAGGCTTAGCCGGCTGACTGCGGGACAGTATACCAGCGGTTATCAACCTGTGGATCGCGACCCCTTTGGGGGTGGAACGATCCTTTCACAGGGGTCGCCTAAGACATAACAGTAGCAAAATTACAGTTATGAAGCAGCAATGAAAATAATTTTACAGTTGGGGGTCACCACAACCTGAGGAGCTGTATTAAAGGGTTGCAGCATTAGGAAGGTTGAGAACCATTGCCTATACAAAGGTAGCACGTTATGGACACGCAGGCATCTCTGAAAAATCCACAGACATTTAGCGTGGAGCCAGCCAGACTCCTGGGCTAGCATATTTGTTAGTTGGGTTTCTTGGAACTCTATTGGTCTCTGGCTCCAAGGCTTCTTGAGGACTAGTGATGACAAATTTCAGGTGTCCCCTTAGAGCTGGGTGTGGTTTATAGTAGAGCAGGTGGGAAGAACTTGGAATTTGCACTGAACCCACCTGATACCAATAACAGAAGGCCTCCACTTAGTAACTCTGCAAATGGCCCGAGTTTTGATTTCCTTATCTCTAAAAGGGGGATAATAACACTACCTTACCTGAAATGATTGCCGGGAGGCTCAGCTGAGAAATGTGAAAAGGCTTAGGTAGCTGTAAAATGCTTTCCAAGTGTTGTCTTTATTATTCTCTGCTCTTAGAAGTTGAACTTTAAAGTCTCTTTGAACTATGATGAATTCTGTGATGTTAAACTCTTCCCGGGACAAAGCTCTCTATTCTTCCTTCTCACGAGACACCCACAATCTCAAGAGGTGCGTAACATCCAGGTGCAACCAGTGAGTTGACTCTCTGTCTTTTCTTAATTTAGTTCAGTTTTCCGTTTTCCCTCTTTCTTTTTCTTTATTTTTGTTCTAAGTTGAATCAAACAGACCCTTAAAGCAACAACGGGCCTGGGAAGAGCAAGACAGCATCCTTGCCAAAGCAGCAATATCAGACATGAGGTCAGCAGCACAGCAGCTGTCTAGGAAGGCTGGTGGAAGGGGGGGGCTACCTTGGTTTGGTGCCTTCTTGATGAGGTGTTTGTGCAGGAATGACTTATATATGCAAGGCAAAAGAACTGACTGTTGAGTTTGGCTAATGCCCACTACAGACCTGTCATTACATCAAGGTTAGTTCATGGCTCAAAAAAATGTCTTGAATATCAATTGTTTCTTCTTTCTGTAAAGTGGAGACATATTTGATCAGTCTTGCCAGGAGTGGGGGTTATGCTTGAGGCTTTGCTATACAGATAGAAGCAACAGAATATAGTAGACAGAGTATTGGGTTTGGAGTTTTGAAACCTAGGTTCACTTGGCCTGCCATTAACAACCTGTGTAACTTTGGGGAAGTCACTTAACCTCTCTGGTCTGTTGGAGTCATGTAGGTACATGAAATAGAATAATGTTTGGGGATAGTTACAGGTGTCACATTGTATGATAATTACTTTCATTAACATTGAGTGTTCAAAAATTAATGTATAAGATACATTAAGAAAACTGCCCAAGTCATAGTGTCCAGGTTGGGGAATGATTCCAAAGTGACCCTACTCATGTAGCCACCACTCAGATTAAGAACTAGGACATCACCAGAACCCCAGAATCCCTCGCTGCCTCTCCTCGCCATTCCATGCCTCCTTCTCCAAAATGACCATCACCAGACTCCTAACACCATAGATTAGTTTTGCCTGTTTTTGAACTATTTATATAAATGAAATCAGACAATATGTACTTTTTGTGTGCTTGTCTTGATTTGCTTGTGAGATTCACCCACATTGTTGCAGGTAGCAGTAGTTTATTTGTGTGCATTGCTATAAAATATATCATAGTATGATTATACCCCAACATCTCCATTTTATGTTGATGGAGAATTGGGTTGTTTCTAGCTTTTGGTATTTCCATTTAAAGTCATGTTGTCTGCATTTCTCTTTGGCATATACCTAAGGGTGGAATCAATATGTATATGGCTCAGCTTTCATAGAAATTGTCAAATAGGTTTACAGAACAGGTGTGTCAATTTCCACGCCCACCCAGTAGTGTGTGAGAATTTCTGTTTCTCCCCATTTCCCCCCATACTTGGTACTGGCAGTCTTTTTTATTTTGCCATTCTGTTGAGGTAAAGCAGTGTCTTGTTTTGTTATTCATTTGCACTTTCCCAATGGCTACTGAGGCTAAGCACATTTTTATATATTTATAAGCCATTTAAACATCCTCTTTTGTGAAGTACAAAATGACTTTTGGTCATTTTTATAGTGCATCTTTTTTTTTTTTAATTTGTAAGAATTCTTACTATATTTTAATTGCAATACATTGTTGGATGTCTTTATTGCACACATCTTCTCCTCCTTTGTGGCTTGCCTTTTCACTCTCTTAATGATATATCATTATGAATAGAATGGAAGCTCATGGCAGCAGCATGTGTGTCAGGACCCCATCGCTCCAATCCCATGATGCTCATGGAGCATCCCTAGCTTGCAGGGAGACCAGGGCCTGGCTGATTTGAAGCACCTGCTGGAGGCTCAAGGCTCTTGACTGGAATCAGGGGCTTAATAAAGAGAACACAGGTCTTATGGTTTCCAGGAACCATATTGTTTGTTCAACTGATTGTAGAAAGAGATAGCATTAGACGACAATTTCCTGAGGACTGTATTTCTAGAACCTCCATGGAAATAAAACATCTGACTCAGTTTATAACCCTTTGTCTAGGAATTAGACCCAGGGGCTCCCTGTTGGTCCAAACATCATTTTGGGGACTCTTCTGTCCTCCCATGGTGAACCTGAGTGAGCAGGGCCCAGGTGACCCTTCTTCTCCGGTCACAGTCGATTGGACTGGGTGGTGACATGATAGTCAGGGGTGGCTTGGCGATGGGCTGGCCAGAGAACAATCAACGGCTTATGTGGACTGGGACAAAATGTTCTCCTAGCCAATAAGAATCTCTCTTTGGGGGATCCGAACCAGGAGCCAGAAGGATGTTTCTGGCTGGTGTTGGGCACGTGTGCTGGAAGGCCATGTAGAGTTGGGGCAGGGGGAGACGTTTGGGGACAATGTCCTTGCTGAATGTATAAGAGACTGAGACTCAGAGAAGCCAGGCAGGAGGGAAGGGGGAAATACTGGGGGCCCAGAAAAGAGCAGAGAAATCACTGTAAGATAGTGAGAGAACAAATCCCTGCTTTCTGCCCTTCTTGAGGCTCGAGTCGATGTTTCCTGGTTTCCTTTGGGACCTCTGTGTATCCTTGCAATAATTCATTTTATTCGAGCTCATTTGCGTGGGCTTCTGATCCTTGCAATCAAAAGAATTTGGACTAAGATAGTCTAGATCAAAGGTAAGAAAAAAAAGAAAGATTTATGGGTTGTATTTCGTTCAATAAACTCTATAGAATTCTAGTAAAAAATGATTCCTCTGCAGTTTAGATCACCTACCTTATTGACTAAAATTATGTCTGTGAGAGTAATAGCATGCTGCTCTTTAGCCATTCAAACGTTAATTCTGGACATGTGGGCAGAGGCAGCATGGAGATGGCTTTGTGATCTTCATCCTGTAATTACGAGTGGCCTCAATGGGAAGCCGGGGAGGGGACAGAGGCACCTGTGGCCTGTGGGCTGCAGATACCTCACCTCTGGTCCAGAGCAATGTACTTCATGCTGTGTCAAAGGTTGTTGGGTTGAAAGAGCTTCCAACCTCAACGGCCACGAGTAGGAGAATGGTTAAATAAATTAGTGGTCTTCAAATGAAGGAGTATTTATGGAGTCATTAAGGGTGATGTCATTAGAAAGGTTTTTAATGATACGGGAAATTAATTGTATAGTAACAAGCAACACTAACTGGAAAACAGACGTAAAATGTTTTATACAGGTTAACCTCAACTATGTTAAAATAAACACGTGAAAACTGGTAAAAATAGTCATATGTATATTAGTCATATATGTTATGTATATAGTTGCCTTTCTGTATGTTCTATAATTATTTTTATAACCAGAAAACCATTTGAAATTCAAATACAAATGAATAAGCTGTTTACTCAGATTCTCAAAGTGTGACGTCAACGACTCTGTACTGGAATTTTTATCAAACATCCATTCTTGGTCCTCAAAGAATTTCTTCAGGTTGTGAGAGAGGGTGAGGCTTCAACTCTGAGACTACAGAGCCGAGCTGGGACCTGGTTTATTAAAAATATGAGAGAACTAAGTGGCAACAAACTTTAAAAGTGCTTTGAGATCTTAGAGAGGAAGCTTGTCTCCAGCAACCCTGGCCAGGGACAGCACTTTTGAGGTTTTCGTCCTGGGTGGGCCTGGCTTGGGTTTAAATGGGGCATGGGGCAGGATAAGGACAATAGGGACAGAGGCAGCAAGAGCTGGTGGGGACTTCAGAGACCACCTAGGTGGATACCACCACTGCACAGATAATGACAAGTACTACCTTGACTCTGATGCCTCCTACATTCCATGTGTGCACCCAGGTAAGAGGTGCTAGGGACTGCATTCACAACAGCCCAGTGAGGCAGGGTTATGATCCCCATTTTGCTAATGAGAAAACTAACCGACCCCCAAACAAAGCAAGGAAACTGGCTTAGAGGGGTCAAGTGATATCTGCAGGCAACTGATGGCAGATCGAGGGCTCAAAACCAACCCTCCTTTTTCATTTTGACCTCTGATGATAAAAATCACATAATAACCATGTGTTGGGTCTTTGCTCTGTGCCTGAACTTGTGCTGAAAGCTTATCCTGCCTTATCTCCTTCAGTGCTCTCTTTAATGCTGTGTAGCACGTAGCACCTCTCACCTGTGTGCACACCTAGCACGTTGGGCCAGGAAACTGAATCTCCCCCTTTCTTCACCCTCTGTCCCACCCACCCACTGGAGCTGTGTCCATAACATCTGCAATCGTTTTCAAAATACAAGTTCCCAGGCCTTGCGTCGCCACTGTTTTCTTTCCTGCACACATGCAAAGACCTTTGAGTCGGCAGCTCGGTTTTATAAGGTTGCTACTTCCTGCCCTTGCTTTATTACATCTGTTCTTTGGGGCATGGTGTTATAAATTGGGTATGTGATGATGTGTAATCACTAACTGAAAAGCCAATACATTTTCACTGTACCGGCAGCAAGACAAATAAAAGGCAAAATGAAAGGCTTGTGCTCTTTTGACAAAGGGAAAAGCACACAACACACATATTAAAGAAAAAAAATCAAACTGGAAATGGAAAATGTTGTCATCTTAGGGGAGTTGTTTTCTAGGAGCCGTCTGGCCTGGGTTTGCCTCCTGGGAGTGGGGTGCCTGGTGGCTGGGAGGTAGGGAGGGTGGCGGGTGATCTGTTAGTCCTCTTGGGAACCTCTCCTAAACCTCAGGCTATTGCCTCAGGCACTATGAGACACGATTCGCCTCTGAACGAGAACAACTGGTCTGTGGTCAGAAGATACGGGACAGAGAGAGACAGTTGGAGAGAGTAGCAGAGAAAAGCAGGAACGTTTGTGTTTATGTGGGTGCATACAGCAGAGTGACTGTCCCTCAGTGGAAGTTCTGTAAACCATCCTGGTTGATACTGATGCATGCCGTATAAGGAGGGCTTACTTAGTAAGCGATGACACTATGGTCTGTTTATTTGCTGCTTTTACGCAGCAGGTATTGAACAAGATGAGAGTGTGCACGTTGAGTTTGGTGTGAGAGCTTTTAGGAAAGAAGTCCTCCCGCCCATTCATATTCTGTAAATATAAATATTCATTCATATTCAGCTCTGAGACCTTGCAGACCCTGCAGGGCCATGGAATTTTGTTTTGCTTTGCCTTTTTCTTCTCCAAAGCCCCGAGGAAAATGCAATAGACCTAGGGCTCGGGGGATAAATTTTTGAAACTGATTAAAGCAAAAGATAATAAGAATAATACATATTGTTAGCCTATAAAAGGCAAATCAGGAAAAATAAAAGAGAAAAAATCTTTCGGCTTGGTAATTAATTATGTTCACGCAGTGAAGATGGATGTGAGTAGAGATAAGGGTCTCTCCTTTGTAAAGAGGATTCAACTATGTGAGCAGCCTAGAAATTTGGACTTCAGTTCTTTCAATGTACTGATACCATAGTAATAGTGATAATAATAAAAAGTAATAATACACGTATAAATTATATTTATTGATCACCTATATACAAGACTGAGCAAAGGTGAGAACCCAGGACCCAGAGGGCTGGAGGGGCCTGGGGCTATGTTACAGTTCAATACAAATCTGCCTTCTCTAGGGGGTTCCCTTTTTTTTTTTTTTGCTGGGGACAAACCAGTTCTCAGCAGTTTAATTTTCAAAATTCTTTTATAATTTATCTCGCTTGGTTTTCTTGAGAATTCTTTGAGGGAGACAGGAAAGGCATTCCCATCATTCCAGAATCCGACTGGGGAAACCGAGACTCAAGATAGGGTGGCTGACTCATCCACAGTCACCAGGGGCAGAGCCAGGACCCAACCCAGGCCTTCCGAGGCCTGCTTCGGTCCTGTCTGGGCCATCCTGGGAGGGGCTGTGAAGGAGCTGAGACACCTGAACCCCAGGACAGCATATTCCAGGCATCTGCGTGTCCACAGAGTGCTGTCCATTCCAGTGCCGGGACACTGTGCTTCGGCCACTCTGGTACCCAAGGAGCCCCAGAAGTGACAGCAGGGGTTCCCGATGGTAGGTGAGCAAGCCTGGCTCCTGTGGGGCTGACCTGTCCCAATGTTAAAACAAAACAGACATTCCCAGGCTGCAGTCCTTGAATTCCTGCGCAGGGTAAGAACACACACTTCTCTCTGGGACGCAATTGTGCAATTGGAGATCCTGTTTTGAGATGAAGACGCTGGCTTCTTAAGTTATTTAATATAAACCTTCACTTGATTTCATGAAAACCACACATTGTATTAATGAGCTATTTTTTTTTAATTGTTTGTCTCTACTGCTCACTCCCCAATCTGAATATGAAATCTGTGAAGGCAAATTTTTGGTCTGTTTTTTCATTTAAGATCTCAAGTGCTCAAAACAGTGCCTGATGTTTGTAGGTGCTCAGTAACTGTTTTTGTTTGTTTGTTTGTTTGAATGACTAAATGATAAAATAAAGAAAAAATAGCAGAGGCTGACAATCTTACATAATATGTTCATGTCCAATTGAGGTAAAAGGATGTCATTGTTTGATGTCCAATTGGTAGTTCAAACAGAGACAAGAAATGACAGAACCGAGCTGCCACATGGTCCAGGGGACTCTAGGCACACAGAACCCAAAGGTACCCATTCCCACTTGAGAGGGCATATTGCCCAGATCCTGCCTTAAAAAAAAAAAAAAATTCTTTAGCAGTGATAATAAATAGGACAAAAAAATGTTGCTCCTTTTTTTTCAAGGTGGAATTTTGAAGTGAATTATTGAACTGACTGGTCCATAAAAACACTAAATTAATAGTTATGAGTGAAATTTGTTGTTAAAAGGCCAAAGGCCAAATGATGACATAATAAAGATGATGGATGAAATCAGGAGTCATCAAACTATGGCCCTGGGGCCAAATCCTGCCTGGCACCTGTTTTCATAAATAAAGTTTTATTGGAACACAGCCAGGCCCATCCATTACCATTGTCTATGGCTGATTTCATGGTGTAACGATAGAGTTGAGTAGTGTGTGACAGAGCCCACAAGGTTTGCTGAGCCTAAAACATTTGCAATCTGGCCTTTTACAGAAAATGTTTGCTGACCTCTGGATTAAATGATGGTGCATCATGTTAAAGTCTGAAGAATCGAGCTGACAATGGTATGTTTTTGCTGATAAGCCCAACATTGGAGACTTAGCTATGCAAAGCATCACTGTTCATCATAGAAAATTAATGCTGTTAATCTGAATTGTACTGATTTGGTATTTTAAATTGCGTTTCTTCTATACATTTGTTTTTATTTTATATTTGCATAAGAGCTAGAAGTGTAAGGATTTATACCTATGTTATATGCATAAATGTGTAACCAATGGACATAGACAACAATGCTTGGTGGAGGACGGGATAGGGAGGAGGGTATCTGTGGGGAAAAAGGAGAAACATCTGTAACAAAAATAAATTAATAAAAAAAATGTTTACCAACCCCCCCCCCCAAAAAAACACACAAGTTTAATCAACCCCAATGAGGATTGGTGAGATATTTCTTTCTTTAAATGTGCTCTCATCCTTTACTACTTAAGTTTGAAAATTACTAGTTTAAGGGTATCTGGTAGGAGCTTGTATCAAGGTTTTTTTTTTGTTTGTTTTTTTTTTGGTATATGCCCCCAGCAGGAATCAAACTGGGGACTCTCTGGTCCGCAGGCTGATCTTCCCACTGCTGAACCAAACTGGCCAGGGCTTGTATCTAGGTTTTTGCTAAGTTATACTGAGGTCACTGTTCATTGTCCTCCTCTAAATTTGTTTGGGCATGAGAACAACATTACTGAAATTTCTTCCTTTCTAGTTTGATTCATTAAGTGTTTGCCAAATTACTTGGAGAAGTCAAGAGAGAAGAAACTTATTGGGAGGTAATTACTCAAGTCCTGCTTTATTGTTCTTTTATAATTTTGGGATGACAATTTTGTCATCTTCTTGAAAATGCGGGGCATGTTTTTGTGGTTGTGGCTTTAAAAGTATGTCTTCTGCCCCGAGTCAGACACCTGGAGCCCAGTGGGCCTGTGCTTGAGGGGTTGGGCAGTCCCGAGGATTTTCCTGTTACTTGTTCTTTGGAGTAAGACTGACTGTCACTCTTTGGAGACTGAATCTGACAAGCATTCACTGTCTGAGATAAATGTGCATGTCGCTTATAGAATATCTGGATGTCACAGGATCATAGCATTTTAGAGCCAGAGGAGAGACTGAAGTTCAAGGAAGTTAAGGCTTTTGCCCAAGATCACAAAGCCAGAGGCAGAATTAGGATCGTGTGATCTGCATTAAGGAAACAAAAGACAAAAAAAAACAAACCAGGAAAAGCCCTTGACGAAACAAAAACAGCTCATGTTATCTTAGCTCTGAAGTTACAAGTGTAAAAACACCCGAACTATTGAGCTAAAGATTTTGTTTATGACATTAACTCTGAAATGTCATCTATTTTTATTTTCAGCAACTCTCTTTGATTTTTGTCCTGAGTTGATTTTTATAGCTTATTTTATAGAACGTGTTCTATCTACGCTTTGTTCTCTAAGCCTCACAGCGGCCTTTGATGGCGAGCGGTGTAATGCTGGCCGCCAGTTGGTAGAATGCAGATAGTCTTGTAAGGATACAAGGCCTGACGCCTTCTAGGCCCCCAGTCTAAAACATGCTCAGCCTCCCTTCAACCTGACTAAGCTTGGTGAGGTCCCTGAATCAGCACTGGTGTGAGCTTTTGAAACACAAATCTGAGCATGTCCCTTCTGCTTAAGCCTTGCGGAAGCTTCATGATGGAAAACAGCTCCTTGCCTGCAGGCTCGGCCCTCCGCCTCTGGCTTCCTCTGACAGCGGCTTTCCTGCCCTCCTCTCCTCTCCATCCGCATTGGTGCCTCTAGGCCCTGGTCCCACTGTGCAGTTGTCTTTGTTCTGGTAACATCATCTCAACCTTGAGCTCTCAGTTCAGTTGTCACTTCCTCAGGGGAGCCTCCTCTGCCCTTCCCGACCCAGGCAGTTCCCCCTTAATGTGGGGACACCACCATGCATCTCCCCCAAAGCACTGAGTCACTGTTGCAATTGTTCATTCATTGGCGTCAAGCCCTGAGTTTGATGGCGAGCTCTGTGAGGCAGAAATAGTGTCTTATTCTTTAGTGTATTCTCAATCCAGTGTCTGGCACCTAATAGATGCTCAATAAACACTTGCTGACCCCTGAATGAGTGAATGAGTGAGTGAATGAAGTTCTGGCCCAGCGTTGGGGGAAGAATCCTCAGCAGCACAGTTGCCAGAGTATGTGTTGGGAAGAGAACCCAATTTGGAGTCACTAAGACCTTGAATCAAATTTCTGAGTAAGGTGGCCTCTCTGAGCCTCAAAGAATTCATCTGAAAAGAGGCCTAAGTAATGACACCCAGCACCCAGGTAATTGTCAAGGTGAAGTAGGCAGCCACTGAAAACACCGGGTCTCAGACAGGGCCAGAGAGGCCCTGTTCCATTTTGTGGAGAAGCTTGGTCAACCTCAGAACCCCAGTGCCCCTCGGCTAACCCGGTGGATTGATGATCCGGCTAAGCGGGACCCGCGGGGCAGGGCCAGGTTCAGTCTGGCTCCCGGAGGCAGACTTTGCGTGCCAGGGCTCGCGGGGCAGCGGGGGACCCTGCGAGACAATGAGCTGGATCTAGGAGGCAGGGGTTAAGCAGCAGCCACTTAAGATGGGCCCATCTAGGGGTGTGCCCGTTCATCATGATAAGTGTCATAGTAAAATCAATTCTCTGTGTACTTTTGGGAATTACAACTATCATTTTGGTGTGATTTATTTGGTGTATAACATGAACACGGCCATTTGTTTCATCATTCTGAAAGTTCATCTAAAATTGCTCTGAGAGTCTGGTTTTCGGGGGTGACACGTCCAATTGTTTCTTCTCTCCTGTGAAATATGGGTCGAGGCTACGCCGCTGCCGGCCTTGTGTTCTCCTTGCTTACCTGCTCTAGGTGGCTCGGGAAGTTTTATTGCTTTGATTTCCCTTCTCCTCTCATCGCCCTCCCCACACTGAACCCATCTTCAGACCAATATGAGGTTGAACCCCAGGACTTTCCTCCCTGCCAGCCCTTGGGCACTCTCTCCTGCAAAGAAGAGCAATGATCTCTGAAGTGTGCTGGGCCCTCCACCCTCTCCTGCAGCCTTCACAGTGTCCTCTCCCCCCCACCCAGTCCTGATCATGGCCTTGAAGCCCATTTGCGTCAGTGAAAGACTGCCCTGGGGGTCTTGGGTCAAAATGGACTCGTTTGAGAGTGGTCCCTATCACTCAACTGGCCGTGTAACTTTGGGCAATTCTCTCCATTTCTCTGAGTTTTCTCACCTATAACGTGGAGATGGTAATAAGGGAGGGTCACGTGAGATAACAGCCTTCGCATGTGTCTAACACTGGGCTGGGATGCAATACATACTACCTATTGCCGTCATCATCCCCCCGGCTTCTGCTTTGGCTAAGCCGTGTGGCTGGGGTCTCTCTTTGCCCCAGTTGGACAGTGGCCTCATGAGGTGAGTTGGAGGCCTGTGAGAAGATGTGGAACATAATGTGTGGGCGAGTAATAAAACTGCCCTGGTGGGAGGCAGGGTGCTACTTAAGGTTTGGGTATTTCTGTATCATCCTTTCTCCTCGTTCTGTCTTGCTGGTATAAGTACCTGGTGTCTGGGCTCCCTAGGACAGGTTTTTCGAGAATCCTGGGACACAGGGTGCACGTGAGGTCACGATTCTGCCAGTCTTCCCGTCTGGCAGTGGCATCTGTGGGAGGCCTGTGGTTTATTCCTGACAACTTTTTGTAATAATAACACCACCCACCATATATCGCATGTACAGACCCCAAAAAAACTAGTGTTGGGTTTTTCCGCCCCAGGACACCTGTTCCACTTTCTTGAAATGGAGCAGCTATCTTTGTATATATTCCTCCCAACTTTTAGGTCAATGCCTGGCCCATCCAGGGCCATGATGAGTGCTGTCATCAGGAACACGCTGTCACACAGCCTCTCTGCAGGGTCTTGCATTCGCTGTTCTTTCCATGAGAAATGTGCTGTCCCCATTGCTTCACATCCATCTTCTCATCCTTCAAGATTCAAATGCCACCTCCTCCAAGAAGCCCCCCACCCATTCTCTCCATGAGTTACAGACTCTCCCTTCCTTTTGCTCCCATGACCTTTTACCTGCTCCTCTGTTTTAACATCTATCACTTTTGCCTTTGTAGCAGGATCCTCACCTACCCAACTCTACATTAGTTCCTTAAGGTGGGGCTGTGTCTTTCCTCGGATCTCTATCTAGCTCAGTGTCTGGCACAAAACAGACCCTTCAAGCATTTTTCTCAACTGCTAAGTGACCAGAAGGAAAGCGATCATGCCTTGTTGTTTCTGAAGAACCCGCGTGGGGCGTGGCATTTACGGACTTACCTGCCACTCGCCACTCCCTCCCACTGAGAAGTCTTTGATTTGTCTTTGGGAGATACTTTCTGCTTCGGGAAGTCTTTGGCTCAAATCTCTCCTGTTCTCACCAAGTGAGGAGCTATGTCAAAGTCCCACTGTGGAGACACGTGGGCCGTTTGCGGGTGGCAAGGGGAGGAGGCTGTAGATAAGATTAAAAGGCCCAGAAATGGACTAGGCAGAGTCCAAGGGGAGAAGGTGTGCCTGGGGAAAGGGGCAGGGGCAAGCTGGTCCTCAGGCCCAACGAGGAGGATAGTGGACTTGACCTCACGTACTGATTCTGGGCTTAGTTCATGTGAAGAGGAAGCAGAGAACATTTCCAGAGGCTGCGGACTGACATCAACAGCCCGCCCCTCCCCGGGCACAGAGAGTGCCCACCTTTCCAGCGGCAAGTTAACAGGGTCTTCTTTTTTTTTTTTTTAAATCCTCACCCAAGAATATTTTCCCATTTATTTTCAGAAAGAGAGAGCGAGAGAGAGAGAGAGAGAGACATCAACGTGAGAGAGAAATATCTAGTGGTTGCCTCCCACACGACCACAACTGGGGCCGGGGACGAACTGAAACTGAGGTACATGCCCTTGACTGGAACCGAACCCGAGACTCTTTGGTCCGCGGGCTGGTGCTCTAACTGCTGAGCCAAACTGGCCAGGGCCAACAGAGCCTTCTGAAGACACATGTGCTTCCTCTTTCCCCTCTTCCTCTTGCTCCAGAGCAAAGGGAGCAAGTCCTCCCAGATGTTTCAATTACATGGATGACTGGGGAGCTTGAGCACAGTAATAGAGCTGCCTGCTTGGACTGAAGGGAGGCAAGCACCCCCTCCCGCCTGTCTTGCCCTCGAGTTGCTTAAATGGGCACCATTGACCTTCGGAAGGCATGTCACTAATGCAGGTGTTAACCTTAATGCCACTGACTTGGGCCTGTCATTAGCACTCATGCCTGTGACAGGTGTTTGTTCTGGCCTTGGCAGGAAGGTCAGCACCTTGGAGCTGCTCAGTTCCCCAACCTCAAGTCGACACTCGAAGGTTGGCAAAGGGCCAGGCTCAAGTTGGCTGCAGTGTGGCCTCAGGGGAGGGTGGGGTGGGGTGGGGACAGAACAGGCTTTGGGAGTGCTCAGAGCTGGGAAAGTGGTTTAATGTCTGCCTCCTTTCCTAGTCCCTAGAAGACTCTTTTCTCTCTCTTCTCCTCCACCTAGGCCCTCCCCCTGGATGGTCACTGCGGTGACCTGGGCCTCCTGGCGGGGGCAGCGCTCGGACAAGCATGGAACACTTGCTGCCTGCCTCAGCCCAGGAACCCCTGAAGGCCACTGCACTCCTGTCCCACAGCTCTGCTCTTCGGAGAGGGGCTTTGGCCAGCCAGGGAGGTCCCCAGGGACAGCGAGGCTGTGATTTCAGCCCTGAAAGGGACCAGGTCTCATAGGTGCCACTCTGGGTTTGTGCATTGCCTGCTTGGGGATCTTGACTGGACAACTAGGGGTAAAGCCCAGATAGCACTGTGGGCCTTCGGGTTAGCACACGACAGAGGACAAACTGGTTGGTCAGCTTCTTTCTGTACCTTGGGGCAGGGAGGTCTGGGAATGGTGTACAGCTCAATTCATCGGCACTGAACATTAGAGAGAAAGGAAATTCTGGGGTTCATTTAGTTCATTATTTCTCAAATGTTTACTACCCATTCTATTGGAAGCAGTGATCCCAAGTCATTTCTGTCACAGCAGTTGTGGCTGGAATCCTCTGTACCTTGTTGTCCTTACCCTTGGGATTAGCAGTAACAATAAGACTCAAACTGTCAACAACTTCCACCGCCAGCGGCACCTGTTGCATGGTCATTGCATGCCAGGGCTTTTGCGTCCATTCTGCCACTTAAGCGTCTAACAGTACCGCGACGTTGGTGTTGTCACCCTCACTTTACTGATGAGGAAACGGATGCCAGAGAGGACGTGGGACCTGTTCACGGTGGAACCAGGGTTGAATCCAGGTCAGAACAACCCTGGTGCACTTAGCCACGCCCCTTTGCTACCGCTGTTGAGTTTGTCAGTCACTCTGTGCTTTGGGTCAGGAGAGGCTGCAGAGCTCCCCCAGATCAGAGAACCGAGGCCCTGAAAAGTGAAGGGGTTCACCTTGAGTCCCACAGCTAGCTTGTGATGGAGATGGGACTCATCTTCACCCAGCCGACGAATGACTTGGTTGTGCCCAGCACTGCACTAGACCCCTTAGGGGGTTCCAAAAAGAATACAGTCAGTCCTCCATAGCCAAGGATTTTGTTTCTGTGCAATCAGCCAACCATGAGTAGCAAACAGTATTTTTGATCCACAGTTGGGAATTTGTGGATTTGGAAGGCTGACTGTATGCATTATTCTACGCAATTTTATATAAGAGATTTGAGTAACCTCAGACTTTGGTATCTGCAGGGCATACTGGGACCAATCTTCCATGAATACTGAGAAATGACTTTATGTCCAATATTCCATGAGCTGCCATTGGCTGGAAAAATCAAACTATATTCATAAGTAACAATGCTCTTTTACTCTGTATCAGGCCTGTGTTTCACACTGAGCTCTAATAACTGTGAGGTATGTACTGTGATTATCCCCCTTTTATAGCAAAGAGAGCAAGGCTCAGAGATGTTAAGCCACTTACCCAGGGCCACACAGCTTGGAAGGAGGAGATGGGACTCAAACCCATGTCTGGCTGACTGCAGAGCCCTTGTCCTCATACTTCAAACACAGAGAACCATGCATGCTGAACTTTGAGGACTTGACTATGATGGGATGTCAGAGAAGGGAGAAAGATGTGTTGTTGGTGGTGGGGGAGTTGGGGAGGGGAGCTCCTCAGAAGAGATGGGACTAGAGCTGGACTTTCATGTCAAGAGAGTCTGGGGATGGTGGCCTCGTTGGAAAGAACATCCCAAATAAAGGCTGGGAATTAGGAAGGGTAAATTGAGTGGTGTCTGCCTGCTTGATGATGGAGGGACCCTTTTCTATCTGACTATCAGCTTCTTTATCCCTAGCTACTCTCACCTCATGGGCTGACACCAAGCATTCTTTCGAGAAGTGAAGAAACTTTGCCGATTGGGAGATACAATTGTTACGTGTCATGGGAGCATGTGTGGCAGAGTGGCCAAGCGTCCAGTTTGGAACTGGATTTAAGCCTAACATTGCCATTTTCTAACTGTATGTCTTTGGGAGATTTTAGCCACATTGAGTTCAGTTTTATCATCTGTAGAAACTGGATAACAATGAGCATAGTCACCTGATGATGTAATTTTTGATAATCAAATAAAATAAGGTTCAGGTAAAAAACAGTTCATTAGTTGAAAATTGTCCTAAGTTATAATTATTAATTAAATGTGAATGTTTGTGAGTAAACAGGTTGTGCATGTGTATGTGTATTTGGGTGGTTATGATTAGGTTTTTGTCTGTATTTATTTATTTATTTATTTTTTAATCCTCACCCGAGGACATTTTTGCATTTATCTTCAGATAGAGTGGGAGGGAGAGAAGGGGGAAGAGAGAGAGAGAGAGAGAGAGAGAGAGAGAGAGAGAGAGAGAGAGAGAGAAACATCAACGTGAGAGAGACACATCGAGTGGTTGCCACCCACACAACCCCAACTGGGGCTGGGAACAAACTGCAACCGAGGTACGTGCCCTTAGTGGGACCCGAACCTGGGACTCTCTGGTCCTCAGGCCAACACTCTACCACTGAGCCAAATGGGCCAGGGCTTAGGTTTTTGTTTTTAACTATAAATGTGAATATTGACAGCTATGCATATGGTGTGTGTGTGTGTGTGTGTCCCTTGGTCTTAGGAACACCATTACCCATAGACAGACCCAGGAGAGAT
The DNA here is from genome assembly GCF_014108415.1 of Molossus molossus. Taxonomy (NCBI): domain Eukaryota; kingdom Metazoa; phylum Chordata; class Mammalia; order Chiroptera; family Molossidae; genus Molossus; species Molossus molossus. The sequence continues at coordinate 26,153,239 of NW_023425403.1, read as the reverse complement.
GACCCTTTACTGTGTGAATCTGCGTGTCAGGCACAGTGGCTCCCTCACTGTCCTGTGGCTTCCCAGGACCCTTGAGTCCATTGCTATGATAACCATTTAAACCTGGGGCAGAGCCTGGATCTCAACTGCCGTGTGCTGACTTCGCAGCTGCTGCTGCTCTTTCTAGAAACCAAAAGTGGCCCCTCTAAAAGCAGCAGAGATGGAGGGGGCCCTGGAGAAGCCCTGCCAGGCAGACACCTTCTTCCTGGGGTCACCCTGAACTGCGATCTCTTTAGCACCCGCCCACTGGCCAGTTTCCCAGGGACTCACTTTGCTTCCCCTCAGACACTGTAGGCACCTCCCAGCTCACACCGGAGGCTGAGCCCACCAGGGTCCTGACTGCTCAGCCAGGGTTCTCCTGGCCTTTTCGGGTCTCTACTGTAGACTCTGTCCTCTGAACCCCAACTCTGTTCTCAAGCCATCTTCTCTGGGGCCCACCCTCTGGCCTGCTCCTAGAGGACAGGGAAGCTAGCTGCCGGGCCTGGAGCTCCACCCGCAGAGGAAGCCCAGCCGGGGTTGGCAGGGTACGGAGAGGCCCATGGGAGACCCGCTGCCATTCACTGCAGGGGCCACCGGAGGATTCAGTCCTTCTTTAGCCACTGTGTGGTTGGTTCCAGGTCTTGCAGGACTTGTGTTACACGCTTCTCTGCAGAAAGCCATTTCTCAGAGAGGTCGGAATTCCTGTGCAGATTTCTACTTTCTATGTCTGCCCCAGGCTCAGAGAGGAGCCTGGGGGCCTCGGGGTATTGGCAGCCCTTGAGGAGCACGGGGTGAGCCATGAGCCTGGGAGGCTTGTACAAGAACGATTGTCATTTCCTGCTTGATATTGACACCCCGATGCTTACACCCTCCGCACTGTTAAATGTGCCTACCCATAATGACTGATAGTCTGTGTACACGCATGACACGCTCCAAGACAGCACTGTATATATATATTGGTGTGCAATTTGGAAGCATAACTAATTTTTACTTTAATTGTAAAATAATGTGTATCATAGAGATTTTAAAAAATATGTAACATATATAAAGAAGAAATAAAAACAACCCACCAGCCTGCAGCTGAAAGTGAGTCACTGTCACCATTTTGTGGTATTTCTTTCTAGGGTCTCTCTCCGGCTAATATGCACATGTGGCATATACACCTGTGTGTGTATAATGTGTATGTACATGTGTTGACACTCTTCTGGTTTTCCCCAAATCAGACATGTGCAATCCAGAGGTGTAGGAGTTACTCTCCACTATTTCCTCCCCATGTCTCCCCCTCCCCACCTCTTTTCACCCCCCCCCCCTCGTTCTGCAAATTATGCCTCTCTCATCGTCTCCTAGTCCACTTCTGTCTAACTTTCCATCCTGACCCACCTGAGTTACATGGCCCTGAACTGGTTGTAGCGTCCCCTCCCTTCAATGTAAGCACAGCTACCAAATTCCTGGGCGCAACTGCTTGGCTCTGCCTCTTCCTAGCTGTGCACACTTGAGGAAGTTACTTGACTTCTCTGAGTCTCAGCATCCCTATCATGTTGCTGTCAATCAGAACACGTTTTCTGTTCCTGTCTTCCACCCGTACATTCAGTGCCTCTTCCATCCTAACGAAACATTTATCACGCATGGTGTCTGTACTTTTACAGTTTGAAGTGCGTCAACGAAACCAATACTGGTTTTCTTCTTCTTCTTCTTCTTCTTCATAATTTCACGAATAGAAGATTTGTTTTTAGCACAGATCTTAGCAACCTCAGGAAATGATTTCTTTTCTTATTAAGTTGAGGACTTTCACCTTTTCATAAAGGAAGCACTTTAGGGCTCCTCCTTGGCATATCTGAATTGCCAGCAGCACTCCTCTTGTGCTTTGGGGCCATTATTAAGTAAAATAAGGGTGACTTGCCCACAGGCACTATGATACCGACGGTGGATCTGATCACTGAGCTGGCTACCATGTGACAAACAGGCAGGGAGAGTACATAGTGTGGAGACGCCGGACAAAGGGATGAGTCACATCCCAGAGGGGACAGTGGGACCATGTGAGATTTTTATCACATTACCCAGAACAGCTCTCAAGTTAAAACGTAAATCTTTTATTTCTGGAATTTTCCACTTACTATTATGAACCACAGTTGGACTTCAGGTAACTAAAAGGGCAAAAGAGTGAAACTGAGTAAGAGAGCTACTGTGCTGCCTTCTCTCTGCTGGAAACCCTTTCCCGCTCCGTCTCTCACTCGGGATGTGCTTGCTGCACATGTGCGCTGCTCCCGGGTTTCCGACTATAAACAACATAAATATGTCTTTGCACATAAATCTTCATGCGGGCCTCTGATTATGTCCTCAAAACAAATCCTTAGAAGTGGAATTTCTAGGTCAAAGATTATGAACATTTTAATGGCTTTTGAGGACTATCAGCTCACTTTCTAGAAAGCAAACACATATTCCTTAGTCTTTTTGCCACATGCCCCTTACTTGGGCTTCTACGGCATTTCGAATCTAGCAGTGATCTCATCGCCGTTCTATTAGGGTTATTTGTCTGCTCCGTCTCCTCGAAGAGACTGTAAGCTGCTCGAGGTAAGGGCTGTGCAGTCCATGCAGATGCCAGTGAGCATCTGCTGAGCTGGACTGACTTGCACAGAGACGTTGCTGTCGGTCCCCTTCCACAGTAGGGTGGAAACCAGGAATCCCGATGTTTGGTAATAACTCAGTAGGTCCCAAAATGTCTAAAAAGAGGGAAAAATCCAACACTCGCAGAATCCCAATCTTTCCTCCTCTCTCCCAGTCTAACACATGAGTAAAAGAAGAACCCAGTCGAAAAGTCACGCTTCTTATGTTTTGAGTGGAGGAAGGTGATGTCTGAGTAAGCAGAGGCTCAGGTAGACCTTGGGGATGGAGCCTCCCAGGTTCTTCAGGTGCTGGTTCCTTTGGGGGATGGTGGGAGGCGCTCCCAGGATCTTACTTACTTTCCCTGCCAAGCAAATGTCATCCCTTTGCCCTTCCAGTGTCCTGCCTCTCAGTGACTGGCAGGAGAAGGCCGAGCAGAGGTCTCCCTTACTGGTTCCACTGGGGGTGTCCTGTTCTTACGCGCACCCTGGGGCCATCAGCCCTCCTGCTGTAAGGACCCCTCAGGGCACATGGTGACTGGCTCTGCTCCTCTGTAGGGGTGGCTTACTGGTCTCTGAGCCCTTAGAACCTTTAGCTCAACCTTTCTAAAAAACCTGGGAAGAAGTTCCTTTGTCCCTCTATAGCCCTTTGTCCTCTGGGGCCTGCAAGAGTTTCCCGCCTGCTCCGAAGGCACCTGTTCCCCAGAGAGCAGCATCCAAAGCTGCAGCCGGGATGTCTGGTCTGGAGCAGCTGTGAGGCTTCCCCAGCCTGGCCTCTCCTGGCTACCTGGGTTCTCTGTGGCGCTTACACGTGACACACGATCCCCACTGTTCTAAGTGTGTTACAAAGAGTAACTTGTTTCATCATCCCCCAAACCCTACGAGCTAGGCACTTTATCCTCATTTTACAGACAGGAAAGCTGGAACTCAGAGAGGCCACAAGCTAGAGAGGGGCTGAGCCAGGAACTGAACTAGGAAGTCTGCTTTCGGAGAGGGGCTGAGGGCCCAGTGGGGTCCCTGGGTCCTGGGTAGGCTCTGTGAGGCTACGGGTGTGCATGTGCTTTTGTGTGTGTGTGTACGAGTATGTGTGCATGTGCATTCGTGTGTGTGTGTGTGTACAAGTATGTGTGTGTGTGCAAGTATGTGTGTGTGTGCATGTGCATTCGTGTGTGTGTGTGTATGAGTGTGTGTGTGTGTATGTGTACGAGTATGAGTGTGTGTGTGTGTGTGTGAGAGAGAGAGAGAGAGAGGCGGAAAGAGAGAGAGAGAAAGAGAGAGAGAGAGAGAGAGACTTTCTCTAGCCTGGTGCAGAGGCTCTCATGTACCAAGGAGGCAGAGTGGTCTGGTCACACAGTGCAAAATGGAAGGGGCTTAGCACTGAGCCAGACCTGAGTTTGAGTTCTGGCTCTGCCACTTATTAGCTGTGTGACTTTAGGCACATTGCTTGACTTCTCTGAGTCTTGATTTCCTTATCTGCAAATGTATCTACCTTATAATGTTGTTATAGAGATTACATGTATTCATTTAGGCGATTTTCAACCTTTTTCATCTCATGGCACACATAAACTAATTACTAAATTTCTGCAGCACACCCAAAAATACATTTTTTACCGATCTGACAAAAAAAAAAAAAAAAAAAAAGGCATAATTTTGATTCATTCACACCAGATGGCTATTATTGTAGGGATGTTGTCATATTTTTATTTGACAGTCTAAAGGCAATGAGGTCAGTGCCCCTGACAAAATAGTCAGGTACTGCATGTTTTAAAAATTCTCGAGGCACACCGCTTGGAAATCGCTAATTTAGGTCAGTGGTTAAGGACAGTGCCTAGCATGTGGTAGTCCCTGAAAGAAAGATTATTTTCACTTTTTCAACCATTCCAGGCAAGCTGAGAGGTAGAGGGAATGTGCCCTTTCCTCCAATTTCGAGAATCTTCTCTCCCCCCACATACCTGGCCTGTCACTTACTCTCCAAAAACATGTTTCATTTGCACCAAAGCATGGCAGGCTTTATGCAGTATCCTTCCATCAACTCGACACTGAATAAAGGAATAGAGGAAGCGGGCCATGCTTAACCCCAAAGCACAAGACCTTAAAAAGGGCAAGAGACTTCCTGGTGCCTCCCAGATGCCCGCCACCTGTCTATTCTGCCCGCGTTAAGGCAGATTCTGGGAAAGCCTCTCCCTTCCCTGTCTTTGGACTTGTGCTTGGAGACTTTGCTCAGAGCCCACACTCTCTTCTTTGTCCCTGGGCACCATCCACTTGGCTTTGGACCACGCCCTGCCTGGCTGAACTGCCCTCGGAGCTGTCAACACGGGTGTGCGTGCTGGTATGCCAGCCGTGGGGCTTCGGAGACGAAAGGTGCGGGGAGCAGGCAGGAATGTGCTAGGCTGGTTCGCGCTACCTGCCAGCACAGAAACCGCCAGTAAATCACGGTGCACAGCGGAGGGTGCCCGGAGCTGGGGTGAGAAGGGAATGTGGGGCTGGCCTGCCGTGGAAGGGAGTGGGCTTTTAGCTCAGGGTAAAAACAACAAAACAAAACAACAAGTGAAATTGTCGAACGCCGGGCTAGTCTGCTGGAAGGTGGTACTCTCCATCCTTACAGGTATTCCAGAAGCCGGCATTCACGCCCAGTGCTGTGGTGGTGAAGACTTTTTACTTGGGAGAGAGGCGACTCCTTCCAGCCTTCAGATTCCCGGGGCCTGGGGCTGGATTCCTGGTCTGTGATGAAAACTGGAGGGTCTAGGCATGTACTTTGTTTGATGACACGTATGCTGTTATAGCCGTGTACCAGGCTCTGTTCTAATTGCTTACACATGTTAACTCATTCAATTCTCATACTAACCCTGTGAGGTAGGTTCTCTTATTCCCTTCTATAAGTGGGGAACCTGGGGCACAGGTGGGGAACTTGCCCCAAAGCTCCCAGCTAGTCCGCCTGACTCCAGCCTGTTCTCTTAGCTGCTCTGTTACTGAAGTCCTATCTGGGATGTTTCCAGTATTTGGGTCTGGGCGTGGCTGGGGTGGGGGTGGGGGTGGGGATATGGCCAGGTCCGACAGCAGGCAAGCAAAGTACCCTGGATGAGCAGGCCTTCTGAAGAGTTCTTTCTGCAGGCATATCAAGTAACCCCAGGGATGTGGTGACAGACAGGGTAACAGCCAGGTGACAGAGTGAGGAGATGGACCCTCCTGAAAGGCAGGCGGGTGACAGGGATACAGAATGTGGAAGCTTAAAAATCCAGGTGGGCAAGTGACCACAGGGATGTCTTATTCATCATGGAACTCCAGGACCTTGGGAACAGGGAGGGGATTCAGTCACCCCAGGGAACATGGAGTTTCCCTGAGAAGTGGCCCTGCACCAGGTGAAGACGGTGGCATCGGCAGTGGCAAACGATGTCAGAGCGTTCAGGAAGAAGGACTCGCTGTGGAGCCCCGGGGCTGGGGTCAGCTGCCCAGGAAAGGACAGGCTCCAGAACTCAGGAGACGAGGGTCAGTCCCCAGATCTGCCACTTTTGCTTCTTATGTGACCAGGCCAGCTTGGTGGGCCTCTCCCACCCTTGGTTTCCTTATCTGAAAGGGCGGGTAGTGATAACTATCTTACATGATGATTGGGGGTGGCAGCTCAAATAAAATAATATTTGCCTCCACTGAGACTCGCAAAAAAGAGGTGCTAACAAATGTCCTTGTGTGTCTTTCGGTGGCTCTTGTCTTGCATGAGAATTGATTTTAGAGACTGAAGGTAGACTGATCCAGAAGGAGAGTGTGTGGGGGAAGGGCCGGAGAAGGTCAGAGGCAGGAGGGCTCTGGGGAAGGGCTAGGAAGGCCAAGCCATTGAACAAACCGCCTGTCCACTCTGGTGTCAGCAAACCCCCACGCTGGGGTCATGAAGTTAGCTAGTGGCTTTGCACAACTCTCTGGGTGCTGACTCCAAATCAGGTGGCTGGGGGCTGTGGAAGGGGAGGTCACTAAGGAACGACCTGGGATTTCAAGTTAATGCATTGGAAAATACCCCGGGCCAGGGAGCAGCAGGCTGGCTGCGGTCAGCACAGTCGCCCGCGGCATTCCCTCCCGCGCCCAGGCCCTTCCAGCGTGTCCTCTCTTGTCATCCTCGGAGTGCCTGCAGGCGCCCTCCATCTCCTCATCTGCAAAATGAGCAGATTTGGATAAGGGGATGACTAAGATTAATTATATACCTCTATGGTCTTAAAGGTCAAGCATTTCATTTTTCTCTTACTCTGAACATTTAGAAGAATTACTTCCACGTTAGAGGCCTACGTTTAAGGCAGCTGGACTAACCGAAAGGATCACGAAGGGACAATAACGATAGCACGAGCAGGAGATCTAGAGTGCTGCAGGACGGATGGCCGTGCCCGCGTTTTAGGGTTAATATTTATTTATTTATTTAATTATTCCTCACCGGAGGACATTTTTCCATTCTTTGTTCAAATAGAGTGGAAGGGAGAGAGAGGAAGAGAGAAACATTGACTTGAAAGGGACACATCGAGTGGTTGCCACCCACACGACCCAACCAGGGCCGGGGACAAACTGCAACCGAGGTACATGCCCTTAGCGGGAACCGAACCCGGGTCTCTCCGGACCACAGGCCGACGCTCTAACCGCCGAGCCAAACCGGCCAGGGCTTAGGATTAACATTTATAATAGTCCCACTTTGGAGACGAGGCTACTGAGGGCCAGAGGAGTTTAACGACTTGCTTGAGGGTCACACAGCTGGGTAGTGGTCAAGCCAGGCTCTCACCCAGGGTTTTCCAGGCCAAACTCTCATCCAAAGTAACTGCGTGAAGGCACTGCCCATATCTAGGTCTCAGTCTCCCTATCTTGAAATGGGTGGGTTGTCTTTCTGGTCATAAAATGTTACAATCTTACTATTTCTCTGTTCCCGGGGGACTGCAGGGTTTTCTCCCGGTGCTGGCTGGTGAATATCTGTCTTGGCCTCCAGGGGGGTTGGCAGTCCCCCTATTTCCTCCTCTCACTGTCAATATTGACCACTGCCAGCAAAGGTTTGGAAGCAGGTCCCAAAGGGTGGCCTTGCTGATAGGTCTGGATTCTCTTTTCACTGTGTGGGGTGTGGAATCTCTTTCAGAATCACAGCATTTGGATTGTAAGGCACCGTAGAGGTCATCCTGTGTCCGGAAAGGCCTTGCTAGGTGGCTGTTCAGTCCAAGCCCTGGCCTTCAGGAGGATGGACCAGGTGACCTAATAAAGTTCCTAATAAAACTGCCTGGGCAGATCACCAACCTCCGTCTTCTTTAAAGTCTCATTGAAAAAGGAATGTCTACAGCAGTCCCCGGATAACACATTACAGTGTTTCACAACCCTCCTAGCCAGGAAGCTGTTCTTAATGTTTAACCTTAATCCCTCCCGCTGTAATTTAAGGCCCTTTCCTCTTGTTGAGTGCAAATGGAGAACAGCTGCTCACGCTCATCGTCTGACATCAGCTATTTCTCAAGATGACCCTGTGAGACAGGCCAGGGTCATTAGACCCAATTTGGTGCTCAGCAAATATGTATTTATTTCTGCATGCGCGGGCTGCAGCTGCTTTGTTAGGCGCAATGAAGACCTGTAAGTTTCTCAGGGTGTCTTTGGTGGCCTGTCTCCTGATGGCTGTATGACCCTGCGGACCCCCCAGGGGTGGAGACCCCCTTCCGGCTGCTTTGGGAAGGCCCTTGTCCAGCCCTCCACGGCAGAGGCTGCTCTCCAGACAGAACAGTTTAACTGAGGTGGCTGAGACTTTAAACTTGAGGCAACCAGTCCGAGGAAGTGTCCAGATGAAACCATCTGGCTCCTCCCTCGCCTTGGTTACAGCTGTGTTTTGGGGATATCTTTTCAATCTGCAAAGCTGGGGGTTCCATGAGGGCACACGGCTTTTCTGCCCTCCCGAGGGGCCGAGCTGAGGACAAAGGGAACAGCCGCGAGGGTTCTGTGACCACAGGGAGGTTGTCCTGCCTTCTGTCCTTTCTGAAAGGAGGCAGAGATGAAATATAACCCAGCCATTTACCACCCCCACCATCGCTAAGAACAACAGTATCGACAACAAGAACAGGGACAACAGAACCCAAGGGCCTGCGGGTGAAACATGCCCTTCTAGTTCAAGTCTTATCTGGTGCTCTCTCTCTGGTCTAGCTCTGTTTACAGAAACACGGCAACACGTTTGGGAGAACAGGTGAGCAAGTGGGAGGGAATGTCAGAGGCCAGGGCCAGCGCCTCCACCCTTCCCAGTTTAACTTGAGCCGCGCTGCTTGTGGTTCAGGGGCCCGTGCCTGCACCCGCTGCATCCCTGTCCCCAAAGGATGTGGCATGAGAGGACTTCAAGGCCCACGCTGTCCCTTCTCCAGGAGGCTGCAGTCCCATCCATGAACCTTCCCCTCTTGGTCCGAGTCCACCGTTCCCGATGTTTATCCGAGGCCTGGATCAAAGCTGTCCAGGTTGTAAATCTCTCTCTGTGGCAGTCAGGCCCCAGGGCAGCTGAAGAGGGTTGACAGCACTTTGGGCCTCAAAGGAAAAAATTTGCTCTACTCCACCCACTCCCACGTCTGCCAAGAAGCTGTCCTCTCGGGAGCCACAGCGGCCGCTCGTTCCTGGGAGCTGCTTCTGGAGGTGGAGACTCGCTTGTTCGTGGTGGGGGAGAAAGCGGAGCCTGTGTACCGGGGCGAGGGCGAGGGCGAGGGCGCAGCAGTGGCCCCTGTGGGGGTTGTGTCTGCGTGAGGGCGGATGTGTGTGCCTTCACCTGAGCGGTTGTGAGATGCTTTACGATGCCTTCATAGGTAGATGGGTGGGGTGGAGGAGACAGAAACTCAGAACCACAAGTGTCCTTGAGGACCCTTGAGCCCAGGCCCTTGGAAGGATGAAGCACTTGGCTCACGTCCCAAGACTCAGGCTCCGTAGGGAAGCCAGACCACAGAACCCTTCTCCCAACTCCCAGTCAAAAGCCGAGTGTCTGGGCCTCAGGAACCATCCACCAGGCTTTGAAACATCGAGAAAGGACCCCTACCCTTGAGGAGGTCCCTCCGCACCCTTCTCTAGGGTCTGTGGAGCCAGTGCCTGCGGGTTTTTGCAGACACCTCAGGGACTGACACCCAGCAGAGATTCCAGGCGGGTGGAGAAAATGATACGAAGCTGGAGGACCTCAGACAGAGCTGGGTGGCGAGGAGCTGGTGTGCTGGACAGGGCACCCCTCCTGGACAGACCTTCTCCTCCTGGTGGTGCTGGGCTGCAGGAATTTCTGGTGTGATGCAGAGGAGGCCTGAGCTTTTCTGCCTCAGGACACATGGAAGCTTTGGGGCTGAGTGTCTAGCCCCCCAGAAAGGGGTAGAAGGACAGTTTAGGTAAATAAACTCTTGGCATTCTCTTTCTTGAAGAATCACAAGTGCTAGTGAAGGAAGGGGTTGTGGAAATAACTTAGTTCAACCCTTTCATCTACTCAGGAGGAAAATGGAGGCCCAGAGAAGAGAAGGGACTCGCGGCAGAGGGAGGGCTGTGGGCAGAGAGGGATCCTGGCCCTAGGGTGAGGATCCTAGCAACTCCAGCCTGAGCTGAATGAATCATAAAGCAAATCACTGTCGATAAACTACATACGCGCTTATATAAAGCACATAAATGCATATGGCCACGATTTTGGAAACATGCCTCCCAGATAAAAGTAGTCTTCAATCCTCTATAAAATGTTAAGAGTCGAATCCCTGACTCCTAGCAGCTCAATGGGCTCTCAGAGGTGCACGCTGCCACGGGTGTGAAGAGGAGGCAGAGAAGCGAAGGGGATGAGACTCGGAGCCTCAGAGGCTTGGGTTCCAGGCCGGGCTGGGCCCTTGCTGGCTGTTGATTTTGGCAAATTGCTTCACAGTTCCCTCATTGGTACTTAACCCCACAGGTGGTGAGTTGTACCAATGAAATGACATCTGTTCTCAGGGCAGTGCTGGCAACATAGTAGGTGCTCAATAAATGCTCACTTTTAGAGCCCCCCACTCCGGGAGGAACCAAGGAGGGTTCTCCCTCTTGGATAAAATGTGGGAACACTGGCTCTGTTGAAACCTAGGCACAGCTTACCCATGAGGTGAAGCCCCTGAGAGGACTGGACTTCATTAATTCAGAAGAAGATTTATCCCAATTTCAGAGGTTGCCAGCGGATTGGGTGGCTTTAGGGCCTTGGTTCCATCTGTGGGGGGTTCGTTCCTGTTCTGAGCGTCAGGGCTCTATTGTGGTCTGAAGCATGTTCACCCAAAATTCATATGTTGAAGTCCTAACTCAGTACCTCAGAATGTGACTGTATTTGGACGTAGGGTCTGTAAAGAGGTAATTAGGTTAACATGAGATAATTAGGGTGGGCTCCAATCTGCTCTGACTGGTGTCCGTGTAAGAAGAGGGAATTTGGACACAGACATGCACAGGGAAGACTGGGTGAACACACAGGTAGAAGACAGCCACTTATAGCCAAGGAAATGGCTTTGCCGACACCTCGATCCTAGACTTCGGCACCACCCCGTCTGGGGTACCTGGTTAGGGCAGCCAGAGCTAGCAGTACCCAGGTTCCTCTTCATCTTCCTCCCGAGACCTGACAAGCAGCAATGGCTGCCCTTCCATGGTTCCCAGATTCCTGGTCTGCCAGACGGGGAGGGAACGCGGACCAGGCCTCTCAGACTTGTGTGTGTTTGAAAATCTCTCGTAGGAGATCCTGTTAAAGATGCAGACTACATGACCACACCTCCCATGGAGAGTCTTACCTAGTGATGTCTGGGGAGGTGCCCAGGTGACTTGCATGACAGGGTCCACCCCTTGAGGGGCTCTGCTTTAGCCCTCAGTCCCACCCGGGCCTTCCGTGTGGGGGTTCGTGTTGAGGGGAAGCTGGCAGGTGGCCCTCCGTCACCGTCACCGAGGAGGCTAGCTTGCAGGTGGGGCTGGAAGCTCCCAGATCTGCCTGGACTCGTGCCCGCTCCCTGCACACCCCACCTGTGCTGGCGCTGGAGGCCGGCAGCCCGTCTGCCTTTCAAACCCGCGGCAGCGTGAGCGGGGACAGCCTGGCCCGCGGGCCGCGCCAGGTGCTGGGTGCCGGAGTGAGTGGGAGCTTCATGGGCTCGCTGTTGGGATGGGCGTGGAGAAGTTATGAACTCCTGGGCGTCTTGCTCCTGTCAGCTTCCAGCATGACACATGCACAAAGGCACCTTTTATAGGTGGGAAATTATAGGTGCTGCCACTTCAAAGGCCTTGGCAACCAGAGCTCCTCTTTGATAGATGACAGTATTATTAATGGTGATTTATTGCTGGGGCCATTTTGACAACAGAAATAACCAGTTTCTCCACCTTTCTGGCCCCCTCCCCCCACACCTTGCTGGTTTTTCTTTTTGGCTTGGGGGTTACTTCCCTGCTCAAGGAGGCTGGGGCATCTGTTTAACGCACACAGTGAGGTATCTAGCTTATTAACTTGTCATCATGTGTCATAAAGTTTAGTGAAATGCTGGCAGATTGTAATCCTAAACAGAGCAATTACCCTATTATTAAAGCGGCTTTCTTTCTTTCTCTCTCTTTATTTTTCTTTCTCTCTCTCTCCCACCACCCCCTTTCCTGGTTGGGTTTGTTCTTACCTCTGTCCTGCCTGCTTGATTAGTCACAAGCAGGAGTCTCCTGCTTTGCAATTATCCCAGAGTCATCCTGGCCTTGGCTGGGCAGAGCTCATGGGAAAGTGGACTACAGGGGAGCTGACCACCTTGCTGCTCGCTGTAGCGACTAACTAACTAACTAACTAACTAACTAACTAACCAACCAACCTAATTAACCAGGTCATGGAGACTAGGGGCAGGGAGGCAGCAGCGGAAAGCAGGAGGGGGCGGGATGGTTTCTGCTCCCAGGCCCCAGTGGCACTGAGGCTGGAGAGGGGACAGAGCTGAGGCGGGTGCTTTAGCTCCCGTTGCCTTTGCTGCATACTTGGGTTTCTTTCCAGAGTAGATCTCCCTCTGTCTTTAACCAGCTCCCTTTTGGATCTGGGAGCAGAGATGGAATAGCAAAGGGGGGCATAGTGGGGTAGTAAGAGGACAGAAGGAGAGGAATCACTTGATCTGAGTTTGAATCCCCTCTGCCACTTACTGGCTGCCATTCCTCAGCTGGAGACTCACTTTCTCAGTCTCTAAAATGGGGGGATAATTCTTGCCTCGTGTACTTCACACAGTTTTAGGGAGGAGATGATCAAATTAGATACTGGGTATGAAAGAGGATGGTTAAGGGTAAATCACTCTACAAATCTGAGGGATTATTGTCATTTCCTATGTGCCATTGCAGAGTCTGGCTTCATGACTATCTGAACCTCAACTCCTATTCTTCAAAGGGTCATAATATGTCGAGAGTCCGTCTTCTGTTTCTCTGTACTCCTCAAGGCCGTGATGACCTTGGTTTCTAAATATACCTGGGAGGCATTATTTGACTCATGGTCTGAACAATGAGAATTTTTAGGCACATTCATGACAAATAGTGGCTATATGTGCAGAGCTAGGTTAAGAATACAGACCTGAGTAGGCTGGAGATACAACTGAAATAACTGAATCTGTTTGCCAGATCTTGAAAGGACCTTAGAGACTGTCTAGTTGAATTAGCCCATTTTATAGATTTGTAAATCAAGGCTCAAAGAAGTAGAACAACATTCCTAGGGTGAGATATAGGCTGAGTGGGGACTAGCATTCTTGTCCCTGGCTCCTAGTCCAGTGCTTTCTCCCCTGGGAAAAGCACCTTAATAGCCTGGACTCTGGTTCCTCTTCCTGTTCTGCTGTAAGGAGATACTTCACCTGCCTTTTCAGGTATCCTCATCAATTAGTTCTCAGGAAAGGATGTACTAGCAGTCATTTACACTCTAGTATGAATTTAAGTCAATATTGAGTTCTCTCAGACTTATCTGCTTGTGTAGCCTCATCCTCCTTATATAGAGCTGGGCTTTGTTCCCTGCCAATAGAGTTGCTAACACTGAAAGAGAAGCAGTGCATTTTTGAGGCAGGAATTCATGATTCTCAGACCCTGAAATCCTGTCAGTTGCCTTCTCTGTAGGGCAGCAAGGGCTGGGCACTGCTTCTAGAATTACACGGCTCTGGCCCAAGATCTATGTGTTCACAGTTTAGAGTGTGTTTGTCAGGACCTGTCAGGGAGTAAGGCTGGGTAGATGAATGGAGTCAGACAGGTTTAAAATGGAACCAGCAGACAGATGTAAAAATGGAAAGTAGCCAGAGTGAAGGTGGTCCCTAAACACCCCACACTTCTGTTTGTTTTCTGCTTTCTTTTGCAACGTTGGAGAACACAAGAAGGCAAAGTAGTGTTAGGAACTATAAGTTCCAAGTGCCTGGTGCAGGGAGAATTGTTGAGCCCCTAATGCATGCCAGGCATTGTCTTCTGTGCAGGGTGGTGAGGAAAAGAGACACCATTCAACCTCTCAGAGCTCGTCTAGAGACAGGCCACAGGCAAGGGAGAGGAGAGACGCTCTGTGGCAAGTATGCTGGGTCTCCCTGCTTTTGCCCGTGAAGTGAATGAACTGCCTGTAGGTCACCTTGAACTTCTGTTAGAACACAATGAGTCTAATACTGATAAAATTATTGATGGGACTGTTGCTGGTCGGGCAAAGGGCAGAGAGGATTTGGAGATGATTTGAGGTATTGCGCTTAGAGAGCGAAAGCGAGAGCAAGAAAGAGAGAGAGAGAGAGAGAGAGAGAGAGAGAGAGAGAGAGAGAGAGACAAAGTAGGGATGCAAAAGGAAATAGAGTAACTCTGATTTTTAGATGTGTAGATTGCAGCCCCATGCAAATGTCCTGCTGGCCTTAGAGAAATGTCCTGGAGCCTGGGGACAAGGGCAGAGCTGGCCATTTGGACCTCAGCCCAGAGGAGACAGGTGGTGCCTGCAGCCATGAGAAGAGATACTATCTCCACATACAGAAGGAGGGTTGCAACACTGAGTTTCCCAGTTGGGCAAGTACAGCTTGAGCTGGGATGGTGAGTGACATTGCCCTCTTCACTCAGCTCCTTGTTCGGTGGTCATTTGAGAACTGGCTGAGGCCGACAAGTTACTTTACTCCATGGGTCATGGTGCACAGAGAGGAGTGGAGGATAAAGAAAGACCAAGGTGGGGTTCCTACCCTCCCCCTGCCAAGTTCACGATGGGACCTAAGGCTTCGCTGGCTGTCTGTGCTCATGATGTGGACAGACTGACCCCGACTCCCCTTGAGGCTTTGTCAGGTCCTGTTGCTCCTGAATTTAGAGGAAGAAGACCTGTGGTCTCCCATCTCTATTGGCAATTTCAGATGATCTGACCTAATTTTATGTCATTAACTAATTGTGTGATCTTGGACAATTCACTGCATTTCATTGTGACTCATCTGAAAAATAAGGGTATAATACTGGCCCTGCTGACCTTGTTGGGTTGTTGTGAAATAATAGCTAAGGAGATAAGGGATAGTAAGTATTTTGTAAACTTTATGGTGATATGCACAGGTTAGTTTCCGTGATGATGGCTCTTACTCTGTTATTTGGAACACTTGGAAGATACCCCCTTCTCTGAGGAAGCTCCAGGGTCAGATATTCTAGACCCAGGCTTGAGGGGCACTGGGAACCCTGGGAGGACCAGATTCCTGGTCTACGGTCAGAGTAGGCCCCATTTCCCTGGCATCCAGGGGGGAAGGAGAATCTCCTGGTTTTGTGTGTGTGGGGTCTTCTGAGAACCACACCACACTCCCCTCCATCCGAAGAGGGTACCCAGTCCTAGGTCTGTGTAGAAGGACACTGCCTGGCCCCAGGGCCAGCCCCACGTAGCAAGGCCTCAGAGATGTCAAACCTGAAAGGCAGCTGGCTGGCCCTGGTTCTGACAGGTATCTCAGCCAGAGCCTGGAGATAAGGCAGGCTGGGCGCCTTTCCTCCTTGAGCTGATAATTGCTGTGCAATAGCACTCTGTGTAATTGCTAAATAAAACCTCTTGCCCCACCATGATAGATTTATGGCTGAAACACCTTATCTGAACTGAGAATATTTCAAGTGAGTGTACAAGGGTGTGTGTGGGATGAGAAGGGAGAAAAGCCAGTTTTGCAAAAATTTTCAGAAGGGCTCAGTAAATTCATACCCTTCCTCCCTTCCCTGAAGTATTAGCCAGAAGCTCTTTCTAGATCTGCCAGAACTTCTATTTCTGTGGATCTTCTCCAGAACCTAGAGCAATATAGACACAACATGAAATATTGGCCTGCGATGATGATAACGATGATGAAGACTGTGGCCTGGAAGGAGACTCTCTGTTTTTGAGAAGTTTAATTTAATTCAATTCAACAAATATTTAACAGGTACCCATTCTTGCCCAGGGCTAGGACAACTATTACAATGATTTTGGTGGGGGGTGGGGATGGGAGAAAGGAAAGGCAATGAGAATATAAAGGAAGATGACACAGGCTCTTTCTCTAGAACCTTGGTCTGTTTTGAGAGGACATGCACAGGCTGGCTCGGTGGGACTGGAATGGGCAGGAGGGGTTGGGGCAGCCTTTGATCCCTGCCCAGCCTCTCCCTGCCCCAGACCACCTGAGCTGAGTGACGGTGTTTTCTCAGGGTCTGATAACAAAGACCAGAGCCTTCACCCCTAAAGGTGGTGGGCAGAGGGAAGTGCTTGCTGGGCCCTGGGGATGGGAACACAGTTACTGTCTCATTATACTTGTGGCAACCCTGCTGCCACCAAAGCGCCTGGTCGTTTCTCTGGAGGTTCACAGGCATCTCAGCCGTGTTGGTGCATGTGGATTCTTTCCTCCTGTCCACGCAGGTGTGCCCTTTCTGGTCTCAACTGTTGGGGCTTTCCCTGCCACACCCCTTCTTTCTCTCTCCTCTGTTATTTAACCCAGGAGGAGGGACTGGAGACTGATACCAGCCATGGGAATGGAAGGGAGCAGATGGAGGGAGGAAGCTGCATTTATCTGAGCGCCTACCATGTGCAAGTACCAGACAAAATTATACCTGGGAAGGAAGAATCACTGTCTTAGAGCCAGAAAACATCTGAGCTGAAAGGGAAGTTAGAAACCACGGGGTCTCTTCTTCTCTTTCTGATGAGGAAGCAACTTGGCCAGAGTCCCCGAGCGTTCTGACTCCCCCGTCCCAGGAAAGCGGTTGTCCTGTAACAACTCCCCTTTATAAGCACAGATGTTCTATGATACACCTGCCTCAATCACAAGTGGGATGACTGTCTCCATGGATTCAGGGCCATCAGAGGCCCTGGTCTGGCCTCCTCAATTCACACCTGCCTCTAAGGGACCTGCCTTTATCAGCACCCACCTCCCTGCGCCCCTGCACCAAATCCTAGGGCTTGTCACTGCCAGTTTTCTCCCCTGTTGCCTCCGGGCATATCACCCCCCATAGGAATCAAGGGGTTACTGGCATAAGTGGTCATCAGTCTCTGATGAAGTGGCAACAGGAGAGGTTTGAGAACACTTCTGAGTAAGGGAGACTTTACTTGAAGTAATGGGATGAATCATATCCCCACCCCTCAATCCTATGTTGATATCCTAACCCTTGGTACTTCAAAATTCGACTGTATTTGGAGAGAGGGTCTTTAAAAAGGTCATTAAAATGAGGTCCTATGTGTGGGCCCTAATCCAATACAACTGGTGTCCTTAAAAGAAGAGGGACTTTGAACACAGACAGACACAGAGGGAAGACTGTGTGAAGACACAGGGAGAGGCCGGCCATCTACAAGCCCAGGAGAGAGGCCTCAGGAGGAACCAACCCTTTCCACCCTTGACCCTGAGCTTCTGGCCTCCAGAGGCAACACGTTTCTGTCGTGTAGCCCGTCCTCTGGCCCGTCGCCACGGCGGTGTCGGCAAGCTGGCACGGCTCTTCCGTAGTCACCCGGCGAAGGGTGGCTCTGCCGGGAGGTTTGGAGACCAGGCAGGGTGGGATGCTCCCAGCCAGGCCCTGAGGGGGGAGTTTTGGGGTGACGGGAGGGCTAGGGTGACTTCTCAGGTCCCTGGCATGGTAGCCTGGGCCAGCGAATGGGACTCGGTGAGTGAGGCGAGCTGAGTGCTAGGAAACATGGGCTCCATAGATGCTCGTGGTATCTGGTTCAAGTCCCTCCACTCCTCCCATCTCAGCTTCCTCCTCTGGCGGGGACTGGAGAATGCCTGTCTGGTTCACCTCAAGGGCTGTGGTGTGGATGAGGGACAAACGGTCAGTGATGGTGACGAAGGTGACGGCGTCCTCTCTCCACAGGGCATGCTGATGCCCATCGCTGGCCTCACTCTGCCGCTGAGAAGGAGCTGAGTCTTCCCGGAGCAGGGCCGCTTGGGTCTGCATTGGGCGCTCAGAGGTGCGACTCCCGTGCGTGTCCGACTCTCCTTGGTGGGGAGAAAGCGCCGGTCCGCAGCCCTCGGCCGACAGGAAAGCAATTGTGTGACCGTGTCCATTTCCCCAAGGTCTTAATTTTTCTAAATTACAAATGCAATAATGCATTTTGTGGAAAAACTAGAGAATACAGACAAAAGAACAAAAAAAAATGTATTATTCTACCACTGTCGGCCTTTTTTCTGTGGATAAGTCTGTCTTTTCACTAAAATGAAATCCTGTTGTACATGATGTCTTATAATCTATTTTAAACATCAAGGATGAAATAAAAAGCAACACTGTATCGCAGACATCTTTCCATGTTTACTCCACTTCGCCTTCGTCCGCGTTGTTTTAGTGAGGACTCTGTTCTAGATGCCGATCCGGGGCCCCCAGACGGGAGAGGGCCGGGCCACTGGGCAGTGGCTTCTCTTTCCTGCAGTCTGTGCCCAGGTGTAGTCTTCTGGTCTCACCGGAGGCAGGTGAGGTTCGGAATGAACGCGGACCTGGAGGTCAGGTAGACCAGGAGTCCAGCTGTGCCTCTGCCACCTGCCACCTGCAGACGGGAAAGGGACGGGCCCTGGGTGAACCACTGACCATGTCCGGGCCTCCATAAAGGATTAATGGCACAGTGGCGTGAAAGAGCTCTGTAAGCTGGCAGTGATTATTAATACAAGCTCATAGGTGAACAAAGGATATTTTGTTGCTTTTGCTGGAGAAAATCCAATGTCCTGAGGGTCATAAAACACCACGAGGGAATGAGTCTGGCCTGAAAAAAGGAAGAAAGTTTGTGGAAGAAAAATCATATTTTAGTTTTGAGAAATTATTTGGACTTTGAGAACAGACTTCTTGGTAAATGACGAAGTGGGGAAGCATGATTTGGGAGGACAGAAGAAAAAGATCAGTTTTTAGAAAGCCAGAAATAAGGGTGCTTAATAGACAGTAATAGTGAGGAGGATGAGAGCTAACACAGAACGTTTGTTATGTCAGACACTGGGCCACGCACTTTCTAAATATTATCTCAACTAATCCTCCGGACATTCCTATGAGGCAAATGCAATGACTATTCCCATTTTACAGGTGAGGACACTTTGGAACAGAAAGATAAGCCCGTTGCCTCATGTCACACAGCTGGTAAGTGGGGGAGCCAGAGTCTGAGCCCAAGGCACGTGTTTCCCCAGACCAGACCTTCCTGGGACCAGGTAGGGCTGCAGAGAAAGCCCGAGATGGATGGCCTTGGAAGACGCGCATGTTGGAGCCATTTGTCATCTCTTTGGACACAACTGGCGGTGAGTAAACAGTTTCACGTACACTCAGGGAGGGCAGCTGGAGGGCGGTTTGCTCTGAGAGGCTTGGGAAGCGGGGAGTAAGGAAGCAAAGTAGGAGGCGCCTGTTTCATTATTTCTCCAGAGCCCCAGGGAGGCGGCCGTGGCAGGGAGTTGCCCGCCAGGCTGCTGAGCCAGGGCATTCTAGACGTCAGCCTGCACTGCGAGGAGATGAGATTGTGTGTGAACCTTTGGTTGGTGTTTCTTGGTTCACCCACGAGTCACAGTCTTTCTATTCTTCTCTTGTCATCCCTCCAGCTCTCCGCCCACCTGCTCTCCCTCCCAAGGACAGCTTGGTGGGGCAGCCACAGAGGGCATGGGTGGGAGGGATAGAGAGTCACCTCCCTGCATGGTGGTGGAGGACCTCAGGAGTTGCCCTCAGGCCCTGGAGAAGTCTGGAGGAATTTCTTCTGTTGCAGTATCAATGCGGGGAGGAGAAGGGAACGCCATGACAGGGGGCTGACCGTGCATTCCCTCGGCTGTCGGAACCCACGCTGGGCAGGCTGGCGAGTCAGGGGCCCGCTCCTGCCGATGGTCAGGCAGGGCTGCTCTAAGTGAGTGTCTCTCAGAATCACCCGGGTGTGCTTGCCAAAAACAAGCCTGAAACCCTCCCCGCACCACCTGAGAACCCTTGGGAGAGATGCCGGTCTATATTCGAGCTGAGAGGCTGCACTGCAGAGAAAGCACAGCAGGACAGAAGGTGCTAGAAGCTTGGGGAGGCCTTGGCATTGTGAAGCCAGCAGAGCGGCTGAGCGGTTGTGAGGAGTGGATTTACTGGTTTAATCAGCAATGTGCTATGAACTGTGTGCTGGGTTCCGGGGACTGAGGTCACCACCATGCACTTCAGTGCCTACACTCAGAGGTCTCAAGGTGCTACGCAGGTGGCAGGTGACCCGGTAAGTTATTGTCTCACATGCCAAATGCTGCGGGCCCAGGAGGGATCCTCGCAGATAGGGATCCTTGCAGAGAGCTCTGTCTTTTCCCACGGTGGCTCCCCTGTCAGGAAACTGTCCCTTCCCTGTATGTTTTATAACCTACTTTAAAAACCAACAGTGTATCACAAACATCTTTCTACGTTCATCCAACGTCATCTCCATCACCATTTTGTAAGTTATGACTGTTCTGATGGGCAGTTCTAGAGATCTCCAAGCAGGTGAGAAGGAGCAGGATTTTCTGGGAAGTGACCTCTCTCTGTGTACAGGCACACACACTCCCACTTACTCCCACACAGAGACTTCTAAAATGTATGTACTTTATGGCTCGGTACGTATTGTTTAAAAATTTAGTTTGGATATTTTCAAACATACATAAAATTAGAGAGAAGAGCATAGTGAATTCCCACGTACTCATCTCCCAGCATCTATAATGATCAACATTTTGCCAATTTTGTTTCACCCATCTCCCCAGAGTATCGAACACCAGTCATGATTCCCCGTATTTCATCCGTGCTTCAGAATGCACAGCTCCCTGCATCCTTACAGCCACCCGTTGAAGTAAGCAGAGTGGTTATTATTGTCTTCATTTTATAAAGAGAAAACGAAGGCTCAGAGAGGTTAAGGGATATTTCCAAAGTCACACAGCTAGTGAGTGGCAGAGCCAGACCACTCAGGCCTTCTGATGCCAAATCAGGTTTTCTCTCACCAAACCATTCCAACTGTACTTTAGGGTGCAGAAAGGGCAGGGGTGGGCACAGCTCAGTGGGGGACCCTGGGACTCTCAGCCCCCCAGGTTGCCCACACTGAGGCCTTCCTTTGAGCTCCTTTGCTTGTCCCACCTTGCGGCCCTGGTGGCTGGAGGGGCTGGGGCAGGGGAGGGCAAATTAAGTTCTCCCAGGTTTTTCATCGGTGGTTTCCTTGGATGGTGGCTGCAGGATGTTTATAAAACTCTGAATCAATTTGAGGCGCAGAGATTTTCAATCAGGGAGGCAGATTGCGCTGATAGGGTCAAAAGGCCTGTCGCCAGCAAGGATCAGAGCATCTGACATATTAATTTGAGCTGTCAGAACCAATATGTGTAACGCAGGCTTGAAGACACAGGCCCTGTTTCTGCAAAAGAGTGGGAAAGGAAAAAAAGGGGGGGAAAATACCACCCTGCGAGGGACTAACATTTCACAGATTCCTGTAGGAGCAATCCCGCCAGCACGTGACCATGCCCCCTCCATTCCTGGGGAGGCCGAGGGGGTGGAGGACTGGAGAAGGGGACACTAGATGCATCACAGTGACACAAGCCAGGCTCTCTGTCTCTCTCCTTGCCTCCACACCAGTTGAGTTCTAAGCTCCCTTGCTGGCAGAGGGGGCTGATGCGAACCTCCGCAGGAAGTGCATTTGTTATTGAGAACCTTTTCATATCCAGCATGGGAACCATCAGCGCCGGAGCCAGGCTTCTGGCAGGAAATCACCATGGATCCTGCCTCCCCCGGAGGCTCGCACACAACACGCCTCAGGCCTAGCACCCTCCCCGCCTCTTTCCCGCCCTCTCCTGCCAGTTCTCCCTGTGCCCTCTCAATGCCTTCCTGACTGCTCCGGACCATCTTGCTGCCCCCTCAAGACCCCATTCCTTCCCTTGCTGAGATCTGGATGCTGATGTTCTTAAATTAACCTGCGTCAACACACACCATGTGTGGTCTGGGCAGGGCGTGCAGGGTGCCCACTGTGTTCTCAGGGACTCTGTCTCATTAGGTTCCACGTGTGAAGTGTGGACCCACAAAAGCCCAGTGGTATCCACGCTTATCATACCGAGTGATCATAAAAATACAGAAAATGTAACATCATGGCCTAGACATAGTAGAGGCTCCGTTCCTGGGAGCCCCTGGGTGCCCCCGGGCCATGCCTGGGTTCGTGATCTCTGTCATGTAAAGGAAGAGTTGTTCCCGCCCAGTGCAAACAATGACAGCTTATAAACTGGCGCAGTGCCAGCTTTCACAGAGACAGCAATCTTGAGAGGTGGACCGTATCCACCTCGTAAACTCGAGCAAGTGAGGACGCAGCAGTCTGAGCAACTGGCAAGTCACTGATGTCCCCGGTTAGAGGTGGTTGTGGGGTTCAGGCTTCTGTCTCTGTGGCTGTAAAGCTCACAGCTGCCTGGGTCGGTCTCTGTGCAGCCAGGCCCATCGGTGATGAAAGATGATGGGGATATTTCTGAGTAGTGGTGCTGGGGTATGGGGCGTGGGGGCGGAGGGCAGGGTGGACCCTCTAGCCCTCTTCCCAGACTGGCAATTTGGTTGTTTGATGACCACTTCCTCCCTCAGGACACTCTCAGCACCATCCCCAAACCAGCGTAGAACCAGTTTTCAATATTCAAGTGTTTCTCAGCTCAAAATTTTGTGTGCTAATAGATCCAGAGACATGGAAGTAGGGAACAGACTGAGACACCTCAGAGAGAAGGGGTTGGGGTGGGTGGGGAGAGAGAAACCAAAGAACTTGTATGCATAACCAATGGACACGCCATCAGTGCAGTGAATGCAGGTGTGAGGGGTGGGGAGTGTCAATGGGATAAAAAGGAGGGAGGTCTGTAATACTTTCAACAATGTAGATAAATTTAAAAAATTTTGTGTGCTCTACAGAGGATACCCATCTTTGAAGAAAATAGCTTCTGAAAAACACCTGCCTGAGTTGTGCGGAAGAACTCCTGACGCCCTTTCTCCGAGGGGAGACCCGGGGTTTGAAGAGACAGGAAATGGGAGGCAGCAGTTACCAGGGCCCAGTGTCTCCTGCCCCGTCTCTGGGCGCAGTGGACATCTGTTTGGGGAAGGCCTGAATGGAGATGTGGCAACTGCTCCTTTGCCTTCTCATCTGACAAGCCCCTCGAGTCTGTAAGAAAGGATGGCTTTGCAGAGTTTTTCTCCTGGGGTGGAAAAGGTGGGTGAGACTTACGAGAAGAGCTGCATTTCTTTTCCCAGCAGTGTCCCCTCCACCTGCAAGGTGCACGTCGAAACCAGTAACGGGGGGACAGAGAGAGAGAGAGAGAGAGAGAGATTTTTAAATTTATCATTCCTTCTGCCCTTATTTGTTGAAATTCTTCTAGAAAGAAGTGCTTTTTCTCATCGGCTATTGGGTTAGCCTGACACAGAATTTGTGCAGGAAAGACAATGTAAACATTTGATTCCCCACCCACCCCCCTCATTAATGATCAATTTTCAAAGTTTTTTTTTTTTTAAATGTCATTATGCCAATCTAACTGTTAACATCCAAAAAACGGATAGGTCAGAGTGTTAGAAACAAGATTTGAATCTAAGCTTTCTTTTTTTTTATCCTCACCCAAGGACATTTTTCCATTTTTTGTTCAGATAGAGCGAGAGGGAGAGAGAGGAAGAGAGAGAGAGAGAAACATCGACGTGAAGGGACACATCGAGTGGCCGCCACCCGCACGACCAACCGGGGCCCGGGACAAACTGCAACCGAGGCACGCGCCCTTAGCGGGAACCGAACCCGGGTCTCTCTGAACCGTAGGCCGACGCTCCAACCGCTGAGCCAAACCGGCCAGGGCTGAATCTAAGCTTTCTGATGGTCAGCTTGCGGGCATGACCACTACATCTGATCGCCTCCCAGAAAGAATAAAAAACGGTTGTGACATAATGTTAAGTTAATCAGGCAGAATGTAACAACATGTCTCTAGGAATCTATGGGCATATTTGTAGATGCTTAGGAGAGGATGGCGCAAAATACACCACGATTTTTTTTACAGGGTTACCCCTGAAAAGTTTAAGAACAAAAAGCATCCAGAGCACGTGGGTCCCTCTGTTCCTGGTCCTGTCTCAAAGGCTGCTGAGAACCTTTGGAAGGTTATGAGTTTCTCTGGTATTTAGTTTTTCTCGTGTGACCAAGCAGGTCCTGTTTCTGCCGTCTTTGTCCTCGAATGCTGGCAGGCGTCGGGAGGGGGACTTGGACGTGCTGTCCTCCAGGGGGGTGGATGTGTCGCGGTCCCTACTGCAAGGTCTCCTGTGTTTTCTGTGGCCGCCGCGCGTGTGGTTTGGCAGGGACGAGTGCTTGCTCTGGAGTCAGATTGTTTAGGCCCACGGCTGTGCTTTGCTTCCTAGCCCTGTGACATCGGACAGCTTACCTGACCTCTCTGCGCTTCAGTTGACTCACCTCTAAAGCGAGGAGCGTCCTAGTACTGACCTCACAGGGCTTTGGAGGTAAATGAGTTAATGCAAGTAAGATGCTGGACTTCAAGTGCTCAGCACATGTTAGTTTTTCTTTGGCAGGAGAGCCTGAAAGAGCCATTGGCTCTGGGCAGTTCCGCAGTTACGAGAATGTAAGGGAGGACTCGTCCCCAGGTGTTGTGGGGACCGCAGCCAAGCCCAGGCTCTGCCTCCGCGACACACATTTCTTTCCCCTACCCAATTTACTTTGGCACAAAAGGATAATTCATGGGTATGTTCACATCCTGGTCCTCCCCATAAATCTTCCCTACTCGTGCATGTGGTGACAGCTTCCCAGGTCTCCTGGACTTTCTTCTCTGAGTTTCCCATTAATGTTGTCCACACAAAGAAATATCCTGCCATGCCTGCCTTTCCCCGAAGCCACGCTTCCTCGGAGGAGAGCGGCTAGGGGCCTCGAGACAGAGGGAGGTGGGAAAAGACCATCCCAGGCAGAACGTGACCTTGAGATCCGGAACTGGGGGCTTTAACAGCAGGCTGGTCGAGAAACACACAGGCCAGCTGCCTCCCAGGGAGGGTGCCCTGCTCAGCACCGATCTCCCCAGCCGCTGGGGGAAGGCACGTCTAGAATGACACTGGCCCTGGCCCTGGGGAGGAGGTGCCTGGTTATTTGTGAGCTATGAGCTAGTTCTTGGTTTGAATTTTCTTGATCGAACAAGTGCACACTGCTTGGTGATTTCCAGCCCTTTGCAGCCTGAATAGTTCATCAGATTGACTCACATAAACAACTCTCTCTTTGGGGTCCTGCTGGAGCCCAGATTCTCAGCTGAGATCCCTGGAGTGAGGAAAAAAATCATTCTGTTTCTTTCACAAATGTTTGGACTGCGGGTCAGAAGCCACCGTGGAAAAGGGAAAAAAGAGAAAACAATTCTTACTAAAATAGTCTTTAGTGTTGGACGCCACTCACGGTATATTGGGAATGTAAGTAGTTTTCCTATTCTCTCATTTCATTCACTTATTTATTCATTCCTTGGAGAAATATTAATTAGTTCTTCTAAATAGTGGTTTTTAAACATTTCTGTAGTAGCAGAAACACTGTCTGTTTAATACAACCTTCATGAAACCCAATATACAGGGGTCTGAGCTGCAGTTCAGACTCAGTGACGTGCTAGAGGCATCTAAGGCAGTTAATGGGGATGCTGGGTGGTATCCAGTTATTCTCATTTCTAACCCTTAGGTCAAATCTGGCCTGGTGATTTGGAGCGTTTATAGAGAAGTACAGGCAGTCCTAAACTTACAAACGAGTTCTGTTCCAAAAGTTCATCTGAAAGTCAGTTGTCTGGAACTTGGAATATATTTTCTTATAGAAACAGAGGTATGGATGGTGGCTAGGTTCCCAGACCAGCCCACAAAAGCCCATTTAATCCACAATGTGTTGGAATAATAGAACTAACAGTGCTCTATTAGCTTTGTTCTACTAACAGTGCTATGGAACTCGTGCCGATGGAACGATGAGACCTCATGGGCGGGGAACTCGGCTGTCTATCAATCCCCCAAGTGCATCACAGGGAGGAACTGGCTGGTGAGCAAGAATAGCCTTTGCACAGAATAGATGCCGCCGGTTTTCTTTGGTCCTAATAGGATGTCAACTCCACCAAGGAAGGGATTTTTGTTTCTTTCATTTCCTTCTGTATCCCCAGCACATAGCAGCTCATTTTAAGTGCTTGACAAAGCATTGTGGAATGAATAAACGTACGAAAGTTTCATAGACTTTTCAAGGAAGAGCTCCTCAGATCCTTGCTTAGAGTCTAGTTAGTATTATTTAACACACAACTCCAGTAAGCCTGGTTGTTTTGTTTTCAAGCCTGCTCTATTTAGAAATGGCAAAGTAAAGGCTGATATAGACAGATCACATTGACAGCCGGGAGAAGTGGCCAACATCAAGGGAGGAGACAGAAAAACTATAAAAAGCAGACACAGGAATTCCAAAAGCATGCAGCCTGGGATCATTTAACTCAGGAACCCTGGGAGTCGTTATTACAAAATAAACATTAATTAATACTCTAAAATTTATCACCCCTATTTAAGGATGTAGGAAAGTATGTGTGGAAATTGTAGAAAGCTTAATAAAAAGTTATGATTCTTTAAAAAATTTTTACATTTTTTAATGACAGTTGACATACAATATTATATTAGTTTCAGGTGTACAGCATAGTGATTACATGTTTATGGAACTTACAAAGTGATCATCCTGAAAAGTGATGATTCTTGAAGAGACGAGCTCCTCTGCTATCTGGAAAACCATTCTAGACTACAGAGTGAGGACTTCGTTCTGGTGCTGGACTGTTCTAGTCTGTAATGCTAGAAAACGGTGGATATTATGCTTCAGTTACGGTAGTGGTTATTTATTTATTTTCTTGGAGCCCCCCGCCTTTTCTTACTGAAAATATAATTGGAAAGCAAATGAGAAATTTTGCCTTTCAAACAAAACAAACAACCACCACCACAAAGTGGCATCTTAGCTGCTGTGGACAGCAGTGCACTGCAGGTGGCCCAGGCTGGCCTTCTGGGAGCCCAGGTAGGGGGAGAAGATGGAGGGTAGTTATTTCTGCAGAGGGAACATGGTTGGGAGAATTTTGCTTGAAGATATAGCATGGGCTTCAGAGTACGTCAGACCTGCGCTCAAATGTAGGCTCTTCTGCTTACTAGCTGTGTTATCTTGGACAATCATTAACCACTCTGAGTTTTAGTTTGCTCTGCCTCCAAAAAGTAATGCCTTCTTTATAAAGTTATTGTGAGGTTTAACTAAACTACTGTATTTAAAGGGCCCAGTATGGGGTTGTTACATAAAAGATATTCAACAAATATAATTCCCTCTCTTATTTGCAGGAGATGCCTTCTTTCACTTCTGCCATTGAGTTTGAGTGTAGGGGTGTGTGTGTGTGTGTGTGTGTGTGTGTGTGTGTGTGTGGCTTACTCACTCCACAACTCTTCTTTCTAGTGACTCTCCTCATTTTCTGCCCTGTTCCATGTCTGGATGGGCAGTTGGATAAATGAGCATAGTCTAAGAACACATTGCAAATTTTTGTAAATGTTTGGCTTCTCTGGTTTAGGTGATAATTTGAGGTTGAGAACCAGTAATGTAGTATCGTTTCCATGGACAAGTGTGCTTGGCATGGAAAGCGGAGAGTGAAACATGCCCTTTGTGCCCCGCCCCTTTCTTATGACGATCATACCCTTCTGTGGCTATCATATCCATGAGGGCTATGGCCATGTGAGTCAAGAAAGTCTGTGAACAGACCTCTCCTTGCTCCAGAGCTATACATGTTGTTTGGGGGTGCAGGCCGAAGGTTTTTATGGAGGTTCCATAACCATTCATAATTTTGTGAGTTTGAGGGTTGTGGTGAAATGTTATTGTGAGCTGCCTAGACCCTCCTTGGGGACAAAGGCTGTCATTTCCTCAGCTGTAGGAACTGATGGCAGTTCACCTTGTCCCTCTCCAGACATGGCCCTCAACTGAAGGGGGCCGCCTCAACCAAGGCTGGGTCCCTGCCCCTCGGGTTGCCCACGTCCATTGACTGGGCAGTGTGGTGTATAAAGATCAGGTCTTCTTGTCTCAATGGGGGACATCTCCGAAGGCCATCCTGACTCCAGAGCTCTCTGTGGCTTTGGCTAAGACTTCTCTTGCAGCCGCATTGCAAGTGAACTTCAACTTCTGCCCAATCCTGTTCCCTTCACACCCTCTCAAGGACACTTCCCAGTACATCACCAGCAGGCAAATCCCCATCTCAAAGTTTGTTTCTGGGGGAGATGGACCTGGAACACGTGGTATGGGAAGAGATGCCAGGAAGCACATGTTAAAATGCGATCTGGGAGCTGGATCACCTACCAGCCAAGTGGCAGTGAGGACCCTGTCTCTGGTGGCAGCAGAAGTACTAATTGAACCTGGCATGCTGTAGCAGTTTAGTTGTTAAACCTATCATGGGTGGTGAGCTCAGATGGGATATTGATGGAAGGAAACGGACTGGCAGGTATAATATGTCAGGTGTTTGAGAGTTTTGGCGACAGTAGCAATTATAGGGACTAAGCAAACATACCTGTATTGATACATTGGAGAAGACAATGAAAGGCTGAGCATAATTAATCACCAACTTAACACTAAGGACCTCCTTGGAAGCTTAAAAAGGAATCCTATTGCCTGAGGCCAGAGGGGAGAAAAAAGAAAGGATTTGACCTAGGACTTATAAGGATAGCAGAGCCTGAGAGAAGACTGAATTCTCAACCCCAGGGAATCAGGGCCCTAAGACTTGGGTTGGGAAAATCTGGTTTGATAAACTAAAAGATATTGAACCCCCAGATTCTTCTGACCCTTCTGGGCTTGCAGAAGCAGCATACCCCTTCCTGTTAAAGCCTAATACTCCCCCATGCCCCCAACTCAACAACAGTGCAGAGGCCTCTGCCTCATGAGACCATATGCACCCCCTAGATCCAGCCTTCCTCCTTTCCTGGCCACTAGCTTAATAACTAGGGATAAGACATGACATAATCTGGTCAGAAAAGGGCTGGTCCTGCTAAGGAAATAAAGGGCCTGTACCCCAAAGGAGCTGTAGACTTAGCCAACTGTAGACTTAGCTTAGACTTGAGGAGCTGGGAGAGTTGGTACAGAGCTGCATTCTGAAGGCTGGATCAAGAGTGGCAAAACAAGGGAATGAGAAAGGTTTCTTGTTTTTTTTCATGGGAGCATTTTCCTCTTATTCGGGATTGAACCACATGACAAGGGCCCTGGAAGACAGTGCCAACACATCTGGGGTGACTCTCAGAAGCTTGGAGCAAGGAAAGGCCCACACTTAGAGAACTGCCATGGTAGACAGTGGGAGAGTGGACTGAGAGGCTCAGAGAGTGGGTGTGCTAGAGCAGAATCCCTGTGTAAGGCTGGAAACCCACCGCTGGCCCTTCTTTAAGAGGGCCAAAGGACCCCCCACCCACCCCTTCCCATTTACAAACAAGATAAGGACTATCATTATCACCAGTGTTATTGAGAAGCTCAGTGGTGGCTGTCCTCTGTAGGCTAGGGCTGATTGATCATAGGAGATTCCGTTACATAACTTCACTCCCTTATGGCAAATGGGGGCCGTAGGGTCCCCAAAAGAGAGAGGCCAGCTGGTGTCACTTAATCACAGAAGCAAGGTAGGCACAATTATCATGCGGTGTGCTTCCTGGTACAAAGATCTTTGAAGACTTGCTCTCAGACTGTGGTTAAATGACTACCTGTCAGGATCTGATAACCAGACAATAGGCTTAACACTCAGCTCTTCCTATCATCTCACACCTGTCAGAATGGCCACCATCAACAAATCATCAAACAACAAGTGCTGATGAGGGTGTGGAGAAAAGGGGACTCTAGCACACTGCTGGTGGGAATGCAGACTGGTGCAGCCACTATGGAAAACACTATGGTGTTCCCTCAAAAAATTAAAAATTGAACTGCCATTTGACCCAGTGATCTCACTTCTAGGAATATATCCTAAGAAGCCCAAAACACCAATCAGAAAGAATATATGTACCCCTATGTTCATAGCAGCACTATTTACTATTGCTAAGATCTGGAAACAACCCAAGTGTCCATCAGTAGATGAGTGGATAAAAAAAGCAGTGGTACATATACACAATGGAGTACTATACAGCTGTAAGAAAGAGAGATCTCTTATCCTTTGAGACAACATGGAGGGACCTGGAGAATATTATGCTAAGTGAAATAAGCCAGTCAAAGAAAGAAATAATACATGATCTCATTTATTTGTGGAATATAATGAACAAAATTGCTGATGAAAAAAATAGGCCCAGAGACATAGTAGTAGGGTACAGACTGACAAACCTCAGAAGAGGAGATGGAGGGGATGAAAGGGATAAACCAAAGAATTTATATGCATGTATGCGTAACCAATGGACATAGACAACAATGAGGTGGGGGGGGGGGGCGGTTGGGAAGAAGGTGTCAAAAGGGGAAAAAGGATAAACCTTTGTAACAAAAATAAATTAAAAAATATATATGTATATATGTATATATCTAAAACAAAACAACAAAAAACCTCTCAGCCCTTCCTAGCCCTTAAATTCCCTTCCTCCCCACTTCAGCAGGACATACAACTCTAGGCCTTTGCCAAGGTGGGGACCCCTACCTGGAGCACCATTATCTCCTGGCTGTGCAAGGATGGCTCTTCTTGGAGATGCAGCTTAGCA
Organism: Molossus molossus; assembly: GCF_014108415.1. Lineage (NCBI taxonomy): Eukaryota > Metazoa > Chordata > Mammalia > Chiroptera > Molossidae > Molossus > Molossus molossus. Next base: position 26,122,637 of record NW_023425403.1, on the reverse strand, counting down.
GTCAGCTTCTAGTGTTCCTGAGTCCTTATACACACTGGGATCCCAGCATTTATATACTGTGATGCAAAGAACTGCTTGCCTGTGTGTCTTCTTCTTCGGGGGTCAACATGGTGTTTATTCATGAGGAGGTAAATGCCACAAGAATAGAAGGTCCATGGGGTCAGGGATTCTTTTTCACTGCTGTGTCCCTGGAGCCTAGGACAGTGCTTGGCCCAGAGTGGGTGCTCAGTTAGCATTTGTTGAATGGACGTCCTTTGCAACCTTTCTGCCCTGGCACAGTGCCTGGCATGGGACAGGCACTCAGCTGTTGAAGGACGCTATTTGCAAGGCTAGAAGTGTTTGTGATCTTAAGTAATCCTTGCTAGTTAGTGGTGGAGTTTCAAATGCTGCATGTGAGGAGTAGTATTGATTCTGAGAAGTCCTTCTGAAGTCTTGCTAAATTATTCCACCTAGACACACACGCACATGCATGCACACTCCTCGATTCCCAGGCCCTCCCTTCAAATCCCTTTTGAAGATGGAAGCCCAAGGAAACTAGTTCTTGTAAAACTAGTTCTTGTAAAGCTATTTCCTTATTTTTCTACCCTAAGAGGATAAACCCTATTGAGATGAGCTGTTGGAGTCTGTGTCTCCATCTCACCTACCTCCCAGCCCTGGGCCCCCACCTCCAGGGCTGGCTCATCATCAGACGGAATTGTTCCCACAAAGACACAGAACTTGAGACTTAAATTGGATTTGCCTGTGGCTTTGTGCTTTTTGCATCCTCCCGCCTTTGTTTTGGATTTATCGCTTTATTCAGTTGTAGTCAATCATTCCCTCTCTGTCTTGCTCACCATAAACACAACCCCTTGCCAACAAAATTATGACTGTATTAAATGATTTTATTAAAGTAAACTGCAGATTGTACAGTGTAAACACAGGTGCTGCTCAAACTCCACACCCTCCAGCTCTGTCCAGACCAGCGCGGGGGCCGTAGAGAGAGGGAGGCTTCTGGGCCATGAGAAAGGGAGCTGCCTCCGGGAGTCTGAGGACGGGAGGTCATTTGGTTCAATCCTTCACCACAGAGATAAAGAAACAGAGGTCTGGGAGGTGAAGCCACTGGTCTCGGGTCACACACAGATGCCGAATGGCAGAGCCAGGATCAGATCTGGGGTCATTTGATATCTAAGATCCCTTCCACAACACCTCTCCTCTCCTCTCTTTTCCCAGGTTCAGTTTAGGCACATTTCACTGCAGCACAAACACTAGTGGAGGGAATGGGAGAATTTGAATAGTGTAATTTGTCCGAGGGTATATAAACACCATGGGTCTTAGTCTTTTTGTCCCATGGTTGGGGTACATGTGGAAAGCAGAACGAAGGACAGGTAGGACTTTCTGACTCCTATCCTGGCATGGGAGAGGTAGGAGGTTCCTACCTCCTAGGCTGGCTGTTTTGGGTATTGTTCTGAGAACAGGAATGGGGGAGTCCCTGGGAGGCAGACACAAAAAAGAAGGCCTTTCCTGGGATGAGGCCTTGGGGAAGCTGCCCAGCTCAGTGCCTGTGCTCAGGAAGGAGAACTTGTTCCTGCCATGGACTGGCTATTTTGGAAGGCTTGCAACCTTGTTTTTCCAAAGTGACCTGCACAAGGGCCATGCAGCTAGGCTTCCTTTGGTGTAGGCACAGAGTAAAGAAGAGTGAGACACACTTTTAGGGTAATTTCACCAGGACAATTATCCCAAATTATTTTCCATGACTAACTGTGAAAAGGCATTTTTCAAACAGGTGATTTATTACGTGGAGGGGCACTCTTAGAAGAGTAGATTCTAGAGACAGGACTATTTGGGACAATCCATTGATGATATCATTTCTCCATGGGGACAGTTCTTTCTTTTTCTTTTTCTTTTTCTCTTTCTTTTTCTTTCTCTTTCTCTTTTTCTTTCTCTTTCTCTTTCTCTTTCTCTTTCTCTTTCTCTTTCTCCTTCTCTTTTTCCTTCTCTTCTCTTCTCTTCTCTTCTCTTCTCTTCTCTTCTCTTCTCTTCTCTTCTCTTCTCTTCTCTTCTCCTTTCTTTTCTTTTTTCTTTTCTCAAGGGTACTAGCTTTTATAATCATCCATGTATTTACTCTTATAGAGATATTTATTTCCTTATAAGGCTTTGCCTTACTGCCCAGTGTCCTTTCATTCCAACCTGAAGGGCTCCCTTCATGCAGGGCAGGTTTAGTGGCAAAGAACCCTCTCAGCTTTGGTTTAGCTGGAAATGTCTTAATTTTGCCCTCAATTTTGAAGGACAGTTTTGCCAGATATAAGATTCTTAGTTGACAGCTTTTCTCTTTCAATGATTTGAATATATCAACCCACTGCCCTCTGGTGTTCAAGGTTTCTGAGGAGAAATCTCATTTGCAAAAATATAATGAAAGCTATCTTCCTCTTGTCTTTATAGATGTTACTAGTAAACTTCCTCATGTCTTATGCAACAGAACATTTTCTTATAGTATTGTGATATCAGTTAAGTTTTAGCATAATTTAAGGACCAATAAGAGTTTAAGGAAAAGGAATGAAATGTTTTAATGGTAGATACTATAAGGTTTTTAAAAGAAAAATTATTACAGATTTTCAAACTGTAAATGAAAAGGCCACTGAAGCCCTGGCCAGTTTTGCAGTTTTGCTCAGTGGTTAGAACATCAGCCTGCAGACTGAAGTGTTCGATTCCTGATCAAGGTCACATACCTGGGTTGCAGGTTTTTTTTTTTTTTATCCTCACCTGAGGACATTTTTTTTTTTTCCATTTATCTTCAGATAGAGTGGGAGGGAAGGGAGAGAGAGAGAGAGAGAGAGAGAGAGAGAGAAACATCTATGTGAAAGAGACACATCAACCGGCTGCCACCCACATAACCCCAACCGGAGCTGGGGACAAACTGCAATTGAGGTACGTGCCCTTAGCAGGAACTGAACCCAGGTTTCTTTGGACTGTGAGCTGATGCTCTAACCACTGAGCCAAACCAGCCAGGGCCTAGGTTGCAGGTTTGATCCCCAGCTCTAGTCGGGGTTGTGAGGGAGGCAACCAATCGATGTGTCTCTCTCACACTGATATTTCTCTCTTTGTCTCTCCCTTCTACTCTATCTAAAAATCAATGGAAAAATATCCTTGGGTGAGAATTAACAATAAATAAATAAAAAAAAAAAAAAAAATAAAAGAAAAGGCCACTGAAACAACCCACAGATATTAATTTCTCATAAAAGTAAATATGAATCTTTAATATATCACATAAACAAAAAGCTCCTTAAGATCCTTTTATGTTTTTATGAAAGTAAAGGGATCTTGAGAACAAAAAGTGAGAAAACCACTGTGGTTTATCCCATGATTGGGTTTGTTTCTCGCTCTGACATCACACAGCACCACTGTGGTGGAATTACAAACGACTTCTATCTAAGGCCCTGGCTGGGCTGAGGTTTTGTTCTTACAGCCCAGGAAGCTAATTTGTAGTGACCTGTTGGATTTGGACCTGTTAGCTTGTTTTCTCCTTTATTTTATTTTTTCTCTTTTCTTCACTCTTATTTTGTTTTTCTCATTTTTTAAACTAAATTTATTGGGGGTGATATTGGTTTGCAAAACCACACAGGTTTCAAGTGTACAATTCAATAAAACATCCTCTGCACACTGCGTCACGCGCCCATCGCCCCAGGCGAAGTCTCCTTCCCTCCCCATTTCCCTCTTCCTTGCCTGTCTCCAGCCTCTTTCCCGCTGGCGATCACCACACTGCTGTCTGTGTCTATATGTGTTTATATATATATATATATATATATATATATATATATATATATATATATATATATATATGTTTTTTGGTTAATCCCTTCACCATCTTTTTTTCTTCTTTTTGAATCCTCACCCAAGGATATGTTTTTATTGATTGTTTTTAGAGAGAGAGAGAGAAGCATCAATTGGTTGCCTCTTGTACACGCCCTGACTGGGGATTGAACCTGAAACCTAGGTATGTGCCCTGAGCAGGAATTAAACCTGCAACATTTCGGGGTACAGGATGATGCTCCAACCAACAGAGCCACCTGACCAGGGCCTTTCACCTTCTTTCTTTCATCCAGTCCCCCAACTCCCCTCCACTCTGACAGCTGTCAGTCTGTTCCGTGTATTCACGCCTCTGTTTCTTTTCCCCATTTTTCTTTTTTTAAATTTTCTTTTGCTTGGTTTTCTCATTTTTTCTTTTATCTTCTTTTTTTTCTATCATTATTATTATTATTTTTTATTTTATTTTATTTTTTATCCTCACCCGAGGACATTTTTCCACTTTTTGTTCAGATAGAGTGGGAGGGAGAGAGGAAGAGAGACAGAGAGAAACATCGACGTAAAAGGAACACATTGAGTGGCTGCCACCCACATGACCAGCCAGGGCCAGGGACAAACTGCAACCGAGGTACGTGCCCTTAGCGGGAACCGAACCCGGGTCTCTCAGGACTGCAGGCCGACACTCTAACCGCTGAGCCAAACGGGCCAGGGCTCTTCTTTTTTCTATTTTTATTTTAATTTTCTCAATTTTTTGGTTTTCTCAATTTTTCATTATTTTTTTATTATTTTCTTTGTTTTCCTCTTTAAATCTTTTAGTTAGTATTTTTAGTTAGCATTGTTAATGCAGTTAGTATACAGTTAGTGTCCTTGGTATACTTAGTATAGTTAGTCAGCATAGTATAGTTATTGTTTATTAGCATAGTTAGTAAGCATAGTTAGCATTAGTATTAGTTAGCATACTTAGAATGATGAACCTGGGGTTTGAGTGGGATCAGATCCAGGACTCATTAAGAAGCAAGAGGTACAACAGTGGGATGGCCATGTACCTCATCCTAAGCACTAAGAATCCCAGAGTGGAGTGCTGTGCCATTGTGGTAAGGCCCTTCTGTCCCATTGATCCAACCACTGTAGCCCCTCCCCAACTCAGGAGGTTCAGCCAGAGTTGTCCAGGCTCATCCAGGCAGATCAGCAGCCTGAGGACCAGGAGTCAGGGAAGAAGGCCAAAGAGCCTGCCTGCTCCCCAGCCAGCCTGGAGCTGAGGACTGCCACCCCGAGCCCAGCCCTGCGTCGTGGCCCTGGGGACGCCCCCTCCACCCACAGTGCAGCCGCAGCAGCAGAACCACAGAGGGAACCAGTCAGGGCCCGCAGTAGGTTCTTAGACTTTATTTTGAAAAAGCTCTGCCTGTAGGCTGTCCGAGACGTGGCATGGCAAACGGAACAGGGTAGAGCAGATTTAAGTTGTGGACAGCCCACGAGGGGCTACAACCAAAGACGCTGGGGAGGTCAGATGAAGCTCCTTGCATTTTAAATGCTGAACTCAAAGATGCGGAGCTCCAGGGAGCTCGGCCATGTGGTACAGGGAGATAGGTCAGAGGCTAGGGATAGGCCAGGTGGCAGTACAAGCAGTTTACACTTGATGTGCAAGGACTCCTTGCACAGGGTGAGAAGACATGGTCCAGTGGCCGATGGAAGTGTGCACTGCTGCGGCGTCCCCTGCACAGGATTCCCGTCAGGAGCGTGCCAGGCATCCCTGTGCCCCAAACACCTGGTGAGCTTGAGGACAGCCTGGAGCCCGGTGGAGGACACGAGGGGAGGCAGACCTACTACAGATCCACCACTGGGCCGAGGTGAAGCTTCAGAGACAAGGCTGTTTTTCCTGGGGCCCTTCTCCCCTTCCCTGCTCTGCTTCCTTCCATGTTTGTGGGAGGGGGATGGTTTTTATTAAAATACTTGGTTCTTCCAAATCTCATAGTAAAGTTGATGCATCAGAAAGATATTTTTGGGTACTCTTGGTTTGCGTCTTCCCCTGAACAGAACTGGGGCTGCGCCTCCTCCAGTCTGAGAAGCGTGCAGTGATACAGCACTTGGACTTACTTAGAGCAACCGGGAGCTCAGTGATGTCCACAGAAATCACCTCTCTCGACCCCTGGCTTTGTCACTTCCCTCCGCGCTGCTGTCATTCTCAGGTGAGTGTTCCCTTTATGAAGGCCACTGGGGTTCCTCAGCCTAAGCTTTCCCGCTCTTTGGGAACAAGCACACGCGCACACGTGTGTGCACACACATACACATGTGTATAAGTATCATCTATACCCATAGATTGTGTAGTCTTAGCACTGGCTGTTCCCCTCCCTTCTGTTGGCTGCTTGGCACGTCTGGGCCCCTGTGGTCAACAAATCCAACGTTTACCAAGCGGCTCAAAAGGTGACAGTTGCTATCGAAAGTTTTGATTTCTCCCTCATTTGGGTAAGTTTTGGTTCACAAGAGAAGCTGTTTTTGCTGAGCCGGGGCCGGCCTGCGAGAGGCAGGAACACAGGCCCATCTGTTGGAGATTGGAACATAAATAGACCCCTTTAAAAATAAATCTCTGCTTTTAACTCCGCAGATAAAAATATCTGAATAAAGGACAATTCTTAATCTCCACATTCTCCCCTGCTTGACTCAAGCATTTCTAAGTGGAGTTTTTTCCCTTCTCCTTTTACAGGTTTCATTTTGGCTTTGATTCTAGCGAGTTTACTGACAGATTACTTCATTTTAACTATATGGCTTTTCTGTCTAGTGGGAGGCATATTTCTAAGTATCATATTTATCAAAAGAGCTCTGCAAAACAAGGGCCAGAATTACTCTTTTGATGGTTCCCTCTCTAACTACAACCACAATAAATTTTGTGAGAAAGAATGCTCAACTGGGGACCTTTTATGTTAAAGCCGAGAACCGGGGTTCAGACATTGTCACTTGCAAACCTCCACCAGTTGGGCTGTTTTTCCCCTTCCTCCCCCCTCCCTGGGCAGAAATCTCACATCTGGTCTCACTTGCAAGGCTGGTCCTGGGCTCCCAGGGGCTCCATATTTCCCCCCCTATAACTTTAAATCAGAGGAGCATTTCAGTAAATCACAGGGAACACTTATTTATTGGACATAGTTTTGGGTCTCTTAAAGCATGGAAAATAAATTTAATGGAGCATTCAGAGCATTTCTCCAATCTTTTGAGGGATTACTTGGGGAATTTGTCAACTGTGCCAAGCCCAGCAGCCTGATCCAGAGAGATGGGAAGGAAATGATGGGAGAATCTTCGCAGAGCGCCCAGGTGGGTCCTAAATCACCCCAAGAAAGATTAATATAAGGGACCCAGTTGCCAGCCAGGTTGATTGGCAGCTTCGCCGTTTATTTAATAAACTATCATTTCAGCTGGAGGGTGACTTTAATCTGAATTACATTTTGTTTTTGTCATCCACTCTTTCCAAGTAATTTATGGAATACCGCAGAAGCTTCTTAACCTCAAACGGCAAAGCAGGGAGGCGAAGGTGCGAACTGGAGAGAGGAACAAAGGAAAACATTGAGTGACAAGCGAAGGGAACAGCTCCGGGGGTTGGTGACAATGCTGAGGTGACTGGAGAACAGGTTCGAGCAGACAGGTGGAGAGTGGGAAGGACCTGGGCACTCTGCCTCCGACTGCACAAGGTACACCCCTATTGAAATGCCGCCTTCCCGGGGTGTGGTGTGTGTTTCGGGGATGTTGGGGATCATGTTGGGAATGGCCCTGGTCTGAGGACACTTACAGGAGTGGGTTGTTCATAATCAAGAGTGAGACCAGGATTGTGAAGTTTGAATTTGCTGGAAGAATCAGAACTAATGAACGTGTGGAGAAAAGTCCCCGTGGGAAAGGCAGTCTTCCTGGTTGGGTGGGCGAGCCTCATTCTGGGTGCCCTTGAGTGTGACGTGAGGGTAGGGGGGCTGGTCCCTCTTCCCTGAGGGAAGTCAGTCAGGAGGAGGGTTTGGGGCTTGGCGTTCGGAGTAGGAGGGGTGTTTCTTTCGGAGAGGAAGATGGGAGGCTGGCTGCTGGTGGAACCTTCGGGAGACTGTGGGTCCCCTTGAGATGGGAGCCACTGGGAAAACAAAGGGTTTCTCAGGAGGCAGACAGGCCTTGTTTTTGGAGACACCGTAACAATGACATTATTGTGGCCATTATTAGTTTTAGCTGCAACAGCAGCCACACTCTTCGCCTGTGGGTCTCTACCTTCTGACTTGCCCTCCTCTCAGGCTCACTTAAGAGGAAAGGGGGCAGGCATTCTTGATTTTAGGTTAAAATGGGTAAACTAAGGCACAGGTTGGAATGTAAAAAGGAGCAAAGGTGGATGAAGATGATCAAGCGGCAGGGGTGTAGGGACGCAGCGGGGTGTGTGTGTGTGTGTGTCCCCGTCCAGCTTTCATGCCCTGAGGATCTTCAAGGGCTGGAGAAAATCCTGCTCCAGATGCTAGTTTTCTTGGAGTTTCTGAAATGTCCTGGGGAGAGAGGTTTCCTTCCACTTTCCCGTCCCCAGATATGACCTCTTAGTACCCCGAGGCAGCTTCTCCTCCCTCACATCTTCATTCTTTGCTTTTTCAGCCTGTGCATACCAGCCCTTGCCTGGAGCCTACTGGATAGTCATGGATGAGGGGCTGAGAGTGGGGGAACCCACGGGGGCGACTGAGGGGGTGGCTTCAGGGACAAGGAGGGTTGATGGGGAGGCAGGGTGACCTGAGCAGCAGGTGAACTCTGCACCGGTTACCATCCTCTCCAGACTCAAAGTACAGTCCACTGGGATCTCTATCTGTCCCCAGCCATCTGTGGGGTACATTTAGATGGGGTGTTAGGTGTGGGTATGGAGTTTGGAAAATTACAGGACTAGGCTTCACTGGTCAGCGAGGACCTTCATGTGACTTCTCATGGCCTTAGCATGCACGTTTCCTGACTACGTAAGACCCTCCGTGACCGGCTCCAGCCGTTTTCAACCTGATCCCTCCTCCTTCTCTCCATCTCTAAACTCCGGCTGCTCACAGTCCTGGAAACAAACCAGACTCAGGTCTGCCTTTTACATTTGCTTTTTGTGGACCTTTGATTCCTGTCCATCCATCCAGTTCTACACGTGCTTCAAAGTTGAGATCAAGTTTTATTTTCCCCTAGAACATGTCCCTGACCACTCCGCTTTCTCTAACCAGCTCCCAGTCCTCTTTATCATGTAATTAGATACTGTCTCACATCGCCCTGATTGATTCCTGTGTCCCTGACTGTGCGATCTCCTCACTGGTAAACGAGGAGTGTAGATGAATGACTTCTCTGGTCCTCTGAAGTTATAACAGTCTAGATTTCATGTCTGTGTGTCTTACCCCTTCATCTGGACTCTTAACTCCTCAAAAGCAGGGACAATATCTTTTCCTCCTACCAACTTCCTGAATATGCTAGCCCAGTGCGTGGCCTCTAGTGGCTGTTTCATAAGTACCTTTGTTTACCTAATCTTTTTTTGTCCTTTTCCTTACTGGAATGGAAGGAATAAGGAGTGGCTTTGGTGCCCTGGAAGGCTCATCTTATGGTCTGGCCTTAAGAGAAACTGTTTTGTAGTTTGTGGACATGGTAAGAATTGCGATGACCTCCCCACTCTCAATGAACTCTGCTGCAGGAATTTGCACTGGGGAGCTCTGGCCCGCACAGGGAAATGGCTTATTAAAGGGGGCCAGGGAGCCCCCACTGCAGCATATACATTCGTGGCAAAGTAGGGAAAAGGGCTCAGCTTGGTTCACACCTTGGTTGGCCACTCTCTACCCACGAGACTGGGGCCGTCATGTACCCTGCGTGAGTCCTGTTTGCACACCTCTCATATGGCAGTTGCAATACCTGCCCTGTTGTGGGAATAAAGGGATGAGACGTGAAAATGCCGAGGAGGTGTGAAATGCAGTTATTTGATATCTTCCCATAAAAAATCAAAAAGCAAAACATAAAAACAAAACATAAAAGGGGGGTATCAAAGGGTTTTCTCTCCCCCTCATTTACTACTAGACAAAGAACCACTTCTTGTCTCTGAATGAATAATATTCTGTAGAGATCCCCTCCTCCCAATCTCCACCAAAAAAAAAAAAAAAAAAAAAAAAAGGAATGGAAAGAAAAGAAAGTTCAGAAGTAAGAGGGAACAACCCGGTATATTCTGAAAGTTGACTCTGGGAAGAGAGGAAAACATGAGAAAACAAAAGCTGTCACTCACTGGCAAGCTACTTCCTCTGGGGAATAATCTCTGTGAAGAAAAACTAAAGATCTGAACGTTGCCTGGAGCAGGCGCAGAGATGATGGCTGTGGCTGGTAACCCAGGGGAGTCTGGGATGGGGGCTTCCTGCCCATTTGTGGGGATTTAGGAGATCCAAGGGGTTGTGCTGTTGGTTAGGAGTCTGCCTGCTGCTCCTGAGTGGACACTGTCTCCCCATGTCTCAGGGTCCCCGCAGCTCATTCCCCAGACCCACGCTTAGTCTCTCCCTCACACTCATGCCTGTCCCCCTGATCCTGACTACTTCCCTTCTCTTCCCACATCCATGCCTGTCAATTTTCATGCCATGAATCAGAAGTCAGAGGGCCCTCAAAGCTGGCAACTGGGCCTCCAGACTTCTAGAAACCTATTTGTGTGCAAACAGACAAAGGGCCCCCCTACCCCTCCCAACACACCATCACGGTTTTCCAAGATGATGATTGAGTTTTTCCCCTGTTCTGCTTGATATTTCTGCCAAAGCAAGAAAAATCCTCGTTGAAGTCTAGCAGGAAATCCAATAAAAATTCTTCAAAAGATGGGCTTGACATTGAAAAACAGCAAAATTATAAAATAGGCCTTAGAAAAGAGAGAGGAGAATTATTATATCTGGCACCAAGCAAAAGCCCCGAGACCCCGTCCAAATGAGCCATCACAGATTGAAAGTGTTTAGCTTCCCGTTGATTAAATATGGAGAAGGACCTAGGGCCTGCCAAGCCTCGGGGATCCAAAGTTTGTTTTCAGTCGGAATGTGTTTTCAGTCAATGGAAAAAATGGTCGGCCTGCGCTGGGCTATGTAACCGAGAAGCCCCAGGTTTGGGGTGAGTAATGGCTGTGAAGCAGAAAACCATGAGGGTTGTTAATCACCCCTCCCAGACCCCTGTAATTTAACTCAGAGACGCAGTTGACTTGGAAAGCTCCCCCATCTCCTTTCTTCCTTCTCTCTCAGTTCATTTTGCTCAAGGGAGAATAGATGAGTCCTTCTGATGCTTGTCTCTATATTTCAGTTGTTAAGACTCTTCACCCCCAAGACACCCCTCTCCCAGTCACGCCCCCATCGCCTGCTGCTCCGAACACCCTGGGATATAGAAACAGAGGGAGGAGACACATCCTCGTGGAGGGGCTTCTTCCAGGGAAATCTCTGCGTCCCGTGAGCTTGCTGGAATGGAGGCCTGGAAAAAATCTCTTCCTCACCATTGCCTTTCCAGGGCAGGCTGTTTCTCAGAGGTGTCCACTGACATTCTTCGAACAGGAGTATCTTATTCCAGCCTTAGAGTTTTCTTTTTCCTGGGCTCTCGTCTGCCCTACCACACCCCTTTACAATGAAGAGGAGAGGAAGTCTGTTTTTGGATGTCTTTAAAGTGCCCAGGAGTGAGGCTGAGAGAGAGGGAGGAAAGGGGGGGGAGAGGGAGAGAGAGAGGGAGGGAGGGCGGGAGGGAGGGAGAGGGGGCGCTGGTGGAGAGACTGTGTGGCTGGAGTTGCTGGAACTGTGAGGTAAGCCAAATCTCCTTTCCTGTCAAATGCAAACACCTTCCAGTTTCACACCCTGTGAGTAGCCTCAGGGGAGCAGGTGCTGGTGTATTTCGGATTCTGTTGCTTGCCCTCCCCCTGTACGGGCACTGCGTCCTTCATTGGCACCGTGGGTTTCATCAGCTCAGACCTCTACACAGTCACCTTTCCGGATAACTGCTCTTCATGAGTCCCTCTGCACTGAAGTCTGTGTAAAATCGCAGAGGACAGGCCTGGCCAAGACTTCTTTGGCGGCCGTGTGTTCCAGAATGGAGGCTGGCCTGAGCCACAGCCTCACCCAGAGGCCAGGCGGCTCGACACCTCTCTGTTGGGCACCCACATTTGGCTGCAGAAAGTCACTCCAACAAAATATTTTTTTGAGGACTAGGCAAATAAACGGAAGACGATGAGTACATAAATGGCTTTAAAATGAGGACGTGTAAGATGCTCACCGGTCTAGTGCACACAGGTTCTTTCGTGCGGACAGCGAATCTTGGCAGCTCAGCTGTGGAGGACACAAGCCCCGGCAAAGACCCGAATGGCCAATGAGGAAGGAGCAAAAACGGAGATGCTTTAGGGGGTTAGGTTGTCCCAAATTGCAGCTAAAGGAGTTCTGGGCAGGGAGAAAGTGAAATAGAAAGCTGTGGATAAGATGTGTGCGTGTGCGTGTGCGTGTGCGCGCGCACGTGTGTGTGTGTGTGTGCGTGTGTGCGTGTGTGTGTGTGTGTGTGTGTGTAGGGAAATGGAGAGATGCTTGCGATGCCACCGTTCTCAGGAGAGAGATCAAGGAGGTCATTACAAGAGCAAGAAGGAGGACAGAACAGGGTCAGAGCTGGTCCTCAGGTACCTCCAGAGGTACAAGCGTCTGCCTCCAGGTTGTTATAATCTTCCTCCTCCTCACCATGGCGCCACTTATCGCGTGACACAGCGTGCCATCATTCTGCTAAAAGCTTTCTATGGGACCTATTGTAGTCTTTCCAGCGACTCCCTGGGACATGCCTCATCGTCCTTCTTCACAACAAGGAATCTGAGATTCAGAGCCCGAAAGAGCACGAAGTCTGAAAGTGGCAGAGTTAGGATTTGAATCCAGGTCTTTCTCGCCTCCTGCCCTGAACCCGCAGAGGCAGGCTGGTGGGCAGGCTGTCCTTGGCGTTTTCCCAGGGCCCACACATTGGGAGAGGACCCAGTAGGGTCCACATCAAAGATGTCTCTTCACAAAGAGAAGAAAACCAGCAGCCCCATCAGGTGGGGAGTCTGCATTTCAAACAGCCCTGAGAGTTGCTGAGTGCCTCATGGGCAGCAGCAGGCCCAGGTTGAGAGGGTCAGTGGCAGGTCACTGTCACCATCAATCACCCACAAGCCTTTTGTCTGTAGAGGTGAGCAGGAGGGGGCTGGGTTGGGCACCAAGCAGAGAGGGTGAACCAATAGAATTTAAGGAATTCCGTTGGTGGCAGGAGACGGGAAGGAGCCTTTAGAATTTTAAGGGACAACATTGTGGTTTGGGAACTACCTTGGTTTGGAGAAAATGCGCTGTTCCTGGGTCCTGGAGGAACATTCTGGTAACAAGCTGGTACCTCCTGATGTTGAGTCAAGACTAGGTTTATTCTATATCCACCCAGTTTTGAATGGCACATCACCACAGTTCTAGAAGTTACCAGGATATACGTTACTGTATTTATATTCAGAGAAACTTACAGATGGGAGGAATATATACACGAAACATAATATATAATAGTTAGGGCGGCGCCACGTGGGCAGGCAGTTCTGGGGAGAGGGTAGGCTTGGGTGAGACGTGAGCCGGAGGCCTTCATGAGCAGAGCCCGAGGGCAAGGCTGACACCGGGGTTGGCTGGAGAGAGCGTGAGTCTGACTGTGGAGCGAGGCGATCATCAGGGAGCAGTAGGTGTGCAGGCTGTGGGCAGGCTGTGGGCTGGTGGGCCTTGACTGTGGTCTGTTCCCTCTGAGGAGGTAGGGTTCCTGGGCTGGGGTGGGGTGGGGGTGGGGGCTGGAGCTTAGAGCTCTCGCAGCATGAAGAACAAAGTATAGGGGACCTGAATTCCAGGCCCAGCTCTGCCTTTAGGCTTCGTATTCAAGGTTGCTCAGCCAATCCATCAGTATGGATTCCAGCTCTCTCAGTTTTCATGTAAAAGGATTAGGCTAGATGAACCCCTCTGGGTATAAAGTCTGTGGTTAAACCCACAGGGTATTTGAGGTGGATGGGGTACAAGAAACTGGAGGCAATGAAAAGTCAGAGGGAGAGAGAACAGACTAGAAGGGATCTTAGAGACCCCTCCCCCCTGCTGTTTCACAAGTGGGGAAGTAGAGGCACAGAACAGGTAAGCATTCTCCTCTAGCCACACAGCTCATTGCTGCAGATCCGAGGGGACAGTCTAGCCTCTGACCCTGTGGAGGGAGGTAGGGCAGGGAGGCTCAGCCTGGGTGCTACAGGCCTTCCTTCCTGCCCATCTGTCAGCACCGGCCAGGAGACTGTCCCCAGAGGACAGAGCTCAACAGAGCTCCCACCCTGGGTTCCAGGCCCCTCTCTGCCATGGCAAGGCCCTGACAATTTGGGAACAGTCTTACACGCTCATCTCTAAGATGGCCAGGGCAGTGCCTGCTCTTGGCTGTGAGCTGAAGCCATAGTGTGCAAGAGCCACCGGCAGGGGACATTGAAGTCTGAGGTGGGACCCAAGCCAGCAGCCAGTGTGGAAGCAGAGCCCCCAGGGCCTGGGCCCAGAGTCCTGTTCCCCTCACCTCCTGTGCTGGGGTGAAGGGGAGGTGTTCTGGTCTGAGCTGCAGGGCAGGGTGCAGGAGGCGAGGCTGTGGAGGGCTGAGCTGAGCCCCTGACACTTGAATGAACCTCCCTCCCAGGTTCTTATTAGCACTCCATGTCAAAGGAGTCTGGTAAAAGTTAACAGGCCTCCCTGCCTCGAGGAGATCAGAGGGACAACTGGAGCTTACTAGGGTCAGGGAGAGGTCATTGAAACCTGCTTGATCGGGCAGTCCCTGGGGCTGACCCTGGTCTAGGGGCCTGTCCTGCCCCCTCCCCTAAATCCAGAACCCAGGGTTCCTGCCAGCATGGCTGCCCTGAGCGCTCCTTTGTCTGAAGGCCCCTTGGAAGGTGTCTTAGGCCTTCCTTATAGCCCCCCCCCCCCCAAAGCTCACTGGCCCTGCACCTTCCCCAGCTCTGGGCACAAGTGTGTGTGCAGAGGGAGGAGATGCAGGGCAGTGAGCAGGGTGCTCTGTGCAAGAGCTGCCGGCTGATCTGGGCCTGGGCCGGGACTGGCCAGGTGTGACCCTGGTCCCTGACCCTCAGTAGCCCAGAGGGGGAGGAGATGAGGGTTGGGGTAGGGGGGAGGCTGTTGGCTAACATTTACCAGGACCTTTGAAGATGTAAATGCTTCCCCAGGCCCTGCTGGGATTGATGGGGTCAGAGTTCACAGGCATGGTCGCCTGCTTCTCCAAGTGGGCTGGAAATCTTGCAGACAGATGGGTTAGGGTCCCCAGTGATGGGACTTTCCCCAGAGGTGAGGTGCTCATGAGAAATGCTATTTTTGGGGTTCTCCTGGACCAGGTCCAGGGACTGGCAGTGTCTGACAGGGCTGTCTTTTTCAAATGCTCACATTTCTCTCGGGTATGGTTTCCAGAGTGTGTTTGGTCCCACCATCATGGGCAGATGTGGGAGACAACCGCCATGTCCTGCCCCTTCCTGATTTGTACTTTTTATTCTCCAAGTGCTGGATTGCCTGAGGTTTCCTGCTCACACTGTGCTCCTCACGGCTGTGCCCTTCTGGTAGTTGTTCCTCTGCAGGCGTGCCCTCCCACCTTCTCGCATGGCTCACTCGTTTACCCTCCGTGTCACCTCTTCCAGGAAGCCTCTGGGAATGGAATGTGCCCCTCTGCCTGGTTTTCCTGTAGCATCAAGGACTCAGTCAATCAGCTAATATTTCTATGGTATGTACCAGGCCTTGTTCTGTTGTTGTATGCATAAAACAGAACAAAACCCTCCTTCCCTCAGGGAATTTATATTCTAGAGGGCATTATAGTAAACAATTACATAGTACGATTTTAAATGCTTTACATGTGTTAAATTTAATCCTCAGCATCCCTATGAGTTAGGTCAATTATTATCCACAATTTACATGATATTACACAGCTGATAAAGGGCATATTTAATTTAATGCAATCCTTACAACAGCCTTATAAGATAGATGTTATTTTTCTCATTTTACAGACGAGGAGACTAAGACTTAGAGGGGCTCAGTGATTGGTCCAAGGTCATCCATCCATTAAGTATTAGTACCAAGCAGAATGGTGGTTAGCCTGCTTCCCTGTAATAATACTGCTCTGTGTTTCTGCACTGACGCAGAGTCTTTGTCTGTTGAAATGATCTGCTCATCTTCTGCACCATCCTGGGAGCTCCTCCAAGGCAGTGACCTTGGCTTATTTACATGTATCCTTTGAACTCCCGTTGTGATGGGCACTTCCTTGGCTTCTAACAAATACTGTTGATTGATTGATTGACAGCTGTACGTGGGAGGAGATGAGAATAGAGCAGCTAGTATTTATTACACACACTCTGTGCCGAGCAGTGCCTTGGTCCTTGCTCAGCACGAGCTCTTCTAGTCCTTACCACAGTCAGAGGAATCAGCTGTCGCTCCTCGGAGGCTGGCAGCGAGTATGAGCTAAAGAGGGGACTTGAATCACAGGTTTCTCTGACTCCGAAGCTCCATGTCCTGTCTTCCATGCCATAGGAGGCTGCTGGAAGGTGACCACCCGGGCTCTTGCTGTTTTGGCCCCCACGGGGCTGGGCGGCCTTGGGGACTGCAGGGGGCAGGCCTGCCGTGCAAGGCGCTGTAGCCACGACACGTGCAAAGGCATCTGGAGAAGTGGAGGCTTTGGTTCCAGGATTAGCCCCACCTGTTAAGATGTTTGAAGTAGTTACAGGGAGTGCTCGGCACACGAAGGTGTCCGGTGAGTTTTTACAGATTGTGGTGGAACCGTGCTCTGTCCGGAGAAGCAGCGGATTCAGACGAAAGCCGCCGTTAGCACAGGCACTCTGCCTCGGAAGGCGAGGGTTATGGCGGAACACACTTCAGCCTCCTGGCCTGGAGCAGGCATGGGCGAGTTCCTGCTCAGTGTCTGTTTGGTTCCTTTGTTCTGACATCTGTTTTTTCCCCCCTTTCCTAGTTAGGAGAACAGAAGTGAGTCTTCTGATTCATCTGCCCACGGGGCTTAGCAGACTGGCCAGCTGGGTACACGTACATGCAGAGGGGCATGCAAGGGATGGACGCAGGGTCACAGTGGAGCAGGAGACCAGAGCAAGCCTCGCGGGCCTCCCAGGTTCTCACTCTTGCATCAGGTGTCATGCGTGTCCAGAGCCCCGTCTCTCCCAGTAGACAGCCATGTCAGGTCCTCCCCTCCCCTTTGGTTAATCCCCTCTTTTGCTTGACTAAGAGTCAAAATGCAGGACTGCACCCACATGAACTAGCTCACTTAAATCACTGGCAGGTAATTTGATAGATGAATTGGCCGGCACCCACGGCGGGGATTTAGCAGCGCCTGAGCTGTGGAGACAGTGGGAAACAACCTTGAGTGACTGGTCAGCAGGCGGCCTCATGTCACCCGGGGGAAGCCCCGGCCTGAGCTCCACAGCGCGGATTGGAAGGCTGGGGTGTGCCAGGTGGATGGTTGACATTCGTCTCTGGGCCTCTTGTTCAAGAATGCAGGACCAACGCCCCTTGGTCCTCGCTCTGACTCCCATGGGGTTGGGTGTCTAACTGTTGAGGAGGCAATGAGCGACTGTGTCCCCACCAGCTTAGGTCTTATTTCCTCCAGCCCACCCAGGTAAGAACTCCAGCAAATGACCTCGTTGGTTGAGCTCACTTGTTTGTTGAGCTAACTCAGAGGGAACAAGGGTCTTTCAACAGAAGGGAGTGGTGTTATACAAATGGGTGTTTTATGGGCCATGTGCAGCAGCTGACCGCTGGTGGAAGGCTGGCCCATCTGCAAAGGGGTCTTTTGCAAAGGAGAAACTTCTAGGTCCTTTCATCATGATGGGGATTGTAGCTCGGACTTCAGATAAGCAGAACAAACAAGCCTCAGCGAAGTGGGAACTGGTTCTACCCCCTTTCTTTGCTTTTCTAAGTCATCAAAGCCAAGTTCCTAAAGCCTGACTGTCTCACGGTACTTTCTGATGGTTTCATTGTTTTGTTTATTGTGCTTACGACAAGTGCTAACAGACCGCTTTCAAAGTGTGTTGATATTTCGGTTGTTTTTGAATGGCCCTTCTGTTTTTCTGCATCTGGACAGCATTAGAATCTGGCCCCAGGGAACCACTGGGTTCCTATAAAAGTGTACCAGGTCCCCTTTTTGCCTAAAACATTGGCCATGGCAAGATCAGACACCCCATCTGGGCAGGAACAAACACCAAAAACTAGAGCAGAATCATGAGACTGTGTTCAGCAGCCAGGGCAGACAGGCCTGTGCTGGGCAGGGGCCAGGGAGCCTTGCCAGCTGGACCGTGGGCGTTCTTTCTGTCCATGGACATATTGTGATCTTCCCGTGGGAGGACTCTACCTAGCAGAGTGCCTGGCACAGGATGACGCCACTAAAAGCTGGTCATCGACAAATTCCCTCTTTCTTTGTCTTCTCTCAGGTTGCCTGGTCAACCACCAGCATGGCATCTGAATAGGGGTATCCCAGAGACTGGTTAAAGAACAAGAGCGGGAGGAGGGAGAGGATGTAGTCCAGGGGAGGACCAAGAGAGGCAGGGCAGCCCCGGGGAGGGGTGCATTGCAGCTTCTGACCTGCTTCCCTTCACAGCTCTCTTGGGAGTTCTTTCTTTACATTGCACAATGGGAAAGGGTGGGGTGAAGTGTCCTCCTAAAACTCATCTGGGGTTTTCAAGGCCCACTCCTGCCCTGTCCCAGCCCCATGCTTTGCACACACGGCAGTAGAACTGGCTTCCTCCAGGCTGAGAGCATCTCAGGGTCTAGACCGGGCTCAGATGCTGTGAGTTACACATACAATCTCACTTTATAAGTTTAGCACAAACTCTGATTCATTTTTTCAAGACCTTCTCTGTCTTTCTCCTGTCAAGTTGGATGAGATTTTCTTTAGCTCGTGGACCTTACCGGCGTGTAAACGGCCCTCTCCGTTTAGTTTCAGGAATCACAGGGCCCCTTTCCCTGAACTCCACGTAGCAGCACTGTGGCATGATTTGAGAGGGCCCTTGCCTTTACCCCTAGATTTAGCGGGCCCCCTGAGCTTGCTCTCAGAGTCAAATGAGATGGAGATTCAGGGGGTTGACAGTGAGCTTTGGTGCCTCTCTACTGCAGTCAGAGGGGTCTAGACAGTCCAGAGGACAGAAAAAGTTAGCTGTTATTTGGTGCTCAAACAGAACCAGGGGGAGGACCTACGGTGTGTTCCTGCATATAAACCTGTTGGGGTGGGATTGGGGGCCACATGATCTGATTGGCTGGTGATGACTGATCTCTACACATTAGGCTTCAAAGTTTCTGACTCCTTTACAGTGACTCCCTAGCATTTCCTCTAGGTACACACTGTCTTGTTAACAATCCCCATTTAAGCCAATTGTCCCACTCTAGAAATTTTTCCTTAAAGTTTTATCATTCTTTGAATTGTGTATGTCACTGCACTTACTTTAGTTCATCTGGGACACCCGATAAAGCATTCAGTGGTGCCATTTGGTTCCTCAGGAGTGGCACTGCCCCCTGGTTCTGGCAAGGAGACAAAGGGCCAGGCACATCCCAATGGGCTGGGCTGCTTGGCCTTGAGAAGTGGAACATGCCCTCCAAAAGGCATGGATATTCTATACGGACACTCCTGTTTCTAATGCGATTCTTTAGGTAGGTGAGATAGGCAGCTGTGGTTTTCTGTGTGCCACAAAGTGTGTGTGTGTGTGTGTGTAAATGCTTGTCATTTTGAAAAATTTTAAACTTTACGTAGCAGTTTCTTTCTCACCAGGGTCTCTGCTTGTGTGAAACTTTAATTTTATAGCTTTGGCTGTTAATTCATCATGGGCACTACCATCGATAAATATTTATTGAGCTTTCACTGAGTGCAGCATATTGAAATAAGAACTATATATTTGACTCAAGAGGAGTCAGTAGCAGATGAGGGTAGGTTTGGGGAGGGGCGGGGGAAACAGTCATTGAAGTCTCTTGCAACCCCGAGATTTTATGACTCGATCACTAGCTAAAGCGACAGGGTCCCTTGACACACATTGGGCAGTCAGCTACGAGAGGTGCGCGGGCCATCATGAAGGTGGTCACCTTCAGAAACCTCACCCCTTGCTGGCAGCACACATCTCAAGCCTTATGTCGACCTTGGGATTTAGGGCTGCAAAGGGATGAGTGACTCTTCCTGACCTTTCCCATGGTGCCCTGTAGAAGTAAATATTTGATTTTGGAATTTAAAAGGAACATACACCTTGGAGAAGTTTGGAGCCTGTTCATGTTTTGGCAGGAGAGGACCAGTCCCCTTTGTGCAGGCATAGCAATCACAGCCTGGAGGGCCCACTTGGGCTGGAGGAAGGCTGCGGGGGCAGGGCTGTGTGCCTCTCATGGAACCCTAGTTAATCAGGCAGCGACAGTACGCCTGCCATCGCAGTGACTCAGGCCTCGGGGGTTTTCTCCAACATTATGAAGATGAACACGGCTCTGAGAATTCCCTTCAGACCTGGGCTTCGTGCTAATTGCCTCTATATTTATGGGAAGATGGGCAGACGACGGTGGGAGCCTCTGGAGTGAAGTGGGTGTGCCTGGCAGAGCGACCCGGGCTCTTGTTGGAATCGTGGAATGGTAGATTCGAGCCTTAAGGGGTCAAGACATTCCTGTTGTCAAGTGGGCAAGCTATTGTTATTCATTATTATTGCTATTACTAGGATTCCCTTTGTACAAAAGAGAAGGCGAAACAGAAACCAGAAGTGGTTACATGCCCAGGGTATCGCTACCAGAGAGGAGACTCCGTAGAGTCAAAGTAAACAGAAGCGATGGAGTGCACGTCAGCTGTCTCCCAGTTCAGTGTTTCTGCTGTGT
This sequence comes from Molossus molossus, assembly GCF_014108415.1. NCBI lineage: Eukaryota > Metazoa > Chordata > Mammalia > Chiroptera > Molossidae > Molossus > Molossus molossus. The sequence goes on along the minus strand of NW_023425403.1, from coordinate 26,102,022 downwards.
GGAGGCTGGGGGTGCAATGGGGTGGGGCAGGCGACCCAGCAGACCTGAGCCTCTCTTCCTGGTAAAAGATGATGTTCAGTGTCTCATGAGCTGCTTTTCCCTTCAGGTTAAAGCATTAAACTGTAACGGTTAGGTACTGGGAGTATCGCCTGGTCCACATACACTGCTGCTTTGACTGTGGGCCAGTTACTGGCCTCTCCAAGCCTCAGCTGGTTTTTAATCTGTAGAGTGAAGATAATAGTGGTAACTATCTCATAGGATTGTTGTGGGAAGTAAATGAAATAATACATACGAGACCTGCATCATGACTAGAGTACAGTTCGTGGTTAATAACGGTTAGGTGTCACTACAGGGAGGTGGTTACTGGCTAAGGATGCAGGCTCAGAGCGGAGCCTAAGCCCAGAGAGGTTAAGTGATTTGCCAGGTCGCACAGCTGGTAAGGAACACAGTTCAGTCCTCTTTCCAGACCCCTCCACACTGGCTCCTTTGATCTGGGGATTGAGATGGGGCTCCCCAGGCACCAGTGCTGGTCGTGGGAGGTGCCCATCTTGGGGTTAGGGCGATGGGACTTCCTGGTCTCCCTGGATGACCACCTGGTGAGGAGCAATGCCCTGGAGGCCCTCCAGGGGACTGTTCCTTGCCTCCCTCCAGAGCTGGCTCTGGGCTAAGCCTGAGCAGCTGCCCCCTCTACCCACAATCCAGTGGGGGCAGTTGCCTCCAGGCAGAGCGGAAGCTACACGGCCCAGGCAGGGTGGGGGTGCCCCGGCGCCCTGCGGATCTCAGCGTGGCTTTCTGTCAAGCCTCTGTTGGTGCCTGGTTCCCCCACAAGGCCATTATGTACTGGGAGAATTAATCATGCCGTTAGGTAAGCATTATGGCACTTTTATGGCAGCTTTGAAGCTAATCTGTCACTAATGCCTGCTGGATTATCATGATTTCTTGCAGTTGTGATTCATTAACTCGAGGCCTAATAGTAATTCTATTAAACATCTTCCACCACCATTTGCCCCAACACGTCTCCACTCTCTGGTTCTATTGTGGCACGACTGGCAGCCTGTGTGGTCTGCAAAGAGGAGCCCCGACTGGAGGGACAGGTCCCCCCGCTAGCCAGGAAATGCCCAACAATATTCCGTCCTCTGCCCAAGCCCAGAACACGTCTCCTTCCGTTCCAGCTGGACTTTTCAGCCGATTTCCACTTTTCTCCCCGAGGAGGCCCCAGTGCCGTTCCTGAAAGGCCCATCACGGTGTCAGAGCCCAGACAGCAGAGGCGAAGACGGACGCGTCTCAGAGTGAGATGGGCCCCCCACAACTCCGCAGGTACTGGCCGACCTGCGGGACCCACCCGCGGCCGACGTGGGCCCGGGGCAGACAGAAAGGGGAACACTGCTCAAGAAATCTGGTCACACACGGTCTTTCCCTTCCCCTTCTTGCTCAAAGCAAACAAAACTCACGGCTGAGGAGGCAGGCGGAGGGGACAGGAAGCCGTGGTGGCACACCATTGACTGCTGGGCCTGCCAGCATTAATAACATTCCTCGGTGAGGTTTTTCAGAAAGAAATGGTTCTCTGAGGCTGGCTGTTCCCTGGAAAGGTCAGCTTCGGGGCATGGCTTGACGGATGGGCTGTGAGCAGGCAAGAAAAAGAAAGCTGGAGAAAGGGGCTGCTGGGGGCGGGCGGGGAGGAAGCGGGTGGCGGGCCAGAGCACAGGCTGGGTCCTGGTGCCAGCATCTTGCCCTCCTTCTGCACCATCCATCAAGCCCAGCACTGATATCTCAACAATTTGTAATGCCCCCACCCCCTCCAACCTGCCCAAGTGCGCACCAGCGCTGACCCTTCTCGCCTCATTCAGGCCTCTGCTGCCGCTCAGTGATGGATGGCCTCTGCTCCCCCACCCCCGGGCGCGCCTCACCACAGCTGGGGAAACACCGGCAGGTAGAGGGGGTCAAACCCGGGGCAGTCGGAGTGACCTCGTCATCCAGGCCCAGGGACCCTGTGTTCCCAGTGGCAGCAGGTGATGCTGGGGATAGAGAAATAGAACTGAGACAGGAAGCATGGAGATAATTCCAACTCGATACGGAGGAAAGGGGCGGGGGAACCAAACCCCAAAACCCTCTCTGCATGCTGAGGTCTTCCAAGACTTCTAAAAATCTCCAACGTGGTGTGATGTCTTCCGAGCACAGCTACAACATTGCCTGCTCCACTCCATCTGTGTTTTCTCACGCCTGTGCGCTTTAAGAACCACTGAAATGGAAAACAAGTTAAAAAATGCAGAGATGTATATATAGGGAGACGGAGAAAGGGGACAGGACTCTGCAGCCTGTACTCACTTCCTTTTTTCCTTTTGCCAGTGTTTGTTGTAGGAAAGAGTGTATGAAAACAAACTTTAGGCGACTGGAGTAAATATTCTCAACACATCAGCCGAGGAGAAAGTCAGGATCCCATGTTTCCATCCTTCCTCCTTCTGGGTGGAGCCCGGAGGAGAAGGCAGGATCTCTGCCCGGTTTCCCACGTGTAGGTGGTACCTCCTGTTTCTTGTCGTGGATGAAATGGGTTCTTCCGGCGGAGGCTTGCAAATTGCAGTAAGGAGTGGACTGGCCAGCTGGCCCAGCGATGCCCAGCGGCATTGAGAAACCCTCTCTGAGGGCTTAGAGGCATTTTCTAAACAGGAAGTGAAGAGTAGTCCAGACATGGTGTGTGTGTGTGTGTGTGTGTGTGTGTGTGTGGTGCTGTGCCTTATGCAGAGGGGCCAGGTAAGAATTCAGTTCAGCATCAGTGAACTCATCCTTGGCCTTCAGGGCTGGGGACCCCCCCTTTCTGACACCCCTGCAGCCTGGCCCAGACACCCTAGACAACTTCCTCTTGGAACCTTCAGAGATGGACTAGGAGGGTCCAGGAGATCGTCCAGGCCAGGGAGTCTGCGGACTGTGGAGTTTTGAGCGAGTTGCCCAGAGAACAGAGTAGAAGGGGTGTTAGGGAGATGAAGGGGTGAGGGTGCGAGGCCAAGAGAGACAGGTTGACGCCAGGCAATGGGGGAAACAGAAATTGCTAAGCAGGTGGAAGGAGAGAGGACGGGAAAGAGGAGCGCGGAGAGAAAGATCCAAGAGATGGATGGTCAGGGGACAGGAGTCAGCAGGGAAAGAGAGGGAGAGGAAATTTAATGAGGGCAACTTGAAGGCCAGCTTTAAGCAACAGCTGGCGGGGGGCCGGGTTTGATCTCCTTGTGAGTCAGGCGGTTTGATTAATCGTGGCCTGTGGAGGAGGATGGACACCTGGCCCTGCTGCTGAGTTCTTTGATCTCCCAATTTCTCAGGGCCTGGGAGGGGAGCTGTGGGAGTGTGGGCGCTCAGGGCCCTGGAAGGCCTCCCCGGCTCCCTGCAAAGGAAGTGCAGTGGCCCTCGGAGATGCCCGGAGAATCTGGAAGGGCCGGGGCCTGGCGCTGTGCGGCCCTGTGAACAAAGTCCCCGGAGGAGCGTCGGCTGAGGGGATGCGGAATGAGGAGGCCGAGGAGGCCGTTGAAGGGGAAGGTTCGCCTATATCTTGGGGATGCTTCTGTGGTGGGGGCCCCCCATCCACTTTCTCTGCAAGGGAATGGCTGAGCTGTTAGGAACCAGGCTGGGAGGAACCATTTGCACAAACTTGTGTTGGCTGTGGCCCTAGGACACGCCGACTGAGTCGGGAGCCAGCGCTTCCGGCTGAGAGGGGGAGGGGACTGGGTTCCCTGGAACTGCCTTTATTTTATGCATGTTGGATGGAAATGGATTTGAGAAAAGAAAGCGACATATTGCCAAAAAAGAAAAAAAAAAAGAACTCAAGAAGAAGGAAAAAAGGAATTAAAACCCTAATGCCCTTAAAAAAGAAAACTAGAAAAAAAAAAAGTCATATATTATGTCTTTGGACCCATTCCATTGGTGTTCTGCCAATTTCAAATAATAGTGTAACTTGATTAAGAAACTTTACAGGATTTAAAGTTGTTGGCTTTTCTGACTCCTCTCTGAGACTTCTCCGTAAGTCACTGTCTACACGAGGCTAATTTGTCCCCAGATTCCTTAATCTTCTGCAAGCTGGGGAGTGGCGTTTATAACTCGGTAGCCATATTCGAAGTGTTCGCGATTTCTTTGACTCTGACTCCACCCAGAATTTTGGGGTGACTTAAAACATTACCCTGTAAACGTCCCGCTGTTGAAATACTGTGTGTGTGTGTCTGTATGTGTGAGTGTGTCTGTGAGTGTGTGCTTGTGTGTAAACTCATCAAGTCTCACCTGCTCCTGCTTTCCTTTCTGGCTCGCTCCTGCCCATCGCCGCCCCCAGGCTCGGACAGGGGCGCACCGGGCACACCAGGCGTTCAGCTAGCACACGGGACATGATAGTTAGGGCTCCAACACTCTGGTGCCCAGCAACAAAGGCGATTCCAGAAGAGCATGAAGACAACCTTTTCTGCTGGGCTCAGAGCTTTGACCGAGTGACATGGGCATGGCCTGGAAGGTGGCTGTGTGCGGGGCGGCGTGCAGGGCCCTGGCCTTGCCCCCCATGGCCCGGCTCCACGACGCAGTCACTCTCTGTGTGACTTTGGGCCTGCCGCTTCATATCCCTAGAACTTCAGTTTCTTCATCTATAAAATGGGATAAGGAAAATATACTTGCCTCAGAGGCTTGTGGTGAGGATTAAATGCATTAGTAGATGCGAAAGCACCCTGCAAACGATGAAGCCTTCAATTAACAGCAGGCATTAGAATTACTGCTCAGATTACAGAAACCCGGGTCTCTTTAAACACTCGTGTTGACAGCAGGGATGTTTTAATTTCAAACAGGGTTTGCTCACGGAGGGTATGAGAAAATGGGATGCCATGTTCCCTGCTCCCTCCCTGGGGCACCTGCTCTCCTATAATTATTATTTACTAATAAGTATGTTGTGTTCATAAATGTCCCATTAAATCCAGCTGAAATCCTTCACCCGGCTGGCCTGGCTTTTCTGGATACGACTAGGCAGGAGCTGCTGGAAGCTCCCTCAGGGTGGCGGGGCTCTGGGTCTGGGGGCTGCTGCACCTGGCCTCCCTGGGAGGGCACTGCCAGTCTGACCCGCAGGTCCCTGCTGTGGTGGCAGCACGCTCACGTCTGTGTTCTTCCCTCTTCAGCGTGTTGTGCTTTCTGTGAGAGGAACATTGCATGTCTCAAGCCCAGGCTCCCTGGAGCTCGTGGCGGTTTTTCCCTGCTAGTCAGTGGTCCTCCGATGTAGGGAGATTGCTGCCGCTGATACGCTGAATGCTTGGTACCTGGAGCCTAGGCTCTGACGTGAGACCTAGGGATGTGGGACAAGCCATTGTCAAGGTGGGGAGGGCAGTGGGGGTTGTGGGGAGGATAAAGAAGTCTTCTATTAAACTCAATGGCTGGTACGTAGGAGACGCTCAGGAGGTGATTATTCTTATAGGTCGGTGGTCTCAATACCCAGATGATATTAATGTGTAGTCAGGGTTAAGAAGTACTAGTGCTAATCATTTGGGGAATCTCATTAAAATGCCGAGTCTGAGTCAGTAAGTGTGGGTCAGGGAACCGGAGCACGGCAGTGCCCGTGCAGGGGCCACACTTTGGGTGGGAAGGTTCCTTTCTTTCCTAGTCCTTAGAGCTTGGTACACCCGGCCATGGCCATGGATGGAAGATCTGGGGAGCAGGGGGAGGTGAACACGCTAGAAACCTGAAAGAGGGCTTGCTTAAGGGTGTTCCTGCGAGGTGCCAGTCTGAAATCTGCAGTCCTTCCCCCCCCCCCCCCACACACACCCTCCTTCTGGATCCAATCTTGAATACCTATATAAATAGCAACCAGAAGAGGTTTTCTAATATTTCACTATTTTTCCCCAGTTTCCTAGTTTATCCTGTGAAGACAACCAAGTGAATAAATACATTTGCCACAGAACATTAAGGGTCCAGGCCAAGAGTTTAAATACCTATTTGTAATACTCAGCTGGAAAAGTAATCCCTAACCTTGACTTGTAGTCAGCCCGGAGACCCTCACATGGCCACATGCAATCCCCATAGGTGAGTATGGAAAGAGAGCCAATCCCAGGAAGGCTGCAAGTAAACAGTTACTAATACTGGTTCATGAACCAGGAAATGCATCTGTGAGAGGGAGCTGGAACTGATCATGGAACAAGGGGCTTCTGAGTAATGGGAGAGGGTCTTCCAGACAGCATTCAGCCTGGAAGGTTTTCCCCCGCTAATGACCGGCATGTATATACACTGCTGCCTTCTCTTGACACAGTCGCAGGTGTTTGGGGAGGCAAGCATGTTTGCAGAGGACATTGACAGAGGAGGTTTTCCACGGGGTAGTATCATGCTTACACCATATTTCATGAATTTATGGCATCATGAATAGAAAAAGGAAAAACCGGAGTATGCAGTTGACGAAGCTTCTTCATGATAGAGTGGACGCTGGACAATTGAGAGTCCTCTGCAGTTGGACAATTGGCTGAGACCCAAGAAGGGATGAGTTGACACAGAGCGACCCGGGGTCACCTGCGCGGCATGCCAGATTTGTTCAGCAGAGATGACGGTTGGGACTGCAATGGAAGAAGAAAGCCCTGGCCTGACCTGTGTTGGAGGATTTCACGAGTCCAAGAACCAGCATTTTGCCATTTGGCTAAGGAAGGGTAGTTGACACCAGAACCACAGGGTAGCCATGCCTATATTTTTTATTGGACTGTTCAGATGAGCTTACGTTAACTGTTCAGCAAAGAGTGTAGAGTGTTTCTCTAGGTTAGAGTCTTTTCTCCGTGCCTTTTTATTGTTTCTGTAAAGCCAGGTGTTGTTGAAGACAGCTGTCACGACAAGATGAACCCGGCTGCCCATCATTGTTGAGACCCTGACGTATTGGCAGTCAGGTAAATAGTCCTGTTACTGAAATCTTGCACAGAGCTTGTTCTTGCTTTGAGGTGTCACCCATTGCCAGAAAACCGAAGGATGAGCCCCGTGCAAGGTCAGTGGGCTAGCCCAAGCACATCTGCCTCGAAGAAGTCTGGGGCCTGTTTGCATGCAGAAACTGACATGTGCCATTCCGGAAATCTTATTTTATTGCTTCTTTCCCCTCCAACCACCCCCTTCTCTGCCACCTCCTCTTTCGTTCCTCCGGAATCCTCGTCCCAGATGTGACTTTCTCTGTTTCCCTTGGCTGGGAATTTGCCGTTTTCCCATAAACCAGTTGGGTTGCCTGTTAGAGAAACCAAAAAACTCCAACTTTCTGGGAAGACATCTAATTAAATTCCCAACGAGGGAAGAGGAAAGCCCCCTCTGTACAGACATAGAACCTCATAATACATAATCATCCGGCAGAGAAAGTGCTCAGGATCAGCCTAGTGAACCGGTAACGTGGTGTTCTGTTTCTTAATGTCCTCTGCAAAGAAGCTGGCCCTGGGTTTAAAATAGCCCTCTGGTAAAAGCAACTATTTAAAGAGTACTGGGGTCTGAGAAATGCAAAACAAAGTGTTGTTGATTAAAAACACATGGTTTGTTCTCGAGACGCGAGTAGCCAGCAAAATCGAATGTGACAGTGTTTTGGCTTTTTCTATCCCACAAGACATGATGGTGATTTATTAGAGTGATGTCAGCTGTGGTTAAAAAAAGTTTGCTGTGTTGTCTTAATAAAAAGAGGCTTTACCTTGGAGCTGTCAAACTCCTTCTCTCCTCTGGCCGGAGGCAGCGGCTGCTAGGCCCTTGGCCCTCCTGCGGGGCTTCTCCCCGAGAGGCACATCCCTGCCTTGGGGAAGTTCACGAGGTCACAGGGCACAGAGTGCTCCCTGATGGTCCGGAGGGAGCGGCAGCCTGCTCTTGGTTTGCTCACGGCATGGAGAGTGCAGACACTGTACCCGGCTTGGATTTGGAGCATGTCCTGACCTGGATGGGTGGCGGGGCCTTTGGTTGGAGGGAACCCCATGGAAGGCCCGTGGGATTCCCCAGGTAACCTGGGCAGAGGGTTGATAATCAGCAGGGTAGGTAACTGGGCTGTTAGCTAAACACGAGCATTTCTTAGTTGAAGCTCTTTGGAATAGAACCCCTCAGACAACTTTAAATAGATAGAATTTATTGCAACCAACCTCACGAACATCTTAGAAGAGATGGGCCATCTGGGGAACGCGGTGGGCAGCCAGGACCAAAGTGGCTTCCTCTACCTTCACAGAGACCTGTGTCTCAGATCCGTCTTTCTCTCTGTCTCTGTTCCTCCTTCTCTGAGGGGTTTTCTCGGGGGAGATTCTTTGTTTTCATTTCTTCACGGAGGCATTGGCGTGCATCAGCTGTGCCCCGTGCTACATGGCCACATTTTCGTCCAGGCACCATCACCTTCCCCACTTTGTCTCGTCGTCTCAATTCCAAGTTCCTGGGAGAGAAAATCCAGTTGGTGTAACTTGAGTCATGTCTATCTCTGGTCCAGTGGCCGCAGCTCCGGAGCTGGGGGAGGTGGTGTGGCTCAAGGAGAGCCACTCTGAGCGGGCGGGGCAGGGAGGCAATATCAGGGATCAGCTACAGAGAGGGGCTGTGCTGGTTACTAGCGCAGATGAAGAAAGTGAATGACAGGTGTGTGTTTCTGTCATAAAGACCAGGGACCTTCTGAGAGTGGGAACTGGTACCGCGCTTCTGAATGCCCTTCTTTCTTCATTCACAGGAAGTGTAACCATCACAGTGGGAAGACAAAATCCCAGCAGACACTTTAAATCTTTTCTGGCAACACACCCAAGAAGTGAGAAGATGACATTATTATTTTTTAAGTTAGTATATGGATTTTTTCCCTAACTATAGAAGAAACACATAGATGACCGTAGAAAACAGAAAACACAAAGGTGGAAGGAAAAAGCACCCTAATCCAAGATAACTGCTGTTAACATATTGGTGTATCTCCTTCTATTCCTTTTTCTTTAAGCGGTAGCCCGAGGCTATGTGAACGAGCTGGGCTTCAGATCTATCTTTTGACTCTAATTATATGTCTTCAGACTCTTACAATTTTAGGATTGCTTTAAATTTATTCTCATAATTTCCTCGAAGCACACAGGGGTGGTTTTTCTTTACCGTTTTACCTTTTCCTGTGGATGGCGGCTCAAACAGAATCAGTATTGCCAGGACCTCTGTACTACCACCCCATTTTGGGGCAAGTCACTACTGTAGCCACCCCATGCCCCTCCAACCACCCAGTAGCTGTTTAACTGTTTCCTGTCCTGAATTCTTCCCCGCCCTTCCTGGGGGGATCTTTCTAGAAGCCATGTTAAAGGTGGGAGGTCCTTGAATGGCTCTACTTTGCATTTGGAGAGGAGACACAATCTGTAGGAGGCCCCTCTGGCCGGGTCGTTCACCATTTCCAGCCTCGCACGATCCTTCCAGCTCTCGGCCTGTCAGTCACATTCCTGCTTCGGGCCTTCGCAGACGCTGTTCCTGCCGTTCGGAAGAACTACGCTCTGCCCCTCTGCCGGCGTCTAGACTCAGCCTCCAGTCTCCACTGCTTCCTCAGACAGGCCTTTCCTGCCTGTGGCCCAGCGCAGTCCCTCAACATCCCTTTAATTTTTCTTCATTACGATAATCAGCTTGCAGTTGTGCATTTCGTTGTTTGGTTATTACATAACGTCTGTCTCCCAGATCGATGTGCATGGTCCCAAGGCAGAACACATCTGTTTGGGTGCACGCTGTGTTCTACTCCCGCTGTCATGCCCCTGGCCACCACCTCCCCACCCTGGGACAGTGCCTGCCATCGATTAGATGCTCAATCAATGCTTGTGAACGAATGAGTGAATCCAGGGCTTGTCTGGGACAAGTGTGTAAGTGAAGGGTCACCACATTGTAGCACATTGGATTTGGAGGTCTAGGGAGAGAACACGGTTGTCACCAAACCCTTGGTGAGAGCAGCTTTCACACGTGCACTCGTTTGTAAGTGCCCCAGAGGTGCCCGGGACACTGTGGTTTGTGACCCTGGCGAGGCCTGAGTTTGCCGTGTGCCTGCTGGGATGCTGGCGCATTTGCCAGCTTTCTGGGCTGGTGCAAGGGGGTGCTTTTTAGTGAGGTGTCTACAGCTCAGTGTGGCTGTGCCCCTCTCTGCATCCCACATTCTGCGGGAAAAGTTTATTCTAGAGCCTCTGACAGCCGCCAAGCTTCCTGGGATTGAACACCTCCCTGGTGCATTGCTCTCTGCCTCTGAATCAGCCTGCAGACTGCTCTGACTGTTACAGAAATCTTGCCTAAGTTAAAGACAGAGTTTGCCTCCTTAGAATCTTTAACTATTGATTGCCTTCTGGAGAGGTTTCGCCTCTGGAGAAACATCACATTCATACTGAACACGGGCATGGCATACCAGGTAGAGATCCAGGCACTGGGTGCAGACAGCTGGAGAAGACACACGGAGGAGCTCAGCTGCAGAACACCAATGCAATTCATGATGTACTCTCACACAATTACCTTAATTCATCACAACAGCCCTATGGTGTGCCTGTTATTGAGCCCATTTCACAGTTGAGGTGATGGAGGCTTGAAGAGCGTATATGACTTGTCTAAAATCCCCTAGTTTGCATGTGAGAGGCTACAGCCCAGTCTCAAGGCTTTTGACAATCCAGTGTTCATGTTTACTACCAGAGCCGAAAGTCTGATAGTGTTTCGCTTCATGCAGCCCTGAGTACATTCGAGGGTAGATAACCTACTTCCATAATTATCTCTTCTCCTGGGTAAACTTGATCTCCAAGAGTGGGATGATAGCCAGTAGGTCTTCCTTGGACTCATGACATGGCGATACCCTTGCCAGATGTGGACGGTCCTGGCTACTGTACACTTCCATCTGCAACCAGGAGGCTCAGCTGGAAAACTAGCTTCTGAGAAGGGATTCGGGCAGTTATTCTCCCTGGGCAGTGAAGCTGGTCGCTAAGCCTGGGACCTTTATTCTAGGGCAACTCAGGAGGTGATTTCCCAGCAAGCATTTACAGTGAAACACGATAGATGTGCAGGTTTCCAGGGCGAGATGTCTGACACTTGGGGCATCTTTTTAACGACATTCCTGTTAGGGCACCATTGACTTAAACAGTTTATGTTACAAGATACTCCTGACCACCTTAGAAATTTCATTACACCTACAGACAGATCCATTAGATTTTTGGCTCAACATGTAAGGGAAAAAATTCTGTCTCTTTGTAGCGTTCACTCACTGATCTTGAGGCTGGGAAGCACAGACGCAGTTCCTCTCCCACGTGGCAGGTGGGCACACATGAAGCGCAGGGAGTCCCAGGCTGAGCGCAGGCCTGGGCAGGCGAGTCTGAGCAGGCCCGGGGGGCTGGCGGGTGGGCATGCTCGGGGCCTGTTTGCATCAGAGACTGTGGAGCCTCCTGGGAAGGAGCTCATGTTGGAGGAAGGAGCCAGGCACAAGCCGCTGACCTGGTGACCAGGCTTGGTTTGCAGTAGGTGGGAGTGGTTCTCAGCCTGGCTTACTGTCCACCTCACAACTGGGTTTGGCTCACAACTCAGCCCCACACTGGACTTCTTTAGAAGACCTGTGGAGAGTAGAAAGGATATACACAAAAATGGAAAGAATGGTTTAAACTAACATGTGGTTATCTTTGGGGAAACAGCATTGGAACTTGTCTTCAGAGAAAAACATCCCATGGAAGAGAGGCTCTCTCCTGTGCACGGCGAGAAACCCTGCAGTTCTTTGGCCTAGGGGGCCTCTGGCACCTTGTGGGGGCAGGGACAGGAGCACGCAGCAGAGGGGACAGACTGGCATCCTGGTCGTGGGCCTGGAGCAGGTTAAGAACAAAATGGCGGGTGACGAGAAAACTGCGTGTGTCTTGAGCATATATGAGGCACCCCCTTAGGTACTCCAGATGCTGAAAATTATGAAGGGGGCTCACCAGGAGGGAGCCAGTGAAAGTGAGGTCGCTTTTACTGACGTGGTTGTTTATAAATGGGCCTTAGGCCTGGGAGGACTGTCATGGGCTCCACCTGCCAGCTCCTCTTGTCCTGGTCAAACGTCCCGGTGTCCTCGGTCATTTTTCAGAACCCACAGCTCTGAGCCTCCTGCTGTTCACATTGTTCCCTTTGGAACCACTCCGTGCTGTGAGAACCCAGACTTCTTGCTCTAAGAATCTTAAGAGATTCTAGAATTAATACGGTCTAACATTCTGGTTTTGACTCCATGACATGAAGGCTCCCAGAGGCGTAAAGTGGCTTGTCTCAACTCGATGTGCCCAGGCAGCGGAGGACAAGGCCTCTCCGTTGAGGTCGCACATGGAGGGCTGAGAGCGGCCCACATAGCCAGTGGAGTTGCTTAGATGTCAGGAATGGGATGGAAGAACAGCAGTCTAGGAATCTTTCTTTGTCTTTTGCCGGGACTACACCAATGCTCTGAGTTGGCCTGCAAGTATCAGAGTTCATAGACAGCCTGCCTTTGTTCTAGAGTGGCCCATCTGTGGTCAGGGTGAGCAAGTAGATTTTGCTTCCGGGCCAAGTCTAATGGGCTCAGGGTGACTGCTGGAAGGATTGTGTCGAGACTGGATCTGAGGCAGAAATGAGAGCTGTGATCACAGAAGTGTCTCTTGTCAACCCAGCAGGGAGGAGGGTGAGGGGAGTTCTGGGCACTGTGGAAGGCAGAGTGATGGTTCCCTCGGGATGTTCCTGGAACCGTGAATGTGTTTTGTTACGTGGCAAGGGGAAATTACGGTTGCATGTGGACTGACCTTGGGTTGGGGAGATTATGCTTGACTTTAAGAACCATTTGGATTTGTGATCCCCAGGAGTATAAAATAAATCTGTGATATTTTAAGACACTAAATTTGCAATATTTTGTTAAGCAGTAACAAACAATGAACAAACACAAAATGAGTACAGGTCTCTGTAATTTTCCACCCATGACTCATCAGGGAAACTTTTCTTACATTTGACATGGAGTTTTTATTCAGTTGCTCCAGTCCTTTCTTTTGGACACCAGGAACAGGATCACTAAGGTTCTTTTATTTCAATCCTCACCCAAGGATATTTTTCCATTTATCTTCAGACAGAGTGGGAGGGAGTGAGGGGGGGAGAGAGGAGAGAGAGAGACATTGATGTGAGAGAGACACATCAACTGGCTGCCTTGTACATGCCCTTGACCAAAATCGAACCCGCAACTCGTTGATTCATGGGCCGACGCTCTAACCACTGAGCAAAACCGGCCAGGGCAGATCTCTAAGGTTCTTAAGGCTCCAGAAAGCTGTCCCTTATGAGAGGCTAAAAAGCACCACCATTATGAAACCTTTAAAGGGGAATCACATGGGGTTTGTGATGTTTCTATAAACTCGAAGAAGTTAGGTGAGAAACAGGCAGGCTCAGTGCTGGGCAGCATGGCGATGGGGCAGAGCGTTGGACTAGGATCCCTGACACTGGCCCTCACTGTTCTCAGCCATGACGTGAGCCTCGATGACTTCAGGAGGTCTGTTTGCTATTCTCCCATTTTAACTACTCAGAAACAACGCTGGAGAAACGAACACCAACTGAGTATCTTCTAAATACCCACCATTTTAGTTCTATAATGTCATTTGTGTTCACAACAGCTGAGTGAGGTGGTCATGTCACGTGAGACCCCATGTTACAGATGAGGACACAGAGGCTCAGAGGGGTGAAACTGTCTCCCAAGTCATCGGCCAGGGAGCCGAGGAGCTGCGAATCAAGTCCCGACGTCAGAAGCCCATGGTTTCTCCGTGAACCAGGCATCTCCCAGGAAAGCTTCCTGCTGTCCTTTTGAGAAGGACTCTGGCCCTGGATTACTCTGAGGACACAATCCAGGGGCCACAGCCGTAGGAGTGATGTCCTCGGGGTGAAACGCGGGCATGCTGGAAGGCCCACTGTGAAACAAGAACAATCATTCTATAACACACGTCTGTAATTTTGTTTCTTTTCCTGGCGCGACTAGGAACCCGTTGTGCGATGTTGAGTAAGCCCCTTTATTTCACTGGGCCTCCACTTCCTGGCCTGTGGAATGGGGAGGATGGGCTGGAATCAACATTTTCTAACCATCTCCTTTCTGAATTAATGACACATGTGCTAAGGAGATTTTGTTGAGTATTAGTTGTTGCAATTTATATTACAAAAGCAATTGTATTTACTTATTTATATTAAATGGATTGGGGTGACATTGGTTAATAGGATCATATAGGTTTCAGGTGTGGATTTCTGTGATACAAGATCTGTGTATTGCACTGTGTGCCCACTACCCAAAGTGAAACCTTCTTCCATCACCATATATTAGCACCCCCCTCACCATCCTTCCCCCATTAAAACATTTTAAAAAAAAATTGATTTTAGAGAGAGAGAGAGAGAGAGAGAGAGGAAGGGAGAGGGAGAGAGAGAGATAGAAACATTAATGAGAGAGAACATCAATTGGCCACCCCCTGCATGCCCCCCATTGGGGATCAGGCCCACAACCTGGGCAAGTGCCCTGACTGGGAATTGAACCAGCAGTCTCTTGGTGCTTGGGTTGATGCTCAACCACTGAGCCATACTAACCGGGTCCATTTAAAAATGTTTGAAGTTAATCATAAAATTACACATTCCTCTCTGCCTCTACTTCCTTTCCAGGCCCTACGACCTCTCTCCGCCCTGCCGTCTTGCTGCAGTTAAGAATGCCTCTCTGTGGTGGTTCAGAATTTTGCTCTCGGTGTAAGGTTATTGAAGTCAGAGGATACATATATATATATTCTGGAGGAGAAGAGCAGACAGTCTTTCTCTGTTGCCCATCTCTCTTCCTGGAAGCTCCCCGCCCCATTTTTCTCTGCCTGGAACGTTTATCTCCCCGCGCCCCCCGTAGGCTACCCCTTGACTCCCCGTCTTCCCAGCAGCAGGCGGGCGGCCCTCCTGCAGGCCGTCTCTCAGCGCCATTGCGAGTGTGCTTATCTTTTATTTCTGGCGTGTGCTGTAACACAAGAGTGATCTCGACTTCGAAGATTATCACCTCTCATCTTTTATTCTCCCTTTTCTCCTCTCCTTTTTCCTCCTGCAAGATGATAAAATTACCAGACAAGCCCTCCCATCCTCCCGGCCTGGTCAGACCTCAGACATATTTACTTCTCTGGTAAACAGCTCTAATCTCCCCAACCGGACTTTATCACAGTTAACGGAGTTAAATTCTCCTGGTCTAATCCCCTATGTGCTGTGGTTTTTTTTGAGTCTAAAGCTTTTGACATCTTTTGATATAGTATGACAACTCTGGGCCACTGGATATGATTAGGCATCAGGCAAAGAGGGTTCAATTTGACCGCAGTAGAAAAGAAGGACCTCTCTGCAAACAGCTTTGAGTGGAAAAAATACACGGACAAGCACATGTATCGAGCACATATGAGGAAAGGAGGAGGAGTACATGGGTGTTTTGCAGGCTCAGGTCATGCAAATCCTTGGTGGACAGTCAGTAACATGAGACTAATTGAATTAACCCCACGGCTGTGGCCTTCTGCGTTGTCCCTAACCACGCACCGCGGTGGCCAGGGAAAGACAAGGGAAGCCAATGGCACGATGCCTGAACTTGGAGGGCATATCATTTCCAGTGGGAGCAACAAGACGTGCTTGAACCTCTAGAAAACAATACAAGGGCAGATGAGGACCAGAGACTAAATCAGACTTGGCTCAAATTATAAAAAATTCTGGGTTTGTGGGGAATGGTTAGAGGAGGGAAGATCCATAAAGTTTGACAGAAAGGTGCCTGACCACCTGGAGACAGGAGAGAGCTGGGGAGAGTGGAGAGGCCCCGTGTGGTTAGGTGGTGGGGGTGTCGGTGGGGGCTGCCGACCAACATTCCAAGTATTGCCAGCAGCAGGGACCAAGGCTTGGGAGTAGGAGGGAGCCTGGTGTGTGTCACATCCAGCGAGGACAGTTCTTTATGCCCAAAGGACACTGTGACTGCTGTAGAAGTGCCAGATTCATGCTCGGAAGCGTTTCTTGTTTCTGCGTATATATGCTGTGTGTTGGCTTTTCTTTCTTGTCGACCTTCCAGTCACTCCTAAATTCAGTTCCTGTTCTCTGCCTCTCCCTGCCTGCCAGTGCCACCCATGCTCTCAGCCAAGCAGTGACATTTTCCCCAAGCACAGCCTGTGCATTTTTAAAGCCTGAGATGAGCTCTGGGGTTTGACTCCTCCTGCCACCCTCCCCATGTGTGCGCGTGCGCGTGCTCATGTGTGTGTGTGTGTGTGTGTGTGTGTGTGTGTGTGTGTGTGTGGGTTTGGCCTTGAATCCCCATTAAAAAGAAAAAGAGAGTAAATTTCCAGGGTCAACGATTGAGAGGCAATTTGCACAGACCAGTAAAATGCCTTACCGTCCCCACTGCAGCCTGCACTTTGATGGCGGCAGATTCATCAGCAAGTTCGTTTTCTCTCTGAGAGCAGCCTGAGCACTCGGGTTAAGCTTCTTCCACCCATTCCCCTGCTGGAGGAAAGACAGGGCCCCAGGCCCCTCTCCGTAGGTCCCATCTCCCTTCCAGCTGAACAGCATCGCCCTGCAGAGCCTTGGGAAGTGTTCTCACGTTTTCCTCTTCTTGTGTCTCCCTCCTCCCAGCAGCTATGCCTGCTGGGGTCTCCGCTGGGCAGGGATAGGGAACAGCTACCCAGTCCAAGCTGAACCTGGTACTTGCTCCCAAGGGTCAGATGCACTTCACCAGCTGCAGGAAGATTTCCAGGCCACACTTGGCACCTGTCCTTAACGTGCTCCTTGCAGCTCCTCCACTGCCGGCCTGGGCTCTTCACTGCTAGAGGCCTCTACCTTGTCCTTAAAAACCATCACACTCCATCTCCAGGTTTGCCCCATGCAAACGTGCCTTGCAGCAATTTGTTAGAGAGAGAGAGAGAGAGAGAGAGAGAGAGAGAGAGAGAGAGAGAATCAATGAATGCATCAATGAAAATAAAATCAAGGGTAGGGTGTTTGCTTTAGATACTTGCCACTGAAATACCAGCCCCTTCTCCCCTGCAAAAAGTTTATCTCTTCATCTCTTTTCCAATTGATCATTTGGGGGGGGGATTGAGGCTGCCCCACTTTGCTCTGAGTGCTTATTAAGCTATCAGACAGTAATATTCACGGTGGATTGAAGATTTCTAGCAGCTGGTAGGATCTGAGTCTGATAGGGCTGTGTGAGAATTGAAGAAAACATTGGCAGTCTTGTTGGGGGGCACTCTGAGCTGCCCCAGCTCTGACCTTCTAGGTGACCAAAGCAAAGCAGGGAGGGCATAGTGGGACGGAGAAGGAGGAGCCGGGGCACTGAAGGTGGATGTGACCATACCTCCACCTGTGAGCACTACCTGCTTCCCTTCCTCTCTCCACAATGTCCTTCCATAGAGTGGACTTGGGCCCAGGCTAGTGGGGTGAGAGGGCAGTGTTCTGGGAAGGGCCCTGATTCTGCTGGGACCAGCCAGTCTGTCAGAGGGTCGAGTCCCCTGTCCCCAGGTCGGGAGAAGAAGGCAGCTCCTCTTCCCAAGGGAGGTTCATCACATCTTACTCTTTGCTGTGGTTGCCTGGCCTGCCTTTGGAATTCCAGACCCTGGTTTGGAGATGCCCCATCTGAAGCGAGTCATGACAGGATTCCTCACCTGATACATTTGTATTAATTCAGGTGAAACAAACGTAAGAATTTTAAGAGTATAAACAGTGAATACTGAAATATTGTATATTGCCATTGAAATGAGCAAGAAATCAAGTAGAAGGACATTCATGGGGCAGCTATTATATCCAAAGCTTTAGACATAACATTGCCCAGCAGGGGCCTGTTAATAAAAACAACAATAAAAATACTGATAGATATCATTCATTGAGTGCCTTTTAGGTGCCAGGCATTGTCTCATGTAATCCTGACAATAAACCTTTTATCTCCAACTGATAGTCAAAGAAACACTTAAAAAGGCTGAGTAACTCACCCAAAGCTACACAGCTAGTTAAGGGCAAGGCTGGGATGAAGACGTAGCTCCAGGGCCAGATCCCCAACCAGGAAACATGTGAACATAGGAACTGAGCGTGTCAACAGAGACCAGTGTGCAACTAGGTGCTCAGGTCTCTGTTTCCGACAATACACCTTACAGGGGGTGGTAGAGAGAAGGTCTGTGGAAGCTCAAGGGGTGACAGAATTTTCTGGAAGGAGTTGAGGCTTGATCTGCCTTTGGGTATGTGAAGAGGTGAGCACAAGGCATTTCAGGGTGGATTAAGGGATGTGAGTGAGTATGGGGTGTGTGAGGGTCGGTGAGGAGAGGAAGAAGAGAGTGAGGCTTGGTTTGGGGAAGCCCTGGGGCTAAGGTAGAGGTTATGTGGTTATATGCTAGGTCCCCACTCACTCTCTGTGAATTTAGGCAAACTACAGAGCCCTTCTCAGCCCCAGCTCCTCATCAGTGAAGCAGGGACAGTGATAGGACTTGCTTTACCTCTTTGTGGTGAGGATTGTGAGATAATCCATGCAAGGTACTTAGCACAGTGTCGGCCACATGCGAGTCGCTCCATAAATGTCATCTGCAGTTGAACATGCCCTTTCCTCACTCCTGGGTTTTTGTGTTATCTTAACTCTTTTCCCTTCTTCAGTGTCCTCCAGCCGCTGAACCCTCCAGCCCAGGTGACTCTATGTCCATGACATCTGTTGTTTCTTTTTCCTTTCTCACTGCTCCTACCTGATTATAGGTCCCTGTCATGACCTGCCTAAATCATTGCAAAAGACTCCCACTAGTTTCCGGCCTCCAGTCTTTCTCCACATCCATCTACCTGGGGCCTGAACATGAGGCGATCCTCCTAACAACTGCTCCCTTTATCTTCCTTGCTCAAAACCCACCAGTGACTCACTCTTGCCTTGGAGAGTAAATCCAGACTTCTTAGCTGAATCACCCACAACCACCATTTCGATTTCTTTGCCTCTGTTTCTCAACATGGTTCCTGCTATTGCTCCCCAACACGCTCGGGTCTTCCTTGTCAAGGAGTCTCCGTCCCTGTTTCTTCCTCCAGGAACACTGTGTACCTTCCCCTGTCCATCTAGCCAAGCACTGATGTTCAAGGCTGGCTCACCTGAAACCCACCTCCTGCGTGAAGTTGCTCCTGAGCAGTCCGGCTCATGAGATCTCGTTTTCTGCAGTGGACAACCCTTATGTTCTCTTCGCGCCTTGCTCCTTTAACCCAAAGTTGTCTTGCTAATGATACACACTCATAAAAAACAAAATGTTTCCCCAGAGGGGCTGCAAATTCTCAAGGGAAGTCCACTTCACTGTCTCTTCTGTCCCTGTGGTTCCCAGCATAGGGCGGGGCTGAGCATCTAGGAGGCACTCAATACATTTTTACTAATTTTGTTGAATGAAAGTGGTATGAGAATGGAAGGTGGGATAGAAGAACCTCTTTTCTAGTAAAGAAAAGGTGATTCCTGTGACCTAGCCAAGCTGTGTCTCAGGTTGGCCAGTCATTTATGGCCCTGGAAACCAGCAGTCTCTTTCTCTTTGTGCCTCCTTTGGGGAAATCCTCACGTTCCAGCCTTGCTTTCTGCCCTTAGAAGCTTCTCTCTGTCCACATCTCTTCTCTTGATCTTCCTGCTAGACCTCAGAGCCCTTGCAGAAGGCAAGTTGGGGTGGGGTTGGTGCTTAGATAGAAGTCTTGTCTCTGGTACTCCACCCAAGGCCCTGCTGGTGGTTCACAATTGGTTGGGAGCGCTTGTTTAATGTCTGAACAGATGAGTCTAGAGTGTATGAATGAAGAATGGTACACAGTGGAATACAATGGATAGTATATCGTTAAAGCCTTTAACAGGGATGTGTGGCCATTTGTTGTAACCTTAATGACAATTACAGCAATAATGGAGATAATCTGAGCACGAATGATGGTGGGACAGCAGAGCAACCTATTCTCGTCCTGGGACTTGGGGTTGCAAGCCAGGCTTTCAGTTTTTTTGGGTTTGTGTTTCATTCCCAGCTGGCAAGTTGCCTCCCTCTGATTCAAAAGGGGGAAGCAGAATCCTTCACTCGGGGATCTTGGGGACGTCAAACTGCTCCTTACGCAACAGTCTCCTAATGAGTTAAGTGTAAATGAATCAGAAGCAGATGGATTGGATTGTTCTGGAAATACACCCGAGGTTTAAAAATTAAGGGAAAAAACATTTTGGCAAAAGGCATTTTGGGGTTTGCCAAGACCCAGAACATTTGAAAAACAGTTCAAGATTTTTTTCCTTTTTCTTTTCTTTTCTCTTTGGTTGCAAAACCCAAAATGTTGCCTGGAGGCAGTAGAAAGAGATGGGCCTTCGTTCTCCTTTCAGACTGACGTTCCTCCTGCTGTGTGGGTAATGGACCCCAGACAGGAGGCAATGGACTAGAGAATTGCACCAGGGACTGATGGAGTCGGGGCAAAGCACCCTGCCTCCATCTGCAGGGGAAGGCGGCCCCTTGGGTCTGCAGCTCCCACACTGGGCCTCAGCCTGCAGGGCCTGCTTGGGGCTGCCACCTATGCCTTGCGATGTGCCTGCCTTTCATAAGACTTGACTCACCTCATTATATAAGGGAAACGGTCTCCAATTTGCTAGGCGAGAAACTTTGGAGGTTAGCAAACACTAATCCAATAAAATATAAAGTGAAATGTTTATTCTAGAAAAAACTCTTTAAACAATTTTTGTTATTAGTCACATTTGGCATAGTTGAGCCTTCCCTGGAGGGATCGTCTTGCTGAGGGAAAAGGAAAACAGCAACTGTCTCAGAGGAAAACTCAACCCAGCAGTTTCTAAATCTGCTGCTGGCTTGCTGTGTGACTGCACCCAAGATGCTGAACCTCTCTGTGCTTCGCTTTCCCAATAACCATCGCTAAAGGTTTTCTCTGATTAAATGCAGATATATGAATCAAATAAACCGGGGGCTAATTTATGCTAGATAATGCAAGGTGATGATGTGGGAGCATTAGCTGTCTTTGGTATGTGTAACACACAGTCACTTATCGAATTTCAGTGAAATTTTCTCTGTTTCCCTCTTTTCCCCCATGCAGCTACCTGTAAGGCCTGAGTCACCTGCCTGCCTCTCAGGATGCTGTGCTTGGTAAGCCTGGCCATTCCTCGGGCTGTGACTGGGAGGGGGTAGCTCTGTGAGCTGGGGTCCCATCATAGGATTTCTTTTCTTTCTTTTTTTTTTTTTTATCCTCACCTGAGGATATTTTTCCATTTTTTGTACAGATAGAATGGGAGGGAGAGAGAGTAAGGGAGAGAGAGTGAGAAACATCGACGTGAAGAGACACATCGAGTGGCTGCCACCCGCATGACCAACCAGGGCCGGGGACAAACTGCAACCGAAGTACGTGCCCTTAGCGGGAACCGAACCCGGGTCTCTCTGGACCGCAGGCCGACACTCTAACCGCTGAGCCAAACTGGTCAGGGCCCATCATAGGATTTCTAATTGCTGTCCTCATTTATGGCTCTGCCACAACCCTGTCTGGGAAAAGCAATGTTGGTGCTTCCCTTGGAGTTGCTCTTCCTGTTTTCTCCCGTCCTCAGGCTGGTCCACCAGCTTTGCCTGCTTCTAACCAGGGAGGGTGAGGCCCCAGAGCTCAGGGAGGTGAGAGGTGAGGGGACGCAGCTCAAGCTGGGGGCGCCATGGGCAGAGCGGAGCAGAGCGGGACTCAACTCCGTGCCCCCTGGAAGGCCCAGTTTATTTCTTCGTTTATTCCTCTGTCAGCTGTGCTCCTGCTGGACTGTGACCTGATCCCCCAGCCTACAGTCTGGGAACCACCAGAAGGTGCATAACTGTTTACAGCTTATAAAGAACTTTCACATATATAATCTCATGATGCCTCTTCTCAAAAATCTACAGAAGATGCAGGGACCTTCACGTCACCTGGTCACTGTCTCGTTCACTGAGAAGACGTTCTTACGGGTGCCCAGCCACCGGTGGCGGGGCTGGTTCTGGTGCCTCCGTCACGTCCCATGCTTTCTTTTCATACTGGAACTCACTGGGTTCCAGATCAGGATCTATTTTGTTCTGTGTCATCTTGTTTCCATCACCCCACACAGACCGTGACCTCCTTTGGGACAAACTCATATTTCACACTTCTCCGTAACTCACATGGTACAGGGCAGAGAACCTTGTACACGGACTCTGCCAAACAAATTGCTAATTGACAGGGGAAAATATAAAATTGGGCAGAACAAGGGGCAACCCCAGTTCATGGAGGACCAGATCAGCATTGCATTCCCAGACATGAAAGACAGCTGCTCTGGTCTCTGAGATCATTTCCAATGGTCACATCCCCAGTTGTCCTCCCTCCCCTTGGTCTTGACCCAGCCTCACTGTCATCCGTTGTTGCATCATTGTCCTTATTATTGCCACTCTCACACATCAAGCTCCTCGAGTGGGCCAGGAAGTATAAAGGAAGGTGTTAGCTTGTAGATAGTGTTCCAGCCACATCAATACTCAGCAGGAGCTTGAGCACTGGAGAGAGGAAGCATCCCACGTGGGGAAGGGGGGGAAGGACCACCTGGGCTACTACAGCCTGAAGTGCTGCGTTTGGCCTCTGACTTGCTGGGTGACCTCAGCTCCCTGCCTCTAGCTGATGGTGAGAACAATGATGCTCTCTGTCCTGACCACTTGCTTCTTAACCATATGAGCAAGAGGGCAAATGAGATCGCATTTTGAACTCCCAGGAGGAAAGGCACTAACAATGACAAGGATTACATGGAGGTTTTGGCTGGTGGAGGCTGCCACCAGCCAGAAAACAGCGCAGCCCTCAGGCAGCTGGGAGCCACTTGTAGGAGCAGGGAGCAGTGCAGCCTCCTCTCTGACTTCGGGGTGGGGAGGTCAGGGAAGGACAGAGAACCACTGTGCTTGGATCTCCTAGGTGTATGGGAATCTCCAGGAGGCCGCCCTGTCCCCTGCTCTGTGAATTCTGGCTTCTCCACTGCTAACATGATGGTTCAGGGCAGAAGTGAAAGTGTCAGAGGCAGGAAGGAAAGGGAAGATAGAAATAAAATAAAAAGGTAGCCACACGTAAAGTTTTCTTTCACCTTAGTGCCCTCTCCTGTCCCAACATTGACATCCTTAAAACAAAAACCCCACAGCAAAGCTCGGCATGGAGGCCAGACCTCAGGCTCCGGGTCAAGGCGAGGGCAGCAGGGGAAGCGATTCAGCAGGAGGAAGAGAGCACCCAGAGGCCGGGCCGCGGCAGGGCGTGGGCAGCTGCCTCCGCCCTCCTTGCCCTGGAGCGGGGGCGCCGCGGCGTGATTGATGGGCTCCAGCTCCAACGGGAAGTCCAGGTTCCAGCCAGACAGCCTGAGAGGTAGGAGAGACGCTTCTCACATCTGCAGCAACACTAACAATTAAACACATACAATTTGTTAGTTTACAAATAGAACTGTTACTTGTTACTCAGAGTATTAACAATCTCCTTTTCGATTAAAAAAATTTTTTTTATAATTTTTAATTTTTCCCCCCCCGTAACGCCCGTGAAAGACGTTTGTTTCAGTTGCCAACATTTCTGCAGAACTAATGTGGGTGGATTGTGACAGATATAATTTCTCCATCCTACAGTTTCATCAACTTGAGTTCTGTTAAACTATACCCGCTGGGCTTAGCTCCTTTTAAAGTTTCCGCTTTGACAGGTAGATTTATTAGTCTTGAAATTTGTACAAATCAGATGTCACTCGTGGCAACTTGTCAAAATGTCAGTCTGGCGAGGCGGCATGAAAGGCTTTCTGGAGAGACAGACGCGAGGCAGGCTTTAAAGAACTCCAGAGCGGTGGTAGGAAGGACGGAGGAATGGCTGCCTCTTGATCCTGAGGGCTTTACTTTATTAAATATCTCAGGGACGGCTGTTGGATCCCGTGTCTCTGAGACATCAAGTCTGACGGCTTCCAAAGGACGGCTCCTGTCGGCTACAGTGTCGAGTTTCTTTGCTTGTTACGTTCACTTAGTGAGAGAAGGCGAGGAGTGCTTGCATGGAGCAGGAGAGCGAAT
The DNA here is from genome assembly GCF_014108415.1 of Molossus molossus. NCBI lineage: Eukaryota > Metazoa > Chordata > Mammalia > Chiroptera > Molossidae > Molossus > Molossus molossus. The sequence goes on along the minus strand of NW_023425403.1, from coordinate 26,078,122 downwards.
CCAGGTCTTTTGGGTTCGGAAAATGCTGGGTGGGTCTGCGGAGTTGGCTGGGTGATCCAGGGTGGGCTCCCTCTGCCAGAGCTAGGGGGCGCCTTCTGGCTCATCCCTGCAAACTCGAGTTCTGAAAGGGGACAGAGGGAGCAGGACAGCGTCGCTCCCAGGCACAGCCCCTGGAACAGGCCATCCCCTCCTTACAGAGCTCTGCAGGAGGGGGCTGGCCCCCAACAGTCCCAGGTGGCCCGGGGCTCGCTTTCCATGGGCAGGCTTCCCAAACTTCCCAGACTTCTTTGGTCCAGGTCTGATAATTAAGGATATGTGGTTAGGTAAGCTCCATAACGAGGAAATGTTGTTAACAGTCAGAAAATTATCTGAGGGTTTCTCCCTGGGGGTGTGGGTGGGAGTGCTAGGGCAAGGACCCGTTGGGCCCCTGGATGCAGCTCTCCAGTGGCAGACTGTGGGCATCTGGGTGGATGGGGGCTATTCTGTGCTCTGAGCAGGTGCCCTCTTGGAAGGCTGGGGCCGGTGCTGATGCAGTGGAGATAGAATTCTGGTGGGGGAAGTGCTCACTGGATTATTGCACTCTTTGCCCATCTCTCTGTCCGTCTACCCCAGGAAGCTGGAAGACACCAAAGAAAGCCGTAGTCCTCAGAATTCTCATATCCCCTTTCTCAACTTCCCAAGGGGTTCTGAAGGGTTTAATACTGTCATTTTCAGAGAGGAGGCAAGGACTCTAGAAGGTGGTGGCATGCTCTCTCCCCTAGGTAAGTGCTGAGACCCGCTCTGCCTCAGGAGGGGAATTAGGGACCCATCTGTCCATCCGCCAGCCTCTGAGACGCGCTGTCTTCACATCAGGAGGGGGCGTGTTTTGATCTGAGAAGTGTGGAGCACGCTCTGTCCATTCCCACCCCCTTCCTCTTTTTCATTTCTTTGGATGTGGCATAGTTGAAGGCCTTTTTCCTTCATAAGTTCCCAGACACTTGTGCTAAAATGCAAACTTCTTTGAAGGGTGATATCCTCCTTCTTGGAGATTAGGTGACGTGTTGCTGGAAGCAAGGAAGTGTTTTGTGCAAAGGAAGTGGGGCCAGGATCAGGGAAGAGGGGATATGGGGGTCCGTGGGGACCTGCCCCACCACTTGATATTTTGAGAGTTCCACCTGCTTGGTGCATCCTTGCCCTGTCCCCCGAGCAAGGAGCAGGCTTTTAGAAGAGCGACAGGAGGGCTGGGTAAGGGAACGAGCAGCAGGGGCTGTCCCCAGCCTCCCACCCGCCTCACTCTCCAGTGAGTGACAGACCTCCACTTGGCCCAGCTGTCCCCTCACAGCACCGGTGCTGGTGTCTGCACGTGGTTGGATCCTCTTCTGCCAGCAGCGTGGAGCCTGAGGCATCCAGTGGGGCATTTTCTGCTCCCTGGGCCCAGGAAGGAGTTCTGTTGACATTCTTCCTGAGAAGAAGAAGAATTGAGTCCACTGTTTATGTTTCTGCTTGGAGCCTGGCACGGTGAGGAACTCCACTGACCTTGCAAGTGAATGAGATTACCCCAGGTGAAAAATCTCAGACACTAAGAGGCATGATAATGATAATGGTCATGATGATATAATAATAGTGGTAATTATCTTAATAATCTCTTAGGATGTATAGCATGTCTTTGAAAGCGCTCAAAGCACTTTCATATTTGTGATCTCACATAACCTCAGCCTACTTTTGGCGGAGGGACTGGGTGGAACAGGCTCCCATATTGACCTAGGGAAACGGAGGCACCCAGCTCATGCCTTCACTCTGGCCTCTTTTATTTAGTTACACCCAATTATTTTGTGTTGCCATCCTGTTCCTGAGAGTGAAACACACACACACACACACACACACACACACACACGCACGCGCGCGCGCGCACACACACACACACACACACACATGGCTTTTAACCCCCAGATGCGCCATTTCTGAAAAGCACTTCAGATTAGAGTTGAGACCTAAGGGCCAGCCTCCCCACCCTCAGCTCCCTGCCCTCAGCTCCCTGCCCCACCCTAGCTCTCATTTCTCCTGGGCTGTGCACTGGTTTGCTCATGAAAAGGGAACAGGGAGGAGGCAGATCTGAGAAGCACTTCACAGGGGAAGACTCTTTAAAAGAATCGCTTCATGTCATAGTGCAGGGTGACTTACTTTCATGTGGCAAACACATCCTGGCAGTTCCCTGCTCCATGTTAGATAGATCGTTAGAGTAAGGGCAGGCAGGGGATTTCCCGGCCCCTCCTCCCAGGACAGCTCTGTCAGTCACAGCCAGGCCTGTGGAGGTCACGTTCAAAGGGAGAGCGTGGGGTCCTGAAAGGCTAACAAGTGGGGAACAGAGGAAGAGCAGTGGGTGCTCGCTGCTAGCTGGAGTCCTGTGATCCCATTTACTAAATGTGTCTCTGCTTAGTAATTTCAGGGCAGCCAGCAGGGAGAGGGAATGCAGGGTGGGGGAGCGGAGGGGGGCGAAAGGAGGGGAGAAGACGAGGAAAAAAACCCCACCAGCCTGTCTGGCATTAGTTCAGAAAGCTCTCCAACTCACACATCTGGTTCTTATATTTCAAAGTTAATTAGTCATATTGAGGCTGTCTGAAGATAAATTTATCATCCAGAAAAAACACAAACAGTTTGAAAAATGAAAGGAAGTGAGGTGACATGGCTTGACGTTTAAATAAATCATTTTAACATGATTAAAAAACTTGTCCTGTCTGACACCCAGCACTTGGGTACTTTGTAAAGACTTTTTGACAAAGACAAGTCCTTGTTTGGTATACAAAAGCCCTTGCCATTCAATTACTCAGAAAAATCTTTGGCCAAGTACTTTTCTGAGTGACTACTGGGGAGCACGGCCGGCAGCCGGGCCCCACTCTCTGGGGAGGTCGCGGGGAGCTCGGGGTAGTCAGTGACTATGCCAGTGAAAAACTCAGACGCTAAGAGGTTTGGGTAACTGGAGGGTTTTTCTGAGAGAGCAGTGAGCATAAAATGAGTTCTTAATTTGGCTCTCTGGATGACTGTTGAGTTTGAGCAGGAAATCTTTCCACGTTCCAAGGAGGAAAGACCCTCTTCAAATGCCTGGGCAGATACTTCCAAGGACCGCATGTGTCCTGTTCCTTCCACCTCCCAGGGCTTAGACAGCAGTGTGAGGCCTGTGACTAACGGAGTTAAGAACCGTGGCTCTCCTTGCCCTCGCCCTAGCGGGCAGTGGCCGGATGGGGGTCGTAAAAATGTAAAGAACTGTGAGTGTGGATGTGTTCGGTGTGTTCTAGGAGCTGGTGGACGTGAGCTGGAATCCAACACTCTCCAAACTCAGACATGTCATGTACTTCTCTCGCCCTCCCCATTGGTCATGCCAGTGGACCTTGTGTGCTTTGTAAAGGTCCCTGGTCCTTGTTCTGTGTAATGATTTACAGCCCCTCCCAGCACAGCTCGGCACTGGCGACAGATGCTTGGAGTGGTGGTGGTGGAGGAGCTGGTGGCATAGGCGGCATCTCTAGATGGCATGGAAGAGGGGTGGCATTCTAGGGCTCTCCCTCATTCTGTCTAAGGCATATGGCTCCTGGGAGATTTCGATGTGCCTTCCAGTTTGCCCTTCGGTCATGTTCTCCATGCAGGACCGGAGTGACATAATACAACATGAACGCTTTCTCCGATTAGCAATTTGGTCTCATCAGTTTTGTTAATGGGATAACAAGAGGTGCTGGTTATGGTGCAAAAGTCTCATCATGTTGGTAATTTTCACTGTAACGTGTTAGCAATCTGTCACTATTTGTTTCCAGCAATACTGGCAAGAGTCTGCTTACCTCAGCGGCTCTAATTTTCTCTCCACACCACCAGACTGTTCTCTCTTTCTCTGGCTATTTTGCTTCCCTGCTTCGATCTGTCTCTGTCCATCTCCCTGGGTGTTTGTTTCTATCTTCCCCGCTTTCTCTCTCTGCCACCTCCCACCTCTCTGATAATCCATTACAATGTCTGTACTGGAGGAAAACGCCAACCCAGGCAGCCTGCAATGGTGGGATCCCAGAGTTGGAATTCCAGAATAATAGCTTCAGCATTACCCCCACCCTCTGGTTTGCTGGGTGGAGAAACTGAGGCCCAGGGAGGTGAAATGATTTTCCCAAGATATCACAGTCAGTTTAGGTGCAAGCTCAGGTCTAGGACCCTGGTTTTACGATTTCAAATCCATGGTGCCCTTTACTACCCGATGAACAGTGTCATGTGAACAAATCAGTTGGCCGCAGAGACTATCTTTCTTGCATGTGGGAAAACTCATCCTGGTGACGTTAAGGTCACAGAGAGGAAAGAGTCTCTTTCATCAACATAATGGGGCCTTTCTCAGCTCAGTCAGGATGGGCCCTCCAACCTGGTGGTTTTTCAGGGCAAGTCATCCTCCCAGCTGCGATGCTCAGTTTCAAGGTCCCCGGCCTGGAGTCAGGAACGGAATGCTCTCCTTAGCGAATCCTGCCCAGCCATGGGGTGGGTGCAGCTTCCCGCTCTAGCCTTGGTCACCAGCTGTCCAGCACAGAAGCCCTGGCCATAAATAGCCTTCCCTATAGCAGACGAGACACGCCTGCCTGCCTCCGGGCCCGAAGCCTCCGCTGCAGCTGTAGGAGACCTTCACCTTGCCCTTGTGCATTTGCTGGGCTGGCCAAGATCACTCCTGCTGGAAGTGTCCCTTTCCACAGCTGGTGCCCCGAGGTGTGGAGGCCAAGAAAAGCAAGAAGCACCACCCTGGTGTTCGAAGATACCAGACTTTGAATCAGATGGACTGGAGTTTGAGTCGTAGTTCTGCTATTTAGTGGCTGAGTGACCTTCCTAGATACAGAAACCGCCAGTCTCTCGGTTTCCTTGTAAAGTGGACATTCCTAATATTTTATGCATATATTTGTAGTGGGGAGTAGAGAAAAGGTATCTGAAGACCCAGTGCTCCAAGGCACTTACTTTGACCATCATTTGAACTCATCTGTGCCACTCTGAGGCTCACAGTTGAGGGTAAGGACGGACCGTGCGTTCTGGACGTGTGAAGTTAAAGGGCATGGGCTGTGGGGAAGTGTTCTATTTCCAGGGTCAAGGAGAATTTCCGAGGGATTTGGAGCATGAATAAAGCATCTGTTGAGTGGAGGGAGAGAGCAGCTGACCGCTGAGTCACCAGAGGTGTTGATGTTCAGGGGAAAGAATGAATATTCGAGTGTCGTGGCAGGGACAAAAGGAAAGAAGGGCTCTGGCTGGGGTGCTGCTGAGAGCTCCCAGGCTTGTGCATATTCTGTCAGAACCTTCCTGCCAATTGTCCGAAGCTTCCTTCATTGCTTCTGATGGAACCCCCAGTCGGCTTTGAGATCTCAGAACAGTCTCATCATGCCCTCATCGAATAATAAACACTGTTCACAGGGTGGCAACTTGGTCAGGTCATCCTGGGAAGGGGGTGGTGCTCCCCAGAGAGGCGCCTGCCAGGCCTGCGGGAGAGCAGAACCCGGGCTGGGACCCGCCTTCAGATGTCCCTGCGGTGCTCCGGCTGTATGTCCTGCCTGCCTGCCTTACGAGTTAGCAGACTGGTGTGTGTGGTATATGTGTGTGAGTATATGTGTGTATTTGTGAATATATGTATTTGTGAGTGTGTATATGTGTATGGTATATATGTGTGTGTATGGTGTGTGGTATATATATGTATGTATGTGTATGTGTGTGTGGTATGTGTGTGTATGTGTGAGTGTGTGTGTATATTTGTTTATGGTATATGTGTGTGAGTGTGTGCATATGTGTATGTATGAGTGGATGTGTGTATATGGTGTATATGTCTGTGGTATATGTGTGTGCGTGCATGTATGAGTGAACGTGCGTGAGTGTGGGTATGTGTGAGTATATGTATGTGTTTGTGAGTGTGTGTATAGTGTATATGTGTGTGTATTTATGTATGTGTGTGCATGTATGAGTGGACGTGTGTGTGTGGGTATGTGTGAGTATATGTATGTGTTTGTGAGTGTGTGTATAGTGTATGTGTGTGTTTATGTATGTGTGTGCATGTATGAGTGGACGTGTGTGTGTTTATGTATGTGTGTGCATGTATGAGTGGGCGTGTGTGTGTTTATGTATGTGTGTGCATGTATGAGTGGACGTGTGTGTGTGTTTATGTGTGTGCATGTATGAGTGGACGTGTGTGTGTTTATGTATGTGTGTGCATGTGCACACTCACATTGCCTTTTCTATGATCCAGGTCTATACTGAGCAAATGGGAAGGGAGGGGATTCACAGTGGGAATCAGTTTAACAACAGCGAGGTCTGAGGGTCTGCCACACTGTGCCTGTGGGATTCCAGGCCCGTCATTCAGCCTCTGTGGGTCCTGGTTTCTCTCTGTAGCTCTTCACGTGACCAGCTCCTGCTCATTCGGAATGTCCCAGCGCCCCGGCCCCTCCTCGGGGAGGCTTCCCGGAGCACAAAGTCTGAAGTGCCTCCGTCGTTACTCTGCTTTTCACGTTCATTCTTACCACTGGTCAGAACAGTAACCATCTTGTCACTGAGATGTGTCCCCTCTGCAGAGCACAGGGTGGCGAGGGCGGGGCCCGTCCACCGCTGTCTTCCAGTGCTACAAGCCTCGGCACTGGGGCGCAGGTGCTCCCCTACCTGTCGACTGGATAAGGGAACCTGCAAAGAGTGGCCGTTAATGACTTCCTCTACGTGCCTCAGAGGGTTTTTGTAAGGGTCAAATGACGGTAGCTGTGAAAGTAATTTGAAAAAGTGAAGAGAAATAGGCCAAGTGTTAGCTATTAACATGACTCTCCTGTGGGAGGCAGAGGACATTCCTTTGCCAAAATCTCTCCGTAGCCTTGAGGTGAGCCTGGCAGAAGCTGGACATCTTCCAAGTGCCTCACCCCACCGTGCACAGGGGTCTGTAAAGCAAGACCTCAGATTGCAGAACAACTCCACTCAGTTCCACTCATGTTTGTGGAGTACCTGCTGCGCTGTGATGGGTGCTAGGAGGCGGGGGTGCAGACAGCATAATTCTGCCTCTGTCTTTAGAAAACTCACAATCTAGGGCCAAGGCCAACTTTCAGCCCCATACGTTTTCAACTTTGCTTGGCTTCTCCCTATCCTTCTCACCCCAAACTTTTAAGACAGTCTTTCTTGATCAACCCTCAAAGTGAAAGTTTTATACCATAGATATGCAGTATATCTATTTATGTACTGTGCCTCTCTGAGGGTCACAAACCATTGTGATATCTTAGATTCCCCCCCCCCCCCCCCGCAAAGACCAGTTGCCTGCTTGGGGAGATATTACCCTGCTGGGAATTCATGCTATAACCACTTGCCTTCCTGCCCTTCCAGCCAATTCGCTGACCTCAGATACCTTCCCCTACATGTCCAATGCTTTTCACCCTCTCTTCTACCGACTCACCAAATACACAGGCACAGACCAGAACTCAGCATTCCAGGGGGCTTTCCAGGGGTCTGGTGGCTGGTCTCTAGGTTTTAAGCGTGCTCCTGGCTCCTTACTTTCCTTTCCTGCGAGGGAATTTTGGAAGCTCTCCCAGCATCACCTTTGCTGCCTTCCCAGGATCCTTTGGTGTGAGCCTGACAGAACATTCTCACTTTTGCCAAACCAATGTGGCTCCCACCCCCAGCACATCCGGTGGAGTTGGGACCCCATCATCTCTTCCTTGGCTGTTGTCTTCCAGTTGCCATCCCTCATCTTTTCATTTCAGCAGCACTTTGCAGTCCATGCTGCCTGCCTGGGCACTGGCTGGCCCTAAACTGATGCCGTGCTGGGCCACATGCTTCCTGTGTGTGGCTCTGGTCTCTAGACTGTCAGCCTCCTCAGGGCAGGGACTGCATCTGGGTCTTCTTTTCTGTTTGTCCCTCTGCCTAAACTTTAAAGCAACACTCAATCAATACTTATTAGTTGACTGGCATGTTTTTGTTCTTTGCCAGCATGACTAGGAGAAGCAGGAATCGTTCCTTTTATAAATCTCCTCATTGGATACAGGGAGCCGAGCAGGGGTTTAAAAAACGTAGGTTGAAGGAACTGAATCGGAGAGTGTTTAGTTTCTCTTTACACCATTTGGACAATGTCCTGGCCTTCTGGAGCTCTGCTTGAGGGTCAAGTGTCTCCCAAGGCTTGAATCCATCACTGGCCTCCGAGCGCACAGTTTCTCTGGAGCTGAGTAACACACCTGCCAGGGGTCACATTCTGTCACGAGGTTGGTTTACTGCTGGAGGGAGAGCCATTGCTGGGAGCCTGAAATTTTAGCCCCAGTGGAAACTGATTCAGTCACCAAGCGGTGCCTTCCAGGTTCTGCCCGGGGTGCTCTCAAAACCACTTCTTCTGGGGACCCTTTCTTAGAAGAGCCTCTGGTTGGGTTGGATTAGCAGAGCCATTTTGACATTCTGCTCTGTAAATTACTGGAGGAATTATATCCCTGTCATATTTGAACACTCTGAAATAGGAAAGAATTACTTTATTGGGTGTTCCCCCTCCCTCCTCCTAAATATTTGAAGCTAACGAAATGTTTTCAAGCAATTTCTTGCCACTAGATTTGGTGAAACTAACTTCAAGTGTCTTTCCAGAGCCCTTCATAGAAAAGTAATTGTGTAATTAGCTATAAATTAGTAAAAATTATGCTAATTACTTCCAGGTGTGACATATTTTGTGCTTAAAAACAAGTAAGCGAAATAAAGGGGCTGTCACTGTGGTTCCCAAGTGAAGGTTGGCCCAGGCAGCTTGACAGGCTGATGTGCACATTTACTTAATATTATTTTTTTTAATTATGTAATTTCTGAATAAGTACAAACAGACCTGAGAACAAAAGTACAGCAGACAAAACCCAGGGGTGGCTCTGTGTGTGTGTGTGTGTGTGTGTGTGTGCGCGCTTAATTAAAAGGAGCCTACGCAGAAGCGTTCCTAGTACTTTTCTTTTCAAACTTGTAACAGGGGGAACTGGAGGAGGTGGGATGGGAGGTGCTGGTGTCAGGGGTTGCTGGAATTTATGGGGTCTGTAAACCAGGAGGAGTCCAACGGCCCCCTGGGAGCCCGGCCTCTCTTCACACTCCCTTCACCCTTTCAGTCCTTGTTATTAAGGTACTGTGGACCGTAGCCAAGAAATGGCAGCTGTCATCTGCTAATGGCATTGTCTTCATTTGCATACAGCTTTTTATGTGGCACAGGGCTTTATTGTACCGGTCTTGTTTGTATCTTTCTCCCCCTGACTCTGTGAATGTTGTCGGACAGGAGCTGTGGCCTTCGTAGTGCACGTGAAAGTCTGCCGGGCCACACTCTCCCCGGATAGGGTCAAGGGAGAGGGAAGGAGAACGTGGTGTCCTTCTTTCCTCTTTTCCTTCCGTCCTTCCTCTCTCCTTCTCCAGTTCCTCCATCACCTCTACCTCCTCTTCCCTTTTAAAACAATGTATTCAACAATGAACGTGCCCAGTAGCACTGGTGGTAAGATATACACCGATCAACCAGTCCACCTGTCAAACACCTTGGGCCCTGTGGTAGGTGCTGGGCATCTAAAGACAAATATCACATTCTAACTCCTTCCAAAGCCTTTCCTGCAGGCCTTTTACCTGTGTGAGCTTTTAGAACCCTTATTTGCATTAAACAGTGTTACTTAACTATCCGGGCATGGCGTTTTGGAAGGGAAGGGACTAAACCTGACTCAGCCCTCCCTCTTTTAACGCCCTCCCACTTTGCCTTTTAGGCTTTGCTCATGGCACGGGGAGAACACTGAGCTCAGTGTCAGAAAATCTCCCTTCAAGAGTCCCCTTCTCAGATGAATGATGTTAGGGAAAGAGCTTAGCTTCTTGGAACTTCGTTTCTCTTCATTTGACACCTCTGGGCCTGTTGAGATGATCACATGTGGAAACTTGAACGGAATGGTGGTTTAATAATACCCACCTACATTTGTAACTTACATCTGCATAGCGGCAGCTTCCCTACTCAGTTTTTAACAGCTGCCTGGATTGTTTTATAGTCAACCCGAGTTTACGGAGGAACTGAGGTTTGGTTGTCCAGGATTACATAGCTAATAAGTGGTGGAGTTAGAATTCAGACTTAGTTTTCTTTTTCCGAAGTCTATACCCTTATTATTATCATCATTAGATAACGTAATTTTATCAGCCTATTAAGTTAATGATTATTTGCTCCAGCCCAGGGGTGCTCTTAAGAGAGTGAATTTCTGTTGAAGTAGGGAGGGTGGCCTCATGGTGGGGATGGGGTGACTGTGGAAGGAAAACTGAGTGGGAAGAAAGAAAAAGAGAGAGTGTGAGTGAAGGACTAGGTTTAGGAATCATGTGAGGCTCACTGTGGAAGGATTTCTGGGTCGGTTTGCTGCTGTTTCAGCTCCTTGGGTCTCTGGGAAGCCATCAGATTCGCCATTGGTGATTTTAATCAACAAACCAATGAACCAATATTTACTTGGGGATTTAGAAGCTGATGCAGAAGACTCATTATTGGAGGGTCCCCTATACTGGGTCATTTTCCATGGCCACATAATCCCAGACTGCCAGCCCCTGAGCTTGGAATCAGAGAGTTGGGTGATGTTTTCATAGAGTTTGTGAGCACTTGGTGATTTTGATCACTTTGTGGTGTCAACGCAGAAGGGGAGAGGGTGGCGGTGTCAGGGTTGGGGTGAGACCATCTTCCACTGATAACTCAGCTTCTCCATTGTGGGTACTCGTCAAGGATGATTTCATTTCCTTTTGTCAGCTTCCAACCTGGTTTTTAAAAAGTGCTTTGACATTCCTTGCTCTAATGAGCCCCACCGCTAGCAATCCTAGGTGGTGGGTTCTAGCACCACCCCGTTTTACAGATGAGAAAACTTGGGCCCAAAGAGAACTTGTGATCCACCCAATGTCATGAAGCCAAGTTTGGATCAAAGTCTTCTGACGTCAGAGCCCACTACAATCTTTCTACTTTTTTTTTGAGGTGTGTCTGCTCTTGAATAAAGGACCAGGTAAGTTACTCAAGCAGTCGTATTGCCACAGGCTCCTATTGAAGACCTCAGTACAGAGACTCTCTGCTACTTGGGGACAGGTTCTATGCTGAAGCTTTTGCTTTCCTGTTCTCAGTCCTCTGGAGCATTGCTTTCTAACAGGTGTAGCACAGTGACCTGCATAAGTATTAGTGAAAACTTGAACACAGCAACTGAGAAAGCAAACCAAATAATTTAAGTCTCCCGGTCCCACCCCCTCTTAGCAGTAGCTATTGTTAGTAGTTTCGTATGTGTCTTCCAGACATTTTAAGCGTGAGTGTGCTGTGAATGTATGTGAGTGCTATATAAAAAATACTTTGAAGCATAAGCAGGATCATATTATGCATATAATACTGTGAGTTGTTTTCGTATTGAAGAACGTTTTGTGGACATGCACTCATGTTAGTACCCACAGTCCTACCTCATTCTTCTTAATGCATGTATAGTATTAATATTTCATTTTATGGGTGAGCCAGTTTATTTAACCTATTACCCAGTGATGGACTCTTAGGTGGATTCCAGCTTTTTCCTATTACCAACAGTGCTTCAGTGAGCATCCTTGTATAGTTGGATAAATTCATATAAATGAAATTTCTGGCATGCAGGATTTGTGCATTTAAAATTTTGATAGATACTGCCACATCGTTCTCCAAAGAGGTTGTCCTATTTACACCATCAATCTAAACATTGTTTTTTGCATGTATTCGGTAAATGCTGTGGAAATTGGCCCTGACAGTTTATTCAATTATTATTGTGATTCAACTCTCCACTCTAGTCGGGTGATTCCGTCACATTCTGGGGTGTGTGATTGAAATCCTCTCTGTCTGCCCTGGCTGGCTGAATGACTGTAGAAGTTTGCTTGACTTCTCTGAGCCTTCATTTCCACGTGGAGACAACGCTCTCTCTCTTGACGTATAAAGTTAGGGGCATCATGAATACTTGTCAAACCTCTTGCTCAGTGCCTGGCAAAGAATAGGTGCTCCGCCAATGCATGGTGTTATTATTCTCCACGACAGTGGCCAGCTCCTGCCATCTGGCCCTGATGAGTGGGGATTGCATGGTTTGCCAAAGAACTCAGAGGAGCAACTGAGGCGTGGGTCGTTAATGGTTGTTCTGGGCTTGCAGGGGCAGAATAAAAACTCTGAATTTAGGAGACTCTTCAGGGCAGTGACTTTATTTTCTTTGTACAGCGGGGTGGAAGGTGAGCCAGGGTTTTGCCTGGCGAACGTGTGAACCAGGAGGACCCTGTGGAGGCAGAGGGTCACGTTTCAGTATCCACATCCATCAGGAGACATAATTATGCTTCCCACTTATTCCTATTTAGAGAAGTTCAGAAAGAAGCCTCCATAGAAATTGGGAGTGAGGGAAAAAACAAACCCCAAACTAGTTTAGGCCCAGAAATCCCCCTTTAAAAACTGTCTTTGGGACTTGGTTTTGAAGCTGGGAGGAGACTCTCTGGATGCAGGACAGGCTGGTGGAGGGGTGCTGAGGACCCGAGTGGCCCCCGCCTTTCTGGATGTGGTATTTTTGAACCCCCTCTCTCCCTGGGCTGGTGCTCTGAGCAACCTTGCCTCCCTCTCCCTGTGACTTTCCGCCTGCTCCTCTGGTCTTCTCTCTATTTTTGGAAAGGGCCTTGTCCTTACTCCCCCAACAGTCACCCTCCCCACCCCGCCGGCCCACTCCAGAGGCATCTGGTGTCAAGAACTCTATCTGAAAGGCTCACTCCTTGAAGTCTAGGGCTGTCAATCCTACCTCAGGGCTGGCTGGCACAGACAGGCGGGGAGGGGAGGAATCAGGGCCGTGCCCCGGGGCGCGGGAGTGAATCCAGGAGAGGGGACAGGTGGCTCAAGTTATAATCCGGGTTTGACCACTGACTTCTCACTGTATCACATCTCTGTGCCTCAGACTGCTCTTCTGTTAGATATGGTTATACCTGCCCTTGCCTCCCCACGAGGGAGCTACAAGGACAGCTCGGATGCTTGATACCAAAGCAAGAGGAATCACTGGGAGGAAATTCCTTTGTCAGTAATTCAAGAAGGTGTGGTTGCACTCATGTCTCTCATGGGTCCTTCAGGCCCGAGAAGATGTGCCCAACCAATAAGATTCCACACACAGGTTGGAGCCTCCTGCCTGCCTGTGCCTAGTTTATTCACAGAGGGCTAAGTCTGAATTCTTTCTCTGCCCTTCCTAGCTGGGTGATCTTGAGCAAGTTACTTTACCTCTCTGGGCCAGAGTTTCCTCATATATAAAATGAACGTAACATTAGCACCTCAGTAAGTTGTGAAAAGATTCGGTATTATTACTATCTTTGGTTGTACATGAAAATCCCATCAAGGCAAGTGGGCTATAGACTATGCTACATGCTGTGGTATATGCTATGCTATAGATGCTATAGGCTATGCTATAATCTATGCTATGCTATGCTACAGACTAGAAACACCTCTGCTTCCAGTGTGAAAGCTTCAGGAAAGAAAAGATCTCTTTGAATGACAATGGGCTTTTTCCAAACTACATTCCATCTGTTCCATTGTATTCCATTCTATGGCATCGACACCATGCATATCCTTTCATTGAGCAGGTGTGTGTCAAGGCAGGAAAAGCCAATGACTTTCTCTGGCTCAGCCTGAATCCTAGAGCAAGAAATAGGGACAGAAAAGGCAAATCAGAATCCAGCCCCTGCCGAAGAGCTTCTGAAGAAAAGAGTAATAGCCTCTGAGTTCTGGCGTCTAACTCAACCCCTTTCTGGGCATGGACCAAAGGCCTGGGGCCAGAGTTGAAAGAGAAGGCTGGTCTCTAAGCAACATGTTCATGTTGGTTTGGCTTTGAGATGAAAGTTGAGGACATGGTTTCCACTCCTGGGCAGCTGGGCCCTGGACATTTGAGAGAGATGAGGTTAATTGTTCCCTTTTTCAGCTTGGCCTGTGTCCTTTTCTTCCTACTTCAACTCTATTTAAAAAAAAGGTATAGCCTGTCTGGTGTGGCTCAGTGGATTGAGTGTCATCCCATGGACTGAGAGGTCCCAGTTCGATTCCCGGTCAGGGCACATGCCTGGGGTTGCAGGCTCGATCCCCTGTAGGGGGTGTGCGGGAGGCAGCTGATTGATGTTTCTCTCTCACATAGATGTTTCTATCTCTCTCTCCCTTCTTCTCTGTCTAAAAACATCAATAAAAACATATTTTAAAAAAGTAGAGGTGTATACATGTCACACACACACACACACACACACACACAAATCCAGAGCAGAACAAATTAGCGAATTTATTAACCAGGTCCTGTCTGTAGGTCTGTTGTGAAGAAGTGAAGACCCCTGTGGCTTGAATGTTGGTGTCAGCACTCTCAAGTGTTGATTGAGGTTTGGTCCCAGCAGTAAAAAGCATGTGTGAAATTCAAATACAGAATTTCAGGCCCTTGAGCACTTCCTGAGAGTCTCAATGGCTTTAATAAGGGCAGGGCATCTCTTTGATGGCAAATGATTATCCTTCACAGTGCAAACACAAATTGGATCATAATTAATGAATTTGATATACGTTCTTCCTTACCGTGCAAAGGAGCTGACATTTAGATCCCACTTACCTACACCTCCATCACTGTATATTCCCCTCTACAAGGAGGGGTGTTGCCACATACAAATGAAAGGTGATATATTTGTAATTATACAAATATAAGACCAGTTTGGAGCAGATTATTTCTTTCTCCTTCTGTCTCTTCTTCCCTTCCTCCTCCCCCTCTTCTAGTACCATTTTTCAACTTCTGAAATATATATATGATGGTTTCTTGGAGCTTCATAACATTGATCTGGATGCCAGAGCCCCCAGGATATGGTGGTGAGGAGAAGCATGTCACTTGACTTGGTCCATGTGTGTGCTCTTTCATCATTCTTAATCCTTGGTCTCTCCTTTCTCAGTATCTCTCTTCCTTGCCTCCTTCTTTCCTTATGGGGCAATCCACAGGGGTGACGGTAGATACTGGCCTAAGAGGGTACTGTGAGCATATACCAAGTCTTGCTGGTACTGAAGAAGCAAGGAGAGCCAGTTGCCCCTTCTTCATTCAGCAAATGTTGGTTGAGTATTCACCGTGTCCAGTCACTACCCTCAACATAAGAAATAGGAAGACCAATAAGATACAGCCCCGCCCTTTAGGAGTTTTTGAACCCAGCCACATTTATCATTCTGTCTCTACCCCATCCTTAGCCAGTGTGGTCCACTTTCTCTCCTCCCACCTCACGCTGACTTTGAGGCATCCCAAATGATTTACTCATTTCCAGGATGAGCACAGATGCTCCTATCCAGCCTTCTTTGGATATAGCCAAAGCCATGAATCTGTGCCAGCATGAGTAGATTTCTTTCTAGACAGAGTGCTACGGACTGAATGTTTGTGTTTGCACAAAATTCATGCACTGATATATTAACCCCCCAAGATGGTGGTATTACAGGGTGAGCCTTTGGGAGGTGATTTGATCATGAGGATGGAGCTCTTACAATTGGAATTTAGTGCTTATGTAAAAGAGACCCCAGAGATCTAGCTTACACCTTCTGCTATGCAAGGACACAGTGAGAAGACTGTGGTCTGTCTACGAACCAGGAAGTGTGTCTTTACCAGACACTAAATCTGCCAGCACCTTGATCTTGGGCTTCCCAGCCTCCCAAAGTGTGAGAAATAAATTTCTCTGGTTTGTAAACCACCCAATCTATGGCATTCTGTTACAGCAGCCTGAAAGGACTAAGACATAGATGTAAGAAGATAAAGGACAGAGATGTTTCCTGAGGCTACCAAGTCAACATTGGCTACAGCTGAATATTGATTTCCAGCCCTGGAAGTCAAGAGCATGGAAGGGTGGGTTTTCTCCACTTGGAGATTTCAAAGCCAGCACCACTCAGCTATTCATGCAGATGAGGAGTTAGCCTCAGGGAGGCTGGACATTCCCCAGGAAAGCTGGCAAGAGTAAGGATTTCTAACTCAGATCACTGAGTAGGTAGCAGTTGTGAAGATGCACTCAGTCATGGAGGGCCT
Source organism: Molossus molossus (assembly GCF_014108415.1). Taxonomy (NCBI): domain Eukaryota; kingdom Metazoa; phylum Chordata; class Mammalia; order Chiroptera; family Molossidae; genus Molossus; species Molossus molossus. The sequence goes on along the minus strand of NW_023425403.1, from coordinate 26,062,148 downwards.
GAGCTTAAACAGGTGGCCTGGCCATGCCAGCTTGGTCCCTGGCCCGTGAGGCCACGCCTGCAGGAGGAGCTCAGGGGCCTGTCTGAAGGCACCTGGAGCCAGGCCTCTCTTTAAGCGGGATGGCTCGGGCAGGAGCTGAACGGGCACTTCTAGAATCCCGGCCTGGTGTCCCGACAGAAGCAAAGTTGGGGCAGGGGTGTAGTTGGTTGGGCCAGGGAATTCAAGGGTGATCTGACTCAAATAGGCTGATCAGATTTCTTCATCTGAGCAGGGCTCTGTTGCCCATTTTCTATGATTCCCAAAGTACCAACTCTCGAGTCTCACAGGCCTTTGGGAGGTCCCTCTGCTCCAAGTCCCTTTTGGGGATCACTGAGCGTGGAGAGCCAGGAGGAGGAGGGTGGACTCCTGGCGGAAGGTGGGCACAGGCCACCTCTGGGGCGGATGAATAGAGGCAGCTGCAGAGGCAGCCCCCAGGCCCTGCGCTCCGGGGGCTGCAGAATCGCTCACTTCGGGAGTGTGACAGGCTAGGGAAGGAGCAGACGGCGGGGGCGGCGCCGGCAGGCAGGGGTGGGTTGGCGCGAGGGCCTGTCTGGCGGCTGTGACAGGCCGGGTACCTGCCTGCCGGCCTCCGCCCCCACCCGACAGGCGGCCTGTTAATTGGGGAGGCGCGGAGGGAAATCACAGCGAATCTCCACCAGCTCCGGCTCCCAGCTCCGCGCAAGGCGCGCTCACACCCTTAATCAGAGGGAAGTCTGTGCCCAGCGCCTGTCACCCGCCTCCGACAAGCAGGGTCTGGCTGTGTGCCTTCGTGTTTGGACTTTTTATTTTATTTTCCTAGGAAAGGAAGGGCGGCGGAAAGCAGCCTGTAATTGGGCTTTGGAAGGTTATCGCTTGTCAGAGGAGGTGTGAGCTGGGGCCGAGGCCTCGAGGAGAAGCAGCCATTAGCATAAGGGTGCTCCACGGAGGGACACAGGGGCCGCGGCAGGGCACAGCTGCCAGGAGGGGGTGCGTGCGTGCAGGCTGGGGGCTCTGGCTTCACGCAGGGTGGTGCAACCCAGGACCCCGAGGATGCTGCTCCTGGCCCAGGTGGAAGACTCTGGAAGAAAGCAGGAGAGATGAGAGAAAACCAGCAGCACTGAGGTCTGGGTTAGAATGTGTCTTCCCCACTCGCCCCTACACCACACACACACACACACACACACACACACGCGCAGTTTTCAGACTCACAGTATGGCAGGGCCCGAGGGGACTTGGGTTCTTTGGCACAGCTTTCTCCTAGGGAAACTGGGCCAGAAAAGGGGAGGGGCTGGCTGAGGGTCACTCGTCTAGTTAGAGGCAGGGTTGATTGGACCTCAGATCTTCATCTGGGCCTTAGAATGATGTTGAGGATTCTGAGGTGCTTTTTTAATTTCATTCTTTTCCAGCCAGTACCATTTAGGCTCATAGACGTGACTAAAATCACATACTTAGAGATTTATTCATTTGGACTCAAGCTTAGTTCACAATTATACAGCACATTCTCCTGGGACGGCTTATATATTAAGCTCTGTCAGGAATCTCTCCCTTAGCAAGAATGATAAGGGAGATAAAGATACTGAATATCTGGGGGCTGGTGTGTGAGTGCGCGCGTGCATGTGCTCATGCACAGGCGTGTACATGTGTGTTGGGGCAGTTTGGAGGAAGGAGAGACTGGTAAGAGGGAAATTATGTCTGGGGGCACATCACCTAGGGTCCAGAAGAGCTGAGGAGGGAGTGTGAGGACCCTCCAACTAATTTCATCTATTTTAGCATTTGCCCCAGCCAGGCCTGTCCCTCGCAGCCGGCGGGCAGGTGGGAGTCTCAGGCCACGTCCCCACTGAGGCGGCAGAGCCACTCCCTGTAGCTGCCATTCTCCTGGAGTCAGTGTGACAGAATGGGACCTGTGGGGAAAGCAGCCACGTCAGCACCCAGCCCCGTTTTGCACTCCGGCAGCTAATTAAAGCCAGGAAGGTAATTTATTGCTGAGGGAGAATGTGCGGGAGGTTTGGCTTAGTTGAAATGGCCCCCAAAGAGTTATGGAAAGCTAAAGTGGGTTTTCAGAAGCAAAAGTTAATTGCTCTTCACTTAGCATTTCAGTGTCATGTGGTTCTGAGTTACACACATGCTGAGTGGAAGCCTTTACCCAGACATGGGGACTGAAGGGAGCATGCTCCAGCCAGGAATTCCAGGTGGCTGGAGGTCCCCTGGCTGTGGGTCAAAAGTGCCACCCTCTCCCCACAAGGGGTAAAGCTGTCTGCTCCCCAATCTCAGCCCCAGGTGGGGGTGGGACTAGAAGGCACTCTGTGTTGGAAAGAGTTATTGTGTGGGAGAAATGGCGCGGCTCTGCGGATCAGGAGATTCGGGTGGGGGTGGGGCAGGCTCCTCTTTCTGTCCTGACACTCTGTGACCTGCTATGTTCCTTCCCCCTCTAGGTCTCACTGATTCCCTCTGTTTAATGATCACTAAGGCACATCTTCACTTCGGGCATTTGATCATTTCCTTGATACTGTGAGTTCTTTCCTGGTCTCCTCATGGTTGCCTTTCGTGTGATCCATTTGGCAGAGGGGGAAACTGAGGCATAGGCCATCCCAACAGAGGGTAATGGGGGATGTGAGCGTGATTTGACCTGTAGCTGGAAACTGGTAGATTTGCCCTCTGGAAATAGGAGATTCTTGGGCCCTGAAGATTCGTCTAGATTTATGGTAATGGCATTGGAGGGAGGGGTTTAAAAGCATGAATCTGGGTCACTTCAACCAGAAGGGGTGAGAACTTCTTTTAGGGAGAAAGGTGCAAAGCTGCCTTGCACAGAGACCGTATCTATAGGCAGCCACTCTCCTAACTACAGGTAGGCCTAGTGTTACGTGCTCAATAGTTAAAATGGCGTCTGCTGCGTATATTTAAGGAGATGAGTTGAGAGGCTCCCACAGGATCTTCCCAGCCTCATTTTGGAGGGAAGGGTATTCGGCAACGGTGAGGAGGTAGGAACACTGCTTTTAGGTTTGCAGTTTAAGGTGGTTTATAAACAGTCACAGATTCCAGAGAGATAGTGGGGTCACGTCTCCGGTGAGTGTTGCATTCTAAAGTCAGTGGGGTGGTGAGTCCAGTAAAGTCAAAATTATTTCTGAAAATCCTTATATTGCAGGACCTCCCCTAGAAACTTGAAAGTGATGAATTTTTTTTTTTTTGGCATGTCTATTCCCTCGTCCTTTTCCTGGCAGAAGAAGAGGGTCTTGTTTGAATGGGGGTGGGGAAGTGGAGATGGTGAGAGTGATGGGGTAAATGAAACTTTTCCCTCAGGATGCCCTGTGTATGCTAAGCATGCATGTGTCACTGCTCACTCTGCTGCCTGACACCAGCACCAACAAAGCCGGGCAGCAAGGTCTGAGGCCAGAAGGTCTGCAGGCACTATGAGCTCAGTGAGCATTTTTTGAATAAATGAGCGAATAAAAGTTCTTTAACAAATTTTGTCTTGTGCTCTCAGTCCATATCATGGACGATGGAATTGTATCGATACCTACATTGTGGACATGATTGAGTAAGTGATGCCTGTGATTCAAGAACTATATTGAAAATAATTAAGCTCCCTGGAGACAAGATGTGATGCCCAGCAGGGATGCGTTAGCACCTCACCCATGTGATATTAGGTCTCGGGAAGAAATCATAGCTGTGTTAATCTGAGAGTGTTGGAAATGAGATTGAATTCCCCTTGCCCACGCCATCTACACAGCAATTTGCAGTGAACCCAAACATTATTGCACATTCTGTTTAAAGCTTCCCTCTCTTTTATTCAAAAATGTTTCAAGTCCAGGAGTGTTGGGTCAAACAGCCCCTAGTTTCCTTGAGAATGAGCCGGACAGCTCAGAGTGAGATCAGAATGGACTGAACAGCAGCCAAGGGTGGTACTTACTTAGGTCGTGTTCTAATCCTTAAACCCACACTGCCTGGGGAGTTGTTGTTTAGCTAAGGGCCAAATTTCCTCTCTGGTATGAGCCCGAATACATGGAGATGAGGTGGCCTTGGATTTGGCTGACATGTTTTTAGACCGGATGACTGCATTTAGGAAAGTGCCAAGTGACAAGGAAACACCAGGCATCATCACTGTCATGCTGAATTTTTGTGTGGGAGCAACATTTGCAAAAGGCAGGTATCTCTCACTCTGCCTGGTTGGGGAATAGGCGCATTCTCTATGCCGATCAGGTCCAAAAGCTGTGCTTCTGGTTGAAACTAGAAGCTGGTGTGTCCCTCCCACTCCATGTCAGACTTAGACACGCTGGATGTACCAGTGAGGGGATGTGGGCACAGCGGAAGGCTGTGCGTTCTCATTGGCAGGAAGGAGCCTGCATGTGAGTGAGTCTGAAAAGACTTTGATTTCTATGATAATAAAGCTGGACAGAGAGTGGCCTCATTGTCTCCTGGAAGCAAATCCTAACACCTTGTTGGGAGGAGGTGAGAATGGAAGTGAGAAGCATTATTTAAATGAAGGGAATAGGAATCAGGGAAGAGAAGGGAGCTACTGATCATTGTGCACTGTTAGGCAGAGGAAGTCTGGCATAGGGCCAGGGGAACAGTATAAATCAGCAAGGCTAAGAGCCTTTCAGAAGGAGGGGTTTTATCTCCTGTGGCATGAAGATTCTGGTTCAGTCATCCTGAATGATGCGTGACTCTTCTGTCCTTGAAGCCTTCTAGGGAAAGAGCTCTACAATCATATCTCTAAAGACTATGTCCAGACTCAAAAGACTTTAAAACTTTATTCCACAGATGACTAAATGGAATCCCTTAGCTAGAGAGTGGACCAGTCAAGAGGGAACCCAATTCAGAGCCATGTTTCTGAAAACTTTTCACTCAGGTGAAGGCAGAGAGGGGTGGACCCAGGGATGTCCTGGCCTAACACATCTCAGAGTCAGTGTTAAATGTTTGAATTTTAATGTTTAATGTTAAAATTCATCCACGTTTTGCCTGGCCAGTGTGGCTCAGCGATTGAGCGTTGGTTGACCCATGCACCAGGGGGTCACCAGTTCGGTTCCCAGTCAGGGCACATGCCCAAGTTGTGGGCCCGATCCCCAGTGGGGGGGCATGCAGAAGGCGGCCAGTCAATGTTCTCTCTCATTGATGTTTCTGTCTCTCTCTCTCCCTCTCTCTCTAGGATCAATAAAGAAAAATAAAATTCATCCACCTTTTATGTGTTCGATCACAACTCATCTGTGGTTTAATATGAAAAACCCAGTGTTTTAAATTACCACTAGGAAAAACACAGAGGTACCTGCACATTTTGTAGTGATCTCAGTTAAAGGCAGAAACACTTTTTCACGGAGCCTGTGTTCTGGAGTTCTGAATTAGTAGGGCAGGCGGGGGCTTATCACTGTCAGTAGACAGATCATTTTTACTTTCTGTGAGCCGATAAAAATGGAGTCAGTTTTTCACTAATTTTTTAGCTGAATCAGGGTGGTAATTAAGGACACATGTCCTGAAAACTCACTTTCTTGCTGTGAATAGCAGAAGGTGGCACATTCAGGGTGCACCAGAGCCCAGGTGGGGATCATCAGGTTGCCTCTGATCAGACAACTGCTCTGTGTAAACCTGGGAGTGTGGGGACTCCAATATGAACAGCCCAGCGTTGTTCCACATGGCCTCCTTGTCCAGCCTTGTGCAGTGGCAATAGCATCTCTTAAGGAAAATAATGGTAATAAATTTCATTCTGCAACCAATCAGACCTCCAATGCCCTTGAGGTCTACTTCTCCATGCTGCTTTTAGAGATATATGCTAGAACTCAGAATGAAGATGCTTCAGCAAGTTCCAAAATGCTCTTGGTATTGGTCTTTTTTGTCTTCTGATGATGTTCGTGGTTAGCGGGCTTTCAACATTCCAGCCTTAAAATGGCTTTAGAGCATCCATTTCTCCACTACCATCTCACTGACATGGCTGAAGAATGGGGCGGTGGGGGTCCAATTGCTGCTTGGATCTGCAATGGGATTCTCCCCTCCCTCTGCCCAGTTCCTCATGGCTACAAACTCCTTGGGGTTTTGTTTCCACTTAATATGTCGCTTCCAAACTCCTAGTCTGAGGTTTAAATGTCCTCACCTCCACTGCCCCAGAGAAGTAATCTGAACAAACAGGGATCAGACCCATACTGCAATGTTAGCTGATACAATGTGTACCCGAAGGACATTCTGTGTTGCATTCCCATATTGGAGTAGGTTTTTCTTTGACCTTACCCAACTCTAAGAAAGACAGCACTCTAAATGCAAGCTACATAGCAGCTGCAGATGGGGTTGGAGGTTGAAAGAAGAAGGAAGGAAATCAAAGGCAAACGCTTCATCAATGCCAGCCCCCTCGGTAAAGGGAAATAGTTGTCAATGAGTCTAGAAATGCAGGCCAGTTGTATCTCTAGAACCCAGGGCTTTGGTGCACAGCATAAATGGCTTCTTTTTCTCCCCCACGCTCTCTTTTATAGAAAACTTGTTGCACTGAGTGGCAAAGGGCCCGCAAATAATTGCACTGTACTTTGGAAATGGATCTGATGAGTCTTTTAATAGAAGATCATCATTATTTCCCAAGAGTTCACATTCCCATAATATTTTTATTAGCAGCTTCTCTTCTAAATAAAGTTCAGTGGATTGATTTTGGTTGGGTTTTCTCATTTTAAATATTCCCTTAATTATGACCATGGATGTAGTCCCATTGTATCATCACCATTGCTATTGTTATCAGCATCTGCAGCTTCATTATTATATTTATGTCACATTTAGAAAGCTCTCAAAACACTTCAGGTATATTACTTCATCTGTCTTCATAGCATCCTTGTAAGGAAGGGAGGGACCCCATTAAAACTAAACCTTGGGTATAGACCTATCTTCTCTGTGCCTCTGTGAGGAACCCTCCCCCCTTTGGGGTGTGTCCAGGAGTTAGTCCTCTTGCCCCTTTTCTGTATGTTCCTCTGCCTGGACCCAGAGCAGAGGGGGATTGCTCCAGGAAGCCACCTGGAGGCTGGATACTCGGAGGACTTGGCTCAGGATGGAAAGAAGATACACCTGGCCCTTCCTTGCCCTGTTGCCTTGTCATGATCTTCATTTGGTACATGGGACAATGCCTATCGGAGGACTCCAAGAGCCCCAAATCCACCACGGGAGAGTGGAAAGACTGGCATGGAACCAGGAGAGCTGAGTTTGAGCCCTGGTTCTTCCATTGATTAGCTTTGCTTCTTGGGGCATTTCTTAACATTTCTGAGGCTTTGTTCTCTCACTTATCAAAAAAGGGGGCTCCAAATGCCTCCTTTGTGGAAGTTGGTGAGGATTCAGTATGACAGCTTCCCTAGCTGTGCCTAGCATGATGGATGGGATATAGGTGGGCAATACAGGTTGGTTCCATTCCTTCACTCAGTTTTCTCTCCTAGAAAAACCTAAACTGTCTAGTATGATTTTGAGAACTAAAAGGACAATTAGAGAACTGCATTTGAATAGGTTTATCGTTTTAATCAGAGTCTTGTCAGAAATCATGCATTTCCTTACCCAGGTTGAGCAAGAGCTAGTAATGGGTAAGCAGCGTAATTTGAAACTTGTGTTGGAAATAATGCTGGACTGGAGAACAAGAATCCTGGGCTTCAGCCTCCTCACTGCCACCAACCAGACGGAGGCCCTTGAGCACATCACTTGGCATATCTGGCTCTCAGTTTCCTTATCTATAAAATGAAGAGCTTGGAGTATATGACCATGTAGACACTTATGAGTTTCACAAGTCTATAATTTTACAAGAAATGATTTTTAGGGAAAGAGTCGAATGATGTGTAGGAGCTCTGTTTCCTTCCCTTTCCTGGGTTATTTGTGCGTGGGAAGCCCCACCGGCTGGCCCTGACATCATTATCAAGGACCCTCCAGCTGGTTTGGGGGCAGTACTCATGTTGTGGGCACATTGCCCAGGAGGACACACGCTACTTTGGAAGGCTGGCGTGTAAACCCAGGCTCTGCAGATTGCTGATGTCACAGCCTCAATACCAGTTTGTTGGTAAACCCCAGACTCCATCCTCTTTCCTGCTTTCCCCGCTGCTCACTTGTTAGCCTTGGGAAGCAGAGGGGTACAGGGCCTGGACTGATGGCAGCCAGCATAGCTGTGCACAAAAGCCCAGCTGCTCTGATTCCTCAGGGCTTGGGAAAGCTGCAGAGGGGCTGGATGCGGGGCCACCTGCCTGCTCTGCTGACCACATCTCCAGGCAAGCGATGTTTTCAGAAAGCGTGTCCTTAGCTGCTCTGCTAATCCCTGCTGGTTGTGCTTCATGGCAGAGTCCAAGCACTCCACGGGGTGGTGAGAATCTTCCCAGAAACCAGATCTCCTCGAGCATGCCCTCAGCTAGGGGCCACCCGACTCCACTGTGCCTTCCGCATCATCTGAAGAAGCAGAGGGCGCGCCTTGGAGGATGAACCATTAGGGCACCTGCTCACTTCCCTGCACACAAATGCGTCAGGAGGAGAGTGAAACACCAAGAAGACTTCCCATTTCATTTTTTCCTCCATAGCTTATTTTTTTAGTTTTAGCAAACAAAACAAAGCCGAGCTGCCTCCAAAGGGGGAGGAGCATTCAAATGGGTTAAAAAGTGATATTTGCATGTGAAGTTTCCATTCCCATCTTGTTGTTTTCCTAGTTAAATTGAAGCTATATTCAGGAATCTGTGTGTTCCTGGTTGGTAAAGTAGGAAACAGTTTGAACCAAGACCAAGAAATTCTAAGAGATGATGGACCCTATGGAATGTCCACACCAAGAAGCACCTCCCTTCTCCCGCCCAGAGTTCAGGGCGCCTTGTCAGTGGCATTGTGGTCAATGTCCTCCCCAGTTCGGGGTGGGCGGAGGGTGGACAACCCTGGAGGCCAGTCTCCTGAGGCTTCCCCCTTCCCCCTGACCCTTGACCTCTTTGGCCTGCCTCCTTCCTGGGCCTGAAGTTGTCAGACTCTGTTCTCTTCAGGAGACAGTCATAGTGGGTTCTAGTGCCATATTATTTAATATTTCCTATTGGGGTGAACTTAAACCCCTGATCTTCAAGCAGAAATTTAAGTAACCCCCTTTATGCTTAGCTGATTCCTCTGGGGAATGCTGATCACCCACTCATACGCCACCCTCCAACGAGCTAGACCTGCCCGGGCTGCTTGGGTGTCTGCATGCCTACACGCTGCTCCGCGACTTAAAGCTGAAGGGACCTCCTGGAGCATCTAGCTCAACTCTTTGATTTCCCAGAGGACAGAAAAGGCCCCCAAAGGGAAAATGACTCAATTTGAGGTTATCCAGCCACTTAGTGACGGACTCGACACCGCATGTTCAAATGTATACTCTGAATATGGTACTAAAACTGACCTCCTGGCACTGCTGTGAAGCCATTCCTACGGGATAGCACGTACAGAGCATCTAAGCATAGTTCTCGGCACAGGGCACCACGCGATGCAGGTTGTTCTCTCCCTTCCTAGAACGCAGGTCTCCTGCTGCTCACAGGCTCACATTCTCACCGAAGTCCTGCAGGTTAGGTGGGGTAGACTTTAGTATTCCTTCGCTCCCCAGCACAGGAAAGCTTGTCCAAGCAAGCTGAGCTGCCCAAGTGTAAGCACTGTGCTAATGGTGAAATCTGACTTGGCCCATGTTATATAATCAAAGAATATTTGGGGTTGCTGCCCACTAGAACCCGTTCCTCCTGACTCTTAATCCGGTGCTCTTTCCGTTGTACCATGCTGATGGATGCGTGGGTGAGGACAGGCCGCCTTGAAATGCTATGAATACCAGCATGGTGACAGATGCATTGGAACACATGGGGCCACAAGCCCAGTGTCTCTTACGTCTACCAGTGTAGTGTTATTGTCAAGCATTTATCAAGGCTACCATGTGCCAGGAGCTCTGCTTACTGCTGAGATAAATACAAAAGTGAATCGGATACAGGCCCTGCCCTCAAGGAGCACTTAATTTGATGAGAGAGACAGACTCAGGCATCAATAATTCAAATGTAAGGCAGAGGGTAATCCATGGCTATTATACTCTAAATACACCAAAAGGAAGTATAGGGATTGGGGTCTCACTTGTTGATATGGTGAGAAGGGGTGGGCTAGAATAGGGCCACCCCCAAATGTCTCCATTTAGCTCCGTGCGCAGGCCACCTGGGCGAAGGAACTCACCATAGGGCCATGCTGTGTGTCAGAGGGACTCCAGCCTCTCATGAGCTCCTTGGCCCTTACCACTGATGACCACAGCTGAGTCAGTTTCTTGTATCTGGGTCCCTTGTCACTGTTTCTTTAGCAGTTTTGCTAAATGGGAGAACATCTCCCTTCTTGCTGTGAGCTTGGTGGGGACTGGAGTGGCCATTTGGCCTGGACCTCTGCTTCTGCGCAGATGGTAAGAATCTGCAGTCTACACAGAGAACAAGAAAACACCATTCTTATTCCCTCTTCTCTCAGTTTTGGCAGGTAGACAGGGGTGGGGGTCACGGACTGTGGTGGGGGGGACATTGAGGGACTTGCAGGTCAGTGCTTGACAAGGGGCTCTGGGTCACTCAGGGAAAATATGGCCTTGCTCTTCATTGGCAGATTCCCAGAGAAGCTCTAACTGTTCCCCACCTGTCCTGGGCTCCCCCTCCCCCAGCGCCGCTGTCCCTGCATGCACGAAGCAGGGAGGCGATGATGAATTTCCCCGGAACGGCATTACAGACAGTCATAAATAATGCTTTGCTCTTTGGTGACGGCACTTTCCATTAGAGCTGCCTGAGCTGGGCTGTTGCTACCCCCAGTCTTCTGCCGGGGACTTGCAGTAAAATTTATCAGCGAGCTTTCTGCACCTCATAAATCATCCCCTCCGGGAGCCATCTGGCAGATAAGGCCACAAGAACCCACATGCTCTGCAGAGGTGGAGTCGGAGAGAGAGCCGCCCTCGCGGGGGCCCCAGGCCCACTGGAGGGGGACTTTCTCCCCACCAGCCCAGGCCTGTCACACTCGTCCTGGCTTTTTTCATCAGACTCAGGATGGGGGCCCTGGATATGGCGGCTGTTCCAACTCACAGAACAGTTTGGCTTCCCACTCTGGGGTCAGGCCTGAAAAATCACAACCTCCCAGGGCTTTCTACCCCCCGGGTATCAGAAGGTCCTGACACCAGGCAAGGGCAGGGGTGCCCCACGGCAAGGAAGATGCGGTGATGGGCTTAACTGAATCCTCTTTGGCGTCTTCTGGCCGCTTGAGTATTGGCCAACGTGAAAACAATCTCATGGTGATAGGAGACTTCCTGCTTGGTTGAAAGACACCTCCTTGCAATTCAGAGTCGAATTCACATGGATATCCCCGCTTTCTCTGAGCAACAACTACCACGATATTGGAGTTTTTTCAAATATGGATTGCTTTCCATTAATATACATTAAGGGAGGTTCGAATGCATGCTGGACCTAGAGGTGGAGATACATAGATTAATGATCTCAGTTCTGTCCTGAAGGAACTTACAGTCTGGTGGGAGAGACTGTTTTGCAATCGGTCTCAGGCCTGGTGGTGGTAGCATCCACTCTCATGGGGAGACCTGGCGTGGTGAGGAATGTGTTGGCTTTCTGGCGCTGGAGTTTCAGTGCCTAGCGTGGTGCTTGGGGCACCCTAAGCAGCCAATACTTGTGTGTTGAATGCATTGAATGCAATGTGGCAGCGAGCACAGTGCCCGACACAGCCACCAATATGAAGTAGAAAATGAGACTAAAATACTAAATAGCAGTATGCAAGCATCATCCCAGCCCCCAGCGGAGAGGGAACCCTGTTCCATGGGAACCATCTCCTGCCCTGGGTGTGAGGTAACCTGTGTTCTTGTCTCAGCTGTGCAGCTGGCTGCCTCTGCTTGATCAAGGGGTGCTCTGAGTCTCAGTGTTTTGATTCAGAAAATAATAGGGAAAGGCGAGGTGATTTTGGGGGGTAATTTTAATATTGTTGCTACTAGAATATTTTCTGACTTTTCCTTTGCTGACGCCTGCTTTTTGAAAGACAGGAAGCTGAGTGGGTAAAACCAGTTGGAACTCCTCTCTTTTCCTGCCCGATTTGGCCACTTCCCAGCCCAGATAAGCTTGTTTAAGGTCCGGATGTGAGGACCCCAGCCAGCTAGAGCCTGAGCCCCCTCTCCCCTTCCAGGAACTCATAGTGCAGAAGGACGCCGATTACGCCACTCCTGATTGCTTGGACACACCGCGGGGGAAACATTAAGTAGAGTGTCCTGAAGATGCTTAGCTTAGCTATGCATTTAATTTGATGGTAATTGAAATTTGCCAACAAAGATTTGCATGTAATCTGTGATTTCATTTTTCAATTTAAATTGCTTGGATGGGAAGTGCTTGGGTCTTTTCCTCCTCACAGCACTTTGCAAACACGAATCCCTCCACTTCACTGGGGGCTGGAGTGAGGGGAGGGAGTGGGGGAGGGGACGGTCACTCGGGATGGCAGGTGCTGGGGGCTGGGTTGGTGAGAGGCAGGTGAGGGCAGGCCTCCTTCTTCACAGTGAGCTTGGCAAAGAAGCTCAGCAGGGGACCTCTGGGTCTTAGTTTCTAGGGGCAGACAGGGGTGAGGGCACGAGGCGGTTCCGTCAGAGGTGGGAGGAGCCGAGATTCTTTATGGCCCAGGCGAGCAAGTGGCAAGAAGCAGGGACCAGGGCGATGGGCTCAGGTATTGAGAGTAGTTGATCTGGAAGAGATCTCTTCTGGGTAAGCGTGGTCTCTGATAAAAGCAAGAAGCAACGTAACTCGCCGGAGGAGAGAACGGAGAGAAAGGTGTGTTCTAAGGATGGCGCGGGGAGGGCAGGAGGAGTCTCAAGAGCGTGTGGAGCCTGCAGGATGGGTTCCTATGAGCTGGCTCCTGGGTATGGATTTTTTCTTTGCTGGCTCTGCAGCCTTGGGCCAGTACTGAATTTCTTTGAGCACCAGTTTCCTCAGCTGTCCAAAGGGTATAAAAATAATATCCACAGGAGCGGGGCCAGGAGAGGCGGCCTGGCATTCTGAGTGTCCTCTTGAGGGCAGGGCTCCACCTTCACCTGCCAGTGCCCAGCACGTAGCAAGAACTCAGGGAAGTCTATTAAAATGGGAAATTGGTCAAATGAGGTAACATGAGTAGAAGAGTATTTTCTAAATTCGAACAACCCATTTTGGTACTCGTACAGCCTTACTATTTGAGAAATGTGATTAGGTGCTGGACTCACGGCTGGGATGGTTCTGGGCTGAGCCCTGGGTGGGAAGGCCTGAGGCAGAAGTGCTGGGCTTCCCTTGATGCTTGAGACCCAGTTTCCCTGTGTGCCCCAACTGGGGGCTGCTTTCTGGGCCTGGGCCAGTCCCCTCTGTGGCTGGTGGAAGACACATCGGTCTGCGTTAGGCTGCGTTTTGCTGTGGTTGGACAGGCATTGCAGGGTTGGCCACAGAGGGAGCCCGAAGGGTGCTCGTGAGAGTGACTGTTCCTGCAGCCAGGCTGGAGCTGGGCTTAAGACCCATCTGAAGAATTAGAGATTTCGGCTGCAGCTGGAGGTCACACAGCTTTGGGCAGAGCAGGGGTCCTTTTTTGGTCTGGTTTCTTTCAAGTAGAGATAATCCCTTCTACCTGGCTAGACAGCTGAACTGTTTTTATTTTATTTTTTTTATTTAGTAATAAATCTGCCCCACAGGGCTCGAGCCAAGGGCTTTGCTTGCTGCATCTGCTCAGAGGTCTCGTAAAAATGGTGTAAAATGAAAGAGAAAAATGCATATTTCACACTTTGTCTGCTCTGGGGTATGGTGATTCTCTGCTCATCCCCATTACAAACAGCTGACCTTCCCACAGAGTTCAAGTACCTTCTGCTGGCCTGGAAGAACCATATCTCAGTCTTCCTCTCCCACTGTCCCACCCTGCCCCCCCCCCCCCAACACAGATTTTGCCTGGGAGGAAGCAGGGCTGTTTGTAAGTACACCACGCTGGTTCGGTGTTGTCAGGAAGGGAGGGGCATAAAAGACCCAGTGCAGACTCATCAGCGAGTGGACACACACAGGGCGTGGTCAGAGGCACCCACCCTCTTCTACGTAGACACGGACGTGTGTCTATGCCTGCGTCCACTCTCTCGCCCTCCGTGTGAATTTAAGTAGACTATAGGAATATGGGTTTTCCCTCTGTTGAAGGCTGCCTTGTGTTCATTACAGGTGCATCTCAACCATGACCAAGTATCTAACATTAGCTTAGTAAGTGTTCCACAGAAACACTCTTTCCAACCTTACCTGCTTCTCTCCCCCTCTGCAAATCTGCATAGCAATTCGCGTGGTCACGTTACACTTTCCAAACACGTAATGTGTGTTTTTTACCTCACACAATTCTGCTGCATTGATTCTGCTCCTTTCTCCATTCTGCCAAGCTCAGCACTGTCTACCTTCAAAGCCCCCCTCCTCTTTGCAGCCTTCCTGGGTCACCCTAGCCTATAGTGTTCTCTTGTCACTTGGGCCTCAATCAGCCATTACCACACATAGCACTCTGTCCCTTGAACTCAAATATTACAGTACTATTGGGGCTATTTTTTTTTTTTTTTTTGAGAAGTTATGGTCGTTTTCCTATTTAACCATCATTTTCTTATTTAATGCTCCTCATTCCCCTATTAGACTATAATGCCTTACATGTATTTCTATCCTTTCCCTCCAAACCCATAGTAGGTGCTCAGTGAATGCTTGTCAGGGAAATGAATGAGTGAAAATTCCCATGTGGGGTGTGAACGTGGCTCTGGAGTCGTGGCTTTGTCTTCTTGATTGGAGTAGGAAGCAGGCCATTTCACACCTCCGAGGGAGGGAGAGCCTGGACCTGCGGGGGTGCTGACCCTCTGATGGTTCCTCTTATTAGGACAATGCTGGAGAGCAAGGAGCTGAAAATTGTCAGTAACAGCTCCGGAGCTCTCTGCGTGGACCCTGAGATCCCCTGGTCTGTGATCACACAGACTGTTGAGATTTCTATGGTGGTGAGAAACACTAGTGCTTCTCACTGGGTGCCTCTCCCTCAGGCCCTCCCTCTGCTTTCTGCAGCCCCGCGTGCTCCCCCATGCAGCCTGCGTGGAATTCAGAGCAGGGAATTAGGAATTCAATTTTCTTTCAAAGGTGTTGAGCGCTCCACTGCCTGCCATCTTCTCTGTCTTTGCTTTGTGCTCCCACCTCAAGGCCGCTTTGCGAGTCTCTTTGATCTGTGGTTGTGGTTCGGAGCTGTCACTGATTTCTTTGTTGTTGTTGCTGCTGCTGCTGCTACTGTTTCCTTGCAGCTCGATTTTTAGCTGAGTGTTTGAGTAGTAAATATGGTTTACACCAACTCTGTTGGAAATAATGGCATTTATGTGCTGAAGTTATTTCCAAAACCTGTGATATGTGTATACAAATAGATCCACGGCAGGGCCCCTAGACTGGGGGGAACAGACTCAATAAAACCTTCGCGATGGAGTATAAACAGGTGTCTGAGACTAGGGCTAGGCCAGGCGGTTCAAAACAAAACTTCCCCCTACCCCTGCTGTTGGCTCTACGCTGAAGCTGGAGCGTAAATACCTCGTTTGGCTTTGGGGGATGTGGAAGATATTTTTGTGACCATATTTATCTGCTAAATGTTCACTTACATTCTTTTATGCGTCTCACATTAAACTTCTCACTTTGCTATTCCCTCACCCTCAATGGCTTTAAACCTTAATTGCCCTGGTTCCTGGTAGGAAAAAAATATGCCAAGAAATTATGGGATTGGCCTATAAAATTGGCGGCCCTTTCTTCTTCCAAATGGCTGCCATTTTGGGGATCTTGGGCATACTGGGCGAATCTAACCATTCTGAGCCATACCCCTTAAGATTCATCTTGGGGTTCTCCTAGTCCTAACCAAGAGCAGGAAATAGAGATCCTGGGACTCTCAGAGGGGTAAGCTGGGTTGCTTTTAACAAATGTGGCTTCGCCCTCCAAATCTGAGTGGGATGGATTTCTCTGATGCCTTGATTCTTGACCCCACGCCTGTCTCATCTCTGGATCTCCGAGGACACCAATGCCCGCATCTGACGTGTCTGGAAGTGGAGGCTGCACACCCACCCTCGGGGAAGGTCTCGATCGTCAAGAGGTCAGGAGTGATTTCAGAGACATCCTGGCTCTCTGTGCGGAAGGCCGTGTGACAAAGGCATGGGAAGGGTGTTTTGATTGTTCTCCAACTTGTAAATGCCAAGCAGAAATCTTGTTGCAGTTCCTAAATGCCACATTTCGGCGTGTTTATTGTTTCCCCCCCTAACGGGGAAAGATGGTGAATGGACTAATAATTCAGGAGCCGAGAACATGTTTATTTGATTTTTAGAGCTTTAGCAAATACAGTGTGTACAAAACCCGGTGCCAACAGCATGCATAATTCCTCCAGGAATGGGGCTGATAGAAACACAAAGCTTGCATGCTTCAAAACTGTAACCAATATTTACACATCTGAGTGACTAATTCTCTACTCTGAGCAGGAGAACAATAGGCATAATAGTCAGGTACATTAATGCAGAGCATGCTCGTCTGGTGACTTGGATATTTGACACATAAACAAAGTTGGTGGGGGGCGGTTGGGGGGAGAAGTAGAGGCTTTTTATCTACCTGTGTAACCGCACACCAAACAGCAGGTTACAAACACACTCCGAAAATGCTGACCCAACGCCGCTTCTGTACCTCACATGCAGGATTGGCACATGATTTGCAGCGCTGCGGGAGTTCTGTAGCTGACCTCATTAGCGGTGCGTTTCCTGGCTTGTTAGCATCATATTTGTATAATTTACAGCACCTTCATTTTTATGGAATGTGTTTCTTGTAGAGTGTAATGGCAGCAATATATTTAACCTATCGTATTTAGGAATGCTTTTGCTGGAGGCAGCCTGCAGATATAAAGGGGACATTTTCTCCTCTCCTGCCTGGGCTTTTTTTTTTTTTTTTTCTTTCTTCTCATTTTGGCATGCAGGGCTGCCACATATGTGCTTGTGTGTGTTTGCATGTGTGTGTGTTTATGTCTGTATAAACATATGTGTACAAATGCCTAGAAGACATACAAGGGGCCCTCAAGGCGTGACTCTTCCTTCCAAGGGTTATCTTTGTTCCTTATCTCCAAGGGGTGCTTGGAACTGGGTGGACCTGAAGGACCTAGATGCTTTGCTTTGAGAGGATGCATTTGCAAAATGAAATAGGGAAGCCAGGAAGATTAGATATTAGGGAGTGATGTTTTTTTAGAATGTGGGTGGACAAGGGTAGTGTAAATATGCTGATGAGAAAGCACCACACTCGGGTGAGTTAAGTATCTAAAAAAAAAAAAAAAAAATAGAGCATATGGACAGAGATATGTACATTCATCTCCTTCCTGATCCGTGTTAAAAAAGATACAAATGGCTAAGAGCAAATGTTTCAGGAGGGGACTGTGTCTTTGTTTGGAGGTCTCTAACGAGAATCTGGGACCAGGACCCAGGAGATCTGCTCCCAGGGTCGGTCTGTTGCTAACCTGCTGCATTGACCCCAGGCAAATTGCTTTCCTGTTTTAGGCCACAATCTCCTCGTCTTAAAAAAAAGGGATTGGACCAGATCGGCTCTCTCTAGAGTTTGATGTTTCCAAGTTCCCAGTCCCTTGTCTGTTCTGCTCCTGAAGACAAAGGCTGGGGATCTCATCAAGCAAATCACCCGAGCTGTGTTCTTGAGGGTTACTTGCAGTGACCCAGAGAAGAGAAACACAGCTCTCCAGGAACTGTCAGTGTGTCTTAGTCACATCTTCTGACAGGGGGCAAAGAGAGTGAATAGACTAATAATTCAGAAACCAAGGACATGGTACGGTGAGTTTCAGAGTGGGAGCATACACTGGCGCCAGAGTGTGCTTCGCTGCATACTTCCTTCCCATAACCACTCCTGGGCCTCAGAGAGAGCTCACCCCAAGGGCAAGTTAAATAGCTAGGCCCTGGACTTTTTCAGCCCACGATAGAATGATAAGACATTTAGTAAACATATTAAAATGATCCGAGGCACCGAGACAAAGGTCATCCAACTGGCTAGTCAGGTTAGGGATCTCTGTAGCTTCCCCCGCCCACCCCCTACCTCCTAGCTTTTGAAATTTCAGAAATTTTTCTGCTACTCTGTCATCTTTAAAGGCTGTATCTCTTCTCAGTGATTTGAGAGGATTTGGGTTCTTGATTTAACTTAATAGATATGTCCCTAAATACTGGAGTGGCTAAATCTATGGTCACTATTCAAAATGCTAAATGTATTTATATACAAAGTTTGAAGGTAAGTTTTTATTCAAATATATTTTTATCCTCACCTGTGGATTTTTTTTTCTTTCATTGATTTTTAGATAGAGTGGGAAGGAGGAGGGAGAGAAAGAAAGAGAAAGAGAGAGAAACATCAATTGACTGCTTCTTGCATGATCCCAACTGGGGCTGGGATCGAACCTGAAACTGAGGTACATTCCCTTGACTGGGAATCAAACCCGTGATTCTTTGGTCTGTGGGTCAGTGCTCTAACTGCTGAACCAAACCGACCAGGGCTCTATTCAAATTTTAAATGCACCAGTGTTACTGGCTATTTGAAGGTGCCCAGTGGTGAATCCTTCGGTAAAGAACACTCATTGTTTTGTAGAATCTAGTTTTAACTTAACTGAATCTTGAAATATTTATTGAGCACCCACTAAGTTCTGGGGATCCCAACAAAATCTGTATAAAATCCCTGCCTTCAGGCAGCTCTTATTCTAACTTTCAAATTGAAATTTGCATGTATTTTGTACACACATATTAGTACATATAAAATGTAGACAGTTACAGCATGTAGTATCCACTAATTAGGTTGACTTCCAAACTGCAAAAATTAGACCATTATTATAAATATTTATTAAAAAACTCTTATTAGTTGCACTTGACTGCTTTGGTGACTGGCTTGTCTAGTGGGACAATATAAAGGGGTTGTAAACCTGGACTCAGATTAGTGGAACACATGTGTGGTTGCATAAACTCTTTCCCTTCTGTTAAAATAGAAGCCACAGTTTTCCTTCTCTCTGGGGACAGACTCCTGCCCTTTGCTCTAGTTCTTCCCATTCCTTCTTACCTTCTTGTGACTTAGAACTATGGCTTACATTCATGCTTTCCTTCCTCTTCAGCATTTATATATTTTCAGATCTCTTCCATCTTAAAAAATGCTACCTCTGCCATCTCTAGATGATCTACCTCTTTCTTTCTCTAGCCACGCTTTCTGACCAACCGTAGTATACTCATCATTTCTGTTGCCTCACTTGGGTATGGCTTCTATTCTCCTCCATGCCCTTGACACTTCTCCCCAAGGTCATCAATGAGTTCCAAGACACTAAATCAAACAGATGCTTATATTGTGTGCTCCCACCCCAGGATTGCCCACTTCTCTTTGGAACATCACCGTCTCCTAGGGTTTGCTCACCTTTCTGGTCAATTCCCAGTTTGCTTCATTATTTTGGGTTTTGGTACCTGACCCTTCTACTGGGCCCTCAGGGTTTTGACCAAGCTTCTGCTTTCTTTATTTTCTCTTTTGCTCAGGCTATTTTGTCTCTTTGCCACAGCTTCAATAGCCTCTTATGTTCTGAAGCCTCTCCAACTCTCCGGAGACTCTGTATCCAGCTCTCTACCAGACAGCTCCACTTGGCTGCTATGCTGTAATAAAGAGGATACAAAACACCGTAGCTCAAACACCATTGAAGTTGATTTCTTTTTCACACCACAGTCCAGTTTTTGAGCATTCCAAGGAGGGCTCATGAAGTTGTCCAGGGAAGGACTCGGGTTTTTTCTACATTTTTAATTCTCTATCTAGGGTACTATCCTTTTCCATAGGATGAAAGATGTCTCAAATAAACTGTTCCGGCATGTACAAAGGGGGAAGAGGAAGCTAAGGGCGATCAGCTCCCTGTTCAGAAAGTGAGCCAGTAGTTGTACATAACTTTTACACACCCAATCCAATGGGCCATACCTAGTTGCAAGCTAAGCTAGGAAATGTGGTATTAGCTGGGTAGTCTTGTAGTCAGATTTTATTTTGAAAATGAAAAATAGAAGGCTCTGGGCTTTATCAATCCACCATAGAATGATATCAAATTCAGCAAATCTATTAAAATGACCCAAGGCACAAAGACAAAGTTTATCTAATTGACTAGTCAGACTGTGGTTCTTCGCACCCTCCCTTCACCCCCAGTGCCCCAGAATGCATATTGGGAGAACAATTACAAGTCTCTGCCACAGGCACCTTGAATGTATCATCTGCAGAGCTTACCCCATTATCTTGCCTCTCAAACCTGCTCTTTCTACAGTCACTTCTCTTGGTGAGTATCGGAAAAATACCCAGTTGCTCAACCAAAATTGGAATCATTCTTGAGTTCTCTCTTTCCCTTGCTGCTGCACATCTAATCTTCTCTAGCTCTAGCCATTTGTACCTCTTACATATTTTAGATCCAGGCACTTTTCTCTCCCATTGCTACCAGCTCAGTACAAGACTACCCTCTCTCTTCCTTGGATCATTGAAACTGTTTCTTAACTGGCCTGCCTACACCTACTCCTGACCCTTTCTATCTATTTCCTCTTCTATTGTCAAAGTTACTATAAAAATGGAAAAATGATCACATTACTGGTGCTTGAAATCCTTCAATGACTTTTCATGAGCCCAAATTTGTATTGTACCCTAAAAGACCTTGTATAATGTGACCTCTGCCAGGGTCACTAGGCTGATCTCACGGCTCTCTGACTTTGGGTCTCTCTTCTCCTGATATATATCGAATTTATTTTAACTCCTAAAATTACCTATACTATCCCTTGATTCTGGTCTTTCAAATGTACTACTGTTCTCTCTTTTGGAGCATTCCCATTTCCCTCCCTGCTTGGCTAACTACTATTTCTCCTTCAGAGCTCATTTCTGGTATAATTTTTTCAATGGGGCCTTCCTCCTGTCTCCTAGGGCCCTCTTCTTGTTCTGTACTCCTATAGCATCTCGAAATTCGTCTTCTTCTTCTTTTTGTTTGTTAATCCTCATGCAAGGATATTTTTTCCTTTGATTTTTACATAGAGTGGGAGAGAGGGAGGGAGGGAAGAAGGGAGGGAAGAAGAAGGGAGGGAGTGAGAGAGGGAGGAAGGGAGAGAGAGAGAAAGAGAGAAAACATTGATGTGAGAGAGACATATTGATAGGTTGCTTCCTGCAGGACCCCGGCCAGGGCAGGGGATTTAACCTGCAACCCAGGTATGCACCCTTGACCAGGAATTAAACCTGAGATGCTTTA
Source organism: Molossus molossus (assembly GCF_014108415.1). Lineage (NCBI taxonomy): Eukaryota > Metazoa > Chordata > Mammalia > Chiroptera > Molossidae > Molossus > Molossus molossus. The sequence continues at coordinate 26,040,908 of NW_023425403.1, read as the reverse complement.
GTCCAAGGGCGGAGCACTGAACCAAACCAGCCAAGGGTAGGGCTTACCTATTGCAATAATAGCAGCAACAGCTTTTTCTTTTTAAGTTATTAGGAATGTACAGCGAAGGAAACAAGTAGTAATAAATATAAATTATACCTGATATTTAATTATCATAATGAGAACTTACATTTAGGTACTATTTTATAATTTTAATGCTTTTGTTTACACAACTTTATGTGGACCTTGAAAGACCCTGTTAGTAAGAGATGTCAGTAAACTAGCCCCACATTATAGGTGTGTAAATTGAGATTCTGTGAAATTAAATGACTTAAATAAGGTCTTTCATTTAGTAAATAAAGGAGGCAGAATTGGAGTCCAAATCTCTGATGTCAGAGCTAAGGAACCTGCCTACTTACTGTATTGGGCTGTGATAAAGACCATGAAACACAGCTATTCTGTGTTGGACATAAGCAAGCATTTGATAATTATTTGTTTGATAAATAAATGCATGAATAGCTGTACCAATAAGTTTGATAATGTGACTAAGATTTAACAGCAACATATAAGTCAACAATTATGGGATAATAAACAGAAACAATAAAATATGTTATGCTATACAGGAGAGGAGTGGAATTGGCCAACAGACTGGATAATTGCTTGTAAGTGAATTCAATGATCACATTAAATAACTATGAGGGTGTGGGAGGTCTGTATATATTCCTCAAGAATCTTGAACCCACTAATGACAGGCTTGGCAAAGGATGTTTTATTATAGCTCAGAATTTGATTGAAATGCAAGATATGAAATGTGTGAATAATACCCAATTTGATTCTCTGCAAAGCACAGAAAGGAGCAGAGGACTGTTGACTCTGCCATTGGCTTAAGGGGACTTTGCTCCTCCGTCCAAACTTCATTTTCTCCCCACCCATTTAAATGTATTCTTGAATAAAATGAGTACAGGTAGCCATTTACAGGACCTCTGTCTCTCCAAAAAAATACCAATGTGGCTTTCTTAGACATTTTGGGGTAGACAGGGGCTTCATCAGGGACAGAAACTTCTCTCAAGGGAAGACCTTAACTCTGGGCTAGTTAGAATTATTGCAAAAACCCACAGTTCTGATGATTCCATGAGGGAGAAAATTTGCCTGCGCTGAGGAATATCTATATCTATATCTATATCTATATCTATATCTATATCTATATCTATATCTATATCTATATCTATATCTATATCTATATCTATATCTATATCTATCTATATCTATCTCATCTACATCTATATATATCTATATATTTATATTTATATTTATATTTATATATTTATATATATATTTATCTTTCGGTTAGATTCAGGATTACCTCTAGGTATGTAAACTACCTAATATAGTTCTTGGACATAATAGATACTAAATAATTTGTGGTTATAATGAATATAATGCAGCTGACTATAAAGAAAGTGCATAGACATGATGGTGGAAACCTGGTTATAACACTTATTAGCTGGCAAAATAACATCCTGATGGTGAGCAAGTTATTTAAATTTTCTAATCTTAAGAATTCTCATCTATAAAAAGTAAAAGGTACTATGAGCCAGGATATGTATTAGGTATTCTATTCCTGTTATTTTTTATCATTACAACAATTTTGAATGCTCAGTTTATAGGTAAGTTAACTGAAGCTCATAGACTTTAAGCAATTTGCTATAGGATGTGGTCATTTAGCTAGTGTCAAAGTTAAGATTCAAACCCAGGACTATCTAACTCTAACCCCTGATTATTTTTCACTTTATAGTGCTGCTCATGTAAAACAGAGATGACAAAAATTCTGAATCCTTATAATAGTCAGTGCTTGACATACATTTGGTACTCAAAATAGTAACTATTATTATTAATTATGCCTCAGGTAGTACAGGAAAACCTATATATTTATATTAATCAGAGTTGGAAGAGCTTCAACATGTACTATTCATCAAAAGCCCTGGCTGAAAATTCCCTGTTTGGCACATAGTGGATGCCCAATAAATGTTTATTGACATGTTAGAGATGCTATAATGATATATGTTAAAGATCCAGTAATGTCTGAATTTATAGTTGGATTCTGTTCCTTCCACATCCCCACCACAAACACACCTCTTTCATCATTGAAATTTTTGGAAAGTTTTAGAAATGCAATAGTCCAAGAAACTATGAGGAGTAGTTTGATTGAAACAGCTGGCTGTTTTTCCCCCCTCAAAATATATTAGGGGAGTTCTACTGGGATGATCAAGTGGGGCCCTATTAGACTAACCCTCTCTAAATAGGCAAACTATAAACTCTAGATAAAATTTAAAAAACAGAGACCTGAAAGCACAATTGACACTTGAAAGAAGGGAATAGTATGGGATAACTTTCCCATTTATTATTGTGGCTTTTAGCTACAGTCAGCACCACATGAGACAGTTAAAACTCCTGTAGAAAATCTACAGTTTATTTGGCCTAGGGAACTAGATGACAGAGTTTTGAGCAACCACAGCTGCAATATGTAAATGCCACCCAAATCTCTGGTTCAAGAATGCATGGGGTAGAATCCAAACAGCTCAACTAAAAATAGAATTGAATTGAGATTTGAGTCACCATCCAAGAGACAGAATTTACAGTTTGAGTCCAACCAATTTAATTCCTTTAATTTTTATAACAACAACAACAATAACAACAACAACAAAAAACTCAACACTCTTCAGAAGAATGTAACAGAATCCAGAGTACCTACAACACAACATTTACAATAACCAAAATATATTCCAAAACTACTCAGCACAGAAATAGCTAGAAAAATGTGTCTTATTTTCAAGAGAGAACACAATCAGTGAAGACTGACCCCTACTTAACTGAAATGTTGGAGTTAGTAAATAAGGATTTTTAAAGTAATCACTATAACTATACTCATTAATATAAGAGAAAATATGCTTGAAATAAATTTAAAAAATAAAATAATGGAGAAATAGAAACTGTTGAAAAGGACAAAATAGGAGTAAACTACAATATCTGAAGTAAAAATTCACTGAATGGACTCAAAAGCAGAATGGAGATTACTGAGAGTCAGTGAACTTGAAGCTAGATTAATGTAAATTATCCAAATGTTAAGAATAGAAAGGAATAAAAAATAAATAAATAAACAAAACCAGAACTTCAGGTACCTGTGAGATAATATTAAATGTCTAACTAATATTTCATTAGAGTTCCAAAAGAGGAGAGAAAATGGTGCAGAAAAATATTTGAAGAAGTAATGAGCAAATATTTCCCAAATTTGATGAAGGACAATTTTATGCATTCAAAAATCTCAGCAAACCCCAAACAGAATAAATATAAAGACAATCTTGCTTTGGCACATCATAGTTAAATTGCAAAAACCAAAGGATAAAAAACAAATCTTCATAACAGTGAAAGATAAAGGGCATATTATATATAGGGAAACAACAATTTGATGGAGGCAAGAAAATAATGAAAGGTCATCTTTGAAATGGTAAAAAAACAAAACAAAACAAAACCCAACCTACCCACCCCAAATTTATGTCCAGTGAAAGTATCTTCCAGGAACGAAGGCAAAATGAAGATATTTTTTAACTAAAAGAAAACTGAGTTCATTGCCAGGTGACCCACACTACAATAAATGCTAAAAAATGAATGAAAGGAAATAATAGCTAATGGAAAAGCAAATCTTTTTTTTTTTTTTTTTTTTTTTTATCCTCACCTGAGGACATTTTTCCATTTTTTGTTCAGGTAGAGTGGGAGGGGGAGAGAGGAAGAGAGAGAGAAACATCGATGTGAAAGGGACACATCGAGTGGCTGCCACGCGCACGACCAACCAGGGCCGGGGACAAACCGCAACCGAGGTACATGCCCTTAGCGGGAACCGAACCCGGGTCTCTCGGGACCGCAGGCCGACGCTCTAACCGCTGAGCCAAACCGGCCAGGGCTGGAAAAGCAAATCTTTAGGAAGCAATGAAGAGCATCAAAAAATGGTAAATATCTGGAGTAAATAAAAATATTTGTTCTTTCTTAATTCTTTTATAATACACATGACATTTAAAGCATAAGTTCTAACATTGTCTTGTGAGATGTAAAACAGTAGATGTAATACACATATTGACATTAGCATAAAGATGGGGAGAGACAATAAATTGACCTATACAATTGCAAGGTTATGTGGTATATTACATGAAAAGATGCAATACTAATTCTAAGCAGATCACTAAAAGTTAAGATTTTGTATGATACTTACTAGAGAAAGCACAAAAATAATAATAATACAATAAGTTATAGTTCAAAAGCCAACTGATAGAAGAGAATTATTTCTTTTGTTCCTCTCTGCCTGAAAGTTATCTTGATTGCTAGTTCTTCATGGGAAAATGAGGAATGCACGCATTTATTCATTCATGCATGCTTTCGAGTAATAGATGTTTATTGCACAGCCATTAGATTTTCAAGTACTATACTAGGCCTTGAGGATATAAATAAAATAGGATGTAGTCAGTGCCTTCAAGGAGTTTTGTTCTTCTTCACAAATTTATGGAAACTCTCCTGATGGCAAGGTTGGTGAAGTCTTCAACTTTTTTTAGTAAATTTTTGGGCCAACTAGGGAAAGGGAGAGTGGGATCCTCAAAACACACCATATTTCTAAATTCAGGTAATAGATCTTTAAACAGGCTTTCAGCAGGAGACTATGATGATCTTTTATTTCACTTCCAGCTTTGGTGTGAAAAACCCCTTGACTTGCAGTGAGCAAACTGGGTTTGGGTCCTGCCTGCTGTGTGATGTTAAGCAAATCACTTAACCTCTCTGAGCCTCAGTTTCATCATTTATAAAATTGAGTGGTAATTTATGCCCTTGCTCTTAAAGGAGACAAATCTAGCTCTGCTTCTTGGGTTCCAGGGTCAGTGTGGCTTAGGGGTACATGTCAGATTTTAAAATCATTTAGAACTAGGTGTTCTAAAACCAATTCTCCAACTTGAATCATGGGGAAAATGACTGATTATTTTATCTGAAGTTTATTTTCCTTATTTGACTTTGTTTTTTTAATATGGTTTAATTTGGGAGTGGAATATGTATAGGCTTTGGTGTAGGGCAGACCTGGTTTAAATCCTAGCCCTACATTTACTAGCTATACCTTAGTTTCCTCATCTATAAAATGGGGATAATAATGCTTATAATAATAATGATAATAATGGTATGGCAGAGATGACCAGCTATCCATCAGAGATTCTTGATTCTCTCCTATGGTCAGAGGAGTTGTTGCTGGGCGTTTTCCAGCTTGGGTCAAGCAGTTGCATCTGGGAGTGTATCTCTGATGAGTGCTCATCCATCCAATGTGAGCAGATAAGATATGGTCTGCTTCTGGGCCTGGCCCATTAAGAACCTCCCATGGACAAAGCCCATGTTTTTTCCCTTTTAGACTTAATGTAGAAGAGCACAGGGAGCTTGGAAGCCATGAATTGAAGACAGTGGCCCCTCAATCACTGCTTGGAGGAGCAGTTCCTCACTCATTTGGGACGCCATTCTAGACTTAGTATAAGTGATGGAGCTATTAAACATTTTTGGGTTTGGTTTTAACAGCATTACCTTAATTAATTTAGAAAACAACAACTTGCAAAAAGTATCCGGTGCATTAACTGTCACATGGTAGGGTTAAAAAAATATAAGTGCCCTTTGACCTACTAACATTGTTATCACATTGAATGAAAAGAGTCAGCATCATTCTTGCTTATGTTATAGTGTTGTCATCTACGCATGTGACTCTCATTTTCCAATAAAGCAAGCCGTTGGTAGTGCCAGCCTCCCTCCTGGAGTAACTGAAGGGTAAGTCAGTCCGGAGCAGGACTGGGAAAGCACCTGGTCAGAGCAGCCCAGACGAGAACTGGATGGGCAGGCAAGACTAAATTAAACTCCAAGCCAATCTTTCTTCAAAGCAGCAAACGTCCTTAGCCGTTATCAGACGAGGAGGCCCAGGATGTTGTGGGGAAGCTGTTTTCCCTCGGAAGTCTTTCAGTGAAGTGTCCTCATTGCTGTCGAGACATTATGTTCAGTCATTTGACCAGGAAGGCTGGCCTTTGGCTATGAGGTACAGCCTCAGGATGGGGGCTCAGGGCAGTAGGAAACAGCGGCCTCCCCAGGGAGCCCATCCAGGCTGAGGCCTGTGTGGTGGGTAGAGGTGGCATTTCTATACTCACCACTGTCTTCCAGACACTGGCACTCTCTGGTCATTCCCCACTGACACTTTCTCTCCCCAGAAGCCACGAGGGACCCAGAACTGTTCTCTGTCCCTGGGCCTGCGGAGTTCCTTGGGCTAGTTGGGTGGGCAGTGGTTACTGCCCTTGGAGCTGGGCCTGCTCCTATCCCAGCACGCAAGGTGCACAGAGCCGGGCTTCTGAGAACTTGGATTCCATTTGGTAGATGCCCAGATGACAGCTGGACAGTGCTCCAGCCACGGCCGGGCCCAGCAGCGGCTCTGAGGTGGGACGTGAAGAGGACGTGAGTTGTGAAAGGCATAGGGAAGGGGAGATCTCGCTGGTGTAAGAGGCTGGGTGGTGCTAGAGGAGAGGAAGAAGGGGAAGGAGGAATCTGCTGTTAAGGATGGTGAGGGGATGACTGTCCAGGGTGAAGGGTCCTTGTGCTGACTCAGGTAAGTGGAGCCAGATTCTGGGGGTCCTGAACACCAATCAGAAAAGTTCTATGCAGGATGCTCCCCAGGCCTGGCACAGGAAACACACCTGGGGCAGGCTTCTTTCCCAGCTGAGCAAAAACCCATCTACCACAGGATGCTAGGGATAGAGTGCTCAAGTCTCACGGCCTCGTCTGTCCCTCCACAGGGAGCCTGACCCGAGCTGGTCGGTGCCTCTTGCCACAGCCTCCAAGGATGGCCAGTGCAGCGTGGCTGGCCCGTCCTGCTCAGCACATTTCTCTGCGGCTCTGCTCAGCATCCCTCTCCCTTCTGCACAGCTCAGCACATCTCCGGGTCTCTCCCCCACCTGGGCCAGCACAGACCATTTCTCCAGGCAGAAAGGAGGCAGAGGTTCAGGTCACCTGCTCTTGGCTGCTGCTTCCCAACAGAGCACTGCCTCTCCTGCTCCCAGCTCTGGAACAGAGCCTGTCACTCTGTCCCCTCTCTCTCCCAAGGATTGGACCAGCCCACACACTCAGTAGCCTCCCCTTCCGAGGGTTTAGTTCAGTCCCAACCAGGGGAACTCAGAGCTGTATCCTTGTTCTAGGTCACTTCTGCTCACCTGCCTTGCTTTTGTTACTCAAAGTCTCTCTCTCTTTCTTTCTCTCTCTCTCTCTCTGTCTCCTTACAAATGGCTTTGCAGCAGCCTGGGAGTGCACGGCAGCACCGATAATGTCTCCACGGTTCCTTGTTAGCTGCACTCTAAGCAGGAAAGTGACTAGGCCTGACAATATAATTTACATTGCTGTATAAAACTATCTGTGGAAGCCAAGCTAATTTGTGCCAGATTAGGCTATTTGTCTCAGCCACTGTCTAGCAGCACAATCTATCAGAGGGCTGTTTTCAAATATCGCTTTTCAAGCGTGCCCTTGAGAGGCAGAAATTGATTGGGATCTTAGAGAGCAAAATTACAGCAATAACTTAAAAGAAACAATAATTACTGAATCATACCAGTGTCAGCACTCTGCAAAACACGAAATAGCCATCAAACCCCAATCCAATATATTCTGAAGCGAATTTATTGAATGGAAAAAGCAGTTGAGTGAGGGTTTTTCTCCCCCCTCCTCCCCTTCCCCTGTACATATGGTTATCTCAAAACCGCAAGTGAATGAGTCGATAATTCTTGTCATTGACTGCTCCATTTTCACGGAGTCAGAGGAGAGCCATTAGCTGCCTCCTGCTGCACGGGCTCCCTAGCTCCTCGCCCTCTCTCCTCCAGCTCCTCTATTCATTTGCTAGTCTCTGCTCTTCAAGCAAACAAACATGTATAACTAATCATCTGTTAAAAGGCAGAGGGCCCCCAATAAATCTCCCCAGCTGAAATACTTTAATGGGTAATTAATTGATCCTGTTCCAGAGGAGTAATAAGATAATAAATTAGACAATATTTCACTCAGTCGTGGCAGGCTCCTAGCTAATGGCACTGTAGGGCTAAGCTGAAGGATAATAAATTAGCCAGAAATTAACTGCTAAGAGCTTTCTGCAGAGAAATCGGCTGACAAGTGAGTCACCCGTGATTCAAGGTCTGGCTGGGGTGGTGGCAATCTCTGCGAAGGCGAACCTGTGCTTTGCCGGGGGCGCGGGGAGGACGGCGAGGTCATGCTCCTGGCCTGAGAAAGTCCGATGGGCAGCGCTATGAGTTTGCCCACGGACCCAGGACCTCTCCTTGCACATGCAGAGGGTTCCTGCGAGCTGTGAACTCACGCACATGTGCACTCGTGAAAATAGTTTCTTCCAAGTCATTGGACTTGCCGAGTTTCTATGGGATTTCTTCACTCTGCTCAGTCAGTGTGGCCACTGGTCTCCTGTAGCCACCATGCTCCGTCTCTCCCAGGCAAGTCTGCATGTACAGAGTGCGTCCCTGTGGAAAGAGACTCATGCTCTGTCACAAACAAGGGTTTCACAAAATTAAGCAGAAAAAGGAGCAGGGAGAGGTGGCATAAATTATATTTTTCAATTGGTAAGAAATATTCGTTACCAGGTAGAGTGGGGAAAAATTGCTTTTTTTTTTTTTTTATCCTCACTTGAGGACATTTTTCCATTTTTTGTTCAGATAGAGTGGGAGGAAGAAAGAGAGAGAGAGAGAGAGAGAGAGATCGATGTGAAAGGGACACATCGAGTGGCTGCCACCCGCACGACCAACCAGGGCAGGGGACAAACTGCAACTGAGGTACGTGCCCTTAGCGGGAACCGAACCCGGGTCTCTCTGGACCGCAGGCCAATGCTCTAACCGCTGAATCAAACCGGCCAGGGCAAAAGGCACTTGGTTTTATTAAGGAAATCAGGTAGGGTGATGACAATAAATAGGCAAGACAAGAACTTACACCTGGAAGGTCAGTTAGGCCTTAGCTTGAGGAAATGGGAAGTCAGTTTCCCCGTGTAGCCAGGGATGGGAGTAGAAATGAAAGATTGGGGTGCAGGGAACTTATTATATAGTAGAGCACTGGGATATGCATGAGGTCATTTGAATTCTCCTTTGCTCCTTACTCGCTGTGTGACCTTGTGTAAGTTATTTAACTACTCTGAACTTTGGTTTGCTCATCCGTAGAACAGTGTTAGGATGAGTAGATGAAATACTTATGAGGAATTTCTAGCTCTGTCTCACCTACAGGAGGAGCTCTACCAATGTTAGTTATTATAGGGTGGGCGGTGTGGAAGGTTATCATTTACAAGCAAGGGAGAGGGCAGGCAAGGCAATGAGAAGGGGTGGCAGTGGGTGACCCCTGGCTGCTTCTCTTAGACCAGAATAAGGATCAGATCACCCCCACCCTAACGATTGTCCAAACGGAAGTGTGCTCACCTTCTGCCACGCCATTCCTGATTGCTATGTTAAATGTGGATGGATTAATCTCCTACGTCATGATGAATATGGGTTGAAGGCACAAAAAGGGCTGGATTATTTCAATGAGAAAATATATGCAAAACACACGACCAGTGCTCATTATCATTACCAACAGTGGTAGTATTGATATACCTTGCCTGGCACCTCCCCGCTCCTCCTCTTTGTGGGTGGTGATCAGCCTGGGAGGTGCTTGGACGACAAGGCCTTGCACAGTCTCTGATAGACTGGAGGTGGCCGGGACCTAGAGCCTGGAAGGCCGCAGGTGGAACAGGTTCACCTGCAAACCTGTTCTGCCTGTGTAAAAGCAGCAGGCATTTTCCCAAGTAGCAATGGCAGGCTAAATGAGCTCACCGGCAAGGATCCATTCACTGACATTTATTTAAAAAATAAACACGTGCTCTTTCATTCTTTGTTCCTTTATGTGGAATGGCTTCCTGGCTTCTGTCAGCCTGTGCTCTTCCCATTTCCCTGTCAAGGCCTAGTGCTTTGCACCTCGGGACCTCAGAGCGGGGAGAGAGGTTGAGGTCACCCAGCCTCCTCTCTGTCCCCCATCACTCATCCTTGGTCTCCGATTGCGCAGGCCCAGGGAACAGCTGAGCCCGGAGGCCCATTTCATATGTTCGAATCGTTAGAAAATTCTTTCTCTCAAAGATGCTAGCTGGGCCCTGTGGGACAGCTTTTTAGATAATTGATGACCATTCTATAACCCCTGAGCCTTCTCTTTCTCTTCAGGCTAAACTCGCCCAGTGCCTTTAACCATTGTGTAGGTGCCATTTCCCCTTGTTCTTGTTGTGAAATAGAACACGTGCAAAGAAAAGTGCCCTGAACATATACGTGCAGCTGGATTCATAATTACAAAGTGAAGGCCCGTGGATGGCTAAAACCTTGCCACTTTCCCTGGTGCTACTACCCTCATCAGAACTGTCCCCCAGCCCCAGAGCAACCACTAGCCTCACTTCTGTGACAATCACGTCATTGCTTTTCTTCACAGATGGATAATTTCATTCCTAAGCCATAGAGTTTAGTTTTGCCGATTTGAAATCTTTATATGAAGTCATACTGTATGTATTCTTTTGTGCCTTCTTTTTCTGCTGAACATTGTGTTAATGAGATTCACCCATATGAGTCTTGTTATAGCTTGTTCATTTTTACTGATCTATTGCAAACCTATATATGCATATATTATAATTTTATTGATATATAATAATTTATTGGTTATTCCACTAGATGACAGTACTGTGATTTGCTTCTGTGTTCTACCACTGATGAACTTTGAGTGGTTTCCAGTTTGGGACCATTACCAACCGTGCTGGAATGGGTGTTTATCTTAGCACACACCACTGTGCATTTCACTAGGACACATACCCAGAAGTAGCATGCTGGATCATAGGGCATGCACATCTTCAACATGACCAAACCGGTGTCCAAAATGATTGGGGTAAGTCACAACACAATCAATAGAGTTTGCATGTTCCTATGGAGGACCCAAGACTCACTGTCCAGCGCAGCAAGTTCAGGGTCTGCCTCTACTCAGAGCTGCCTTTGCTTTAGGACACAGCTTGGCTTCCCAGGACAGCTTGGCCCTGATGATTGTGGGGTAGGGGAACAAAGGCGTGGCCATTCTGGACCCCATGGGACAGCTCTGATGGGTGATTTTCCAGAGCACCCCATCAAGACTTTGTGAACTTGTGCCTTAGCTCTCTTCCTGCTTTCCCCCCATTGCCTTGATTAGAGGCTGATCCCTAATAAATTTCTCCTGCACCAGGATCCATTTCACAGTCTGCTTCATGAGAAGCTCCTGCTGCGCCTCATCCTTGACAACATTTGGTGTCAACAGACTTAAAATTTTGCCAATCTGGTTGGTATTTAAAGATATCTCATTGTGTTTCTTTTTATCTTTAGTCAAAATGTCAAAAATCAGGTTTATTGGGGTATAATTTACATATGGTAAATTTCCTTCTTTTGAAGTATATAGTTTGATGACCTTTGACAACTGTATACCCTCACGTATCCACCACCACAGTATTTACCACCACAATCAAAAGAGAGCATTTCCATCACCCCCAAAGTTTCCTCGTACCCCTTTGCTGCTAATCCCATACTTCTATATCACTGATCTATTTTCTGTCACTGTAGATTTGCCTTTTCCAGATGTTTGATAAATGGAATCATCTAGAAAATACTCTCTGAGTAGTATTCTGTTTATGAATATATTACAGTTTATCCATTCTCCCCTTGATGGACATTGGAATGTTTACAGTTTTTTATGACTAAATTTCCAAGACAAACTTAGTGCAAGTCTTTTTGTAGATTTATTTTTAAATTTTCACTGGTTAAATATGTAGAAGAGGCATTGCTGGTTCTTGGGATAGATATAATTTTGACTTTATGTATATGAAAACACCAAACAATTTTCCAAAGTCTTACCATTTTACACTTTACATACCAGCAGTCTTATGAGAGTGCAGGTTGCCTCACATCCCTGCCAGCACTTGCTATATTCCATCTTTTTAATTTTAGCTCTTCTAGTATACATGATGATTTTTTTTTTTTTTTTGTATTTTCATTTACATTTTTTTCCTGGTGACTAATGGTGAGCATCTTTTCATATGCTCATTGGCCATTTGTATTTTGACTTGGGTAAAGTGTCTGTTTAAATCTTTTACCCATTTTAAAATTTGGTTATTGTCTTATAATGAAGTTATTAAGAGTTCTTTATATATGCTGAATACATTCTTTAACAAATAAATATTTCGCAAATACTTTATCCCAGTCCATGGCTTGCATTTTTATCTTCTTAAGAGCATTTTTTTGAAGAGAAGTTTTTAATTTTGATGAAGTCCAATTTGTCCAAAAATGTTCATGGTTTAAGCTTTTAGTATCTATCTAAAAACTTTTTTGCTTGTTTCAAATCACAAAGAATTTTCTTTATATTTTCTTCTAGAAGTTTTATAGTTTTATTTTCTCATTGTACTTTAATTTGTATTTTGCTTATTTCTATTGAGAATGAGCGCTTTCCATAAGTTTATTTTCCATATGGATTTCCTAGTTGGTGATCTATCTAAGCCTTTTTTCAATTTTTCTATATTCATCTTATTGATTTGTAGAAAATTTTATATATTCTGGAGAGTGTTCTTTGTTAGTTTTATTCATTATTTATATCTTCCCCCACTCTATGACTTGTCTTTTCAGCATCTTTGTGGTATCATTTGATAAATTGAAGTCCTTAATATTAAGGAATTTGAATTTATATATATATATTTTTATGATTAATGCTTTATGTCTCCTGTTTAAGAAATTCTTTCCTACTCTGAGGTCCATATACAAGCTGGGGCAAAAGTAGGTTTACAGTTGTGAGTAGGCAAAACACAGAGCTTATTCTTGTATTATTATTTATTAATTATTGTATTGTTTTCCATATGAACAACTGTACACCAGCCCTGTATATTCTCTATCAAAGGTTATCAACTTTCTCGTTCATGGTACCATTATTATCTTCAGTTATTTTTCATGGTATGCTTAGATCAAAAGAAATACCCAACACTTCCATTATGTTTTAACTACTTTGTAGACATTTAAAAACATAATACACATACAAAGAAAAAATAATGTACTTTTTATTTTTAAAGAATTGCAATTACTTACTAAGGGATGTGTGTACCTGTTGGCACTGCATAAGTTCTCAAACCTGGGAATAAGGTTTCCTGTCTCATATTGATTTTAGGGGGTATTTGCTTTAAATTACAGCAACTGCTAAAAACCTAGCTTCACAAAGACATAATGTCATTGGAGGGACCGTATCTTGATCCAATGTGAAAACTGTCTAGAGCTAGTCATTTGTGCAGTGTCTGACAGGTGTCAAGTGCACCCGCGTTTCCCTCACAAATTTAAAATACCCCTTGACACCACTGAGAGTTTGATGCTGTGTCCTGGGGCACCTCAGTAAATAGTTTGGGACTCATGGTACTATATCCTGTTTGAAATCTCTCTTTTTTTTTTTTTTTTGTAGATAGGTCTTTGATCCATCCTTAATTGGTTTTTGTGTATGGTATGAGTTAGAGATCCATTTTAATTTTTTTTCACATGGATATGTAATTATCTCAGATCATGCCATCTATTTCTCATTGCTCTTCAATGACTCCCCTGTCATGTATCAAATGTCTGTATATGTAGAGGTCTATCCTATACCAATATTATGTTATCTTCATTGCTATAGATTTATAATAAGTCTTGCTACCTGGTAGAGCAAGTCCTCCTACCTTTTCTTCATCTTCTAGAGTACTTTGCTTCATCTTGGCTTTTTGCATTTCCATATGAATTTCAGAATCAACTTGTCAAGTTTAAAAAAATCCTGTCAGAAATTTGATTTAAATAGCACCAAATCTACAAAAAAATGGGTAGTATTTAAACTTTTACAATATTGAATCTTACACTTAATGAATATTGTATAACTAGATTTTCTTTGATATCTTACAACAAAGTTTTATAATTCTCTTCATAAAGACTTAGGTACTTTGCTGTAAATGGTATCTTTTAAGACATTTAATTTTCTGTTGAATGGTATATAAAAATATTTAAAAACTTTTTTTGTTATAATTTCAAACTTATGGACAAATTATAAAAATAACTTAAAGAACTACCATAAAGATTTAAACCAGAGTTATTAATTATTTACATTTATCCCTTTGCTTTATCAAATATATATGCACGTTTATAAATATATATGTATATATGTGTATGTACATATATATAGTCCAAAATTATTGTATTGTCATGATCCAATGAGTGTATTCACATTCTTGTGGTAGAACTGAAAGTATGCTGCACTCATTTTGTTTCAAGTTTCTGAAATATATTGAGCCTTGATTTATGGCTCTGTATATGGTCTATCTTGGTGAATGTTCCTTGTGGCCTCTCCACCTTTTTTCTTTTGTATCCTTAATATATCCCATTTGCATTACTTTTTAGAAATTTTCCAAAGATAACACTATGCATCCTCGACTTATCAGAGTATTTTTAGAATTAATATTTTATTACATTGCATAAAATGTAATACTAGAGTATAGATCTGAGTCTTTGGGTTATTAATGTTTTATATGTTACATCTATATATGTTAAGAATTCCACAATAGTGTCATAATTAAAAAATAGTTATATGCTTCTAAAAGAAATGAAAAGAAAGAAAAATATAGTCTTTTATGTACTAGTATTAACCATTTTGGGTGATTTGTATTTTTTCCAGTAAATCCAAGTTTCCATCTGGTGTAATTTCCCTCCAATTTGAAGAACTTTTTTTTTGCATTTCTTATAATTCATGTTTATTGCTGATTATTTCCTTCACTTTTCTTTGTTCTACAAATGTGTGTATTTTACCGTCACTTTTGAAAAGTATTTTCTTTTGCTATAACATTCTAGGATGATAGATCCTCCCCCATTTCTTCTGGCTTTCATTGATTTTTATGGGCAACTTAGCCATGATTCCTATTGTTCATTCTCTGTATGCAATATATCATTTTCCTCTTATTGCTTTCAAGATTATCTACATATCATTAGTTGTAAACATTTTTACTATTATTTACCTATGTGTGGTTTTTATTGTAATTATCCTTACTAGGATTCACTGACATCCTTAGATGTATAAGTCTACGTTTTCATATAAATTTAGAAAAAGTTTGAACATATTTCTTTAAATATTTATTCTTCCCTAGTCTTTCTCTCCTGTCTTTCTGGGACTCAAATTACATGTATGTTAGATCTCTTGATATTGTTCTGCAGGTTACTGAGGTTCTGTTTCTTTTCTCAAAAACATTTTTTTAATTCAAATTGGGTACTTTCTAATGATTTATTAATAACCTCTTTGGCCCTATCTTCTACTGTCTTCAATATGCTATTAAAGCTATCTAGTCATCTTTTCATTTCAGAGATTGTAATTTTCAATTTCAAATTTTCATTCGGTTCTTTTCTAAAGTTTCTATTTCCCTGCTGAGATTCCTATTTGTTCATTATGACATTAATTCCTTAAAATCCTTGGACATAGTTATAATGGTTTCTTTAAGTTCTTGTCTGCTAGTGTCTGATCATCTAGAGCAGCGGTTCTCAACCTGTGGGTTGCAACCCCTTTGGGGGTCAAACAACCCTTTCACAGGGGTTACCTAAGACGTAAAAGCAGCAAAATTACAGTTACAAAGTAGCAACAAAAATAATTTTATGGTTGGAGGTCACCACAACATGAGGAACTATATTAAAGGTTTGTGGCATTAGGAAGGTTGAAAACCACTGATCTAGAGGTTGGTTTATACAGACATTTTCATTTTGACTTCAGGTCAGATTTTTCTGTTTGTGTCCCCCTCAACATCTAGTATTTTTTTTTTTACTGTACATTAGATATTGTTAATTATAAGTTGATGATAAGAGACTCTGGATTCTGCTATCTTCCTTTGAAGAATGTTTATTTTTGTCCTAGCAAGTAGTCAACTTGACTGAGTTCCAACTCCAAACTGTTTCCTTTGGCATTAACAATAGTTGAAATCCTTGCTCAGTTCTTTCAGTTATCAGCTGTTTTTTCCCATTAGTCTCCTTAGAATCTCTCCCATATATGTGCAGTTCAGGGATTGGTCAAAGATTTGGGTGAGATTATATGTAGATTTGGAGGCTTTCCTCATGTCTCACTCTGTCAGAATTTCCCCTCTTAATATTTAGCTGCTCTGGAAGCTCATTTACTAATTTCTTAAGCCAGTGAGCCAGAAGCTTCCTTCTGACATTTAGATGTCTCATGCTGTATAGAGTAGAGTATTCTCGGGCAAAAACAGACCCAGGACAATTTCCTTATTTCAAGGTTTGACTCTTCATCAGTTTCTGTCTGCTTTTGATTGTTGATTTTAAAAATACTTCATAAATGTTATTTGTGGGAATATTAGCTCAATATAAACCACTGTCTTGTCTCAGAGTGGTTTCTACAATTGGTTTTTGTATATAGATTTTATATATAGAAACCTTGACATTTTTTATTAGTTCTAAAAATTTATCTGTCGATTCTTCTAAATTTTTAAAATATATACAGTCATATTATCTATGTATAATGACAGTAAAGTTTCTTCTTTTCCATTTACTATCTATTTGATCTATTGTATTCTATTTTTTTTTTTTTGGTACGTGCACCTAGCGGGAACCGAACCCGGGACTGTCTGGTCCGCAGGCCAACACTCCAACCGCTGAGCCAAATCGGCCAGGGCTGTATTCTATTTTTAATTTTTATTTTTCAAATATAGTTTACTTTCGATATTATTTTGTATTGGTTTCAGGTGTCCAGCATAGTTACTATCTATTTTATTTCTTTGATTTGCTTAATAGCATGAGCTAATGCAATGTTTATAAAAATAGTATAAAAGAATCTTTTATTTTGTCCATATCTCAAATGGAAAGCTTTCAAAGTTTAACCCTTAAATTCTGTATTATAGTATCTATAATTTTTTTCAAGGATAAACTTTACCGTACTAAGCAAATTACTTCTATTTCTTGGCACTAAAAATATTTGTAAAATGTATGAATAGATATTCAATGTTATTAAATACCCTTTTTTAGTCATTTATTGAGATTTTTGAACCATATATATTTAATATGTTAATAAGTTGAATTACACTAATTGATTTTCTAATATTTAATCAACTGCATTTTTGAAATATATAAAATTTGGTAAGATTATTATCCCTTTTTATATATTGCTGAATTCATCTTATTAGTATTTTGTTTAGGATTTTTGTATCTATGTTCATGAATAAAATAGGAATACAGTTTTCCTTTTGTACTATCCTTGTTGAGTTCAGTATAAAAGCTATGCTAGCCTCGTATAATGAGTTAGGAAGAGGTGTGTTTGATGAGAATTATTTTTTTCTTGACTAATAGGCAGAACTTGCCAGCAAAGCCACCTGGATTTGTAAGTTGCTTTGTAGGGAGATTTTTGACTTCTGCCTAAACTTTTTTAGTGATCAGAACATACAGGTTTTAAATTTTTTTTCTCAGTTTTAGTAAGATATGTTTATACTAGTTATTAAACTGTTGTTTCTTCTTTCGAAGCACAGCCTTGTAGTTTCTGTCCTGTAATACCAGTGCTAGAACTCTGCAAACAACCTTTCCCTTTGTCATGTGGCTTCCTGTTAGGTCTGCAGCGGGGAATCCTAGGAGATTGGAAGGCAGGAGCAAAACATGTACTTCTACTTTCTTATTGACTTTTGTGCTTATTAGCAATGCTCAGTGAGATTACTTCTCCTTGGAGGCACCAGTTAGTTCTGTCCTTCATCTCCTTCCAGTACTCCTAGAACCAGCCTCATTGGGACCCTTCCGAGGTGCCACCAGTAGCTGGACGAGGTCAACAGCAGCAGACCGTTTCTGAGGTCTAAGTCCCAGCTCTTTGGTTTTCCCTTATGAACTCCTGAGGAACTAGCAGCAATGGTGTGAGATCCAGCTTGTTTAGGTTTCTACTTCAGGCTTCTAGTTCTAATAATCTCAACCTCTTCTCTTTGTTCACCACCCCTGGCTGTGGGAGCTGCTTTCTCCAGCTATCTCTATGAGAGCTTGATGTTTTCTTTTTGCTCTATCAGCCTTCCAGCAGTCAATTTTTTTTTTTTTCTGTTGATTTACCTACTATGGTCTATTTACCAGGTTGAATACTGGCTGGTACAATACTTGGTAATGGAAATGGTCTTAGGAAAAATACCTAAAAAATGTCAGGGCTTGATAGTAGTAACATGATAAAATTTTCACCTACAGTTGATTGTGATTAAGTGTGTACCGCACCAAGCACCTTGGGGACCAAGTAGCTACTGAACTTGACTAATACAGCAATAGCTACAAAAACCCTGATGTGAAATAGTTGCTTCCAACTGCGTGGGAAAACTCACATACAGACAATGACAAGTATAAACTTTCAGTTCAAATGTTCAGACAACCAGGGTAATTTATAGAGACTCTAGGAAAAATCCCTTTCCATGTATAAGGCCAATCTTGATGAAAATTAGACCTGTAATTTAGTTGTGTGAGTTGCAGAATTATAACATAAGTTGAAGTCACAGACACACCACGTTTCTACCTGAGTTGACTTGTTTGAAATTGAATATCTTGAACTCCCAAGTCTCCCTAAGCCTCTTGTTAGAGGAGACAGCCTGCTTGTCTAGGACTGATGAGATCTGCTTTCCTTTCTTGAAGACCCAGCAATAACTTCAAGTACAGCAGGTGCCTTGCAAAGAAATGCCTATCTCCTCAAACCCCCATCCCTTGCTGTCTTGGTCTGACCTGGAAAAAAAAAGTCTATACTCTAAAATAAATGCAAGATGTACTAATTTATATCAACACAAATCTGGGGGAAACATGTGTAGGGGATGGATCCTAAGGTTGTTAAAACGAGAGGACATAATATAAAACTGGATCAAACTAAATCCATTATATAAGTGCACTTAGCAGAGATGATGGATCTAACGTTAGAAGTGGCTCTGAAAATTAGTGTACTGATTCGTTGACTGAAAATTCGACTCAGCAATGGCCTATATTCCATGATGTTGAAGAATGATGTAGAGGATTGGCCCCAAATGTTTGATAAGATAGGAATATGGGAATGGATTTATCATATTCAAACATATTCCTACCCTTCTTCCTTCTATATCCTCAGAGAGGTCCTAGAAGACATTTGCTTTATTAAGAGGAGAAACTGGAAAACATATTAGTGACAAGAGCATCAGCATCTGTGAAAAACATTATGGTGCCTTCCTCTGTGCACATGAGGAGATGCAGATACTAGATGTGTTCCCTGATTTCCATGAGGATTCTAGAGAATTAGTGGACAAGGAATAGCTTACCGTTAGAGACAAAGTAGACACAATTACTATAATGGGCAGGAAGGACAAATAGGTAAACAGAATGAGCTGCTGGGCTCTTTGACCATGCCTAATTAATTACTGTGTCCCTAGGAATGAAATAGATGGGCAACCTACTAAAATATTTCTTCCTCTGTATAACAGAAACACTCTAGGTCTGAGATCCAGGAACTTAATTTGACTGGGTGCAATGGAAAGTCTTAGCTCCTTACCTAAGTTTCAGGCATACTCCAGATCACAGAGCCTGAATTCCCTGATTGAAGGGGAAGCTGGCCCCTTTGAGGACTATGGTACAACCCTGCTACAACTATATTCTGTAAATATTCCTCCAAGCCTTCCCCAAAGGAGCCTTTGGCCGTTTACTAAGCTTATAGTGCACTGGGGGAGAGAAAGTCTTTAAACCTTTCAGGAATTTACTAGACACTGACTTGGATCTGAGTTGATACTAGTAACTGGGTCCCCAAATGCCACTATGATCCACAAGTCAAAGTGGGAACTCCTGATGATCATGTGCGAAATGAAGTTTTGGCATAAATTCATCCCACAGATGGCTTGGTGAGCCCGTGGACCCTCCCTGCAGTGTTCCTCCCTTTTCCTGACTATATAAATGGAATAGACATACTCAGCAATCTGGCACAAATCCCACATTGGCTCCCTGGCCCTTGGAATGAAGGCTATTGTTTGCTGACCCTCTCTAGTGGGTTAGTCTTGTCTCTCCCACTAAATTTTAAGCTCCTGAGTAATGTAAATCTCACTTACTTGACTCTGTACCCCACTAATGCTTGGGAGAGTACTTTAATAGTAGATGCTCAACATGAACTTATTGACAGTAGTTTTGTGAAATCATATCAACATCTTCAGGTATTTAGGAGGAGTAAACCAACTTGTGGTGTGGGTAGAAGAGAGACTGATGTTCTGGATAGAAGGGAAAATTTTAGCTTTCAGAAAGACAAAAGTCTTTGGCATTTGTTCTTCCAGGGTCTGAGTCAGGTTCAAAAAAGCATTTATAGATGCCTACTCTAATATAAGACATGTTATTTAGGTTTACAGTTTAAAATTTTATTCAGTCTTTATCATACACTATGAAGTTGTTTACTACTTGGGAGGCAGGATTTACTAGCTACCATTTCAGCTTGCTAAGGCCAGGTTCTGCCGGCCTTGTGACTTCTTTCTTTGGAGGACAGCTTTCTGTCACTGTTATTTTCCTGGTTCAAGGGAAAAACCAAGGAATCAGGCCCGGAAGCCTCTCTGAGAGCTACCGGCAACCTTGCATTTATTTTTTCTTTACTATTTCTTTCATTCTTTCCCTGTTCCTGCAGGGTGCTTGTGTTCAAATGTTGCCTTCTCAGGGAAGCTTTCTGTGTCCACCCTGAGATGTCCATCCTGATCCCCAATACTGCGAATGTCCTTTCCTCTATATTATTCTCCATAGCTGGGATCAACATTCGACATAAAACATGTTTGACCTATTTACTTTATTTATTTACTTTTATTTGATTTAACTTAAAAACTTTTTTAAAATTACAGTTGACATTCAATAGTACATTAGTTTCCGATGCGTAGCATAGTGGTTAGACGATTACTTATTTACTTTATTGTCAAGTCTTTCTTAACCAGAATGTCTCTAGGGCTTAGTACGATGCCTGTCATATACTGGGCACTCAAGTGTTTTCTGATTCAGTAAATGGATGAATGAATGAACATCTCATTGTTCCAAGTTATCTATTGGCAAAGGTATTGATTAATATATAATCTGATTATTAGGACAAATAAGGGTATCCAGAACAGCAGAGGGGCGATTCTAACTTTCCACCTTAGATTGGGGCATGATAGGAATTTTCTAGAGTCCTCTGCCTCAAATTCACATGTGCCTTTTTCTTTTCTAACTCTGACTCATTTGGTCTCTTAGGATAACAGCTTCTTCCTACAATGCTCTGTGTCAATTCTTTTTTACTTTTTTACAGTTCGGGATGCAATGGATATATTCTGTGTCAGTTCTTGCTATTTTATTAAGAACTTATTTTTGTGGCTTCAGAAGAGAAAAGAACCGTATAATTTCTAAAAGAGCATCAACGAGCATGCTGGGGAGTGAGAAGAGCTCCGGAATGAGTGTCAGCAGAAGTAGGTTCATGTCCTGACCACGCAGAGAACTAGCTGTGGACCTTGAGCACCTAATTTAATTCAGTGCATCCTTGACATTCACCAATTTATTGTTTGTGACCAATCTTGAAGGTCATTGGTGTGTGATAATTTGTAGTTTTTGTTGAGGCATCAACTTGAGTCTTGGACACAAATTTCTTAATGAGGACTATTTGGCAATAAAGAATAGAAATCAGATTAAACAAATTTCAATAGAAAAGTGGTTAAGTAGAAAAAGGATGTATGGTAGGATACCACTGGACCCTAGGAAGACTTGAAGAGCAGGAACATAAAGGTTTTCGAGAATCTCAAACAGAATCTGTTCCATGGGAATTAAGAATTGGTCCCATGTAATCCTTTCTTCAGGAGATGTTGATTGAATGTATTTTATGACTTCACAGCTGGCTGAGAGGTGATAAGATATCAAAGGAAACATCAAACTTTGTCTTTGCTCTCAACAAGTTCACTGACTAGTCAAGAGATAAGAGTCCCCCTCATACTGAACATCAAGAGTATGTGGCAGACAGAGTTCACTCCTTCTGGGAGTATTTCACATTATTGAGAGATCCTTGTGTGCTGGGATAAACTCAGGAAGGCTTCAGGTGGGGGGATGTTGTTTCCTTTTCCTCCCAGGAACTGTAGAATTTGCATTCTAGATAAAAGAAAAGATGAGGAGGACAGAGAATCCTGACGTGAATTAATCTGGTAGTGGCACTAAAGAGCAGAAGATGGCAACAAGGAATTCTGACTAGAGAAAGGAACCCACTTTGGGCATGACTGAGAAAGAAGTTGTGCCCATCTGGGAAAGGGCTTGGCATGCTAGGCTGATGAGTTTAAACTTAATGGAGCAATATGGAGCCACAGTATATCCTTTTTAAAAATTTAAAACTTTTAATGAAATATTTCATTTATACAAGTATATAAACACACACACACATACACATTTGTGTGTGTAAATATAAGGTATAATGAACTAAACAAAATCAGTGTAACCTCTAAGAATTAGAACATAACCAATACCCTTGAAATCCTTCTATGTTCTCCTTCCTTATTCCCCAAGAGTGATTATTAGTCTGAATTTTGTATGCATTATTCCCTTGCATTTGGGTTTAATTTTATTACATATATATAAAGCTTCATAATATTTTAAGTAATATATATTATTTTATATATATTAGTGACTTGTTATTTTGTATTATTAATCTTGCTTTTTCTGTGCACCCCATTCCTCTTTCTTATCTTCTTTTGGATTGTTTGTTATTTGATTTGTATTTAACCATAAGCCTTTAAATTTTATTTTGTACACTTAACAGTGTAACATATTAGCATCTTAACCTTACTTCTATCAAGAACAAGGATCTTGTCATGCTTAATTTCCCTTCAACACTGCCATCCCACCCCCCAGTAGCACTGCCCATATATTTTTAGTTCTGGTTTTAAGCACACAAAATTATTACTTTTGTTTTATTTATTTAGATTTACATACATGTTATCATTTTTATTATTCATCATTCTTTCACTGAAGACTTTTTCTGGGGTATTTTACTTCTTAAAGCAAGTCATTTAGTGAGGATATCTCAGTAGTAAATGATTTCATTTTGTTTTTTAATCTGAAAGGAACTTGAAATATGCATTTGTTGGATACATTGTCCAAGATTGACAGTTACTTTTTCCCAGCACACTGGAGATATTATTCCATTATACTCTGACTTTCATTGTCACAAGTGAGAGATCTGTTGTTAGTCTAATTATTGATATCCTTTTTGTATTTTTATTTTTGGTGATCAATCTTTTCTTTGATGTCCTGTAGTTTCACTACAGGGTGTATAGGTGTGAATTTTATTTTATTTACATTGTTTTGTTTTTGTGCTTTATTTTTTTCTTCTTTTTTTTTAAATCCTCACCTGAGGATATGTTTTTTATTGATTTTTGAGAGAGAGAGAGAGAGAGAGAGAGAGAGAGAGAGAGAAACAGAGAGAAAAACAGATGTGAGAGAGAAACATCAATTAATTGCACCCTGACCAGGGATTAAACCCACCACCTGGGTATTTGCCCTGACTGGGAATTGAACCCATGACCTTCAGTGTATGGGACAATGCTCCAACCAACTGAGCCACACTGGTTAGGGCCAGTTGTGTTTTCTTCATGTATAAAGTTATATCTTTCACAAATTCTGAAAAATTCTCAGTCATTATCTCTTTGTATGTCTCTCTTTTATTTTCTGTTTCAATTACATATTTGCTATGCCTTCTAATTTTGTTCTTCATATTCCCTGACCTCTCTTTCATTTATATTTTCTATCTCCTATCTTTCCATGCTAGATTATCCATTCATTAATTTTCATCCATTTCACTAATTTATTCTTCAAGGGTATCTAGTCTGATATTAAATATTTCTTTTGAGTTTTTAATTTCAATGATTGTATGATTGTATTTTAAATTTCGGTTAAAAATTCTCCTTATCATTTTATGATACTGTCTTGAATTTTGTTAATTTTCCCAACTTTATCTCTTTTCTTTAAAAATTACATAATTTTATTATATTCACTCTCTGATAACCCAATATTTAAATTTGTTGGGGAGCATAAATTTGTCATTTGGCATTTTTGCCAACACTAGCTTATGGCAGCCCATTTCTCCTTGTTTCAGCTTACTCTTTGTTGTTTGTGTGAGTGTGTCTGTCTCTATCTATCTATCTGTCTGTCTGTCTGTCTGTCTATCTATCTATCTATCTATCTCCCTTAGAGACTTCTCTCACTTTCTTGAAAACATAGAACTACACTTAAGAAGCGTGTTTGCTGTCTAGGGGAGAAAAGATGAGAAACATCTGTAACAAAAATAAATTAATAAAAAATGAAAAAAAAAAGTGTGTTTGCTGTAATTTATCCAGTAAGGTTAGGGTCAGAAGATATTTTTAGAATGCTTAGTTTGCTCTGTTGTCAGAAGTAAAAGTGCTGTTGCAGACTCCTATGAAGAGAATTAAAATGGGGGGAATAAAAAAGTCCCACACTAGATGTCAGAAGATATCTTACTTTAGTTACCCGAATTCAGACCCTGAGAAAGAAATCCTGGAAAGCAATCGAGGGAGTGGGGAAAATGTGACAGCAATGGGAGAAAGTCAATGCAGATACACGAATCAATGTTACTGCTACAGGCAGCTGGCTTTTGATTCTGCTGTGGATCCATGTAGGTGCCTCAGGATTGTTTTCTCAATGGACGAAAAAGTATAATATTTATACTCCAATTCACATCCCGCATTGATGATGGTTGCTCCTGGGAGTGTCAAATGCCCAGCATTTTTGTTCTTCTTTGCACACAAGCTCCCGGGGCACTAAAGAAAATCCTCAGGTGGTGAAGCAGAGAGGTATGGGCTCAGATGGGAAGCTCTCAAATTCCTGGGAACTGTCCCCCGAGGCTGCAGGTAAACTCAGAAGTGGGCCAAAGAAACATGCAGCAAGGTATCAACAATGTCTGCCACAAGAGACTAGAAATCAAGTCTTATTTCTAGACCCAATTACACTTCTGAAAAACATTACAAAAATGATAAGAACTATGGTGTTTAGGAAAGATTAATATGAGTACAATAAGCACAGGGGTTGGCAAACTGCAGCCCATGAGCCAAATCAGCTTGCCACCTGTTTTGTAAATAAAGTTTTATTAGAACACAGCCATACCCACTCGTTTCTGTCTGTCTATGGCTGCTTTGACACCACAACAGCAGAGCTGAGTAGTTGCAAAGTATGATAGTAGTACTAGTGCGACTAGTGACGGCCAGGGGACATGGAGCAAACGCCAGAGTGCTGCCACAGTTTCAAATGGTTTGAAACTGTAATTAAACAAAACCATAGGGCTTTTTATTGTTTGATGTTTATTAGATAAGCTGATATGTTATAAAGAAAGAGCACTAGGCTGGGAGAAGACCTGGATTTGAGTCCCAGCTTTGTAACGTGCACCCTGTGTGACCTTAAGAAATGACTTTGTTCCCAGTTTCCTTCTCTGTTAGGTGGAAATGATTGTCAATGAGAAGTAAGATACTATACGTAAAAGGCCTTTGCAAATATAAAGTATTGTTCAAATTATTGTTGTAAGAATGGAAAAAGTATGGTGAGGCAGAATAATTATTAATTGCTCTTAAAGCTAACAATTATTGTGCAAGGCAGTGGTCTAGTTTTTTACATTTATTATCTCATTTAAACCTCACAGGCACCCATTTGAGGCTACATCTCCCGTGTATTACAGACGAGGAAACTTAAGCTTGGATATTTTAAATAACTTGCGTACAGAAGTAAAATAATGACCTTAGGGTGTGATTGGGCCCCATGAAGCCTTGCTGGCCACACAGACAGAGCCCGGGTTGATGGTACCATGCACGATGTGGTTGCCAAGACCTAGGACCTTGGCCTCAGAAATTTGATTGCTAGTGCACACAGGGGTAAACTGGACTTAGGGGTTTATTTACCCTGACCTAACCCATGCCATAACTGATAAATAAAACCCAGAAGGTCAGTTTATTCATTTGCAATGAGAAATATATCTAATGAGCAGACGATTCTCATGTCAACATGTTAGTGGGGACTTTTCTTATAGGGAAGCCAAATTATAATGAATAGGTTTCTAGGTGGGGATGAAGTCAGACCACAACAAATTGATGATAGTAGCAATTATAGCAGTGACAGCCATCATAACAAACACATTGATCACTGACTCTGTGCCAGGCACCATATGTGCCCTATATGAATGATTACATTTCATTTTTATAAAAACTCCAAGTAGCTACTATTTGGTTCCCATTTTATAGGTTAGAAAACTGAGATATAGCAAGGTGGAGTAACTTATTCAAGACCACGAAAGTCATAGGTAGTAAAGCTAGGATTTGAACCCAGGCACTCTGCTTCATTGAGTAGTGATTTGTTTTCTAGAAACCGTGCCACACGAAAGATGTTTACTCCAAGCCCAGTAGGAAGGTCAAGGTGCCAGCCTATATCTAGTAGTTGAGGGTAATTGCTGATAAGGACCACACGGGAGATCAAACAGGGAGAGAACAGGGAAGGTCCTGTGATCAGGAAAGTCTACATGGGGTGGGGGAAGACCGCGGCTTGAGACAGGCCCCACAGGGTGAGCAGGATTCACTGGAAAAGAGCAAGAGGGCGGACGCGGCAGGTGCAAAGCACACCCACAGTATCCACAGCAGAGGATTTCTGCCAGGAAGCAGCAGGAGGAAATACTAAAAAGTGTTCCAGGGGAGAGGCTGTGGGTGAACCTCCACATTGACTTGGGATTTTATCCTGATCTTGGTAAACACAGATGACTCCATACTTGCCTGCATTCTGAATGGAGTGCCAGCTCTGTGCCAAGCATTGCAGGAGATGCCAGGGGTAGAAAGGTTACAGAAGTCCAGTCCCTGCCTGCAAGGTGCTCCCAGTTTAGCAGAGGCAGGACCCAAGAGAAGGGAACAGTAATGTGGGGTGTCAGTGGTCACAGAGTAGAAGTGAGCAGCTCGGGGAGCCCAGACAGCCAGATGACTAACTCCACTCACGCGGTGACCTTAGAATCGGGTCTGCAAGAAGAAGAAGAGGCCGGTGCCCTTGGGATGGGGGAGGTGTATGTGAAGGGCTAGTGGCCTGGGCATGGAGAGCAATGACATGCGGGTAGAGAAGTGGGGTTCTTCATCATTTACCCCCAACCTACACCAGGGCTCCTACAGGTGCAAGGCGCAGAGCATAGAGCTAGGTGGGGAGGGGCACAGCCCTGCAGGGCCATCAGTCTGGGAGGAACAGAAACCAGAGCGTAGGCTGCTCGGGCAGTAGGACCTCATCTTGTTCATTCATTATTATTATTTTTGAATTAGGGCTGTGAGCAGGGTACCTGGCACATATTAAGTACTCATCTATTGTTCATTGAATGAATCAATGAACATAAATAATTTTTATATAACGTGGAAACTAATACATGCTAAATAAAGGGGAATACAAAGGGAACAGGGGTCAGCTCTGACGACGGTCGTCTGAGAGTGGAGATTTAGGGGCTGCAGGGGGCTGGTGGGCTCCCTCTTGGGGTGGGCATCAGCAGCGGGACCCTCTGAGTGGTCCTGGTGGCTCGCCCCTGGCTGCTCCTCACTCAGCCCCCTCCCTTCCGGCTGAAGTGGTCTGGGACTGAAAATCAGCCTGGGCAGCACCAAAAGAGCTTTGCAGACGAGATTAAAAGCAAATCAAAGAAGAAAAATTGTGGCTCGGTTTATGTCTTCCTAATTAAAACCCCGCCAGTCTCCCTTCTTTTTCTTTCCAGCTAATGTTACACTAACGAGCTGAGTTTAGTGGCATTTATGTAGATAAAAGTCCCAATGATTGATCTCAATGGCTTGTTAAAATTAGTTTCAGTCCACCATATTGATTTAATTCCATTGCTTGAAAGTGCTAATTAATAATGATAATAAAAGTGTCTCAGCCCATTATTATCAGTGGGCAGGCGGGGGGTGGAGGGTGGGGGGAGAACTGCTGTTTCACTGTCACTCTGTCCAAGGGTGGCCTTGAAAGCTGGCTGAGGGCACAGGAGGCTGGGGGTGGGGCACTAAAGGGTGATTCTGTCCCTTTCTGTTGGTCTGGTAGGTTCCACGGGGCCACTCGAGGCTGCCGGGAGGGGTGAGGGAAGGGTGCGGGCACCCATCCTGGGTGAGCGGTGCATCTCCATTGTCCTTTAAGCCTTCCTGACTCCTCCAGAGGTGGGGGTGCTGCTTGCCTGGGTGTTTCCTCAAGGAAGTCAAGGGCTTAAACGCGAGGTCGTTCTAGAGGGTGACAAACTGGAGGGGGACAGGGTTGGGGTTTTGCTGTTTAGATACTGATAAGAAGCAGAGGGCTTGGGCCTGGGACTCTGAGCTCCCAACCTCAGCAGCCCAGACCTGGTGCTGCAGGAGCCCAGGAGGGGAGGGAGCATCTGGGGCAAGAGCGTCAGTAGAGGAGGAGTCCAAAGGATGGGGAAGGGAGAAGGACTTTAGGGAACAAAGAGGAAAAGGGTCCAGGAAAATTGAGTTAACAAGGAAGAGTTAGAGGTCTGCCCTAAATTAATTAATTTAGCTTCAAAGCAGTCTGCTCACCTGAGAAGCCCTTTGCCCCTGGAAACGATTCTGCCAGCCACTCCTGAACAGGATGTGGGCCAGGGAGGATGGTGCCAGGGTGACATCAGTGCCTATGAGAAGGGGCAGAGGTCCTGCGTGAGCACCAGCGCCGTGCGGAGATGGGGTCAAGGGAGAAAGACTCTCGCGTTCTGGCCAGGCCTCCCCCAACCCCGACCCAAATCCCAAATCCTCTCGGATTCACCCCTAGACCACCTATCAGATCTCTCTCTCTCACACCCCCACACACCCCCTCCCCACCCCAGGCTGTATCAGATAGAGGTCCAAGTTCCATGAACTATATGTGATTTCTGTTCTAGAACAGGTGGAGACCTGTAATCCTTCTGCTGTTGAACTTTCTGACCATCAGTGGTCGGTGGAAACCTCTTTCCAGGTCCTAGAGGATGTGGTAGAGAAAGTGGGACTAGAGGGACATGGATTAAGGACATGCTGTCTCTAGAGGTGAGGGGTCAGGGACCCACAGAAACAGCCCACAGAGCCCACACTAGGCCCCTACAATCAGAGGACCAAGAGGTGACCCTAATTCTGACGTGGGTCTGGCTCAGTCCGTAGCTTCCTCTTCTCTGGGCAGGGCTGGGCTACTGCATAGGAATAAGTCTAAGGGATGTAGCCACCGGGTCTGGCAAATCTGAGCATCACAGTCTTGAACGTAACATCCAAAAGATCCAGCTGATACATGTGTATTTCTGGAGATGTTCTTTATCAAAGGACCATATGAAGCACCCTCCCCACCTGAAAAAGATTAATTGAAGACTCACACTATAGAATGCAAACGATATATGGTTTACTCCACAGTTACCTCAGCATAATTATATACAATAATTATACTGTGTAGTTCTGATATTAATGACAATCCATCCTCATTAAGGAATTAACCAAACCATGTGTGGCTAGGGGCGGAGAGGAGAGGACAGTTTTTATTATGATTTATTCTCTATTTTTTTTCTTTCAGGTCATGCTATTTTTTTCCTCTCCTCCTGTGCTTTGTGTCGTACTTGTTCTCACAGTGGTTTGAGTTGGGATATTGTGTTTCTTGTATTAAGGTCCTTATTACTAACCACAGAAAGTCATCTGTCTCTATTTATGCAATTCCTCCAGGTTCACATAAGTCAAACATCTTTACCAGTGATACTCCTTAGGAAGGGGGCTTCCTCAAAATGATCTGCCCAATGCCAACTGCTAGCTTTACTTGTATGGGATTTCTATTTGGATGATCCTGGCTTTCTGTTTGCCTGCCTACACCCTGTCTGCTGCTCCCATTTCAGCGGTGCCCTACACCGTGATAGGGTAAAGGGGTTTGAGCTGGACTCATTTGGGGGGGAAGAGAAACTTCCAGATTGAGTCCAAGCTTAGAATAGCTTGCCTTTGGTAAAAAAATATGAGGATCCATATGCTTCCTTGTAACACTGTTAAGCACCCTTCCTTCGTCAACTCAGGAATATTCCTGTTAACTATTTCATGCACATGTTTGGATGGGGTAACAATGCACGTAGCCGGAACGCAGATCCTGGCAGGGATCTTAAAAGCTATCCGTGCATTGCCCTTCTTTAGATAGAAGCCATGTTCATGTTCTTTCAGGCCTGGAAATCCTAACAAAATGTTGGAGAAATAATGCTTTCTGTCATCCCCCGAGATCTTCAACTGTTCCTTTCCCTTTTACCGTATCGCTTTATCCTTTTTCCTCTTACATTTGTTACTTTTGCCGTCTTCTTCTTCAATCTCAGCTTATTCACCTTGGCTACGGCTGACACATGGGAGCTGTAAGGTCGTCCATATGGACTCTGGGAGGGAGTGTAAGTCGCAGGCCCAGAGGGGAGCCTTATCCAGGAGTGTACATATGTGCACTTCAGCGGGGGAATGTTTTCTTGTGGAGACTCCTAACACTGGGAGTGGCAGACTCCACTTGTCCCTCATGCCATAGCTTGGGTGGCAGCTGCGTTTGTCAAAGGGACTGAGTGATTTTCAGTGGTAATTTTGGAATATACAGACACGGGGTATCTAGTAGCACACAGGAAGATCTTCCAACTAAGAGTGTAGTTTGGAAGTCTGATGGCATCAAGCCTGGAAGTTAAGAATCTCTGATTATACTCAGCTGAGTATACACTGGACCATGTCTGGTCCTGGGGGTGGAGGGCTGGCAGGGTACCAGGACCTTCTCATGGGCTTGAGGGACTTCTCAACCCTCAATGAGTGTGTACATGTTCATGGGGGTGGGGTGGAGTGGGAAGGGGTTTGGCAAAGGGACTTTCTGCAACAGCCAGATAGAGAAAATGATTTAAAAAAATCTCATTCAATTTGGTTAATTAATGTGGAAATTAAATTTGTCATCAGATCCATGGAGTAAATGCTGGGTGTGGAACTGGAGGCAAATCAGGTCAGGCGTGGTAAATACGGAGGCAGAGTGGTAGGCAGGCGCTGGCAGGGCAGAGGGGCATGAGGCAAGCCAGGCTAAGACTTCACGGCCAGAGCCAGAGGACGGGGAGGAGGAACAGCTGCAGAGTGGGGTCAGTCTGAGTTGATGGCCCCGAGTTAAGGTAGCTGTGGGCTAGGATACTTGGCAGTTGCATTTCGTAGACTTCTGTAGTGAATCAACCTGACGCCCCAGTATAGGATGAGTGTAGACAGTTCCGAAGCCTAGGGGCTATATGAGCATCAGTGGCTTACCTGCCTGGTATCCTGGGTGTGGTCGAATGTAGAAGAGAATCCAGACAGGGTTGGGGCGTCATGTAGGGAGGAGAGAAGAGAGAGAGTCAGCGAGCCAGCCTCTGTGGCTGGGCAGTGTTGTCTGGAGCCAGAGCTGTTGGCTCACAAGTGCCTGCGATGCACATCCCTTCCCAACTCCAAGTTCAGGGATATTAAGCTGGTCAGTTTTTAGCTTGAAATCAGCCAAGGTGAGAGTATTTACACCATGGAAAGTGGCAAATGCTACTGATCAGGGCTTTTCCCCCTGGAGAGCTGGTTGTGAAACATTTACCAGCACCCTACTGGGAGCAGGGCCTCCTTCATGTCCCCTAGCGTTAGGGGGTATTGGTGTGGGCTTTATTCTGTGACAATAGCTTAGAAACAGCACAACTGGAATCACATAAGAGTGCGTTTGAGGAGCTGAGAGAGGGGGAAGGAAGCCGGAGAAAGAGAGGAGAGCAGCTGGCAGCAGATCTGACCGCCGCTCAGGCTGTCACCAGAGGTGGTGCAAACGGAGGCTGATGAAAGTAGCCATCAGCAGCCCCACTTTTAGCCTTTTGGACAATTGCTTTGCTCTGGGTGTGGCATGTGGGCACTGTCACACGCTGCTGGGTAGTGGAAATGGATACAGACTTGTTGAAACACAAATTGGCACCACATACCATGAACTTAAAATGTTAATATCCTTTGACCCAGTAATTCTTCTCTGGGAATCTATCCTAAGAAATTAATCCTGAACACATTTCCATTAAAAAAAAAAAATCTATGCTGCAAGAAGATGTTAGGTGCAGCTTTATTTATATTTGCAAATAGTTGAAATTAATCTAAATGTCTAACTGGCAGAATGGTTAGGTAATCTATGGCATGTCTTCTTGGTAGCTCATTGTGCAATGATTTAAAAGGATGTGAGGAAGTTTATGAAAAATATGGAAATGCTTATGATAAGCAGAATATAAAATTGTAGAGTGGCATTTTTCCAAAGTCTTTTTTTGGAATACTACTCCTGCCTCAACTATATTTGGGAAATGCTTGGGATCTTATGGCCCTCTCAAGACTTCACAATGCCCATCCACAAGGAAAGTTCTGAGAAGGTCTGTGGCTTAACCTGTTGCTTCTTGAACTTATTTCAGCCCAGAGTCCTTTATCTAACCAACGCCGATCACCGCCTTCAAGCATTAGTGTTCTGCAGAACAGAGTTTGGGGAAATGGTGACACACTGAATGGTTATAATTATATTACAATGTCCATCAGACTACAGAGAGAGGACCGGAAAAACCTCGACAAAATGCTAGTAGGGCCCTGGCCAGTTTGGCTCAGCGGTTAGAGTGTCGACCTGCGGTCCTGAGAGACCCGGGTTCGGTTCCCGCTAAGGGCGTGTACCTCGGTTGCAGTTTGTCCCCGGCCCTGGTCGGTTGTGCGGGTGGCAGCCACTCGATGTGTTCCTTTCATGTCGATGTTTCTCTCTCTCTCTCTGTTCCTCTCTCTCCCTCCCACTCTACCCGAACAAAAAATGGGAAAATGTCCTTGGGTGAGGATAAAAGGGAAAAAAAAAAAAAAATGCTAGTAGGGACCATGGATAGTGATGACTGTGAAAGATTAGTTTTTAAATCTTTCTTCTTTCTGTGTATTTGCCAGAAATTCTTTAACATGAATATATTATTGTATTAAACAATTGTCTAAAGTCATCCTTCTAAGCAAGTCTGCATGCTTCTGCAGTGGTCACACGTCAGGTTCAGAATGTGTGCTTGCGCCTAGTGGATGACACGTTCTGATGACTGGTATTTGTTAGGGCACAGTGACAATTTTAGGGTGTCAATGTGGATTTGGGATCAACCTAGTTTGTCACAACTAAAAAGAGATTTAAAAATTACTGAGTATTAAAAATTACAAAACGATTACCTACCTAATAGTTAAAGGCATGCCAGGCTGATTCCAAGCACTTTATACATATTAACTCAGTTAATCCTCACAGCAACTTCACAAGGTAGGTGCTACAATTGTCCCTCTTTTACAGAGAGGTCAACTGAGCCACAGAAAGGTTAGGTACTTGTCCATGGTGCGGGCTCTCTGTCTCGAGGGACCGGGTCTTCATCGATACCCAGTGTGTCTCCTACCGAGGGACCAGGGGTGGCATTGTATCAATAGACGGTATCTCCTGGCTGCTGACTTAACAGACAAAAGCTGTTTCTGCCTGTGAGAGTGATGGGCCCTTCCCTTGTGGGTCGGGAAGCTGGAACCACATAGGCCCTTCCCTTCCTTTGGCCACACCCTCACCCATGTGGAGAAGGCAGCGAAGGTACAGACAAGAGGAAGAGGGGAGTATGAGTCCCCAGTGCTGGTCCCCGAAGGCTCAGGAGCTGGCCTGGCTTCTATAGCTCTTCCTGTGGACCCTGGGAGGTATCCCGAACCTGCTTCTAAACACCTTCCGCCCCACCACACTTTAGTTTTACATTGTTCTTTAAAAGGTGTTAAGACATGATTGCATACTATTGGCGAAGGGGCTTTAACAATATCCTTCTGTGCTGGTACTTGTGGGCTAGATCACACTGTAGACGGGTGGTGAAGCCCGTCTGGCCGTACCGACTACGTTTAGAGGCCTGTTCTGTAGGGCTGAGACGCCCAGAGAAAGGGATGGACTGAATGGCCACTCCAGGCCACTTCCATTCTCCTCTGTATATCAGGTGTCAGTGGGGTGTGGCCAACCCAAGTAGCCGTCTGGAATCCAGTGTTCCCCTGGATGTGAGCGATGGCCGAAGGTAGGGAAGGAAACAGGAGAAAAGAAACCTGTTCTACACAGGTTTTAAAGTCAGCGATTTCAAGAAGACACATTTGGGGCTGCCGTGTCCTTGTTGCAATTCAGTCAAAACCCAATCCTTGCTCATTTATTTTCTCAGAGGAGGTGTAAGGACCAGCGGGCCACCATTGTCACAGACAAAGCGCCTCTCCCTGGCTTGAAGCCTCTTGTTAAATCAACTCGGTCTCAGCATCTCCTTCCTAGACTTTTTCATTCTGGACTGAATCATTCTGGGGCCTAAAGACTTTTCAGAGGTCTGCTCTTGAATCGTTTTTTTTTCCATCCTCACCCGAGGACATTTTCCCATTTTTTGTTCAGATAGAGTGGGAGGGAGAGAGAGGAAGAGAGAGAGAGAGAAACATTGACGTGAAAGGGACACATCGAGTGGCCGCCACCCGCACAACCCAACCAGGGCCGGGGACAAACTGCAACCGAGGTCCGTGCCCTTAGCGGGAACCGAACCCGGGTCTCTCAGGACCGCAGGCGGACGCTCTAACCGCTGAACCAAACCGGCCAGGGCTAATCTTTTATACACTTCTTCATTCCCATTTCCCAGTAGCGGTCAGTTCCATAGAGGCAGTGCCCGGTTGGGGCCAACTCCAGATTCTCAGGGATGGTCCTTGCTTTGTTGTCCCGCATACGTTCTCTTCCCACCATCATGCTTCCCATTCTCAGCAGGTACATTGCACGGAGCGGGCCTGATCCCACCACACAGCAAAGCACTCGACTTTTCCTGCCGACCCACATTCACCTTGCTGTTTACCCTGCTTCGCTGGTTTCTTCCCTATTAGATTGTATGCTTTTCCACTTTTTTATTCTTACCTACTTATTGATGGTGTTGTGTTTTAGTCCTTCCCACAGGTTTAAACCTTTACACTGATTACTGCTGAACTTCATTTGGTCTGTTTTGGACCAAGCACCTTGTTTGTCAGATCAACCTTTGTATTCATTTAAAATGTATTTTGTGTTTATAGCTCCTGGGCCATCGATGAGTCTGGCTTTCATAGAAGGGTCTTCCCTTGAGCAAAATTTCTCCACCAGCAATACATTATCCAAATTGTTGGTAGCTAGATTAACAAGAAAAATGGGGCCAATATCATGGTAAAGGGGCTTTAACAAAATCCTTCAGCTTCTTGTGATCCAGGTGCTTGAAAAATAGTAAGTATTTCAACTTCTCATGCCACTGCCCCAGAGAAAAGAGAGCATGTTGGGAAGGAAGGGCTCCCGTTCAGGGGCGTGCTTCTGCACATCTGCATGTTTTGTCGCTGGTTCGGGGACTGGCCTGGGCATTGCTTAATTGTTATCATTGTGATTTTAAAAAAATAATAATTCTGTTAAGGAAAGAGTTTGAAGACCAATGGTTGTTGCTTTGGCCACTAAAAAAAAATTGTATTTTGGTGATTCCATAATCTCTCAGTGGCTTTCCTTACCCTGCTATGTATTATATATAACAGAGCTACACTAGACAATTCCACAGGGACACTGGGAGGTTAAAAGAGGACAAACACTAATACTTCAAATAGGTTACAAAAGCCAAGAGTGATGAGTGCTTGCCCTGTGCCAGGCATCGTGTGTTAGGGTTTGAGTGCTCTGTAGTAGACCGAGGGAGCGTTTCTCCTAAATAGTGTGTGTTACCATGTATTCCACCTCTCTCTCTCTCTCTCTCCCCTTTCTCTTACAGGAAAGAAGAATGTCTTTTAGGTATCTCTTCCTTGAAATTCCCCATGTACCATCCAAGTGGAGCCTCCCACCATGACTCACTGTTGCCATAGTTCCCTGGCCTCTCCAGCCTCAGTTTCTCCTTTGCCTAACCCTCCTGCAGATCCCCTAGACTGACCATCTGAACATGTCACTTCCATTAATGTCCCCCTCTTCCCATTTAAATTATTCCACATTTACCTATTTTC
Source organism: Molossus molossus (assembly GCF_014108415.1). Taxonomy (NCBI): domain Eukaryota; kingdom Metazoa; phylum Chordata; class Mammalia; order Chiroptera; family Molossidae; genus Molossus; species Molossus molossus. The sequence continues at coordinate 26,004,871 of NW_023425403.1, read as the reverse complement.
TGGCCTGGTATTCAGGACTATCCTTATTTTGACTCCATATGACCATCCCAGCCTCTCTTCTCCTCCTTTACAGAGACATGTTGCCGTAGCCGGTAGGAGTCCCTTCTGTCCCAGATCCTGTTCCGTGTGTTCCTTCCTCCAGGCCTCTGCTTGCCCTCCCCCGCCTGCTTCTGCGCCACGGTGCCAGCTCTGCCAGTTCTGCCCATCCTTCAGTCCAGCCCAAGCTCCTGCCTAAATCTCCCTGCACACCTTTGCAGTCTCTTCTCCCACTGGTGCTCACCCCGGCAGGGGCTCCGCTCGCTGTCCTTGGTATTGCTGTTTTGTATTGTTATTTAGTTCCTCTCTTTAAGGAAAAAAAAAAAAAAAGAACGGCAACAACATTTGGGCATCTATATCCCTCCCTCAACTAGATTGTAAGTTCTGTGATGACAGGGGTCATGATATATACAATTTCTCATAATACCTAGTCCATAGTACCTAGTCAATAACTCTTTGATTAATGGAAAGATGCAAATATATAAATGTAGTGCCCAGCTCCAAAGGTATTGCTTTTCTTCTCAGATGTATAAAAATATGAATTTTCTTTGTAAAGTGAAGTGGGAAATAAAGAAGGAGACTGAGGCACACCAAGGTGTGAGAGGATAATGGCCTTGAACAGAGTCTTGAACAGAAACGCATAAAATCCAGGACACTGGTGCTCAATTTAAGATTTTCTGGGGCTTTGTGTAACTAACTCAGAGTTCAGGATCCCCAGATCTTTGGAGAAATAACCAATAGCAGGGTAGCTTGAACATGCTGCAAAGGAATTGTGTGCTACTCATTACAGTTAGAAACAATAACTACAATTATGATAATGATGATAACGATAGAGATGATGATGATGACAATAACACTGCTAATGGTTAGGCAGCAGCCCTGGCTGAGTTTGTCTCCAGGGTGGCAAATCCTCCACCAGGTAGGTAAGAATATGCTTCCTTTTCCTTTTGGAGAGAGGAGGTCTCTGGCTGGCAATATCACTGCCCATAGCCCTGGGCTCCCTAAGCCACAGGGTCTGGGAGGAACAGGTCAGGAAGGCCAGTTGATGGGCTGCAGAGGGAAGGGAAGTCATTTCTAATCCCTTTGGTCTTGACTGAAAACAAAGTGAGGGTCCCTGAGTTCTCTTATAAACGATGATGATAACACAATTATCATGCAAAACAAAAATTAAGTTTAATGGTGCAAAGCCAGGTTGTACTGGGGAGGTAATTCATATTAATTATGTTTGGATTAAAAGCTTATTTCTTTTGTTAGTATCTGCAAGTAGAAACTTAGCAGTTAGAAAAAAAAATCCGCATATAATTATGGCTTCTTATAGAGAAGCAGTGTTGAGCTTAATGGGGCATCTCTGCTCTCTTCAAGCTCCTGGAGAATGGTAATATTTCACATTTTATGAAACACAGAAGAAATAAATTACAGGTTTAATGATAAGAACTACTTGGGCTCATAATGAAATCTGATTGGCCAGTTAATCCACCGAGACCCTCAGATGTGAACCATCCAAAAGGGGTAAAAATGATGAAAAATGAAATTAAATGGAAAAATCTTCACCTGCAGCCTCTTTTGTGAAGGCTAGGGAAGGGAGGAGCAGGAGAGAAGCCCTGGGGCTGAGGAGAAAAATCGCTTTCCTGGGGTGAAGGCGAGCGAACAAGGGAAGACATTTCCCTCCTGCCCTCCCCAGGTTTCCTATGGAAATGAAGCCCAGAGGCTTCCTGTGGGAAGGAGGGAGGGGGGACCAGAGCGAGGGGGCCGGTGATTCCTCCTGGCTCCTGGTGAGAGAGCTTGCAGGATCCCCAGCAGGGCCTTGTCTTAAGCAGAAACGACAAAGACAGAATGTAGGCTAACTGGAGTTGGGCTGAGTTGATAACATTTTTTTTTTTTTTCCGTAAAGGATGAAATACTTGGCTGGGAGAGGAAGGGAACGGTCTCCTCTGGCTCTCAGCTCAGGAAGCACTTCTGGGCTTGGGCACGTTCCTACGAGGGGCTCTGCAGAAACCGTCCCTGGGTGAAAACGCGGAGGGGATTGAGAAGTACAGATTGGTAGTTACAAAATGGTCTTGAGGATGTAAAGCACAGCATAGGGAATATGGTCAATAATATTGCAATAACTGTGTAGGCTACCAGGTGGGTACTGGAAATACCAGGGGGACTACATTGTAAAATGTATGATTGTCTAACCACTATGTTGTACACCTGAAACTAATACCAAATAATATTGAATGCAGACTGTAATAAAAATAAACAAACAAAAACCCCTCCCTGCAGGGCCAGCTCGGCCTCTGCTGCCTCTGGTTGCTCTGTGGCCCTTGGGGGAAGGCCCAGCTCAGCTTGGTGGAGCGTGGTGAAGACTTTCTGCTGCATTGCGAGAGGCAGCAGGGGCACAGCAGAAAGAATTTGTGTTTTGGAACAGGATAGGCCTAGGTTCCAATTCCTGCTCTGACATTTATTTGCCTAATGACCTTGGACAGGAGATTTCACTTCTCTGTCTCAAGTTCCTCCTCTGCACACCAGGTTGTTACACCAGGTTGTTGTCCAAGCTGTAGGGATCTTGGGGACGACCTGATTCTCCCCCTCACTGCACTAGTGGGGGCACAGCTATAGCTATAACCCATGGACAATGCCCAGTACAAGGTCTGAAACACATAGATGTTCAATAAATGAGTTTGGCTCTAATATTTTATTAACTACTTGATTCTCATAATTTTAGGTTATTTATTTGTAAAATGTGGATAATAATAATACATGTTCTATTTACCGCCTACAGTTCTTTTGAAGACAAACTGAGATAAAATATGTGAGAGGAAAATGTAAACAGACTTTAAAGTGTGAAGAGATTACTTAGTGACTCTTTCTCACAGTGGCAGAGGAGAGCAGCCACTCTGGCTACATGTAAGAATCTTCTGCCATAGGAGACCAACGCTCAGTGAAAATTTACCAAATATTTCAGGAAAGCCATCAAAATGAAAGAGATGATAAAACAGAGTCTTACATAAAAGGATACATAAGTAATAGAACCATCAATACAGGCCTTAAAAACAATTATATTTAATACCCTTAAAGAGATAAAAGAGGACATTATATTTATGAAACAAGAACAGGAAAATATGAAACAAGGACAGATCGTTTTACAAAAGAGAGAGCCTAGAAATGAGCAATATGATTTCTGAAGAGCAGAATGGATACTGCCAAATATTTATCAGGTGCTGGATGCTGGGATACAATAGTGACAAAAGCAGACATAATTCATGGACTATATACTCACTAATGAGGGAGAAAGGCATTTGTAAAATAACCACTCCGACAAATTTAAAACAGAATTCAATGCTACCAGAGTCTTTGAGAGGTGGGGGTGGAGTTTCACCTAATTAGGCAAATGAGAGTTTCCTAGAAGAGGTGACAAAGAGTTGAGAGCTGGAGGATGAGTGGGAGTGGAACCAGGCAGAAAGGGAGAGTGAGAGTTCCCGGTAGAGGGGCAGCCTCTGCACATGTGTAAATAGAAGAGACCCAAGCAAGGCCAGGGTGGGTGAGCTTATGGTGGGTGGGCCCAGGAGACAGAGCCAATCAGGACCTGTTTTAAGTCCGGACTCAAGCAAACTTAAGTTAGGAAGGTAGGGAAGAAAAAAAAAATCTCTTCCAGTTAATAGGGCTTTAAAACACTCGTCCCATTACCCAGTATCCAGAACACTTTTGCTCAGAGAGGAAATACAGGCTTCAGGTTTGAGAAGGATAGTTTTATGATGATGCAGCTCACAGTCAGCATTTCATTGAGCACAGGGGGAAGGAAAACCACCTACTGAAATCAAGGGACAAAACACTGAGAGACTGGGTGACTGGGGATGGCAGGTGGAAGTTATGCCAAATAGAGGTTGGGACCGCTGTAAGTCAACAACCCAGGCAGTGGAGAGAGTAAAGCAAAGCCACTCGGAGAGGAGCAGACACAGCATAAGGAACGAGGAAGGAGGTGAGGGGGCAAAGAGAGAGAGAGCATGCTTAGTTCACGGGGCCATTTTAGTTCTCTATTCCAGTTCCTGTGAGGCCTTGCTGAGCTAATGTTCTGCTTCTTGAGTTTCTATGAACTTTCTTTTAAGGTTCTGCTTATATTCCTACAATAACTCCCTTTTTAATCTCCCGAGAAAAGAAAGAAAAATAAGGAGTAGATAACTCTTTTGTACTTAAAAACCGCCCTGTTCACAGTGAGTCAAGTATGAGATTTATAACATTGGTCTTCAAAGAAGAGGCTGCCCTGGCTGGTGTGGCTAAGTGGTTAGAGCATTGGCCCATGCACTAAAGGGTCTTGAGTTTAATTTCGGTCAAGGCATTTACCTGGGTTGCAGGTTTGGTCCTGATGGAGTGGAGGCGACCAATGGATGTGTCTCCCTCACATCAATGTTTCTCTCTCTCTTCCTTCCTCCCTCCCTCCCTCCCTTTCTTCCACTCTCTCTAAAAATCAATGGAAAAAATACCCTCAGGTGAGGATTAACAACAACAAAAATAAGAAAATAAAAGAAGAGGCTGATGTTCTAGCCTGAAACAAGGGAACAAGAGGTAGGAGCAGAAGAAAATTTTGCCTGGATTAGAACTAAAATCTGATAATCCTATAATCTTTATAGTTAGTTGTATATCAGTATATTTGGTATGCCGTGCAGCGTTTGATTTTTACTGTGGCAAAATGTGAGTTCTGTTATTATAACAACATTTTAACATCTTCATGAAGACACTGACAATACTTTTTAGAGTATTGCTGTAGATCAGCTTTTCTATCTACCCACAGAGAGCATGACAATGAGGCTTGGAAGGAGCAAAGCCCTTGGAATGACAGTGATGTGAGGATTGGCTGCAATCTCAGGATTGGTTGGTTTGTATCTGAGAGATGTGCTCCCCATGAGTCCTTTGATATCTCTAAGAAAGGGTTAGTCTGGAAAGGCTGTCTCTCTCTGGCTCGTAAGCTTTTGAAGATGTCAATAGATCATAAAATGTAGAAAATACAAAAATAGAAAAAACATGATTAATCTAGTAATGTAGAGATATTTTGAAAGAGTATACCCAGATTGACTCTTAAAGTCAAGATTTGGGAGACTAAAGTAGGCGAAACCAGTTGAACAATTTCTCATGGAGAATTTGGTCTTTATTGTTTCAATCAGGGTCTAGTTAGGAAAACAAAAACCAACCTTAGTATTTCAGACTGAGGATATTTAACATGGGGTATAGATTAAAAAGAGTTTGGAAAGTCAAAGAGCCAAAAGGAGAGATTAAGGTGATTCAGAGATTAGATGAAGTTAATTCATAGATTATCTAGGGCTGGAGTATAATAGGGTGGTGATGGGGTTATCAGAACCTAAGATCGTAGAGGGTGGATCACAGCTTCAGAAACTGGAATAATGGGAGAATCATTGTCAGAGAAAAGAGGAAAGAAAGGGAATAGGTGGAAAGGGAGAACGAGAGAGAGAGAGAGAGAGAGAGAGAGAGAGAGAGAGAGAGAGAGATAGATTTCTCCTCCTCTCATATTTTGATTTTCTTGCCAGTCTGGCAAAACCTAACAGAAAGTCCACTGCCAAAGGAACCTGGGAAATGTTGTTTGCAGACGCCCAGCCCCATTATCATAGAGAGTGGATGTAGGACTGAGAGCCAACAGGCAAAAAACTGCTATCTTTAACAAAGCTTATTTTTTTTCAGGGCAGTTTTGTAATGAGCTTCATAATTACTAGTTATTATTATGAGGCTATTATGAGGCTATTCAGTGGATCTTTCAAATCATCACTTTGACTCATGCTTTCCTCTAAACCAATCAGTCCTTTGACTAATCAGTGTGATTGTTTAAGGCCAAGATACTCTAAAGGAGAAACCGTATAAATAAGTTTTTTTGAATTATTGAAATGGAAGACAAGTGTGTGTTATCAAGAAGCTCTTGGCAGTAAAAATTATCATAGGAAAATTTTAAAAAAACCTTGAAAAACAATATAAATGTTTAATAATAGGTGATGAGCTAAGAGAATTTTAATATTTTATATTGACTATTATATAGTTATTACAACCAATAAATATTATTACTATATAACAAAATCCAATCTTTCAACTAGTGTGTTTCAGGCATCATAATTAATGATAGGAATAAAAAGACAAATGGGACACGGTCCCCTGTTATTATGGTGCTCATAATCCTACGAAGGACATAGTCTTATAAACATGAAAAAGAGTTTACAAATTACAGAAGAAATTAGAATAACAAATTTTTATGCGTACAAATTTTCTACAATGAACATGTATTATATGTGTAATAAATGTAGTACGTTTTTGTAATATACTTTTTTACAACTATGTAAAATGTATATTATTCTTAGAACGGAACACAAAAGAGCGAAAATAGTTGTTGGGGTAATCCCATGATGGTTAGTTTTATATGTGAACTAGGCCAGGTTAAAGCACCCTGTGATTTCATCAGATATAAATCTAGGTGTTACTCTGGAGGTATTTTTAGGATGTGGTTAACATCTCTAATCGGTCAGCCTTTTGTAAAGGAGAGCACTGTTGATCATGTGGGTGGGCATTGTCCAATCGGCTGAAAACCTGACGAGCCAAACTAGGGTTTCCCAGGAAGATGATCTGCTTCAGGACTGCAGCCTCACCTCCTGCCTGGCTCTCCAGCTGGCTGGCCTCTCTGCAGATTTCAGCCTCACCAGCCTCTACGAGTGTAAGAACAAGATCCTTAGAGTGTACCTCTTTATTTCATACATATCTGTATTTCACACACGTGCACAAACACACACATGCACACAAACACGTACCTCCTATTGGCTCCGTTGCTCTGGAGAACCCTGACTGATACACCGACTGCATGTTGTTGTTTTTTTTTTCCTCTTTAAACAGTCCTTAATTGAATGCTGGTTTAATCATACATAATTTCTTTATAGTCTCTTCTGTCCTTACAGTAACTGGACACCTCCTTGACTCTCTTTTCTCAGCCCTCCCGCTTCTACCTACAGTTGGTCCACAGATGTCTAGAGCTTGTCTTTGGAGGCAGAATCTAATGGAGACCGAAGCCAGATGGATCAGCTTGCATGTCCTCTTTCTCCCTCCTGCAGGCGACAGATCACGGCCGGTGGCTGCTCTGGGTCTCACGCCAGAGCAGCCCACACGCCTCCCTCAGCCCTCTGTTAGGGCCCAGGAGCCTCTGCATTCCCGAGAAGCAGCACTGTCGAAACCGTGCAGGGGACAGACCCTTCAATTCCAGTCTCTGCTCAACTGCTTTTGGCTGTGTGACCATATCTAAGTTACTTAACCTCCCTGTGACTCAGTTGCCTCACCTGTAAATTGAAGGTGGAGATGTCAAATATAACATGCACATTTTCCAGGGCATCGCAGATACCCCAGATGGTCATCTTTGAAGGTAAGGATGGACTTCGGAAAAGACTTGTGATGCATGCCAGCCCCTAAGCAGTAGAAACCCTGGTCCATCCCCACCTCCCGAATCTGATGAAGGGTAAAGAAATCATGCTTGCAAAGCACACTGAGCCCTCAAAAAAACAAAAACAAAACCAAAAAAACCCCATGGGTTTTATTGTCATTTACTATTACAACCATTTAGCAGAGAATACTAGATTAATCAACTATAAATAAACAGAGAAAACGTCCTGTCACGCAAAAATTTTGTTTTTCCAGAAGGTTTGCAGGCAGTAAATAAATAGCCCTCTCCCTCCCCCCTAAATTGGCACCTTACTTATAATTCTCTTGGGCTGGTACCTTTTCATACCTCAGTAACCAGATTCTTCTAGGCCCTAGACGCAACTTGAGTCAGTTTTCAAGTGTCTGCATGCGGATTATCCACTTAAGGAAGCATCTGCCAGGAAAGTTTTAATCCCAATAGAGCTTTCTCCTAGTACTTTCCTCCCTCTCCTCCCTCCCTCCTCAGCCCTCACCCAGCTGATGTGTACTTAGGAAATGCAAACTAATTTTAAAATTCGCTGGAGCAAAACATGATTAGAACAGTTAAGTCTGCTGCCAAAAATAAAATCAGCTAATGCATTCCATATATTTAGATTTCCAAAGTTCAGTTGAAATGATGCTCAGTTCATCCAAAGTTTGGGTGTATACACATTGCCCCGTATCTCTGCTAGTGGACTCTACTTTTTCTGGCAGCAGTAAATTTGGTTCTCTTGTAAATGCCATCATCTTTCCATAGCCCAGGGCAGCATTTTTACTTTCTCATCCTGCTGAAAGTGAGGTCACAAGCCCTCTGGGAGATGAGGGAGAAGAAACTCCTTGGTGCTGGGGAGGACAAGACCAGAGACACTGCAGCTGCGTCTAAAGTAAGGCCCTCCCATTCTCCAGTCCCTTCCACCTGCCAGACAGTCAGGGGTCCCGCTGGGGAAAGGTGCCCCAGGGAAGGTGCCCCAGGTGTGGCACTGAGAGAGATTCAATCAGGGCTCCGAAGCTATGTTGCTGCCTTCAGGATGCTCACGGCCTCTTTGGGGAGACAAAAGTGGCAGCATAACTTGCATTTCAAAATAAATTAATTGCTAAAGTTTGCATCATAGACTAGAAAGAGAAACTCAAGAGACAGACCACTGATGTGGGCTGGAGTGGTTCTCATGGTGGAGAAGGCACTTGAGTTGGGAGTGGGCTGGATCATGGGGAAAGGAAGGGTATTTCGGGTGAAGGAATCAGCCTGGACAGATGCCTGAGCATAGGAAGGAGCAAGGCCCGATTGTGGGAGAATGAAAGAAGTTAGCCTGAAAGGGACTTGTGGGAAATACAGGTGTGTTAAGACCCTTTTGGTTGCAAGGAACAGAAAATAATTGGATCTATTTTAAGAAAAAAGAGGAATTTATTTTAAAAATAAAACTTAAAACAGCTGGACTCCAGAAAGGAACAGTCCAGCTCACCGCCACTGGAACTTGGACATATTAATATATTTTATTCCTTCACATTTCCTAACTTATTTTTTATATTTTCTTGCATTTTTTTTTTCTCCTTAAGAAAGAGGCCCGTTAGTGTTTTTGGTTTCTTTGGATTAATCTCCAAAGGGATTAAGAAGTACAAATTGGTAGTTACAAAATAGTCACAGGGATGGAAGCAAAGCATAGGGAATAGAGTCAATCATATTGTGATAACTCTGTGTGGACAGAGGCCCATTTGGATAACACACTGGGTACCTTTCCAGTTCCTTTCTTTCTTCTGTTGACTAACTTTGGTACTTTATCCTCTTTCAATACGCTAGAAAATGCCCCAAGCGTCTTATCTTCCAGTCAGCACAAGCTTTCCTTACAGAGACGTGCAGTTCAGCTTTTGTTTGGATAATGGAGAGCTCCTTGCTTTGCAAGACATCCATTTCACTGTTAGCGTAACTCGTTAGGAAGTTTGCTGTACAATGATAATGCTTTAATTGTACGAATCCCCGCTTGTTTATACTTCACATCAAAAGAGAGCTTTGAGTTTGCCACTCTTTTGCTCACACTCCCCAACTGGTACCGAACCACCTTGTGAATGAAAAAAGAAAAGAACAAAGGGGAATTTATTTTAAAGATACAGGGGCATTTCTTGAGACTCGAGGGATGCATGGCAAGTCCCACCAGGATCCAGGAGGCTCTTACTGCGTCTCTTGTCTCCACTTTCTAGGTGCGGCTGCTCCGGTATTCTGTTTTCCCCTCTTTTGGCTCATGATAGCTGCTCCCAGCATCTTCAGTTGTCTCATTCCCTCTCCAGCCTACTGGCTGTTATTCAGCCTCAATTCCACATTCCTGCGAGAGAGAGAACCCTATTGGTCTAGGCCTGGTCTAATCAATTATGATGGGCAACGGGTATCACTCGGTGCCGGTGGGAACGTTGTGGCTGGCGCCCCTCCTGGGGAGTGGGGGAAGGTAGCCCCAGAGAAGGAGAGAGTGGATTCTCCAGGAGAGTAAGATTAGCTAGGACAGTCCTCCTGCCATTTGGTTCTTCCTCCCGAGTCGTTGTGGAAAACCAGGTAAAAATATTTCATTCGGCTGGGATTCTAGAGGGTACCTCACTCTCAGCAAATACGGAAAAATCCAGATTTTCGAAGCAGAGAAATTGAGTTGCGATCAGTCACGTCATAAGAAGGGTTATTCGCTTTTAGGGAGATGCACCGGGATTCCTTTCAACTTCAAATGATACTTTTCCATTATGTCTCTATGCTCACCTGATCTTCGATGAATCTGCTTCCCTTGATTTGGGGAAGCAGTGGGGTCCAGGATCTCGCCCCTGGCACCCTCAGTACTGGCAGGACCTGGGAGGGAGTTGCCCAAGACTGCCCACTGCTAGAGCATGAGCTTCCTGAGGGCAGAGATGGGTCCTCTGTTCACCTTTGCCTACATCCAGTGTGTGACACAGGCCTCTTGCATAGCCATGCTAATAAAATCTTGCTGAGTTGAGCCCTGGCCGGTTTGGCTCAGCGGTTAGAGCATTGGCCTGCGGTCTGGAGAGACCCGGGTTCGGTTCCCGCTAAGGGCATGTACTTCGGTTGCAGTTTGTCCCCGGCCCTGGTTGGTCGTGTGGTGGCAGCCACTCGATGTGTCCCTTTCACATCGATGTTTCTCTCTCTCTGACTCTTCTTCTCTCTCCCTCCCACTCTATCTGTACAAAAAATGAAAAAATATCCTCGGGTGAGGATAAAAATAAAAAATAAAAAATAAAATAAAATAAAATAAAATCTTGCTGAGTTGAATATATAAACCCAATGTCCAGATAGAGGCAATTCATAGCCAAGGAGTAGCTTAAGGAGAATATAACTTTACTGTAAGTAAGGGAAATGATAAGTCCCTTCCTGCAAAAACACTATAAATGGCACTGCCTCATCGAGTCCTGCCAGCCATGTGTCAAAGAGGCAGGATGACCCCACTCCCGTGACGTCGCAGGTCACACTTTGACTTGATCCAGCTCAAATAATGCCCTGAGACCTTAGTTATGTTCCTTTCCAAGGGGGAGCCTTGTGCCAGGCAGCCCCACGTGCTGCTGCCTTTCTGCGGGAAGAGCCACCCCTTCCCTGGTGGCCTAGTGAGCCTGGGTAGCGAGGAGGAGGACTGGCCACCCTCCACCTGCCAGCCCCCAGGCTCAGCCCTCCAAGCAGAGCCCGAGGTGACAGGCTGTCCAGAGGACGGCCCACCCTGGCCAGCTCCTTGCCTTGGATCAGGAGAAGGCGACAAATGAGACAAAATGAAAAATATAATGATGCATATTATATTAATCATCCTCCCTTTTTCTGACACGATAAATCTTCTCTTTAAACTCATGGTGGCGATTGCATCATCTCCCTCTCTCCTCGAAACAGCACAGATTAAGATAAAGTGATAGTGCTGTGTCAAAGAGAGCTTTACTGCCACACTTGGGATACAAAGAGAGAGGTTAATTTATCATCGCTGGGGAGAACTGACAGAAGAGAGATATACTACCGAAAGGGGATTTAGCACAGGGCCAAGAAACTTCACACTATTTTTACCATCTGTCACATGCTCTAATAAAGCAGGGCAAAATATGAAGAAAGGAAAAATGAACTATCAAACACTGATGTAATGCAGCCCATAAATCTAATTTAATTACTTTGCATGGAGACAGGTCCTCGAGTCTGTGTGAATATACTGGATTTTCTTGGCAACTTAACAACTAAGTGTTTTAATAACATCACACTATAATTTATTCTGCTTGAAACACAAAACCCCTTTTGTGAGAGTTTCATTTTTGAGAACTGTTAATTTTTTCGGCTAATGTCAAAACTGGCATAAATTCACATGTGAACTTGAAGCCTGACTGTGAAAAAGGCTTAGGTTACTGCATGCCTTTTTATTGTTTGGCACTCCCCCCCCCCCCCTCCCTGCATGCATTAGAAATAATTGGGCTTTGTTGATGACTTAGGTGAAGAGAGTTGTCTTGCAATTAGATTTTAATATAATGACAAAGGGTGTGTGAGGGGGAAATCTTTGTAAAATATAAAGTAGTGAGAAAATGCAATGCGGGGTGGGGAGTCCTCATTTTCCAGCAGACTCGCAGAACCCAGAGTGCAGTATTTCTGGAATCGGGCTGTCCCCAAGACCATGAGGATTTCACTCTGGAGGATGTAAGATTTCAGGGCCAAAGGGACGCTGGGAATGCAGGTCTGCCCTAGAGGCAGCCACCGGGAGCAGAAAATAAATCAAAAATAAAATTAATATTCATCGGGTGTCTTCCCGAATTTGGATGCAGTTACAGAAATTATTGTTAATAATGAAAGCCATATATCAAAGGTTATAAAATTCATCTGTGCTAGGACACTATTTTTTTAGGCTTTGTTCTGAACCATTAAAGATGACATATTGCATTTGGGTGCCTCTGTGTATAATCAGATACATTTAAGTCTGATTCTAACCTAAACTGGCAATTTTGGCATTGAACTCAAGTTCGTAAATGGGGGCTGCGACAGTGCCGTCCAGAGGAGGTTGGCTGAACCCATCCATTCTCCCATGACCTCACTCAGTAGGGCAGGATGGATGTGTAATTAGTTAGATCATCAGTGATTCATGTTGGGAAAATACAACTCGGAGCCTCTTGACAAATTCAATTGAAATATAATGGGGGTAAAAAGATAAAAACAAAACAAAACCCTATTCCTTTCCCCGCTACCAAACCCCAAACCTTAACACTAGAAGAAAACCTAAATGTAGAGATATATGTTCTGCTGAAGTTCATTTCTTTATTCCTTCAGCAACACTCAATAAATCCTCACCACGTGGAAACCTCTGCAGGGCACACTTTGGGGCACATGCAATCTGCCAGCAGAGATACACTGGACAGAAAAAACGACTACAGTTTAGTACATTCTAAGAAAGTTTAGCCTGGTGGGCACCGTCGCTGGCATTCATGGAGGGGACGGGCAGATATGCAGCTGGTTACGGTGTGGGCTTTGTATAGAACAGAAGTGATTCATCTGGAAAATTACAACTAGTATTAGGCCCATCAGGAAATTGACCACGGTATTCGTCTTGTTGGATATTTACCCATGCCACTGGTGATTTGGTGCATGTTAAATATCTAAACTGATTCGAGGGTCTGGAAGCCAGGAAGCTGAGGTGCAAAGTTTTTCAGAGAAGCGCTTTCAAGTACATTTCTCCTCATGGCTTTTTTTTTTCTGAAGTTCATACTCCCCTGTTCAGACTTGGAAAACACTCAATTCTTGTGGTTTCTTGTTCTGTTGAATTTGTGTGGGAGAAAAATGTACAACCTTGAACTCTGAATGAAGCCCAGTGTGGAAAGTAGTGGTTTTCAGCTGTGCTATTTCAAATGCCCTCGTTGGTATTTTTAAAGACTTCCCACATATTCGGTTACTGACCTGGGGCCTGGAATAGTGAACATTAAAAATTAAAAAAAAAAGAAAAAAAATCAAACTGCCAGTATTTACTTATGAAATGACTTGGTTATAGCCCAGCAATCTAACTGCCTTAAAATTAGTGTACAAATTGAAAGTTTGAAGGGTTTCTTTTTTGGCATTTTGATTTCCTCATCTGAAAAATGGGGATATTAATACCTACCTCCTGGGGTTGTTGTGAGGATGAAATGCGCCTACATATGTAAAGCATCGAGCACACTGAAATGATGGCTGCAATTATTATTTTATGATTTTTATTTTGATTTCGCTACCCCTCCTTTGCTTCCTCTCTGCACTTCCACCCCTCCCCCACCCCCCACACTCCGTAAAGTACTTTTTTATAGACTTGCAGAAATCCACTTCCTTCAGCCTCCCCCTTCTGGCCCAGCCGCAGACTGCAGCCCTGTCACTTTCCTTTCAAGTTACCCTCATGAAATGTGGGCAATGTAGGAAACACCAGTCATATGGGGGTGGACCCAGGCTGTTTTCTGGAAATGGAAGGAAGCACTGGACAGACACATAAAAAGCACTGAGCTCAGTGTGTGCTCTGCAGTACAAGGGGAAACTACAAAGAAGCCCATGTTTGCAGAAGCCTACAGAAGTCTCTCCAATCAAGGGGGTGGGGAGTCGGGGGCTAACCAGGAGATAAAAAGCCAGCAAAAACTTATGGTATCGTCTCCTTTAATCAGTGACTGTTAGCCCAAGGGCCCGACACAAAGTGAACTTGACCTTTCCTATAAAACAGTTGCACTTGAACTCTCCATGCTGCTCCGCAGCTCTTTATATTCTTCTTTTAACACGTACCTTGCTTTAACCTTGCTGGTCAAGATGACAGATCATTTACACGAGCAGATTCTGTGGGACTGCCCCAGGTCTAAGCAGGAAGTGCATTCGCTTGGTGACTTGGGCAGTAGAGATGGGGACCGGAAGAGAAGCCCAAACAGCCAACTCCCCCATCTGGAAAGAGTGAGGTTTCAAGGAAACATTTTAAAACCACATTGGTCCCTGTTGTGGCAACCAAGAGAGGCTGAGACACACTGATTTTTATTTATTTATTTAAAAAATTTTTTTATTAAATTGAGTAGGGTGACGTTGGTTAATAAAATTCTATAGGTTTCAGATGTATAGTTCTATAATACATCATCTATATATTGCATTCTGTGTTCACCACCCAAGGTCTAGTCTCCTTCCATCACCATTGCCACACTGAATTTTAAAAAAATTGTCTCCATACTCTTGCCAGTTTCTTGCTAATATTAGTTTGGTTCACTCATTTATTCATTCAGGTAGCAAACATGTGGTGCATCCTTATTCTGTGATGAGCACTATTGTAGGAGCTGAGAATGCTAAGAAAGAGTAACTTGGCCTTGTCCTCAAGAATCTTTGAGTAGAGAAAAGGACACAGACACAAACTCCCTTAACTACAATGCGATATGAAAACCATGATATAATGGAAGTCTAACCAAAGAGAGGATGAGACCCCTTATGGAGGATAAGGGGAAGGTTTCTAAAGGTATCATTTGAGCTGGGACAGAAGATGAGTAGCGCCTGTCTCAGGTGTAGAAGTGGGAGAAATGACATTTTGGTGGAGGACACAGCATAAGCCAAGGTTTAGTAGAGTAATTAGTGTACAGGAAAGTCAAACTGGTCTTGATGGCTAAGGGGCCATCATAGTCTGTGATTCACTATTAGGTGAGGTTACAGGCAGGCAGGAGGTGAGTTAAAGAGCCAATTGATCAGTAGTTGCCCCATTGCCTAGACCTTATTCTTCAAATCCCAGGGTCCAAGAAGCAGAGAGAATGGAAAGTTCTGTGGCTTCTGCTCATTGCACATGCATTAACTCCAGAAGGTGTTGAGGATGTCATCTGACCTCCAGAAGGAGACTCTGAGGGTTGATGGCCAAGCTTGGCAGTGTCCCTTTGGATAAAGAAGAGTTTGTTGTGATGTACTGGGGGAGGGGCAGAAAGTCCCCACTCATGGCCAGTGTATTCCTGCAAACTAGAGCAACGCACTTTATTGAAGTATAATCTAAATATTCCCAGGTCACAGTCACAACTGACACTTATCGAACAGCCTCCTTGAGTCCACCACAGGTTTAAGTGCTTCACTGAATCCTCACAAGAAATCTAGAGAGTAGGCTATTATCATGTCCATTTTACCAAGGAAGAAACTGTGGCACAGACAGATGGGGTGATTGTCCAAGGTCACATGACTAATAATTGGCAGAGCACCATTATCCACTCAACAGAGTGAAACCACTACGACACACCACGCTAGGTGCTCCATTCATGTACATCATCTCATGATGTCACAGCATGGCGATGCCACGAGACAGGCGCAACCTTCATTTTGCAGATAAGGACAATGAGGCTCAGAAAGATTAAGTTGCTTATTGTCAAAGAGCCAGTAACCGACAGAGGTAGCATTTGAACTTAGATGTGCCTGATGTCAAAGCTGATGTCCTTTCCACTCACCATTCTTTCCAAGAAAGAATCTCAGCTGCTCCTCTCCCTGCCATTCAAGGAGTCAGGCACTGATCATGCATTTCACTGAACAGCTGCTTCCCTTGTGAATGACCATCCAGGACCCCCTCTACCCCCTGCCTGGAATACAAGGCCAGTCTTTGCTGCTAAGGCAGTACATTCTGGACATGGGTGATTTTGTCTTGTGACCTTCTTTCCCAACAAGGTGGAGGCAAACTCCACGCAATTATTGTGGGTGGAAAGTAAATCATAAGTCCATAGGTACCTTATTTAAAAAAAAACTCAAGAACCAAATGAGCTAGAGTTGTTTACCTTAGAGAAGATATTCACAGACTTCTGTTAAGTAGGCTACTCCTAAAGTGTGTTTATAGGAAGGGTCAGCAAACATTTTCTGTAAATGGCCAGATAGCAACTATTTTAGACTTTGTGGGGCATACAGTCTCTGCCACAACTGCTCAGTTCTGCATGGTGGTGCAACAGCAGCCAGAGACAATACATAAATGAATTAGCATGACCGTTTTCCAATAAACCCTTATTTATGAACCCTGATATGTGAACTTCACGTAATTTTCATGTGTCACAAAATATTATATTTCTCTTGATTTTTTTCCAACCACTAAAAACATAAAAACTATTTTTAGTTCACAGGCAGTACAGAAACTCACAGTGGGCTGGGTTTGACCCACGGATCATAGTTTGCATGGGGTTTATAAAATTTTATGTACGTGTTAGGAAATCTAGTGTGTAAATCAAAACACAAGATACGGTTCTTGTAAACCATTTAATTACTCATCTATTTTTTTTTTTTTAAAGACAGTGTTTCATTCAGTTGAGTGTTCTGAATACCCTTGCACCCTAGAGCACCCAGACAGACACAAATCATACCCTGTTGAACACAAGTTGACACTTTCCACATGAGATAGACTGAAGATGAATTTATGACGATGTTTGGGAATGCTGACCATTTACCTCCAAGTTCTTGTTCTATAGAAATATTCTGTCTGGTGTGTTCATGACTCTAGATAAGGAGTTGTCTGGCCAATCTTTAGATTGACTCACAATATTGCCCTTCAGATCAAACCCTTTATTAACTCGTTAAGACCTCATACTCATTTTCAAGGTTTGCTCTACCTTTTACAGTCCATTTCTGACGCCATTTCTGAAAGTCGTCAAGTAGTTTGCAGGGAGCTGCAGCCGCTTTTGGGTCCTGTCAAACAAGGGTCTCCAACAGCTGAAGGATCCAGGCCATGATACAGCTCAAAGGAAAAGTAAAAATTGGAATTTGGCAGTGGGTGGAGGGTGGTAGAACAGTCCCTCCAAGTGCCCCTCAGTGCCCCTTTCTTCTCCCCGTTCTCCTGCCCACCCTGATGGTTGGCATTTTCTCTAGAATTCACTGTGAACTGGAGTCTGGTTTCCATAGCTGTGCTTTTACCGTCTCAGGGTGGACCCCCAGCCCCTCTCTCCCAGGGCTTGAACTGTTTTCTTACTGACCTAAAGAGCAGAGAAGATGAGCCGTCTTGGTCTCCCACGTCCCTGGGGAAGACTGCTGGAGTCCTGCTGCTGTGGGCAGGCTGGGCCCAGCGTGCTGAGGAAGAGACTTGGAGCCCAGACCCTGGGGGACAGGGCTGGTGCCCCGGGCAGGGAGGGCTGTGATGTGTTGTTCTTCACCTATTCTTTACCTTTACCCATTCTTCTCCTCCCCACAAGAAGACCTATAACTCAGCAGACAGTGCCACAGGGGCCTGCTCTCCGGGGAATTCCGACAAACCCACTCCATGCCTTTCACAAGGATGCCAGCTTGTGTTTTTGTTTGTTTTGCTTTTGTTTTTTCCCTTCCCCTCACCACTAAGGGAGAGCTGGGCAGAGGTTTATCTCAGGTCAGAATTTGATTTTGTAACTGGAGTTTCTCTTTCTTCTGGGCCCAACCCCTGTCTGTGCCCCAAGGTGGATAGTGCTGAGGGACGGCAGGTGTGGTCGGGGGCAACAGGGCGAATGATGAGAGGTTCAAGCCCTGGGTGGAGACTCAGGTGTGGCTAACACAGCGTGGGAAGGATGGCTTGCCCTGGCTTCAGTTTTGCACTGTATTCAGGAGCCGTGCACATCGCTGCGGGTGGAGGGGGCACGGGGTGGAGATACACGAAATTCCCAGATCCTGGCTACATGTGGGTCATGGGTGAGATGTGGCAGAAAATAAGAAAGGAAAGGTTGACTTTCATCACCCCAGTTTCCTCCTTCTCGGGATGGCCAGGGCCTATGTGTTTCCGTGGTCTCTTCCCACCCAGGACTCCACCCAGGCTGATCCCATGGGTAGGAAACTGAACTCCACTTTTGGGGTATGTTTTGAGAGCTCCCAGAAGGCTTCTATATCAGTTAGTCAATGCTACAAAGACTCTGCATAAGAACCACCCAAAACTCGGTGGCTTAAAATAATGATCATTTAGAAGAGGGTGGAGGTGGGCAAAAGGAGTGGGGAAAGGCGACTCATGCAATAATGTCAACACTAAAATTTTTTAAATAAAAAAACAACAAAAACACAGTAATGTAGTCTCGTGACTCTGCAGGTCAGCTGGAGTTGACGGGCTAGGTGGATCTACACTGGACTTTCCTGGGACTATGTAGCTCTACTTCACACATCTCTCATCTCCTCATGGGACCAGTGGACCAGCCTGGCCGTGTCTCTTGCAAGGCGAGGCCAACAGTGCAAGAGCACAAAGTGGAAATACTCCAGGTTTATTGGACAAAGCATATCACGTGGCCAAACCCCAAGTCAAGATGCTGGGAAGTAGAAGCATCCAAGGTGGGGAGGCACTGTGAAGTTACACTGCAAAGACCACCAATAGAGTAAAGGATGCAGAATCGTGGCCTCAAACACCACAAATATCTTCCCCCAAAGACCTTTGGTAAGGCTGAAAATTTCTGCTATTAAATTTACTCCTTTGCACCCTGGTGCAGCTCAGTTGGTTGGAGCATCATCCCATGTATGGAAAGGTTGCCAGTTCAATTCCCCGTCAGGGCACATGCCCAGGTTGCAGGTTTGATCCCCAGTGGTAGCATGTACAGGAGACAAATAATCAATATTTCTCTCATATATCAATGTTTCTCTCTCTCTCCATTGCCCTCTCTCTAAAGTCAGTGAAACATAGCCTCAGGGGAGGATTAAAAAATTACTCCTTTGCATTAAAATATTGTCTACATAAGACCTGTGAGGGGCAGGATATTTATGCACAACCTCTTAACTCTTCAGCAGCATTAGGCGATCAGCCAGTGGACAATGGGTTCTGAGGACATGGGGCTCAGGACAGAGACATTACACAGGAAAAGCTGGACCACATGAGGTGTGGGTGGGCTGGAATCCGTCCCCCTGCCCCTCCCATTCCAGTCCTTTGTACCTACCCACCCTTGTTTGCACCATGTAAGGAGAGAGCTACAGAAATGCTTCATCTGCTCAAGGAAATGTTAAATCGTTTTAGGTGGCTAGACAATTCCCAGGTTGGAAACATTTAGAAAACAGCAGTTAACTCTGTAGGAAACACC
Organism: Molossus molossus; assembly: GCF_014108415.1. Classification (NCBI taxonomy): domain Eukaryota; kingdom Metazoa; phylum Chordata; class Mammalia; order Chiroptera; family Molossidae; genus Molossus; species Molossus molossus. The sequence goes on along the minus strand of NW_023425403.1, from coordinate 25,985,470 downwards.
TCCTCAGCTTTTCAGCAATGTCAGAATGTTTGTCTCTTTTTGTTTCTGTTTGGGCACACGGAGCATGTGAGGATGGGCTGGCGGCGGAGTGGGAGTGTGGAGGTCTGTGTTTGTGTGCATGTGCATTGTGTTCATGTTTCTGCCAATATGCCTGTCTCAGTTGCGCTCAAAAATCTGTCTTCTTAGGCTGGAAACAGAAAGAGGTTTTCATTATTAGACAATATTATCACCAAATAGTTTTCTTTTTTTAAATATGAGTTAAGAGGATCAGACCCTTTCCAAATCCACTTAATAAGAGGGGTGTGTGTGTGTGTGTGTGTGTGTGTGTGTGTTGTCAGCGTGCTGTGTGTTGGGGGTAGGGTGTAATTAGAGACGTCTTTCACCCTGCAACCTCCCAGATTCTATTTCTGTGACTACTAAAATGAATTTGGTAAATTATCTGAGAAATTATACAGTTATAGAAAAAGTGCACATCTTAATTAATTATACGTTACTTCTTGTAATGAGCTCTCTCCATCTCCATCTCCATCTATATGTAATTTTTAGTCTATGTGGTACCTTGTATTGCTGATCTTTTTTTTTTTAAAGGTGGGGGACAGGGAAGAAGGGTTGGCTGATGTTCTTTTGCTCGCTCGAATGTAATGAATTCTTCTGCATTGAAATTCAGTTGTAGTTCATAGCTGGGTAGATTGGTTCCTGGTGAGTACACCACCCCCAGTGCTATCCCCTAAAAAACCTCAGAGCATGTATGCAGAAAGGAGATGGTAGATTAGGTTACTGGGAAAGGAAATGTACAAATGTACCTTTGCAAGAAGATTAACTGATGGTAGCAGCAAGTTGCTGATGAAGGCAGTTTGTGTAAGAGCAGGCCCTAGCTGCCGGGGCCCATCTGTCTCTGCTGTCACTCTCTCCCTGGCTGCCTGTGCCGCGGGGAACTGCCCTGGGCTCCCCGTGTCTTCCTCCTTCCCCTTCCTCCTCGCTCCACATGAATCCTGCCTCACTGAGCCCCAGAGGCAGGAGCTTCCCGGTGGAGGGGTTCGGAAGGAGGTGATAAGGTTAGGGGTTTTGTGTTTGTTCAGCAGCCCGGGGGACCCTTTTTCCAAAGTGCCTTTTTTTGGTCTTCAGAGTCCAAGAGCCTTCCTCTGGGCAGGCTGTAGCAAACATGGGCTGTGCCCTTCCAGGCCACCACTCATCCTTGGCCAACACAGCAACCAAAAGCCCCTTCTAGGAAATCATGCCTTCCCCACACTTCTGGGAGCTGGTGGAGTCAGGAGGCAGGGTGTTAAGACCCACTCACATTTTACCTTTTCAGATTCCATTTCTCTGATCTAGACATGGCATTCGTGATATACATGTTACTAGTAAATATACATCAATAGCAGTTGGCATCGAAGAAGCAGTTATTTGTTACTCTTGAATTCTCCCCTCTAAGGTGCTACCTAGTTCTTAGGTCCTGTTCCTTGTTAATCTCCTGCGCGCGCACACACACACACACACACACACACACACACACACACGTCTCATTTCCCACTCCCCTGCACCTTCCCATTAAAAGCAACAACAACTACCATCCTCTACAAAGTAAAGTGTATAAGTCTACCTCTTACACTGTATCATTTGTATTTATAATACGAGTAAGACAGACAGCTATGTAATGAAGTTATGCCAACACTGAGTGCAGTGTGGAGTTGCCTTTACTTTCTTGCCTAGGAAGTGGGATCTCTGATACCTAGAAAGTACACGAGCACTTTACAGACCTGGGATTTAGTACTGCAGCTTTCACAGTCCTCGGGAAGGACTCAGCTTTTTGAGGTGGATGTAACCTTCCCTGTTTATCAGGGTTATTTGTTAAATAAGCTAATTTATTTCTTATAGAGGAGTCACTGTCCTTATTCATGCCTCTAAGTTCAGCAGCCTTATGAAGAGACCCTTGGCTATGCTGTGAGTGGTTAGGGTAGGGGCTTCTTAAAGACTGACCTTGGTCTGCTATTTCTAGCTTTGCTGGGGAGAAGGCAGATGTTGTCGCCTGGTATGTGCCGGTCTCTGCAGTCAGGTAGCATGGCACTGAGGGGTCCACAGCAGTTTGGGTAATTATGCTGGTGAGTGAACAGTTCAGTTGGGTCAGTGTCCGGAAAGTCTGGGGCGGGACTAACTGATTGGAAATGAGGGATGAATGGATCCATGCCTGTTGCACTTCAGAAAGTTCTTGCTTCCTGAGAATAGTACTGCCTTCCGTCAACAGCCCTATCATGTAGAAGAGTGGCCTTTCTTCAGCTTTGCAGGGAGACAAACTGAGACCTGGTCAGTGGCAGGCTTAGGGTCAGAAGGCCCTGTGACCAGCACCACAGAGGACAGAACCGGGAGTTCTGGCTTCCAGCCTGTGGTCTATACGTCTGTGGTTAAAGCACCTCCCCAGGGCTGTGTTTGCTGTTGTCTCAGTCCACTTATCCACTTCTTCTGTTTTAAAGTGAGTGTGCGCAAATAAAACAATGTTTGCTCTTCTCCAACCCACAAGACTTCATAGTTGTTGCACAGACCCAGGAGGCGCATGCGTGCGCCGAGGCTCGACCTGCGTGCACACACACACATACACACACAGAAGTTTTCATATTAGTTTCCTGAGTTCATGGATAAAGTCCAGAGCTGCCAAAGCTCCCACTACTTTGCCATGTCACACTAATAGCTTCCAGATCCCATCACATATTAAATTCATGCGGCTTCAGCGAAGCCATCTATTTAATGCAATTCGCTAAATGCCTGCGCAGCCCCGCTGACAGTGACATATTAGTTTTGCAGTCTTTTGCAATCTGATATCTCTGAATTTGCCACCGTACTAAAGATTTGATTAATGTGGTTCCATTTGGATGCAGTAATTGGCTGCGACTGTTGTAGAAAATAATCAGGCTTTCATTCCTTACAAGTGCACGGACATGCTAATGAGCGAGTGGGTTAATTAAGCCCGCGGCAGAAAGCGACAGTTACTGATGACTGTTATGACAAACCACCGACTCGGCATTTGGGAGCAGGACAGCAAATTTGCACTTTATGAAATTACAGGAAAACTAGGACATAAGGAATAAATAGTTACATCTGTTTGGTGGAAGGGGGAAAAGGGTGGGGAGAAAGAAGTGGGGCTCAAGAAGAAGAGAGGAGAATAAGCGAATAATGGTCTCCCCAAGAACAGGGCCCGAGTCGCGGAATTCAGGCGCCCTTGGGAGACGTCGCAGGTTCTTCAGTGGGTGCCTTTAATGTACTTGAGCGTAAAGGTACTGGCGGAAAGAGACACCCAGTCTCGCACTTGTACTATGAACTTTCAGCAAAAGGACCAGCCAGGAGCTCTGTTGCCTAGAAACAGACAGAGATCTGGGGGAAGAGAGGGAGAGGTAAAGGGAGGGCGGGAACACACCTGCTGCAGGGCACCGAGGGAGCCCGGGCCCTGGGAGGTTATACGGCTGTTTCCTCTTTCCCGAGAGGCTGGTCTACAAGTGTCTGGGGTGAATCCCATGCCCGGTCTATTTGTTAGCCCTTCAACTAACTTTCTCTCGCCAAATGGAGTTCTGTTTCCGAGTCCGAGTCTCACAGGCAAACCCAGGTGCCCTTCTTCCTGCTGGACAGGGTTTCTTTGGGCTCCTGGTTGTCCCTTTCTTTGTCTCTCTAAGCTATTTAGGTCTCAAGGGAGCAAGATTCCTGTCACCTTGGGTTCCACCACGGTCCATGAACTCACCTCACCAGTTCTCTCCCCAGCCAGCTTGGGATCCCAGGGTTTCTCTGCTGAGGCCCAGCATTACCTCTGTAACTACAGTCTGCATTCACCGTTTCTCCCTATCTCCCACCCTGCAACGAACCAATTAAAATTTTTTTTTCTTTATTGATATTAGAGAGAGAGAGAGGAAGGGAGAGGGAGAGCGAGATAGAAACATTGATGAGAGAGAACATCGACTGTCCACCTCCTGCATGATCCCACTGGGGATTTGGCCCATAACCTGGGCATGTGCCCTGACTGGGAGTCGAACCGGTGACATCTGGGTGTGTGGGTCGATGCTCAACCACTGAGCCACACTGGCTGGGCGACCAACCAATTTTTACTGAGCACCTATTAGAAAGCACTGTGCTGTCTGAGGAGGAAACAGATGACTCTAACTTGGGTCCTGCCCTGCAGGAGATTATAGACTAGAGAAAAGCCACACGTACAAGTCACGACAGCGATGTGTCAGGAGAGAAGGACAGAGGAGGTGTGGGAATTCAGGAGGAAGGCGAGCGCGCTGTCTGGGCTCACAGGAAGCTTACAGAAAAGGAGGCTGTGAACATGTAGCAACGTGGAGGCGGTGCGGCGGCAGAGCAGACAGGGAGAGCAAAATGGTGAAGATGGGGTGATACGGACGTGTTCGTGGGAACAACAGGAGATGGAGGTGAACAGTCATCTCGGGACAACGGCTGTGCGTCTTCAACGTTCCCTGAGGAGTTCAGGCTTATTCTGAAAACGATGGGGAGTTACTGAATATTGTTTGAGTCCAGAATGTCCTAATCAGAGCTGGGTAGGGGAGAACCTGCGGGAGGCTGGGGTGTGGTGGAAGGTGTAGCACAGGATCAGCTGGAAGCCAGAGGTCAGGGAGGAGGGCATCCCGGCGGTCAGGGTGGCGCGGACGGGAGCTGGACAGGAGCAGGGCCTTGCGCATGAACGGGAGTGGGTCCTTCTCCCTGTGGAGCTGCAACACTTCTCCAGCAGGTGCCCTTCAAGCGTCTCCTGAGCTCAGGGCTGGGGCGGGAGGATTCCTGCGGGACGTTTCTCAGTGGAGCCAACTAATTATCATAGTTGAATTATCCTCTGATGGTGAGCATTCTCAGTTACTTCAAAAGAAGGTTTTACGTTGAAGATACAGGAACAGATATCAGCTTCTACGTTTAAGAACGGTGCAGAAGAAGGCTCACTGTGACGGCAAGCTTGTTGAATATATTTCAGTCTACAATAGACGAGAGTGTCAGGAAAGGCACTGTTACACCATGGGAGGGTATTTATACATTGGCCAACTATTCTCTAGGTGGGCACTGATTCTCCCACCTCCCCATTACTGCCAACTCCTATCCCACCAAAAAATACAAACAACTTACATATGTGAAATACATTCTCCAACACAGGTAGCCACAGGGAAAGAAGGAAATTCTGTTTATTGGAGGCCTACTACGGCCAGTACCTTACACAGATTATTTGTTATAATTCTTACTCTACAGATGAAGACACCAAGGCTCAGAGATGTAAAACAGAAGTCCAAGTTCAAGTAGCTCGTAGGGGGCAGGCAGGGCCATGTGTAAAAACGGGATCTGCCTGATGCAAAACCATGCTCTTCCTCTTGACCCCTGAGACTTGTTATTATTACATGGGAACTTATTAAAAACAGCAAACGTCTTGACTAAGACCAGCATGGTCAGGTGGAGCGTGTGTTTATTCTCAGGCCCTGTGTGAGCTTGCGCTGTCCCTGTCCCTGTCCCCTTCTCGTACCATCCTGCGCAATAGGTGCACTTTCCGGAGAGGCGCTTAGAAGCATGGGTTTTGCCATGTGCTACGATCTAGGCGCTTAACACCAGCATGTGGAAGGGGTTCTGCTGCTCCAGCCACGTGATATTTAGTGAGTTTCCACAGAGTCCTTTGCTTTTGGCTGGAAGGAGACTGGAGAGTACAGACCCAAAGAAGTAGACTTTGGCCAACAAGGTCGCACATGCCATTGGCGAGTCTTGTTTTTGTGCTTCCCATGACCAAGCCACCTTTCTGGGAAAGAGCTGCAGAGAAAAGGGGGCAAAAGTACCTGCAAATCAGCCTGTGAGTGGAACAGGTGCCTAGAGAAATCAAGAAGGGCTGCTCTCCAATCATTGGGAAGAATCATCACTCATTTGCCACATTAGCAGGAGACTCCCAAACCTGCCAGCCTCCGTCTGGGGGAGGTTCTGCAGCCTGAGCACCAGGCCTGCCTGGGAGCTGGTGATTTAGACCAGCGGATTTTATGGTCTGAAAATGGCTTTAAAATTTGTTTGGAATTACCCAGAGCACATTTTAAACACTTAAATTGCCGTCTTCATATTTTTTAGTATTTGCAATTTACCTTAGTACAGTTCTTCTCTTGTCGCCCCCAGCACTTCCTTTGAGCCAGGGCCTGGACGCTGGCTCCACCTCCAGCATTTCTCCAGTCCCACAAGGTCAGGAAGAGCTTCATCCTGACACCTGGAGCCCCTCCCTCTCCTCTGCTGTTCTACCCTTTTTATTCTTGGTTGAGTAGCGTTGGACAATTGTCTTTCTTTATTTCTTAAATTTTTTTCCTTTATTGATATTAGAGAGAGAGGATGGGAGAGGGAGAGAGAGATGGAAACATCGACGAGAGAGAACATCAATTGGCCGCCTCCTGCATGCCCCCCACTGGGGACTGGGCCCACAACCTGGGCATGTGCCTTGACTGGGCGTTGAACCGGCGACTGAACTGGTGACCTCTTAGTGCATGGGTCGATGCTCAACCAGTGCCACACCAACCAGGCTCTTTATTTCTTTATTCTGTGTTGAATAAGTGTTTCCCTGAAAATTTGTGTCCACCTGAGACCTCAGAATATGACCTTATAAGAGTCCCCTCATATCCATGGCTTCACTTTTCAGTTTTAGTTGTGAAAATAGTGAATGGAAAATTCTAGAAATAAACAATTCATAAGCTTTAAATTGCGCGCCATTCAGAGCAGCGTGATGAAATCACGTGCTGTCCTGCTCCCCCCGCTTGGCAGGTGAATCAGCCCTCTGTCCAGCATCTCTGCCTGTAGCTGCTCCCCTCCCCCCTGCTGGTCACGTAGCCAGCTCAGTCATCAGAACGACAGCCTGGTATTGTAGTGCTTGTCTTCAAGGAGCCATTATTTCACCTAATAGTGGCCCCAAAAAACAAGAGTAGTAACGGTGGCAATTTGGAAATAGGGTCTTCCGTAGGTTTTACGGAACTAGGGTGGTCCCTAAATCCAAGGCCTGGTGTTCTTCTAAGAAGAGGAGAGGACACAGACACACAGAAGGTGGCCACGTGAGGATGGCGGCAGAGATGGGTGGGCGGCTCCAGCCCAGCCTTGCTGGGAGCCGCCAGAAGCTGGGACAGGCAAGGAAGAAGGTTTCCCCTCAGACTCCTGGCCTCCAAGACTGTGAGAGGACACGTTTCTGTTGTGTTAAGCTATCTAGCTTGTGGTCATTTGTTCCTGCGGCCCCGGGAAGCTGACACACCCTCTCAGATCACGTGGGGCTCTGCCACCTCTTCCGAGGCGCCCAGGGGAAGCCCCACGGAGAAAACCCAGGGACGTCTCTGCTATCGCACTTCGCAGAGGCAGCAGCTTAGGGGCTTGTTGGGTTGAAGATCCATCCATTTCCAGCCAGTGGCTCATTTCTTCCTTCATTCTGTTGCTCAGTTCATAACCGAGTTTACTCCCTTCAGCGAGGCTGTCACTATTATCTGCATCGAGAGCAGAACCATATTATTTCTGTGAATTGAACACATACTAAGTTCCAGGCCTCCTGGTGATCTATACTATCGTTTATTCTTACACAACATAGTCATTCAACAAATGCTTACTGCTGGGCTCTGACTTAGGCCCCACCTCCCGTGTGTTGGGGACAGGAGGAGACTGGCTGTGTTTTTAACCAATCCCAGCTCTTCCTCTTGCCGTTCTGAACACTATTGCCGGATGATCCAGAAAGTTCTGCAAGATCCTCCAAATGCCAAGGGACCCCAACTCTTTTTTTTTGTCACCAGCAAGCCCGCCTCTTCCCTCAGGCATTCCATCCTCCTCCCTGCCCTGTCCCCCTTTTTAATTGTAAAGGCCTCGCTCCTGTGGGCTGTCAGAGGGGTTCTGCACATTTTATACCTGACAGGACCTCTCCCAGAAACCCCAGAGGGAGGCACCGTTAAAGTGTTTTATGTTGGGGAATAGGTTGGTTTCTGTGCAATAAAAACCAAAGCCATTGAACAAGCAAGCTCCTGGGTAATTACTGGGACGGAGGAGATAGCTTCCATATGCCGGGTGGGTGCTTGGAGGCCAAGCCTGCATCTGTTCCCTTTGTTCTGTCAGAGAACAGAGCCAGGAGGGGGTCTGACCTCCCGATAAACCCTGAACCAGAACCCTCTGCCGAGCTTCAGGGAGAAGAGGGGGCTGGGAGTGGTGGAGGGAGGTCAGAGGGCAGCAACATCTGGCAGAAGGAGGGGTGGTGGGGAGCTGGGGGGAAAGGGGTTGGGGCCCGGCTGCCCCCTCCATAATCAATAAACCCAGCTACCAGAGGAGATCAGAGAACCATTCATTAACGAGCTCGTTAAGTGATTGATAGGCTTAATTTTCCTGTCAAATGTGGACTTCCCTTGTAAACATGTCAATTGAGGAAAGTTCAAGCTTGTCACTTGGATTTATGGCTGGAATAACATGTAGATGGAAAAGAGGGGGCAGGTCCCCAGTGACCCATGCGGGCTGCTATGGAATGATGAGGGCAGCGTGTCCAGGTGCCGGCAAGGCCCTCTTTTCTTCCTACAGCTGAGATAACAACCGCAGCCTTGGGTTCTCAGTCTCTCATCCTCAAAGGAATGGAGAAATGACCCCGCTCCCGCCAGACCTGCTCCAGCCTCCGAGGACTCTCCCAGAGTTACTCACTGATTCACCTTGAAATCTGAAGGGCCATCCCAGTGTTGGAAAGGGGCATCCAAGTTGTGCTCTTGGAAAACAGCTCTGTTTTTCCTTTTCGTTATCCTGGAAGATCACGACTAAACGCTCACAGAAGCTGGAAGGCCCAGTAGTGTGACACAAACAAGCCATCAGCTCCTCGGCGATGTGGAAAATTGCTGGTGGCACTTGGGGGACAGGTTGGAGGGGAGGTGGGCACAGGGGGAGTGGCCTACTCAGAACACGGGAGGGCTGGCAGAAGGCAGCTGCAGCCAGCAGCCTAATGGGTGGTCCTGGGGGGAGCCCCTTCCTAACCGGCTCCGTTTAATGCTCCGTGTTAAATTAGCCAAGCACAGCGACTCTCCCCAGATGCGTAAGAAACGCAGGCACAATACAAGTGGGCATTTTGGATAATTGAAAATACAGTTTAAAATCCACTCTTATCCATTAGTGTTATTATCACAGAGCACTGCATGTAGCAGAGAGGCCTTCTAGGACCGCGTGGTCCACTTCAACCATCACAGTGATGGAATTTGGCCTTGCGGTCGGACGTTCTGCCCTCCCTGGGATTACAATATGCCTGGTCTCGTAGTGGGCACTTTCCTCTCTGGCTTGGCCGGGAACCTGTCTTTCACGCCTTTGTATGTCCTGCAACACCTGGTAGAGGCCTGAACACGGGAGCCCTGCCCCCTGGACGTGGACGGGCTGGGCAATGCCAGGGAGCCCACCCCTGCAGGGCTGGGCCTCATCAGCTCTCACAGCCCTTTGTTCTGTGGCACCAGGAGCTTCGTCACTGGGACTTCAGGGGCAGATTATCTCTAGATGAAAACTCTGCAAAAGTCCTGCCTGGGCAACACTTAACAAATTGGGGTGTGCGTGGGGGAGGGGTTGGGTGCTCAGCCAGGTTCTTATAAACGACAGGCCCTCTATAAACCCTGTTGACCTTTCATATCATTCTACGTCGTCACTGGTCTGGAATTGTGCTACACACCGAGTACAACCAAAGTACAACTCTCTGCAGTGACACCACGTCAGGCTCAGTCCCCGGGGAAGAAGAAACAGGAGGAACACCTGGCTGCCTTGGTCACTGGCTCCCCTTTGATGTGCTCCTATTTTTCCTTTGTCTGGAGGCTACGAATTTGGCTTATTTGTACAGTCTTGCTTATAACTCAACATTCTCGAAGTGGGACAGCAGTAATAATGATAAGAATAATGGCAAAGCCATCATTGTTTTAAATACTTACCTTATACTGAGCACCCTGACCAGGGTTCTGCAAATATCTCTTAAGTCCACAACAAACCCACAGATGTGCCCAAGGCCACACAGATGGTTGGGGATGGAACCTGGCCCGTCGTCGGACTCCAGAGGTGGGGCTCATGGACCACTCTGCTGCGTTACTTCGGAGCAGTCCGTGGCCACGTTGATTTTATGAAATTGCAGCACGTTTGGCATATTGGTCAGGAATCTGCATGTTTGTAGTTTATGGCAGGCTCTCTGAGCACCTCATGGCAGGGATTTTCTGAAATATATTTAGGTTCAGATGCACAGATCCATTTTTCTTCTTATCTAAGTGCTGGTGTATAATAGGAACTATATTATTGCTATAATGTTCTCTTGAATTGAGCCTCTGGAAAGATGCCAGGACCAAGTTTGGACACAAGTGAAAGCCCCGTTGGAAAGAGTTGGGTGGGGGCTGGGAGGCTCATCAGTCATGGAGCTGCCTCTTGGCAGGCGACCGGACCTTCACTTCCCTTTAATGCAGTCAAGGCCATTGAACCCAGGCCCAGATGGCCTCCTTCCTTATGCTATTGCCTTTCAGTATGTAATTATTAATTATTATTATTATTAAAGTGATATCTGTTATTTATTGAGCACCTACTAAGTGCCTGGGACAGCCCACACGACTTCACATATGCTCTTTTATTCATCAGTGCAGTGACTCTACCCTGTAGAAACTCTTGTCATCTCTGCAGAAAAGAAGCTGAGGCTTAGAGATGGTAAGTTTCCCAAGGTTAGGAGGTGAAGGTCAGCTCAACTCTAGAGCCTGTGCTATTCTACCAAACTCGGGTGCCTCCTGTCCTCTCTCTTTCTCCCCAGGCTCGTCTCAATCTCCTCTGCAGCAATATGTATTCAAAGCAGCAAGGAGCACAGACCGCGGCCCACAGCTGCCTTCCCGGTGGCGTCTTCTCTTTTTTCCTCTAATTTATCTTTATTGTTGATTTACCTTTGCTTTTCCCTCATTGACCCCTCTACCTCACCCCACCCCCAGGCCTTCACCACACTGTTGTCTGTGCCCAGGGGTTGTGCATACATTCATAAGTTCTTTGGTTGGTCTCTTCTTGCCCACCCCTTCCCTCTGAGCTCTGTCCGTTGGTTCTGGCTTCCATAGCCCAGTGGTGCTTTCCTGTTGACCAGCGTCTGGTCAGAAGAGACGCAGGTTTCTTTGCAGTGTGACAGGAAGGCGGGAACTTGCCTCTGCTTTCCCTGTGTCTGTGGAGTGTCTGTGGCAGGCTTCTCCCTGGGATTGAGGGTTTCCTTCTGTCCCAAGTGATCAAGTCCCAGGGAAGCAGACAGGCCTCATTAACAGGTTCCCTCAGCCTGTAAGAGGCCATGAACACTCAGGCTTCTTGACCCTGTAGCCCCGGGACTGCGGCCTGCACCTCCCTGGGGCACAGGTGCCTTCTCACCTGGATGCAGCCTTCAGCTGGGCACCAGCTTCCCCCCGCCCAGGACTTTCCCTTCAGACAAGGAAGCAAGAAAGTGTGCCCTGTGTTTAGTAAAATACATCTTTCCACCCAGCTCAGCCCGCTATGTCCTTGAAGCCAGGCATGTTCAGGGCAAAGAAGACTTTGATCAACGGCTCCATTTCACAGAGACCGGGAGGTTCTTAGCTTGCAGGAAGCACAAGCCCTGTCTCTGCTGGAAAGTCCCGGTTCCACGGTGGCCGCGCTGGCCTAGCCCCTGGGAACCAGCAAGTGAGATGAATTAGGAGCCTGGAGCAAAATATTTGGTTTCGTGCAATTTAGCTTCTTTCTACTACTTGCTTAAAATTCTGTGGAACAATTAAATCTTAAAAGTGTCTTGTGAATGCCTTGGGCTTTCTTCTTCAGGTTTATTGATTGTATTTGATATGACTCACAAGAGCAAGCTTTTTTTTTTTTTTTTTTAACATTTAAAAAGACCCTTTGGTTGGAACCCAGAAAGAGAAAGGCCATAAAAGTGAGAGAGCATCTACCAGGGTTGGGGGACGTCTGGCCCGTGGGCCGTATAAGGCCCATGAAATCAATACCAGCCAACATCACACGCCTCACCGAATTAGCCTGACCAAATATAGCAGGCTAATTTTTTTTTTTTTTAATCCTCATCCGAGGACATTTTTCCATTTTTTTGTTCAGATAGAGTAGGAGGGAGAGAGAGGAAGAGAGAGAGAGAGAAACATCGACGTGAAAGGGACACATCGAGTGGCCGCCATCCGCATGACCAATCAGGGCCGGGGACAAACTGCAACAGAGGTACGCGCCCTTAGTGGGAACCGAACCCGGGCCTCTCTGGACTGCAGGCTGACTCTCTAACCGCTGAGCCAAACCGGCCAGGGCTAGCAGGCTAATTTTTTTTTTTTTTTTTTTTTAATCCTCATCCGAGGACATTTTTCCATTTTTTGTACAGACAGAGTGGGAGGGAGAGAAAGGAAGAGAGAGAGAGGGAAACATCGATGTGAAAGGAACACATCGAGTGGCTGCCACCCGCACAACCGACCAGGGCCGGGGACAAACTGCAACCGAGGTACATGCCCTTAGCGGGAACCGAACCCGGGTCTCTCCGGACCCCAGGCGGACGCTCTAACCGCTGAGCCAAACCGGCCAGGGCTAGCAGGCTAATTTTTAAGTTGATAATTTTGTATGGCCCGCAAATGATGTTATAATTATCCAAATGTTCTTGGCAGAAAAAAGGTTCCCACCCCTGAACAATGGCAGTGGGTTCAGCAGGTGGGAAACCTCACCTCATTCTATTACCTGTTGGAGGTCTCTTTGATTTTAGGGCCTTAGCTTGGCCCAGGGAGGAAATAGTTACGATGAATTGTTGGTATCCTACCCCTGAGTAGTACAGACAATCATTGGGAAGAAAGCAGAAAACACTTGAGTGGGAAAAGGCTTAAGGAACCTTTGAGAAAATAGAGATAAACAAATGGTTATAAGAATCTTCTCCCGCCCTGGCCAGTTTGGCTCAGCAGTTAGAGCGTCGGCCTGCGGTCCGGAGAGACCCGGGTTCGGTTCCCGCTAAGGGCACGTACTTCGGTTGCAGTTTGTCCCCGGCCCTGGTTGGTCGTGCGGGTGGCAGCCACTCGATGTGTCCCTTCACGTCGATGTTTCTCACTCTCTCTCCCTTCCTCTCTCTCCCTCCCATTCTATCTGTACAAAAAAATGGAAAAATATCCTCAGGTGAGGATAAAAAAAAAAAAAAAAAAAAGAATCTTCCCCCCCTTCCCCCCAAACAGAGTTACTGCGGGCTGATTGACTAGTAAATATTGGCAACACACCCTGAGTTGAACCTGTGACTTTCTGTACCAGGTGAGCGAACTGAGGGTCTTCACTCCAGGGCGTTCAGAAGTAAAGGAGGCATTGAGGGGAAAACCCTTATAAGAAAGATGCATCTCATTTTTCTGACCACCTCTTGGCTAGTGGTTCCCTCATCTTCCTTCCAAAGGGTTGGTTTCTAGATGTCTGACCCAGGACGCGAACGCATTCACAAACCTCGGTATGGCCGATTAAGCCAGGCCTTGCTGCTTACGCTTTAAAAAAAACCTCCAAAACAAAACTCCAGGTGAAAAGGTATTTTAGAATAATAATAAAAGCGCTGCCTCCTGGCTAGCTGGGAAGTTGGGCTGCCTTCCCACTCCACATTCGCATGGAGGTATCAGGAGAAGCTCCAAACACATGGCCCCTGCACAGATGGAAACGAGTATTTCTCGGAGAAAGAGGAAATGAGGGGAGAGGAGAAGGTGGAGGAAGACGCGAGGCTGCGCGGGGCCTGGCCGGCCCGTGTCTCCAGCTCGGAGAAGGAAGGGTTCAATCCCGAGCAGCGATCTGCGGCCGGGGAGCGCGGCACATCTGCCTTTTATAGGTTTGGGATGAAAAATGTTTTTAATTAAGGAGTGGAATTGGGGCTTTTAGTCTTGCAGCATGCTATGTACCTATCAAACCTGCAGGGTGGGAATTTAATTCTGACCTCTCACCTCCACCTACTTTAACCAAAGGGCTCCTGGGAGAACCCAGAAACCTCCGACACCTGAGAAAGTCTGAATGGCCGTTTCTGGGGTCACACTCATCACACTGAATACACCCCAAAGCAGAGAGCCACCCGCCTCCCCAGCATGGGTGACTTGCCACATGATTCCACTGCCAGGCTTGGGAAGGAAGGGTGCGTCCCTGTTATTGTTGGCTGTATCGAGACCATGAGCCAGGAAGGCTTAGGGACCCCCAAAAAAGGAGAAAAACAAAGAAGGAAAACAATGACAGTAAAAACCTAGTAATAAAAACAATTTAAAAGTAAAGCAAAACTAGAAAGGTAATGCTGGGTTGCCATATTCTTATTTGAAACAAGCCCCCCTCCAAAGAGTAACCCCAAAAAAAACTTTATAAAGGGAAGGAAAAATCATTCTGTGGAGGTTCCAGCTCTCCAGGGAGACACCAGGAAGCAGAGAGGAGGCGCAGTCGCATCTTTGTGAAATTTCAGAAGCCAGCACACTGAGAGGAGCTACCACAGAACAAACCACTCTTCTCTCCGGGTGATCAACTAGATGGTGTCTGAGCTTAGTTTCTGGGCTTTCCCCCAATTTCTTTCATTTTGAATGCTTCTCGGCTCTCAGGTGCTTCCTTGTGAGATGTGAATCCTTCCCAGATATTGGAAAGAACCTCCTGGGAATTAGTTAAGAGCTGGTGACCCTTTTGGCTCGTCTGACTCAGGCCCCAAAGCGGGAGGTTGGCCCAAGTGGCATCTCCATGCTGTTCAGACCCTAACATTACACATTTCTGTGGATTCCCTTTGCTTGACGTGTCCCTTTCCCCTTCCTGCCTCATAAAAGTCTGTTTCGGTTCTTGAAGATCCAGTGAGGACTGCATCAGTTCCTTTCTCGGTTAATAAAAGTTAAAAAAAATTGATATGACATTAAACTTATGCATGCTGAAATTAACCCCCTCTCAGATTTTCAAATTACATTTTTGAATAAGTTAATCAAAGCTGAACTCTTCTTTTTTCTCCCTTCCTCTTTTCCTCTATGTTTCTGCTTTGTTGATTCTTTAAACAAGTGTTTAAGCCACAGATTGGTAAACTAGCGCTAGGTTCAGTTCAAATGTTACCTCCTTGGTAAAACTCCCTGTCTGGGCAGAAGTAATTGCTCCTCTTTTGTACTTGGGCAGTGCAGCCCTCCCTGGGCTCCCTCCTCTCCTCCTGCGTGATTGATTGACAGTCTAGAGGGTGTAGCACGTATCACATTGTATTACATGTAGCTCTTTATGTGTCTGTGTTCTCTGATCTGCCAGCTGCCCCTGGGCAGAAGTGCTCCCTTTCTTCTTTGCATCCCCAGTGCTTAGTTAGCAGTATCTGGCACCTGGAAAATGCTCAATCCACATGGAAAGGCATTAAATTCAGAACAGAGGAATGAAGAGAATCAGAGGAACACCAAGGTTCCTGTTTTTGTTTTTTTTTATCCTCACCCGAGAACATTTTTCCATTTTCTGTTCAGGTAGAGTGGGAGGAAGAGAGAGGAACAGAGAGAGAGAGAAACATCGATGTAAAAGGGACACATCGAGTGGCTGCCACCTGCATGACCGACCAGGGCCGGGGATAAACTGCAACCGAGTTACATGCCCTTAGCGGGAACCGAACCCGGGTCTCTCTGGACCGCAGGCCAACACTCTAACCGCTGAGCCAAACCGGCCAGGGCAATTTTTGGAGTCTTGATAGTGAAGGGTGATTTTTGTTTGTGGACTCAAGATATTCTTCATATTCTGCCACTATTGAAGGCGAGGACAGTAGTGACCAGGCAACTATATACCCAACTCATGTAATTACTTATATATATCATATCATGTATAAACACATGTTTATACCCCCATGTTAATTGTTCGCAGTTCAGGAAGTTACTGAACAAATTAAATTATATTGGTTTCCTTTCAGTTATTAGACTTATTGCATTTCTTTTACGATTATGTATAGGAAATTATTGACTGGGTTTTATGACATTTAGTATCAGGTATTGCATTATAACCAACAGTAATAACTGCTAACATTTGTTGAACACTTAATATGTGCCAGGTGTTCTTTTAGCACTTTACATATTTTAACTTATTTGTTTGATACAACAAACCTATATGCAGTTCCAACACAATCTATAATTGATTATATACCTTGCATGGTTGCAAATAAAAATGTCATCATAACCTATACGCATATAGGTAGCAATACCATTGGGAATATGAGTAGAAAACATTGAACTATTGCGATTGAGTGAGAGCATTTATCTAACCCATACAATCATAGATTCAGCTTGGTGGTCTAAGACGATGTTGACATTTGGACTCATCCGCGTTACAACGTGGGGAAAGTGGAGTTCAATGTCATCACTGTGGTGTCAGAGCCCTGGGCAGTCTCGGCGGGAGGGTGGAAAGACAAGGGTCCACACTTGGTCTCTAGCACATTCTGCATGTCTAATAGGAGGGAGCTGTTACAGATCTCACGGATTTGTCTGGTTCCAACCACGGATGCGGGTCTACGTGTTTAAAGGATGAGAGGACTGATGACTTACTGGAACTTCTTTTGCTGAGCTGGGAGCAATGTGTAGTTTGCCCTTTGCCATTATTTTTATGGGATGATTCTTGCTATTAAGTCAAAACATAGAGGTTGAAGGGTTCATCGATTTTAGGAGGCTGTGATACCCCACTTTCTGTTCTTGCATCCTACTAATTTTTAGCGATGATGAGAACAAAGGAGGTTGCCATTATGCTTGATCCATAACAGGATCTTAATATGTGTTTGCTGAGTCAATCAGTGGATTTCTATCTAGCCTACACTAGCACTGTGATAGAAACTTGCGATCTTATTATGTTAGGTTCACACCCTATTAGTATTTATTTTAGTTAATATAATGCAATTAGATTATAATCATATTAGGAGTTTTCAGATCATGTCAGCAAAGTAAAAGTTATTGAAATAACAGTGCTAATGTAAAGTGATGGAAAATAGTGTGTGACATGCTTGGATTGAGTTAGGCATGAAAAGAAAGTTCGGGAATGAGAGGAGTAGGAGAATTAGACCTTTGGCCTCGTCTGAGACTCCTGTGTAAGTGCTCATGGACTCAGAGATATCTTGCTGCTGCATTCTCTCCCTGATGGGGCCATGATCCTTTGAGTGTTTCTTGAGACAAAGTTCTCTCTTAGGGTATGTTTAAAAAATGTGGCCTTGAGGTCAATAATGGAAAGACTGAGATCAAAATCTAATTCCAACTCTTCTCTAAGTGGCTGTGTGACTTTGGCAAGCCTCCTACCCTCTCTGGGCCTTTAGTTTTTACCTGTAAAACAAGGAGGGTGGCCTAGATAACAATAAGGTCTCCTGGCTCTGTTATTATATTTAATGATACTATAACTTCTCAGAGCTTAAGGTGAGCTAGGAGGCACATAAGTTGACCCTATTTTTTCTCTGCCTGGAGCAAACCCCCAAAGTAGCCCAGTGACCACAGAAGCCCAGCACTGTGTATTGTGCAGATGGTTGTGTACTATTCATTGCTTGTAGCTTTATTCTACCAGGACTTTTAGGACCTGGGTGGTCAGGTGTAGGCAAATATTGCTTCAGGGTGTAGCAAACTTATATAAAACATGGGTCTGTCATGCTTCCCATTCTTCAGCCCTTTCCTCAGCCCCTTGACTTTCCCCCAGGTGTTAGTGTGGAATTCGAGCAGGTAGAAAGTTCCGGAAATGAAGAGGAAAGAGTATTTCCAAAGCCAGATATCATTTCCCAATAGTGCTTTTGTTGGGAGGTCAGGAGACACCTTCACAGCGGCTCTTGTTTTGACTCCCTCGTAGGGCACATCTCCAGGCCTTTGTCCAACCTCTTGATTCTTTGGCATCGCTGAAACATTACTTTGTTTGGCGTTTGTTAGGCATGGTGCTGGTGATACCACTCTGAGGAAATAATTAACACATTTCTGAGGAGAAGCTTCCAGCCAGATCCGCACTTGTGGTGGCGCATACATCTCGCAAAGAATTGTTATTTAAGCAATAATCCTTGAGAAATTGGTCGTTACCCACATTAAACGACTCAGCCCATTGCCAAGGATGGTTAACGCTCTAATAAACTGGTCATTAACTGCAGTAACAATGAATTTCGAGGGGATTATTGCTATTATAAACCTTAATCAATGGTTTATAACAGCAATAATGTGGTCCTTTCTCTTAATGGTAAGTAGGGCAGCTTGCGCCATCGCCCTGGAAATGCTCTCGTGGTGGCTGATAAGTCAGAGGGGAGGTCTCGCGCGCCACCCACTCCTTAGGAGCACACAGGGAAAGGCAGAAGACACGTGGGGGCTCTCGATGGCCCAGGCTCTCTTCTCCGGGGAGCAGGTGTGGAAAAAAGTTGCTGAGGATTCTCCTCTGACCCCCATGGTCTTTTCTCATTGCAGATCAGCGAGGCACTGGCAAGGGCCCCCTGGGCATGTCTGTCCAGCATGACACTCTAGATTGAGCACGTGATCCAGTACGGGCTTCCTCATGGGTGGATAGTAATGAGGAAGAAGGAGTGGCCACCTGCTTAGTGGGATGGAGTCTGTTCCAGGCTCAGTTCTGTCCCTAACTTGTGATGTGATTCCAGATAAATCATGTCACTTTTATGAACCTCTGAAATGTGGAGATTGGACTCAATGATTTCTCAAGTCCCTTTCTGGTATAACGCTCTGTGGTTCTCTTCATAATTTGATATTTTGTATTAATATATTTTTGTAGAGTAATAATAATAATAATAATAACTTCCATAATGCTTGGTATTGTTCTTAGTTGCTTGCAAAAATTAGTTCATTGAATCCTTGCAACAACCCCACTTTATAGAGGACCTCAAGGCAGAGAGATGGAGATTTGTCTGCACCACAGAGCTAACCCAAGGTGGAGCAGGACTTGAACACAGAGTCCAGAATCTGTGCTCTCTCCTCTGCTTGACCCTCTCTCTTCAAGTCTCTTTTCATTATTTATTTGGTCCTCACACCCTTTGAAGTAGCTGGTTGGGGCTGCCATATTGCTGTTACAAATGAGGAGCCAAAGCTCTGAGAAATGAAGGGACCTGTTCAAGTACACACAGCGGGTCTGAGTCTCACCCAGACAAACCTTCTGTTTCTGGCAGTGAATGTGCCAGGAGTTGAGCCAAGAGCTTCCAGACCAGGACCTTCTCTCTCCAACGCGTGGGCTGGGCACATCCTGATGCCATCCTGATGCCAGGCTTCTTGTCACTGGGACTTCCTCCAACAAAGGAGAGGGTTAAAGTTCACACCCTCCTACATCCCTGGAGGCATGCCCCTGGGACAGGAGGTTGATCTTGTTTCTACCCCGGCATTGCTTAGAGTGCATAGGAAAATAGACATTGTAGTAGACAGTGGGGGCCAAGGGCATCTGGGTATTTTATTTTTATTTTCTTTCTTATGGAAAATTAAAAACAGATACAGAAGGATAACCTAATGAACCTACATGTTACTATCACCAGCCTTAGCAGTTATCAACTCATGGCCTGTCTTGTTTCATCCAACCAGCCCCCCTTCCCTTCCCACCCTGGGTTATTTTGGAGTAAACCACAGATATCATACCACTTCATCTGTGATCATTTCAGGATGCACCTCTACATGTTCAAAATTCTTTGAAAAATAGCAATACCACTATCAGATCTTACAAATTAACGATAATCATTAATAGCCTCAAATATCCTGTCAGATTTCAGATTTCCCAGATTGTCACATAAATGTATTTGGATTTTCTCCTGGCTCCAGCCACTCATGAAAGCTGAGACCTAAGGTTTGCTCCCATTGGCTCTTCTGTAGAGTGAGACGCACACACAGCCAATGCCTTGTCTCTTCCTCCACTGGGTGGTTGAAGCGAGGCCTCTGAGGGGCTGGAAGCTACACCATCATGCCCAGGTCTCTTCTGCAGACCCCTGGGAGGAACCTTCAAGCGCTGTTCTTTTGAATGTGACCTTTTTATCTGGCACACTCTAGAGAGCAGACTTATCCTGGGGAATGAAGACAAGGAGAGAGCAATGCTTCACTGCCCTCCCAGGTAGCCTGTGTACAGGGGAAGGGGCACATCTTGGTGACCTTCTCCAGCAGAACATGTTGGCTGCCTGGCTGCCATCAGCGAAATGAGGCTGCCTGTCCAAAGCTGGCCTTGGGGCAGCCTGGCCAAAGCGGGTGAAGAAGTCCCATGCTCCTCTTGTGTTCAGTCCTGCCCACTGGGCCTTGGTTCTTCCTGTGCAGAGTCAGAGGGCTCACTGGATATGCCCTGGAAGGGTCTCTAAAAAACATGGGGGGCTTCCCCAAACTTTATGTTTTCCTCTGGAATGTATGTATCGTTAGGAGTCAAAACTTCGCCTGTGTTTTTTGTCCCTACTTCCCTCCCTCTCCACCCACATTGAGATTTTAGGAGTAAAAGATGGCTAAGGTCTCTATGTGCTAATATCCTGTGAAGCCAGGGTTTTGCCAAACTTACCAATGTGTTTCCTGTCCTGCAGGACTAAGTGGGTCATCTCTGCCAAAGAGACCTTGGGCCATGATGGGGCTCCTTCTAGGTTTTCCCCAGAGCTCAGGTTCTTTTCTGCACGATGTGTTTAAGCCCAGTGCCTTGGGAGTACTGTCAGGGCGTAATTCATAAACACGATGGACCATGGCTCTAATAATGGAAACTCCACCAAAATATTTGCTCGCTTTTCCTCTTCTGGACTCTTCCATGGGCTGTGGGCCAGGACAACTGGGCCAGTTTCCTGATGATTCCCTCACCCACTGTGAAGCCAGACCCGCACTCGGAGTCTGATACATCTGGGCTTTGCCACCGATGC
Organism: Molossus molossus; assembly: GCF_014108415.1. Lineage (NCBI taxonomy): Eukaryota > Metazoa > Chordata > Mammalia > Chiroptera > Molossidae > Molossus > Molossus molossus. The sequence goes on along the minus strand of NW_023425403.1, from coordinate 25,964,730 downwards.
TCAGCTGGGTGCTTCAACCTTGGTGCCCGGCAGACAGCGGGTGGGGGTCTCTAGAGGGTCTGCAGGTTCAAAAAACGGTCCTTTCTTCCAGCAGGTAGGGAACTTTGTGGGGTTTATTTAAGATCCACACCTAGAACCGCTGCTCGGGGCCGACCCTCCTGCCCCAGCCGCTGGGCCATGTGCTCTGGGGTTAGCCAGGCTGCTCCAGGCTTCACCAGGCTCTCTAGTCTCTTGTTGTTCCCTGTCCGCAGCCTGTGGAGAGAGGATCCAGTCGGGCCAGGGCGGAGGGAGGGGCATGAAAAGAGGGATCGGGAATAAACTGAAAAGTTTACTCTGTGCAGCACTGAAATAAAAAAGCTCATTCAGAAAGTTAATGATTTATTTTATAGTTTCATTATCAGGGTCACATTACTCAATAGCATTTCAAACATGTCATTTGTACAAACTATGGTAATTAAAATTTATAACATACTTCATCAGCAGCATATGAATCTTTTAGCCAGCACTCTGCTGTCATATAAACAGTGTAATTTCAGCTGCAATTCACCCTTTATTGGCTCTCATTTGTGATTTAACAGCCATCAATGACTGTGCTATAAAGAATAAATTAACCATCCGTAAACCTCACGATGACAGGGACAGTCAAATAGACTTAAACGCCTTCCGCCCAGCTCTTGGAGCCCACAGAGAGCAGGTGAAGGCCAGGTACGCGCCGGGCCCTCTGCTCAAAGGACCTTCCTGATTCCTGCTGCTTCCTCTCGCTGGGATGGCTCCTCACTGGCCCCGAGGTCCCTCTAGCTGCCACTTGCAGGAGTATCAGTTTTTCTGCTTCCGGAGTGGGGAAGTGGAGGGATAAACGGCCCCTTCACAGACTCACCTGAGACGTCTGTGCCCTGGGAGAGAACTTAGATATTATCTACCAGTAACTGTCATCTGAGAGCCTTTGGAAATGTGTGGGGGCACCTTTGGTTGATCTAATGACTGGGTGAGGAAAGTACTGGCATATAGTAGTCGAACCACATGATGCCAAGTCCTGCAATGAGCAGGCTCTGACTTCCCCCGAATGCCTGCAGAGCTGGCCCTGAGCAACTGGTAGCCTAGCATTCTCCTGCAAGGACACGGCCCAGGGAGGGGAAGGGCCTTGCTGGAGGCTGTGCTGGTTCTCAGGGCAGAGCCAGAAGGAGAACCTTGGGGGAGCAGTCTGACGGCGACCGCTCCTAGAGCAGGTCTGGCTGGCTCTCAGGGAGCGACAGTCAGGATGGATTGGGAACACTCTTCCCTGGTCGCCTTGCTCCTGGGTGCCCTCTTGGCGAGGTGGTCAGGGTGCTCTGGCTGGGCCCCATGGCTGACACTGCACACAGCTCATAAATGAAGTGGATTGGATTTGTTACTGAGACGTCTCCAAGGAGCCTGGGTCATTCAGGCCAATAAAATTGGCCTCATAAATTCATCCTGACATGCAGGATTACTCCAGCCCGCTGAGGTCACCTTCCTGCTCTGATTTATGGCCAGCCTATGGGTTAATAATACTGTTTACTCGGTGCTCCCTTCTTGTTCCTCCGCTTGCCCTCCCCTCCTGGGAGCAGACACTGATCAAAGCGTCCTCTGGAAGGGTGTGGTGGATGGACGGGGTAGGGGCGGAGGAGGGCTCTGTGGGTGGGGCGCTTCCTTCTGTGCTGTTTGAAAGCAATACTTAAAAGAATTTTTTTTTTTCTTTCTAAGAAGTTACCTGCAGACATTCCTGTCCAGGGTCCTGTTTGGAGTGTTACCCAAAGAAAGGTGGTTTGGGGACATGTGGGTTCCCTCCTACTGTTGCACGTGTGCTGGTTTCATTAGACAAGAAGTGACTTTTCTGTTTCTCTTCTGGCCAACTTGCGGGCTGTTCCCACACTGGAAAGTGCTTGTCAACAGTCAGCCTCTGCCTAGAAAAGTAATGGAGCCCAGTGTTGATGTGGAAAAGATGGTAAGGATCACATGCCTGGGCTTTGTCTTTTAACACCAGGGGGTACAGGTGGTGACAATATGAAGAAAAACCTCACATGCATTTTAAAGTCCCTCCCAAACCTGAGCTTCTCTGACCCAGCTTTTTATTATTTACAAGCTTCCAAGTGATGTGTTCTGGGCTCGCTTGCAATAGTATGAATGATCAAAATAAATAAATAAAAAGTAAAAAATTAGATTGGGGCTGCTCTTGTAATGTTCCCTTACACAAAATGAGGTTGGGCAATGGTGTCAGCTCGTTTCCTCCTCCCTTTGCAGAGCAACTCTCCTGAGGTTAAACTTCCACAGAGACCTTCTTGGTGACATAAGCCCAAGATCAAGTACAGATGCTCCTTGACTTACTGCGCTATGTCTCAATAAACCCATCACAAGCTGAAAATATTGGAAGTCAAAAATGCATTTACTAGACCTAACCTGCTGAATGTCATAGCCTAGTCTTGTCTACCTTAACTGTGCTGAGAATACTTACATTAGCCTGTAGTTGGGCAAAATTATAACTCAAAGCCTATTTGAAAATATTTTTTCTTCATTGATTTTAGAGAGAAAGGAAGGGAGAGAGAGAGAAACATTGGTGGATGAGGAACATTGTCTACCTCCTGAATGCCCCTCCACTGGAGACTGAGCCCACAACCTGGGCATGTGCCCTGACCGAGAATCAAACTGGTGACCTCTTGGTGCATGGGGTCGACACTCAACCACTGAGCTACACAGGCCAGGTCAAAGCCTGTTTTATAATAAGCTGTTGGATAATTTATTATGCCTATTGCTTTTTTTTTCTTTATCCTCACCAGAGGACATTTTTGCATTTATCTTCAGATAGAGTGGGAGGGAGAGAGTGGGGAAAAGAGAGAGAGAAAAACATCGATGTCAGAGAGACTGGTTGCCACTCACACAACCCCAACCGGGGTCGGGGACAAACTGCAACCGAGGTACATGGCCTTAGCGGGAACCGAACCTGGACACTCTGGTCTTCAGGCCGATGCTCTAACCGCTGAGCCAAACCGGCCAGGGCCTATTGCTGTCACAACATGGTAAAGTCAAAAAATTATAAGTCCAACCATAGCAAGTCTGGGTGGCGTGTACTTGATCATTACGTAATAAATAAACAAATGACATTGAAGGCCTGGAGCATCTGACTTCAGTGCTTCAAAGATGACTTTAACCAGGAGTGAATGCCCCAGGGACTGGTAGGCCTATGACAACTCAGTGGCAGGGCTCTAGGTGGGACACGCATCTTATCTTTAAATAAATTAGCAATTACTGAACAATTTCTCTGTGAGTTTCAAATCTCAGATATTAGACAGTCTTTGCCCTCAAGGTACTATCAGTCCACCAAAGAATCAGAATGAATGGCTATTCAAGTGGTTTTGGCATGAATGAATAGCTCAGGTGGTTATGGCATGGAAATAGAGGTACAAAGAACTACAGTGGAATAGGAGAGGGAGAGAGTGATCCAACTGCGGCAAATCCTAGACGTGGCTTGGGGGGTGGGGGGTGGGTGTGTATTTACACAGTCATCAAACACTTATGAAGTCCTGCTTTTAGCCAGAAACTGGCTTTCTGCTGTTTGGAAACTCTTCTGGTTGGTGCTTTTGGGCCCATTGCAGCATAAGTCAAAAGCCCTCTCCATTCAAGTGACCTTTCTCTGCTCCCTCCCTCCAGGCTCTTCCCCACTCTGGGCTCTCATCCAGCCTTGTCCAGCATCCTGCTGATGGGCCCTGAGAGAGCATTCAGAAGACAAAATTGCTTTTGGAGACCCTGGGCTGCCTCCATGGTCTGCAGGCTGAGGAGGACTGAGCTGTGAATACACGTGGCTGTGGATGGGATGCTGCTGTTATTGGCCAAGTCCAGCCCCGGAGAGAGCACTAAACATGCTTTTTTTCTGACTGCCTGGGGAGAGGGGTGTCACAGGGTTTTGAGTAGTTGTCCTTGGGTAGTAGCTGTCCTTCTGCCCCAGGGGAGGGAGGGAGGAGAAGAAACGGGGAGCCTGGGGCTTTGCCACATGGAGAGGAAGCCAGCTGCTGGTGGTTGTGGTGGTACCAGAGCACACGGATCCCATCAATTGTCGTTCAGTTGCCACCAGCCCTCCGTTGTACGGTAAGGCTGCACCACGGAGGGAAGAGGACACACACATGCCCAGGGGATGCGACAGGCGCTTGCACATGCTACTCTATTTCTTGTCACAGCACCCTTGACGGGCAGTCACTTTAAGGTCAATTTTTTACTTATGGGGAGATCCACTTTGAGAAGCTAAGCAATGGGGTCAAGGTCACATATCTACTAAGAGATTTGGACCCAGACCTGCACGACCCTAACTAAAGCCTATGCTTTCTCAGGGATATCAGGCGGCTTCTCAGCCTCTCCGAGGGCGCTGACACCATGCCTCTGAGGCTCGGCCAGTTGCAGAGCCCCAGTGGCAGAACTGGTCTGAACCTGGGTCTTCTCCCACTCCACTCTGCTGCTTCCCACTTGACCCGCAAGAAGTCCATTAAAAATAAGTACTTGTCCTCCACAGAACATTCACTCACTCTGGTAAATACAAAGCTTTGAGGGATTTGGAGACTTATAAAGAACAGTAGTCTGGCCGGTGTGGCTCAACGGTTGAGTGTCGACCCCACACACCAAGAGGTTGCCGGTTTAATTCCCCGTAGGGCACATGCCCAGGAGATTTGTGGGCCAAATCTCCAGTGGGGGGCATGCAGGAGGCGGCCAGTCGATGTTCTCTCTCATCGATATTGCTCCCTTCCTCTTTCTCTAAAATCAATAAAAGAAAAAAAACTGGCTCATTAAAAAAATAAATAAATGAAGAAGAGCAAATATTGCCACTGTAGGGAGATACACATATACATATCTTTCTTTCTCTCTCTCTCTCATTCATTCATTCATTCATTCATTCATTCATTCATTCATTCATTCATTCATTGGGATGGAAACAAAGCTGGTTATAGTCCCTGCAACCAGGTGGTCTAAAGCCCAACTCATTTCTGGGCACAGTGGTATGGTAGCTAAGGTCTTCAGTGACTACTCTGTACCTTCTATCTCCAAAGGTTTGTCAAGAGGGCCATTGTTGGCTGTGAATTTTCACAGCCCTGCCTCTTATGCCTATTGATGTCACCAGCCAAATTCTCTGCTTCCTGTGTTTGCCTGAGCAGCACAAATGTTCTGTCATATCAATTGGCCCATTGCAACCTCTGCAGCAGAAAGGGCTGGGTACAGAATCAAATATTAAGATAAACACACACAAACAAAACAAGACCCAGGGAGATGGTTCCTGTAGGCCCAGCATCAGGGCAGGCTCCCTGTGTCAGCACAATTATCCTGCACAGGTGAGTTGGCAGACGACTTTCACTGTTCCATCCATGCAATGCTGTGCTAGACTTAGTAGGGCGGAAAAGGGAGATGGCAAGCCAGCAGGCCAGCCACATGTCACAAGCAGCAGGCTTGCCCTGAAGGCACTTGCACATTTGACATGGCGCTGCCTGCTCTCTTTGGCATGTGCTCCCAGAGATGGTGAAACACCCCCACCCCCAGGTGATGATGCAGAGCCACACACTGACGTTCCTGACCTAATCTTTCCTACTGCTCACGACTACCTGTGTGACCTTGAGTAAGACCCTACCTCTATTTCCCCCTCAACTTTTCCATTTGTCAATTGAGGGCTGGCATGTAATGTCTGAGATAAGACTCTGAAAACAAAGCATTATCATGATACAGAAAAAAGGCATCAATACTTTTGGAGATGGGGACCCCCATCACTCTTGGTCTGACTTTGAAATATCCTTAAAGTTATACATCATGTATTTATGCTTTTTTTTCTTTTAAAACTTGTCTTTATTGTTGAAAATATTACAGATGTTCCCTCTTTTTTCTTTATTGACCCCCTCTTTCCTGCTCCTGCTCTCCCTTCCCCGACTTCCCCACACTATTGTCTCTGTCCATTGGTTATTCATATATGCATGTAAGTTCTTTGGTTTATCTCTCCCCACCCCCACTTCCCTTTGAGGTTCATCAGTGTAATAACCAATTTGTACTTCTTAATTCCTTCAGTTTTTCACCCATACTTCCAACCCTCTTCTATCTGGCAGCCAACAAAAAGTTCTCTGTATCTATGCATTTGTTTCTATTCTGCTTGCTCATTTTGTTTGCAGATTCAATTGTTGATAGATATGTATTTATTGCCATTTTATTGTTCATATTTTCCTCCTCCTCCTCCTCCTTTTCTTTCTTCTTCTGGAAGACCTATCAACATTTCATATAATACTGGTTTGGTGGTGATCAACTCCTTTAGCTTTTCCTTGTCTGGGAAATTGTTTATATGGCCAACAATTCTAAATGATAGCTTTGCAAAATAGAGTAATCTTGGTTGTAGGTCGTTGTTTTTCATTACTTTGTATTTCTCTTGCCACTCCTTTCTGGCCTGCAAAATTTCTTTAGAGAAGTTGGCTGATAGTCTTATGGGATCTTCTTTGTAGGTAACTAACTGCTTTTCTTTTGCTGCTTTTAAGATTCTCTCCTTGTCTTTAACCTTCTGCATTTTAATGATGATGTGTCTTGGTGTGGACCTCTTTGGGTTCATCTTGTTTGGGATTCTGTGCTTCCTAGACTTGTATGTCTGTTTCCTTCACCAGTTAGGGAAGTTTTCTGTCATTATTTTTTCAGATAGGTTTTCGATTGATTGCTCTCTCTCTTCTCCTGGTAACCTCATGATGCAAATGTTGGTACACTCAAAGTTGTCTGAGAGGCTCCTTGCACTATCCTCATTTTTTTGGATTCTTTGTTCTGATTGGATGTTTTTTGCTACCTTATATTCCAAATTGATGGTTTACTTCTTGGCTTTACCTACTCTACTATTGATTCCCTGTAAACTATTCTTTATTTCAGTTAGTGCATCCTTTATTTCTGACTGGTCCTTTTTTATGCTCTTGAGATCCTCATTAAGTTCCTTGACATTCTTACTAAGTTCTTTGAACATCCTTATGACCTGTATTTTGAACTCTGCATCTGTTAGATTGCTTGTCTCTGTTTCTTTTAGTTCTTTTCCTGGAGCTTTGTTCTGTACTTTCATTTGAGACATGTTTCTTTGTCTCCTCATTTTGGCTGCCTCCCTGTGGTTTTTTTATATGTATCAGGTGGAGTTGCTATGTCTCCTAGGCTTCCTAGGGTGGCCTATTGTAGTAGGTGTCCTGTAGGGTCCAGTGGCACGGCCTCCCTGGACACCCCAGCTGGGCCCTTGAGGTGCACCCCTTGTGTGGACTCTCTATCCTTCTGTTGTAATTGAGTCTTGATTGCTGTTGGTACATCAATGGGAGGGATTTACTCAGGCTGATCAGCTGCAAGAACTGGCTATGCCCACTGACCACTGACCTTTGACTACCTTGGAGGATCAGCTGTGCAGGGCCCACCACACAGAGCAAGACTTATTTCAGCAGGGCTCTTGTACCCACTGAGTCTACTCCTTGAGTGTGTCCTTGTGGAGGTGGTTGGGTGGTGGTACTTTGACATGATCTGAAGCTGTCCACTGAGTGTGCTGGCTCTGGGGCAAGGTCAGTTACTGCTTGTGTTCTACCTAGGACCACCAGGCATAAGCTACAAAGTGATCTCCAGATGGCTGCTTCTTGTGCTGGTCTTGGAGGTGCCCAGGCAAAGCCAAGCTGTGAACCAAGGCTGGCTATTTCTAGTGCCAGGCCTGAGGCCAGTTAGCTAGAGGTATGGGGCTCGCTGAGGCCAGATGCTGTTTGTCTGAGAGAATTTAGGAAAATCTGAAGCAGAAACTAAGACAGGCCAATCCTGGTAAAGCCACTGGAAACAGCTTGGGTGGGCCTGAAGGTTGGGTGGGGCAAACAGTGTGAGCTAAATTGCTGGAGTCCCAGATATGGTCTACATCTGACTGCCCTGCGAGAGGAGGGCTCACCAAAGGAACAATGGCCTCTACCAGCACGTCTGTCTGGGAGAAAGTTGCCTCTCTAGCTCTTGCCCCACTGCCAAACAACTCAGTTCTTCCCCATATGTCTCTTGTGCCTTTCAAGTTGCCTCCTCCACACTGGAGCCTGGAGGGAGCAGGTCAAAGTCTGTGCATGAGCCCTTTAAGAGGAACTGCCTGGGGCTCCCTCAGCCTCAGCCTCCCTCAGCCCCAATTCCTGCTGGTTTTTACAGCCAGAAGTTATGGGGACTTTTTTTCCTGGTACTGGATCCTTGAGCAGGGGGTTCTGGTGTGGGATGGGGACCCCTTACTCCTCAGGGGGGACCTTCCCAGCCAAGGTAGCCCTCCTGATTTTTATCCGCCACACGTGGGTGTGGGACCAGCCTGTCCTTGCCTCCACCCCTCCTACCAGTCTTGATGTGGCTGCTTCTTTAATTTTGTAGTTGTAGGACTTCCATTCAGCTCAGTTTTAGGTGGTTCTGAATGACGGTTTTTCTTTAGTTTAGCTGTAATTTTGATGTGGTCATGGGAAGAGGAGAGGACCACGTTTATCTACGCCACCATCTTGACTGGAAACCACGTATTTATGCTTTCAGTGACATGGTGTTATGGCCCGAACTGTGTCCCTCCCAAATTCATAGGCAAGTCCTCACCCCCATGCCTCAGAATGTGACTATGCTTGGAAACAACGTCTTTAAGAGGTGATAAGATAAAATGAGGCAGTTGGCGGTGGGGGGTACCGATCCAATATGACAGGTATCTTTATAAGAAAGAGATTAGAACATTGACACACAGAGTAAAGACCAGGCGAAGATAGAGGGAGAAGACAGACAAATAAAAGCCCTGGAGAGAGACCTCAGAAGAAACCCACCTTGCTGACACCTTGATCTTGCATGTCCAGCCTCCAGAACTGTGACAAAATAAATTTCTGTTGTTTAAGTCACCCTGTCTATGGTACTTTGTTATGGCAGCTTGAACAAAGTAATATACCCAGCAAGATGACTTAATATTTGTATTATTTGGAGACACTTTGGGGAATTTCAGAGCAACCATTGAGAGGACTGGGGCTCACTGAAAGGACTGACCAACAAGAGTGTGGTCACAGTAGAGGCCTAAGGTTTGTACGTAATTTGGGGACTAGATTGGGGATGAATGCATGGCTTTGACCTACACATTTCTGAGTATCGTGGAAAGAGGCATTTTCCTTTATGTTCTTTTATTTAACCCTCCCGTTAACCCTGTGAAGCAGGGATTACAATGTCCAATTTACTAATGAGGAAACCGAAGCCTGGAGGCTCCGGTGACTTGACCCAAGCCGCACTGCTTATTTCAGCAGAACCGGGAGTTCTGGAAGTTGGATTGCTTCGGTGCTTTGCTTGGGACCAGCCCAGCAAAGCATAACCTGAGCCTTGCGCTCAGCTGCAAAGGTGACCTGCTGGAAGAGCAATTTGAAAAGAATAAAGACGGTGAGGCGCAGGGAAGAATTTCAAAGCCTGTCCCTAATCAGGACAAATGGCTGCGAGCCTGTGCCCTGCGCAGATAGCCTGCCACATCTCAGAACGCAGCTCTTGCCACAAGCCAACGCCTCGCTGGCTCTGAAATTTATGCTGGAATTTAGACAGAGGACACAAATCATTGTAATCTCCCGATGAAAGATCACTGTCTCTGCAAATGCATTACCTGCTTGGAAAGCGACATGTTAAAAAATACTGATAATATATGGGCACAGGGAGAGCGATTTCCATGCCTGGGCTCCTCCAGCTAAAATACGCACACCTGCATGAGAGGCGGCAGATGACAAAGTAAGTCACCGGGGCCCAGGAGCAGCTTCTGTGTCGGGCTGTGGCTCTCACACTTCAAACAAAGGACTCTGCAAGCCCGTCTAGTGGCCCCTCTACCTCCCTTCCCTAACATGGGGTGTCTCTGTTGCAGGAGGTCTGACTGGGGACATTTGATCCCATCCTTTTCATCCCAGAATCAGAATGCCCTTGGGGTTTACAGAATGAGGGAAGGATGAGGAGGAGGAATTAGACCAAGGGAGGGGGACCTATTGCTGGAGGAAGCTCAAAGTATGCGTTAGAGAAAACACCCATTATCTTCTTTCCTTTTCATCCCCCAGACTTGCCATCGCTCCCAGAAAGCTTCATCAGCAGCCCTCTGCGCATCTCTATCGCATGGAGATAAGATGGAAAGAAACTCCCTGGCTGGTGGGGGCACGCAGACCTCTGACTTTGCTGTAAAGACTTTCCTCCTCTCCCCACCTCTCTCTTTCCCTAGCGGCTCCAAGATATAACAGTACGGAGAGAGTGGGCTTGGGGCCAAACAGACCAGCTTTCTGTGGTTGTAACTTCTGCTTCGTGACTAATTGGCAGTGTGACCTTGGGTATGTTCCTTCTCTCTCTAAGCCTCAGCCTGCTCCCAGGCACCGCCCACCTCCCTCTCCCAGAGCCACTCGGTGTTATGACTGGAGGTTACAGCACGGTCTTCTGGGCCCCAGGCACTCTCTTCTACTGCAGTGTGCTTTGCATGCCAAGGCGTTTCCTCCATGCCTCTGCTCAGGAGAGAAGCCATTTGGAGTCTAATGGGCCTGTGGAACAGGTGCATTCCTCTTGCTGTAATGATTACTGGATAAACACAGAAAAAAGAGCCCAAACCCAGTACATTGTCCTAAAGGGGGGAAGGATACTTCAAAATGGCCAAAATGTTTACCAACCCAATGAAGGGGAAAGAGCAATGCTGCCTGGAGACTCCCTCCCTCCCTCGCTGGCCGGGCAGTAGCTCCCAGGGCCAGTCCTTGACCTCCAGAACAGTGGTTGTGTGAAAAGGAATTCAAGAGTATCTTCTGTGCTACGCTTTCTTCTTTTCTAACAAGTGAATAAGAACGCCAGAAATCCTGTTTGCAGAGTCCAGTTTGGAAGCGTGTTTATAGCGAAGGAGGGAGGCTGTCAGAAGATGGCTTTGTGGGGTCTCTAACTGGCCTGTTTGGAGGACTAGACTGGAGCATGCCAACAGGGAGGGACTGGAATGCAGGGCTTCTGCTGGGTCAGTGCCTGGTGGAATGGTCTGGGCTCTCCAAGCACAGCGCTGGGAAGGAGCAATGCTGCCTAATAAGGCTGTGCAACAGGTGCATGATGCACCTGCCCCCCGCCCCCCCCTTCCTCAGTCCCATCACTCTCCAAAATGGTTCTGGCTCTATAAAACCAAAGGCATTTGGAGCATAAAACTAAATGCCTTTTGTGTGGTGGCCTCCTTCTCATGAGTTAATAAAGTACAGAATTACTGAGCACGACCTCTGCACTCCTAGTTTCCCTAGAAACTGGTGACTGGGTGGGAGAGTTGTTGCTACCAACCCTTTGGGTGATCTTTTATGTCTTTCAGACCTGGTCCTTTCTCATCTTACTTCTTTCTTCCATGGAAGGACAAGTTCTTTACATAGGCACATGGATGCTAACTTCCTTCCTTGTGTGTGGCAATGCTTATAGGAATAGTGATGAGAGAAGGGTACAAGAAGAGGTATAGATAAAACAGTGAGTGAAGGGTGAGGAGGGGGGGGAATAGTGTGATCAGGCCTGCATTTTGAGCAGATTGAGATAACACACATGCAAATGTAGCATTTATTTGTTCAGATAAATACTATTTATTGAGGGCCTACTATGTAATGCAAATGTAGCCTTTTTATATTTTCTTTTTCTTTTTCTTTTTTTAAAATCTTTATTGTTGGTTGTAAAATGTATTACAGATGTTCCACATTTTACCCCCATTGACTCCCTCCTCCCCACTCCCGCCCCCCTCCCACCTTTTCCCACACTATTGTCTGTGTCCATTGGTTATGCATATAAGTTCTTTGGTTTATTTCTTTCCACCCCCCCAACCCCTTTCCCTTTGAGGTTTGTCAGTCTAGCAATGAATTTGTACTTCTTAATCCCTTCACCTTTTTCACCCATTCCCCTAAACCCCCTCCCAACTGGCAACCAACAAAATGTTCTCTGTATGTATGAGAATGTTTCTGTTCTACCTATTCATTTTGTTTGTAGATTCCATTGTTGATAGATATGTATTCATTGCCATTTTGCTTGTTCATACATTTTATCTTTTTCTTCAAAAAGACCCTTCATCATTTCATATAATAACGGTTTGGTAGTGATGAACTCCTTTAACTTTTTCTTGTCTGGGAAAGTTTTTATATGTCCATCGATTCTAAATGATAGCTTTGCAGGATAGAGTAATCTTGGTCGTAGGTTCTTGCTTTTCATCACTCTGAATATTTCTTGCCACTCCCTTCTGGCCTGCAAAGTTTCTTTTGAGAAATCAGCTGACAGCCTAATGGGAACTCCCTTGTAGGTAGCTAGCTGCCTTTCTCTTGCTGCTTTTAAGATTCTCTCTTTGTCTTGGACCTTTTGCATTTTGATGATGATGTGCCTTGGTGTGGGCCTCTTGGGGTTCATCTTGTTTGGGACTGTCTGTGCTTCCTGGACTTGTATGTCTGTTTCCTTCAGCAAGTCAGGAAAGTTTTCTGCCATTATTGTTTCAAACAGGCTTTCGATTTCTTGTTCTCGCTCTTCTCCTTCCGGCACCCCAAGATGCGAATGTTGGCACGCTTAAAGTTGTCCCAGAGGCTCCTTACACTATCCTCAATTTTTTTGAATTCTTTTTTCTTTTTGCTGTTCTGATTGGGGATTTTTTGCTTCCTTATATTCCAAATTGATGGTTTGCTCCTTGGATTTACGTACTCTATTATTGAAGCTGTGTAAATTATTCTTTATTTCAGTTAATGCCTCCTTCAATTCTAACTGTGTATCCATGATTTCTAACTGGTCCTTTTTTATGCTCTTGAGGCCCTCCCTAAGTTCACTGAGGTTCTCACTAAGTTCATTGAGCATCCTTATAAGCAGTATTTTGAACTCAGTATCTGTTAGGTTGCTTATCTCCATTTCACTTAGTTCTTTTCTTGGGGTTTTGTTCTGTTCTTTCATTTGGGACCTGTTTCTTTGTCTCCTCATTTTGGCTGCCTCCCTGTGTTTGTTTCAGTGTATTACTTAATGAGAGGTATGGGGCTCGCTGAGACCAGATGCTGCTCGTTTGAAAGAATTTAGGAAAAACCTGAAGCAGGATCCAAGACAGGCCAATCCTATGGTTAAGCAAGTGGCAACAGCTTGGGTGGGCTTGAAAGTTGGGTGGGGTGGGGCGGGGCCTCAGGGAGTCAGCAGGGCGGGGCTACCAGTGTGAGCCAGGTTGCTGGAGACCCAGATATGGAGACTGTCTGCCGCCCCAGGGAAGGGCTCACCAAAGGAAAAAAGGCCTCTTACAGCACGTTTGTCCCGGAGAAAGCCCCCTCTCCAGCCCTCGCTCCAGTGCCAAACAGCTCAGTTCTTCCCTGTATGTGTCTGGCGCCCCTGGAGCTGCCTCCCCTCCGAGCTTAGAGGGAGAGAGTCCGATAAGTCCGTGCGCGGGCCCTTTAAGGAGCTGCCTGGGGCTCCAGCCGCCTCAGCCTCCCTGAGCCTCAGTTCCCGCTGGTTTTTCCAGCCAGAAGTGATGGGGATTCTCTTCCTGGCACTGGAACCCTGAGCGGGGCACCTGGTGTGGGACAGGGACCCCTCAGTCCTCAGGAAGGACCTTCCCAGCCGAGGTGTCCTCCTGATTTTTATCCACCACACTTGGCTGTGGGACCAGCCCAACGCGCTGCCGCCCCTCACGCCGCCGCCCCTCACGCCGCCGCCCCTCCTACCAGTCTGGATGTGGCTGCTGCTTTAATTCCGTAGCTGTAGAACTTTCATTCAGCTTGATTTCAGGCGGTTTTGAATGATGGTTGTTCTGTAGTTTAGTTGTAACTTTGATGTGGTTGTGGGAGGACGTGATACCGCGTTTACCTACCCGCCATCTTGACCGGAAGTCTTCGCCTTTTTATATTTTTTCTAAAAATATTTATTGAGTGTCTATTATGTGTCAGGCACACTAGATCAACTACAAAGCAAAAAATAGATGAATCTTTGCCCTTTTGGAGCATACGTTTAAACATCACAAAAATACGTGTAAAGACGGAGCTGTAGAATTACTAAGGAGTGTTACCTCATCCCACGAGAGCATAAAACACTAGCTTTTGATCAGATCAGGGAAATCAGAGAAGAGTTCCCTGAGGAAGGGATCGTTGAGGCAAGATCTGGAGGATGAATAGGAATTCACCAAGTGAATAAGAAGAGCATCCCAGTGGGCATGGCAACATGTATAAAAGCCTGGGGCTTGAGAACATACTTACAATAGACAAATAACAAAGGACTAGAATGAAGAGTATGTAAAAGACTCTGACAAATCAATTAGAAGAGCACAAAAAAATTCTCATAAAAATGGGCAGAAGAAACAAACGAGAAGAAAACATATTTGGCTAATAAACATAGAGAGATGGTCAATGTAAGTAGTGCCGAGAGAGCTGCAGATACCATTTCACACCACGTGAAAGGCTGACAACTTATATGCGAAATCTGAAGGGAAAGAAAAAAAAAGCAATAATAAAAAACCAAGCTCAGCCCTGGCTGGTTTGGCTCAGTGGTTAGAGCGTTGGCCGGTGGACCAGAGAGTCCCAGGTTCAGTTCCCGCCAAGGGCACGTACCTCGGTTTCAGTTTGTCCCCAGCCCCGGTTGGGGTCGTGTGAGTCAGTCCATGTGTCTCTCTCACATTGATGTTTCTCTCTCTCTCTTCCTGCCTCTCCCCCTCCCGCTCTATCTGAAGATAAATGCAAAAAAAACCCCACAAAAAAACCAAGCTCATAGATACAGAGAACAGATTGGTGGTTGCCAGTGGTGGAGTACGGTGGACAAAATGGATGAAGGGAGTGAAAAGGTACAAACTTGCAGTTATAAAATAAGTAAGTCAAGATGATACAATGTACTGTAGCCATAAAAACACTGTATTGCATATTTGACAGTAGCTGAGAGAGTAGATCTTAAAAGTTGAGTTGTCATCACAACACAAAAATTTTTTGTAACTATGCCTGGTGATGGATGTGAACTAGATTTATTTATTGTGGTGATCATTTGGCAATATATACATAGATCAAATCATTATGTTGCACACCTGAAACTAATATAATGTTCTATTATAATGTCAATTATACCACTAGAAAACATAAACTATGGTGTGTTCACACAATGGAATATTGTGTATTAGTCAAAATAGATGAACTGCCATGACATGCAACAATATGGATAATCTTTAGTAACATAATATTACATAAAAAGCAAGGCTCCAAAATTACATATAGTATAAATCTATTATTATAAAGTCAAAACAAGTAAAAATTAATTTTAGGAATATATATATATGTATATAATCTGCCAAGCCATGAATGGCTAATTATGACAGTGGGTCACTAAATAAAGATTATGATTGATACAATTCTGTTTCTCTGATATTAGAAAAATAAATATTGCACTTGAAGAGAGGATTGTTTTTCCAGAGACTGAAAGGAAGCTGTATGCCTGGGATACAGAGAGAGAGATGGGGTGTGAGATGAAGTGGGGCTGGAAGGGGTAGACTATGTAGGATCTCATAGGTTCTGTTAATAATTTTGGATTTAGTGGGGTGGTATAATGTCATGATGTTATTTATATTTCAAAAATATCATTGTGGTTGCACTGTGAATACTTTATTAGTGGTGGTCAGAGTGAATGTTGGGAAGTCTGGTTGGTAGGCATTATTAACACTCTAGGTGACGATAGCTTGAATTACGAGGAGATAATGGATAGGAGAAGTAAATGAATTTAAAGAACATGTAAGTAAAATTGATACTGTTGGATTGAATATGGGCATGAGTGAAAGAGTCAATGATGATGCTTACATCTTATTTGTGAAGTAAATGAGTGTAGATATTTACTGAGAACAGTTAGTAAGGAAGTGAGTTTGGCTTTGACTATGCTGCATTTAGCATGCATTTGAGACATCTAGATGGACAGCTTATAGAGAGCAAGAGCAGAGTGGACTTACTGAACAGTTAACAATCCAATGCGGAATCACCGTCAGCCATGACAATTATGCCAAGTGCTATGTCAAGACTGAGGGAATGCGGTGTAATGGGAACACCCTTAGGAGGGGTCTGGAATGCCTAAAACCACCAATCTGGACACGTGGATAAAACTCCATCTGGATACTGATCATGAGTGGGAATTCAACCTTTGTGGACTATAAGAACTCAGAGCTCCGATCAGCTGACACTTGAGCCTGGCTGTACCATGGGTCATGTACAGAACCCAGTGGGACTCCCACTCCACTGGACACCCGCCACCACTGTAGTTACCTGGCTTGAGACCCACACCTGCCACTCCATCTCCGGATGCTACCAGTGAACAGAACTTCTTGCTGGATGTTGGCTCTGCTCGCTTCTATTGCGTTTAACCTGTATGTGGTTCTATTGGCTTATTAGGGAGGTCACCCCTAATAAACCTGGCACTGTGGAAAAACACAAACATGTTGAGTGACTTCTTTTCGGGGATGCTCCCTTGCTCGAGACATTGCTGGATATAGGACTCTATGACTTAGATGGGATGTGAGTTAGCTGAGGATGTATAAGGAAGCCATGAATATGTGGATGGTGATTAAAGGTGTGGAAGTTAGTGAGACAGTGATACCTCGGTTCTCGAACATAATTCGTTCCAGGAGGACGGTCGAGAACCAAATTGTTCGAGAACCGAAGCAATGAAACCCAATAGGAAATAATGGAAACTGGATTAATTCGTTCCAAGCCCCAGAAAATGCCTATTTACTGGCCTAATTTGTATATAATATGTAGAAAAACATAAGTCTCAACAAGAAATAAAAGTGTACAGTATGTCTAAGGGTTAAATTCAGTGTAAAGCCTGACTCTCTCCACAAAGCGTGACTCTCTCTCTGCACTCACACTGATGACGCAGCAAGGCGCGCTGGGCCGAATGAACGCCATTCGGCTCAACTCGGCTCATCTCGGAAGTTCGAGTTCCAAATATTTGTTCGGATTCCAAGACAAAAGTTTCTCGAATCTCCTGGTCGAATACCGATTTGGTCGAAATTCGAGGCGTTCGAGAACCGAGGTATCACTGTACCTAGAAAGAAACAGTGAGGGGAGAAGAGAACCATCATAAAAACAAAATAAAACAAAACGACCTCAGTAGTTAACTCAATAAAGTAGGCTGCATATTCCATAATGAGAATACTCGTGAATCAGGGGTTATGATTAATCCAGGTTAGAAAAATAATAAATGTCTGGCATTTGGAAAGAGCTTGACTTTCCCAGAAGTGAAAGAAAGCCAGTGTGCCTGGGCGCAAAGGCAGTAGGTTCTGGGAGAAAAGGTGGGCTGGAGAGGACGGTGGGGGGCTAGACAGCCCAGAATCTCATGCAGCGCAGTCACGTTTGGGTCTTTATTCTAAAAATATAAATAAAGCTTTAGAGCTTTAAACATTTTTTCATCTTTTAAACATTTTTAATTTTAAAAATTTAATTGCTTAATTTTACTTTTAAATAAACTTTACTAAGGTGTAATTTACATACTATAAAATACACTCATTTTAAGTGTTCGGTTTGATGAGATTTGACAAAGGTATACTCCCATGTAACCACAGTCAGACAAAACATTTTCATCAAGGCCAAAATTTCTCTTGTGCCCCATATGAAGTCAGCCAATGGCTGTCCCCCTGCTAGTCGCAAGTAACCACTGATCTGCTTTCTGTTATTAAATCCTAATTTTACTTATTCTAGAATTCATATAAATGAAATTATGCCTCACGTACCTTTTTGTGTATAGCTATTTTCGCTTAGCAAAATGTTTTCTAGTTTCATCTATGCTATTGAAAATATCAAAAGTTTATTTTATTTTTTCCTCTAGAATTCTATTGTGTGGATATTCTACAGATTGAGTAAATCATTCAAATGTTGATGAACACTTGTATTTTTTCCAAGTTTTATTATTATGTAAAAAGTCGCTCTGAATATTTATATATAAGCCTTTGTGTGGACATATGTTTTTATTTATCTTGGATAAATACCTAGGACTGAAGTTTCTGGGTGTTAGGGTAAATGTAAACTTGACAAAAAACTGCCAAAAGTTTACTAAAA
The DNA here is from genome assembly GCF_014108415.1 of Molossus molossus. Lineage (NCBI taxonomy): Eukaryota > Metazoa > Chordata > Mammalia > Chiroptera > Molossidae > Molossus > Molossus molossus. The sequence continues at coordinate 25,946,731 of NW_023425403.1, read as the reverse complement.
TCTACCCACCAGCAACACACGAGAGTTTCAGCTGCCACATGTTCTTGCCAATACTAGATATTTGTCAGTTGTCTGAATTTTTTTCTTTTTTATTTGGCATGAGATGGTATATGATAGTGGTTTTAATTTGATTTGCTTTGATGACTAATAATGTTAAAAGTCTTTTATAAAATGTTTGCTTAACTATTCAGTCTATCATTTCATTACTGTTTTTAAAAACTATTTTGTTGTAGAAGTTACAGATATATTCTGTGTGAGTCCTTTGTCATGTATATCTATAATTTTGTGCCAACCCGTGAGTAGTCTTTTCACTTTTAAAATATAGTGTCTGCCCAACAACAGATTTTATAGTTTTGATGAAATCTAATTGATTAAGATATTTTCCTAGAAGTTTTGTAATTTTAGCTTTTACATTTAGGTTTTTGACATGTTAAGTTAATGTTTGTGAATGGTATGATGTAAGTGTTGAGGTTCATTAAAAAATATGAATATTTAGTTGTTTTAGCACCATTGTTGAAACAACCATACTTTCCCCATTCAATTACATTTTAATCTGTTGAAGATTAATTGACCATATATGGGACAGTCTATTTCTGTACTCGCTAGTCTATATCATATATATATATATGTGCGTATGTTATATATCACACTCTTTAGATTACTGTAGCTTTATAATATTTCTTGCAATCAGGTATTGTAAGTCTTCTAAATATTTTCTTTTTTTTTTTCCCAAATCTTTATTGTTGGATGTAAAATGTATTACAGATGTTCCACATTTTTCCCCCATTGACCCCCTCCTCCCCACTCCCGCCCCCCTCCCACCTTTTCCCACACTATTTTCTGTGTCCATTGGTTATGCATATATGTTCTTTGGTTTATTTCTTCCCACCCCCCCCAACCCCTTTCCCTTTGAGGTTTGTCAGTCTAGCAATGAATTTGTGCTTCTTAATCCCTTCACCTTTTTCACCCATTCCTCCAACCCCCCTCCCAACTGGCAACCAATAAAATGTTCTCTGTATCTATGAGAATGTTTCTGTTCTACCTATTCATTTTGTTTGTAGATTCCACTGTTGATAGATATGTATTCATTGCCATTTTGTTTGTTCATACATTTTATCTTTTTCTTCAAAAAGACCCTTCATCATTTCATATAATAACGGTTTGGTAGTGATGAATTCCTTTAACTTTTTCTTGACTGGGAAAGTTTTTATATGTCCATCGATTCTAAATGACAGCTTTGCAGGATAGAGTAATTTTGGTTGTAGGTTCTTGCTTTTCATCACTCTGAATATTTCTTGCCACTCCCTTCTGGCCTGCAAAGTTTCTTTTGAGAAATCAGCTGACAGCCTAATGGGAACTCCCTTGTAGGTAACTAGCTGCCTTTCTCTCGCTGCTTTTAAGATTCTCTCTTTGTCTTGGACCTTTTGCATTTTGATGATGATGTGTCTTGGTGTGGGCCTCTTGGGGTTCATCTTGTTTGGGACTGTCTGTGCTTCCTGGACTTGTATGTCTGTTTCCTTCAGCAAGTTAGGAAAGTTTTCTGCCATTATTGTTTCAAACAGGCTTTCGATTTCTTGTTCTCGCTCTTCTCCTTCCGGCACCCCCAAGATGCGAATGTTGGCACGCTTAAAGTTGTCCCAGAGGCTCCTTACACTATCCTCATTTTTTTGGATTCTTTTTTCTTTTTGCTGTTCTGATTTGGCATTTTTTGCTTCCTTATATTCCAAATTGATGGTTTGCTCCTTGGATTTACGTACTCTATTATTGAAGCTGTGTAAATTATTCTTTATTTCAGTTAATGCCTCCTTCAATTCTAACTGTGTATCCATGATTTCTAACTGGTCCTTTTTTATGCTCTTGAGGCCCTCACTAAGTTCACTGAGGTTCTCACTAAGTTCATTGAGCATCCTTATAAGCAGTATTTTGAACTCAGTATCTGTTAGGTTACTTATCTCCATTTTGCTTAGTTCTTTTTTGGGGGTTTTGTTCTGTTCTTTCATTTGGGACCTGTTTCTTTGTCTCCTCATTTTGGCTGCCTCCCTGTGTTTGTTGCAGTGTATTACTTAATGAGAGGTATGGGGCTCGCTGAGACCAGATGCTGCTCGTTTGAAAGAATTTAGGAAAAACCTGAAGCAGGATCCAAGACAGGCCAATCCTATGGTTAAGCAAGTGGCAACAGCTTGGGTGGGCTTGAAAGTTGGGCAGGGCGGGGCCTCAGGGAGTCAGCAGGGCGGGGCTACCAGTATGAGCCAGGTTGCTGGAGTCCCAGATATGGCTTCTGTCTGCCGCCCCAGGGAAGGGCTCACCAAAGGAACAAAGGCCTCTTACAGCACGTTTGTCCCGGAGAAAGCCCCCTTTCCAGCCCTTGCTCCAGGGCCAAACAGCTCAGTTCTTCCCTGTATGTCTCTGGCGCCCCTCGAGCTGCCTCCTCTCCAAGCTTAGAGGGAGAGAGTCTGATAAGTCCGAGCGGTGCGCAGGCCCTTTAAGGAGCTGCCTGGGGCTCCAGCCGCCTCAGCCTCCCTGAGCCTCAGTTCCCGCTGGTTTTTCCAGCCAGAAGTGATGGGGATTCTCTTCCTGGCACTGGAACCCTGAGCGGGGCACCTGGTGTGGGACGGGGACCCCTCAGTCCTCAGGAAGGACCTTCCCAGCCGCGAGAGCCTCCTGATTTTTATCCGCCACACGTGGGTGTGGGACCAGCCTCTCGAGCCTCCGCCCCTCCTACCAGTCTGGATGTGGCTGCTGCTTTAATTCCGTAGTTGTAGGACTTCCATTCAGCTTGATATCAGGCGGTTTTGAATGATGGTTGTTCTGTAGTTTGGTTGTAACTTTGATGTGGTTGTGGGAGGGCAGATACCTGTTTACCTACGCTGCCATCTTGACCAATATTTTCTTTTTTGAACAATCCTTTTGGTTATTCTGGGTTCACTAAATTTTCACACATTTCAAAATCAGGTTGTTGATTTCTACAGAAAAGCCAGCTTCAATTTTACGTGGGATTGCTTTGCATCTGTAGATCAACTTGGAGAAAAATAAGCATGTTAACAACACTGAATCTTCAAATGCGTGAGCATAATATATTTCTACATTGATACAGGTCTTCTTTAATTTCTTCCAGCCATATTTTATAATTTTTAGCATATAAAGTTGACACAAACTTTAAGTTTATTCCTAAATATTTCATATTTTTATGCCTTTATAAAGATATTTTAAAAATTTTATCTTTATATTATACTTGCTATAGTAATAAATACAATTGATTTTCAATATTGACCTTGTATCATATGACTTTGCTAATTAATGTATTATTAGTTAATTAAAATATTTTGAGCTTGTATTCAAATTTGAACATTTCTTCTGTGTAACTAAATAATTGACATAAAGTTGTTCAGAATATTTTTCTTATTTTGCTTTTATTATCTGAGGGATCTGTAGTAGTGTCCTTTTTTTTTTTTTTTTTTTTAAATCATATTGGTTATTTGTGTTGTTCATATTTATCCACATGACTTTAGCACTGGTTTTTATCAATTAAATTATAATGCACTTTTGTGTTATTTTCTTTGTGTTTATCCTGCTTTGTGTTATTGAGCTTCTTGGATTTGTAAGTTCATAGTTTTCATCAAATTTGGAAAAAATTTGACCATTATTTCTTAAAAGAAATTTTTTTTGGTACTTTTCACATCCTTCTGGAACTTGAGAGACTACTTGATATTGTTTATCGGGTCATTGAGGTTCTGTTCACTTATTTCCAGCCTTTTTTCTCCTCTCTCTATCCTTTAGTTTAGATAGTTTTTATTGCTGTTTTTTTTTAAGTTCACTGATCTTTTCTCCTTCAGTGTCTAATTTCCAATGAAATTTTTATTTAAGATATTTTTTATTTCTACAAGTTACATTTAGTTTTTTTAAAATGTTTCCTTTTGTCTTTGTTTATTTCATATGTTCCTTTAAAATCTTGTGCATATTTGTACAGCTATTCAAAGATGTTTCTCAGCTTGTTCCATCATCTCTATTATTTCTAGATCTGTTTCTATGGTCTGATTTTTCTCCTGAATATTCTTCTCATGCACAATTCTTGATTGGATACTAAACCTTTAGAATGTAATGTTAGTGTCTGGATTTTGTTGTTTTCATTTACAGAGTGTAAAGTTTGTCTTGGCTTACAGTTAAATTCCATATGGAACCCCTCAATCCATTAAAGCTTGTAAGCTTCATAAAGTTATGTTTATAGTAGCCTATACTATAAAGCTAGTGGGGTATTTATGCTTATTTTTTGTGACCTTTTTGGAGTCTCTGTTGAGTATCCTGATTGTTCAGAAAGGTCTTACCAGTGTGGTCGATTGGAACTTGAACATATCTCAGTCTTTTGTGAGCTTTAGAAATTGTTTAGCTTACAGCACTCTGATAATTATTCTTTGCTGGCATTGGGGAATCACACCTAGTATCCAGCCAAAGATGCAAGGGGATCCCTTTCTTTGTGTTGCTCCTTCTTCTGTGATGGTCTGCCCTGCAAATTCAAGTCACCCGGGCTCCCCCAACTTTGATTTCTGTCTCAGTAACTCAATGAAACCAGTGTACTCTGCTCTTATTTTTCCTATTGTTACCTCTGGCAATAGTTGGGGTGATTGTAGGCTCACCTTGTTTGTTTCCCTTTTCTCAGGGGTCACAGTCCTATGTTGCCTATCTTCAAATGTCCGGAATTAGTTGTAAATGCACATTTCTAATTTTACAGTTGTTTTTTGCAAGTGGGAACGTCCAGCTCCAGTTAGTTCAACATGGTTACAAGCAGAAGTCAAGTTTTTAGAGATTTGAGATGAGGTGTAGAACCCGAGCTTGTGAAGGAGGCTGGGGAGCAGCCACACAGAAAGGCAGACACTTGAAAGAGCCCTGTGTCATGAAAATAAAAGAAAGCAAGCCTTTTAAAAAAGGAAAGTGTATAACTATGTGAAATACTGACGGGGTCAGGTAAAATTTGGACTAAAAAGTGGCCATTGAATTTGGTAACCTGGAAACCACCGCTGGTTTTATAGAGATCTGTTTCCAGGGAACAGATTGGAAAAATATAGTGTAGGAGACTGAGGAATGAGTGGTAGATGAGTTCATTGGTTAAAGCACTACAAGGTATAGTGATAAATAAATTCCAAAATTTCAGCACCTTCACTAAATAGAAGTTAATGTTGCCCTTGTAACAGTTCTGTTTCTGGATGTTCTTGGTCATTAGGCAGCTTTTCCTCATGATATGATCCAGGGAACCAGCCTTCTTCCTTTCTATAATTGCATCACAGCCTAGTGGGACGTCTTCATTGCAGTTGTCTGGTCCTAACTGGCCAAAGAGAAAGCAGCGTGGAGAAGGCTACTTCTTAAAGCCATCACCTAGAAGTTATATGCAATTTTTGACCCAATTTCATTGGTAACTAATGACATGGTTATACCTAGATGCAAGGGAGGCGGGAAATGTAGTTTCTACCTGGGCAGCCACTGGCTGCAACAGGAAGAGGGGTGTGACATTTGTTGGGCAACAAACCAGCTCTGCCACAGTGGAGATAATGCTTTGAGAAGTTTACTTTGAACGGTAGGAGAGTGATTGGTTCAAAGCTGGAGAGAGGTGAGGGGGTTGAAGTTTTTCCTCCTTTAATCTGAAAGACTGGTGTATGTTTTCAAGCCACTGGCAATATTCCAGTGTAATAGGTGATTAAATATACAATAAAAGAAGGGATAAGTAGAATGAATAAGAGAAAAGGACAAGATGGGAGAGTATGATAGGCAAATCCCAAATACAAGGACTAGCCTCAGGGAGGATGGACAGCTATTCTGTTGTATCGGAAGGGAAGGAGGATAGTGTAGGAGTGTAATTAGGTTTTAGGGGTAGTCAAAGGAACATAGGGAGTTCTTCTCTGCTGGTGTCTAATTTTTCTGGTAAATAAGAGGTAAATTAAGGGGGAAGTGTGGGGCTTGGGAAGTTTGAGGAGAGTGAAGATTTGAAATCATTATTGCCTAACTTGGTACTTAATATACAGTAGGTGCTCTATCAATGTTTTTTTGAGTTTATTGATATGTGCATGGATCTTCCCAAGGTTTTTAGGTCAGCATCTGGAGATGGTTATAAATGAGCAAGGGCTCTTCTGTCTCTGAGTAGGCACCATCATCTGGATGTGAGTCCAGGGGCCATTGGCTGGAATTCAGTATAAGGCCACACTTGGAGGAGCTTGGTCACTGAATTCCTAAAGAATCTCCTTATATAGATTGCTGCTCTGACCTGAAGCCCATGGACACATTCTCACCCCTTTCCAACAGCTGCGGAGCCCCAGGTAAGGGGCGGGGGTGGAGGGGGGTACTGGAGGGCGTCCTGCATCCCGGAGGCTGTCTGCCCTGTCGGAGGTCGTGCCTTGCAGCCTAGGCCTTTCCCTCTCCTCTCCTCTTTCCGAAGCCTTCAGAGTAGAGAAAACCAGACCTCGGAGTTCACAGGCACCCGCTTCCTGCTGCATGTATTTAGGATTAGGTCATGAACCTGAAATGAATGATATAAAAGATGGGCACTCGGCCAGAAAATAATGAATTTATAAAGCAAGCATACTGGAGCCCTCAGAGGACCAAATCTCTGTGGCCTCAATGGGCTCCTCCCCACTCCACCCCCCAACCCCAGCTTCTTATACCCTTTCACTCTCCCTTCCCCATTCTGGTCCCTTCCTCCTCTCCTCCAGAGCCCCGGCTCCTCGGTTGTCCTCCTCTGACCTCAGGGAGGCGCGACTGGCGTCCCGCAGCCAAGGGCTCTAGCAGCCTTCCTGGTGCCTGCTGCTCCCTGTTATTTTCATTTCCCTGTAATTCGAGGGGACAGGTGAGATGTGCTTCGAAACACTGTAATCATATTTTAAATGGAAATGAAATGTGCGAATTAAATATAAATTACAGGAGAATGGAAGGACAATCACTATTAGTTAAGGTCTGACACCTATTTTTGCAGACCTTTCCCGAACGCCACAGCTTGTTTCCCACGCGTGTGATGAGAGGCGGTCATTTCGTGGCAGCTGCTCTGCAGTGGGCTGTGCTGGCTCCGCAGTCATCTGTGCCGGGGGTCTGGATGTGGGGTCGCGGATGTGTTTTAAATAGATATGGACTGCAGTTGGTACTATAAAATTACCCAGAAGAAATGATATTTTTATACGAGGACCGTGAAAAAAAAACACTTTTTTTTTTTTTGGTTATTGTTGTTGTTTTCGCCTTGGAAAGGTGAGGCAGTAATATAAAGGGACACTTTTATATAGTCAATTTATTTACAGATTCTCCATTTGCTTTTGTATTGGAAAAATATGTGCTGTGCCATTGGGTTGCAACTTTGCCCTCAGTCTCGGCCTGCCCGCTTCCCACCCAGAGCCGAGCACCTGGGTGCTTCCCAGGGGAGCCCGCCATCCTCGGTACAGCCGTTCCGGAGCATCTTCTCAGGACGCGGCCAGATCTTTGCTATAATTCCTTGGATGATGAAGGCAATAATTTCATTATCTAGCTACACGATGCCATGACAAACAGCAGAAAAGATTTAAAAAGAAAGTCATTTAATTTCAATCAGTCCAGTGTCTTGTTTTATGAGGACAAAATGGTTGGCTGAGTGTATTTTAAAACTTTCTAAGCCATTTTTGTGGTGTGTTGCAGGGATAAGAGCAAATCTGGATGAAACAGATCAAGTTGGAAGTACGGGGAGATCAGTAAATTCATTATAAAGGGACCTATTTATATATCCATTGTTGATTCGACTCCTGTCTGCTTCAACGAAACTCCTCTGTCTCCATCGGAGCAGTCAGCAGATAATACAAGTTGAATAATCATGTGTGTCATTGAATTTCACAAATGTTGCATTTTTGAGGCAACAAAGATGCCAGCTCAGTCAATATTTAGTTCTTAGGGACACTTTCAATTAAGGTGTAACGTCTAGCCTGCGATTAGCGAAGGTTCGACTTTGAAGCTCTCTGGAATCTGGCCGATCTGCCCCCGTCCTTGGCCTTGGCTCAGCTCTTCACCCACGTGTCTCTCCTAGACCACAGCTTTAGCACAGCCTGGAACCACTCTTCCACATCGCTGTCTGAGCGCACGTTCACTGAGCACAATGCAGCTCTGACCATGTCACTTGCTGCCTGACAGGGGGAGAGAGAGAGGGAGAGTCAGGGGTCTCTGCCTTAGCCACATCCCTAACCCTAACCCTAACCCCTCCCAATACTTCAGGTACTTTCCCTCTGCTCCGTCCAATTCTTCTCTGATTGTCTGTCTACATGCTCTGACTGGCAATCCCACTGACCCCCAAAGCACTCGGTCAGACTTCTCCTTGGGGGTGGAGCCTTCCCGAAGACCCTGCAGGCCAAACCAAATGCTTGGCTGTACCCCAGGCATGCTGTTCTCACTACACAGGGTCACTACCGACACCCTCTATGTTGCCACCTGTGTGCCCAGCGCAGGGAGAACATCTCCTGTGTAGCTTGACAGTGAACCAGGAAAAGCCTTGTAGGTGGTGGCTGCTTCTTGTTGGAAAGTTGAGGTGCTAAAATAAATAAACATGAAGATAGGCCCATTTTTGAATCCCCTAACAGTTCTCCTCTCTTGCCGACATCATCCATCTTCATTTTTAAATAAAACATAAAACTGCCATATACAACAAAATGTAAACCACACGGAGTGTCTTCCTTTTGATTGCATTATATCCACCATCACCTTGTTTATGTTCCTGTGGAAATAAAATTACTTAGCTGCATGTGTTCGTAGTGCAAATCTGATCATGCCACTCGCTCCCTGCTTCCGGCTTCACGATAGAAAGTGGTAGGGATGGACAAAAAGCACAAAAGGAAAATTTCTATAACTTTTTAGGGATAGCATGATGTTGTGATTTACGATAATAAATACATATTTGGTTGTCATCCTATTGCTGCTACAGAAACCCTCAGAATTTGTCCTTTGTTATGCTGAGGATGTAACTTTTGGACCACATCTAAGGATGAGAGCTGGTGGTCAGGGGAACCAAGCGCATGATTGGAGGGTTCGAACTTGCAGTCCTACTCCTTGACCTCTGGGGAGGGGAGAGGGCTGGAGGTTGAGTTCAGTCCCCAGTGGCCAGAGATTCAATCAATCATGCCTACAATGAAGCCTCCGATGAAAGCCGAAGGGTAGGGTTTGGAGAGCTTCTGGGTTAGTGGACACAGATGGGGGCGGGGAGAGTGGGGAGCTCAAGGACTGGAAGCTCCGTGCCCTTCCCCCTACCTCAGCCTATGCCTCTCTTTCATCTGACTGTTCCCCGAGTTCTGCCCCTTTATAACAAACTGGTAATCTAGCAAGTAAAACGATTCTCTGTGTCCTGTGAGCCACTCTAGCAAATTAGTCAAACCCCTGGAGGGGTCGTTGGAACTTCCCTTCTGTAGATGTTTGGTCAGAAGCACAGGCCACAGCCTTGACTTGGCATCTGAAGGCTGGAGGAGGCCATCTGGGAGGAAGGGGGCCGACCTGTGGGGCCCGACCCCATCTCCTGGTAGGTAGTGTCAGAATTGAGTTGAATTGTAGGACACCCAGCTGGTGTCACAGACATGCTTGGTGGTGAGGAAAACCCCACACATTGTAATCGGTGATCAGAATTATTACACAGCCAAAAGGAAAGGGTTGGTGTTTCTGGGGACCTCTTCCAACCATCTTACTTCTCTTCTATATAATAGAGAAGGTATTAGTTCTCCATTGAATGAACGAGGAAACCGATTCAGAGGGCTGATACACATAAGAGAAACTGAGACAATGAGAGAGTATGTGGTTTGTTCAGAGTAAGAGCTAACCGGCAGCTAGCTCTTAGAGCTCATGACGTTTCTATGGGTTGTGGAATGCCTAGCAGCAATTAACAATGCACACTGGTTTGGGGTCAGATTTGGTGAGTGGCCCATGAGAACCATTATTCTTATGCAATTTATTATTAGGAAGTGTGGCTGTTTCCTCAGAAGACACTAATTCTGATTGGTATTTACTTGGGATACAGGGGTGCAGTGTGATGGGGTGAGAGCAGCCTGTGCTTCTGACCACACCCATGCCATAACGCCCTGTTAACCCCTGCATCACACGCTAGACAGGTGCCAGATGTCCTTCTGACCTGAACAAGAAGTCGAGAAGGTGCCACCAACCCCCAGAAAACTCAGCGGCCAGATCAGCTCTTTCCATTAATACAACTAGACAGCCTCTGCAAACCTGGGATTTATGCTGGTAAACCTCAGTCTCGTGAGGGCCCAGCTCAATTTGTGCAGAAATTCCACCAACGGTGGAGAGTTGATTTAGTGTCAGAAAAGCGTGTTTGAAACAAGTGCGTTTTCCTTTACGAGTCTTTTAACATCAGGAGAGAAATACAGCTGATTGCAATTGATTTGTATACGTGGCTCTGTGTGGGAAGTGTCACAGCATGTTTCACAGGACGGTGGAAACAAAGAAGGAGAGGGGAGAGAAACGCTCCCCTTGGAGATGCAGGGCAGACAAGAAGGAGCATCTTTCAGAACGTGGTTCGACTTTGGGTTGACAGGCTCGGGTCCCTGCTCTGTCACCAACTTCCTGTGTGACCCTGGCAAGTCTTAAGCCTCGGTTTCAACACCTGTGGAAGGGGAATGACGACAGTTCCTAGCTCACAGGCTGTGGGGAAGGTTAAACCAGTCAGAGCAAATGGTGGGGTGAGGACAGCGCCTGTTGGGTTGTTGGTGCTCAGTATGTGTTAGCTAAGTGAAGAGCACAGGGGCCTGGACTCTTGTGAACCCACAAGGGCAAGGCCCCAGAGGTTGTTCAGAAGTCAGTCATCAAACTCTTATCCTCTGGGAGTGAATCTTTACAAGTTGTGAAATGGGGGCTCGAGGCTTTCTGTTCTCCCTCTAACCCTGGTGGCTTTTGTTTTCCCCCACTTCTTCTCTCTCCCCAAAAGCCAGCTTCCAGGAAAAAATCTCATAAGAGCCCATCATGATAAAGTATCACAGTTTAATGACCATTTAGAGCGTGTCCCGTATGGGAGCTCCCCGGAGCTCCTCCTTATAGTTTAAAAACCACTTTTAGCCATATTACCACATTCAATCATCTCAACAACTCCATGAGTTACATAAAGCAGACACGATTTATTTCTATTCAAAAGTGAAATATAGGCATTGAAAAGTTAAGTAACTTGTCAAAATGCATATTTTTGTTTCATATATATAGTTTGAGGGACGTCCTTAAAAATTGCACAATTACCAAAGTAAGGATATGGGACTTTGTTTTGTGTTTCCTGATTCCAAGTTTTAGTGTATTAAGTTAATTAATTAATTAATTATTTTTAGAGAGAGTGAGAGAAATATCGATGTGAGAGACAAGCATCAATCCGTTATCTCCAGTACGTGCCCTGACCTGGGATTAAACCCATGACCTAGGTATGTGACCTGACCAGGAATCAAACTCACAATCTTTTGGTGTGGGAATGACACTCTGACAAACCAAGCCACCTGGTCAGGGCTCAGGGGAAAGGAAAGCTAATTGTGGAATTTCAGCATAAGTCAAGGAATGGGAGGACTTTGGGGGTGGGGAGCTACTTCAGAGTTCCTGCTTTAACATTCAACAGAAGTCTGGCTGTCTCTGGGGAAGACCCATCCCTGCCCAAGACATGTAATACCAGTGGCAAAAGTTGAAATGTTCCCTTGGTCTTACTTAGCTTTTTGAGAGTGTCTGTATATTCCATCATTGTCTCCTCCAGTAAGATGCCTGTATTAGTTGCCTTTGCTGAGTAAGAAGTTACCCCAACACGTAGCAACGTAAAACACTTTTACTATCTCCCAGTTTCTGTGGGTCTGGAATTTGAGCATCAGTTAGCCAGGTCCTCTGCTTCTCAGTCCCTCATGAGGCTGCAGTCATGGTGTTGGCTGGGACTGTAGTCATCTTAACTCTCAGCGGGGGGTGGGTCTCCTTCCGAGCTCATCCAATGGCTGCTGGCAGAACTTGGCTCCTCGTGGGCCTCAGTTCCTCGGCGGCTGTCAGCTGGGGCTCCGTTCCCTATTCTGTGAGTTTCTCCACAGGGCAGCTCACGACATGACAGTTTGCTTCATCTGAGCGAGAGAAAAGAGAGTGTGAAGGAGACAGAACTCACAGCCTTTGGAGGTTGACCTCTGAAGGGACATCCCATCACTTTTGCTCTATTCTGTTCATTGGAAGTGAGTTACTAGGTCCCTTCCACCCTCAAGGAGGTGAGAGCTGACAAGGGCATGGCTACCAGGGGGTGGGCTCATTGGGGCCATCTGAGAAGCCCTCTGACCACAATACTTTCTTTCGTAGGGAAGCCCTCAGGGCCAGAACCCATTTTTAATAACTTCATTTGCTCATTTCTATTTTGAAAGTGGTAGTATCTCCAGAAACTGTGTAGTAGCCATTGTAAGGGTGTTATCCTGAGTCTGCCCCTAGCCAACTGACTCTATTGTAGAGCAAATTGAATGAAACCTAAGATGCACATCAGCAATAGCCAAAGCTCGGCTGGCATGAATGAAAATGAGCACACTTCAGCACTGAGCGAGTCTTTGATTCGTTTTTCTCTCCTTTACCTAAGTGGTTATGATATGCGAAATGCACATAACAAACTTTTGCAAAACAGCAGTACGGAGTCTCTTGTCCTGGTTCTACTGCCCCCTGCAAGGCTCTGATGGGGTCAGAATCCAGGAGCCAGGGGTGCTGCTGCCAGGCTCAGTCCCCAGGTGGCAGTGACCGGAGACAGAGAAGGCAGGCCTGGTCCTGCTGGTCCCGCAGATACTCCCGTGGGGGCCGCTCCAGGCTGCTGTGAAACAGGGGCCTATTGTTCCCCGGGAATGTTGGGTCCCATGTGCACAGAACCACGCCATTACTTTGGCAAATTCTTTTTTATTTTCATTCATTTAATTGCTTCTCTTAGCTGTTTGTTTTATGAGGAGTGAGTTTCATTAGTGCTACCAAGCCCACGTGCAAGCTCAATGCGCTCAAGCCTTGGGTTGATGTCAGCTTCCCCCGATGTCCTGGGCTCTGCAGAGAACGTGCGTGGCCCTGGCTTTGTCCTTTAGAAGCTGACTCATGGCCTGGATTGCCCAGCATGGGGCCAGGAAGCTCAGTAAGCCTCGGGGCCTGTGTCATCCCCTTTCTTAGAAGCCACGGAGGGCTCCCTGTTTGCTTGTCGGAAATGCCAAGCTTGTTGGCTTGGGCGCAGCCCTTTCCCAGGCTGCCTGCACACCCCTCTCTGGCTGCCTGTCTAGACCGCCTGTCCACACAGCAGCCAGAAACCTGCACCACTTTCAGGCTATTTCTTTGTTCCTGTTTCCCCTCACTTTGGAATGAATGTCCTCCCTCGCTGCCCCCTCTGCCAGTCTCTGCTCAGCGGTCTCCTACCCCTCTTCCCAGGCCCAGCTGGAATGTCAGCTCTCCGGTAGCGTTCCCTGACCTCCTCTTCCACTTCGGGTCAGAACTGGGTCTGGAGCAGCTACCGTCAGCACCGCACCCACATCCACGTTGCATTTACCTTGTTTGGACACGTCAGCCTGGCTTCCCACTGCCGGCTCCTGTAGCTCTTCTCTGAGGTCTTTCTCGGTCTGCTCTGCCCAGGTGCAAGGCGGCTTGGAAATGGCCAGAGAGTGTCCCCAAGCAGCTTCTACTAATCACTGATGGTAGACAGTTCCCTTGCCCCTCGGGAGGACATTTCGGAGGCAGGTGTTCCAGGAGCTCCTGGGGGTCTCCCGTGGAATTAAGCTCCACTGTGCACAGTGGTAACTGATTAATGCGCCCTTTAGGGGTTCCTTCCCTTCCCGTTCTCATTTCCCCATGCCCCTGCGAGTGCTTTCTCCGTTCCCGTCCCTGTCCCCCAATAATGTACGAGAGACCCTTCAACAACACGGGTTGAAACCGTGAGGGTCCACATATATGTGTATTTTTTCAATAAATAGCATAAATATATTTTCTCTTCCTTATGGTTTTCTTTTTTCTCGCTAACTTTATTGTAAGAGCACAGTATACAATACATATAACATACAAAATATGTGTTAATCGACTATTTATGCCATCAGTAAGGCTTATGATTAACAGAAGGCTATAAGTACTTAAGTTTTGGGGGAGTCAGAAGTTATACATGGATTTTCGACTGCGTGGGCGTCAGAGCCTCTAATCCCTGTATTGTTCAAGGATCAACTGCATTTGCACTTGAAGCTTTGCTTCAGGGTCTGCTGCTGGGGGAACCCAACTAAGACAGACTCCCTTCCCTGTGTTCGAGTTCTCTCTGCACACTGATCACAGCACCTTCTCCAGGGAATGTGTGTGTTGCTATGGTGTCCCTCCTCCTCGAGGACAGAAACTGCCTCATCTCTCTCTGCACTGCCACGCTCAGTGCAGGGCCTGGCACAGACCAGGTGCTCACACTCTTGTTGAGTTGATTCTCCGATACTCACTTTCCTATTTAACATTTTTTCCATTTTCATGCAGCTGATGGAGCTCAGTCCTCTTGCTCCAAAGAAGGAAGTGACCACCCGGACCATCTTGGTGCCACTGCTCACTGTGGGCTCTGCCCCTCTGGTGGCCTCTGTGGCAGGCAGTTTGCCTGGAGAGTGACGCTGCCAGGGGACAAGAGCAGCCGAGGGCTGGCCTGGCTTTAAGAGATGGGGGGTTGTTCCCTGCATTTTGTCTGGTTGCATCGGTCCTGATTTGGTACAGACAGCATCAAATCTCATCTTTTTTATCCCGACTTTCTTGTTACAAATGAGAAATTAGGGGAAGAGTAAATAAGATATTGAAAATAAAATCTCATCCTGGAAAGTGCTGAAGTCCCAGGGAAAGAAGGAAGACATACCCGCTGTGCCATCGTGGGGCTGAATTAGATGTCTGCTGAGCTACCCTCACATATGTTCGCTGTTCAGATTCGGGACTCGGAACAGAATTTCTCAACCTGCCTGAGAGAAGGGGGTTGAGAGAGGAAGGGTTGGAGACTAATTCACTGGAAGGCTGTGTAAGGTCCTCAGCAGAAAGTCTTTACCACAGTGTTATTCTGTGCTGACCTTTCCCAGTCACAGAGCAGGAAGTGTTCTGGGGCTGTTTACTGAGCCTCAGTTAAGAGACAGTCGTCCAAGGTGGCTAAGGGGGCTGGGTGCCCTGTTGGCTGGCCTCCATCATCTGGGTGAGCCTGACGTGGTCATTGCCGCTTGCCTCTGGGGCTGGAGAATGTCTCTGATGGGGAGGAAAGGTGATAACAAGGTCTCTCTCTTTTTCATCTTCTCGGGTCCTGTATGATTAACATCTACGCACTTTTCACCCAGGAGAAGTCCAGCTGAGTCATTGCTGAAAGTAAGTCTCTGTTCCAGAAGAGGGATTTCAACAGTTGATCCCTAATGAATTGTTATGGGCACAATAAAAAAAAGAATATCATGGCACATTGAGGGTATGAAGTGGCCGTAGTTTTTTCTGGAAGACTTTGCTTTGTTCTGAGATATGTCTTTCTCACTTTATTAGAGTTAAGATATTTTCCTCTATGAATGGAAATATATGGTAGATTTTTTTTGTTGTTTTATGTCCTTACGTGGCCAAATAAAAAGTTGACAACAATCCTATCATTTCTAAAACTCCCTTTAAACATGTATTTTTTGATAGATCTGTAATTTATAAAAGAAAAGGAACTGATTTGTAGGACAGATTAAGTACCTGGTGAGTCCTCACCTAAGCCTGCCTTTTAACTTTGTGTGGAGGACCACCCTTATGCCACACAGAGCTGGCTTTTCTTATGTGCAGGAGGTGGGCAGAGACCAGGCCTCCTTGCTTTGCACAGACCAACTGAGAAAAGTGATTAGGAAAAGAAAATCCTATGGGAATTGAGATAGGCTGAAAGATGGCCTCCAAAAGACATCCGCTTCCTAATCCCTGGAACCTGTGGTCATTACTTGATGGGAAAAAAAAGGGGATTTTTGCAGATGTGATTAAGCCTCTTGAGATGAGGACATTGTCCTGGGTTATCCAGATGGGCTCGAAATGAAATCACACGTATCCCTATGGAAGAGGAGGCAGAGGGAGATCTTACACGAGGAGGAGATGTGAAAACAGAGCAGAGAACTGGACGATCCTGGCCTTGGAAACTGAAACGTCGTGGCCACAAACCAATGGATGTCGGGGGCTGCCCGGAGCTGAAGAGACAAGAAAGGGATTCTCCCCTAGAGGTTCCGGACGGAGCACGGCCCTACTGACATCCCCGTTCCAGCCCAGTGATACTGGTTTTGAACTTCTGACTTCCAGAGCAGCGAGAGAATACATCTCTGTTGTTTTAAGCCACCAGGTTTGTGGTAATTGGTTACCACAGCCGCAGGAAACTAATACAGGAATCCAGACGTCAGCTCCTGTAGGCTGGGGACTAATCCTACAGTTCTTTCATTGCCCTGCAATGCCTGTCCTTCCCTTGGGTTCCTGAGCTGCCCAGACCTGTAGATGGAAGTGTCTGGGCGCCTCTTTGCTCTATGAGGGCAAATCTTTTGAGTCCCTGGTTAAGCACCTGCAGATATTTTCTGTTAACCAGGACTGTTGGGGACACCCAACCATGGTTCGTTCTCACCTTCAGCTCTGGAAGCATTAGACGGCCTCCTTGACATTGCACAGAGGAGATGTTCTTTCCAAGGCAAACTTAGGACCTTTTGAGCAGACAGTAGGCTAAGAGATGGGAGTCCGTGCCACGTCTCCCTTCTAAACAGTGCTGCGACAGCATATATTTTCTTGGCTCCGGTTTCTTCTGAGTAAGACTTTGTTTCCTGGTTTGCTTTTCAACCTGATGGGAGCTGTTATGGATTGATTTTTGTCTCCCCAAAATCTATATGCTGAAGTCCTAACTCGCAGTGACTCGGAATGTGACCTGATTTGGAAATGGGTTCTTTTTTGATATAATTAGTTAAGATGATGTCATTAGGGTAGGCCCTACACACATACACAGGGAGAATGTCATGACAAGTGAGTGTGAAGGCAGAGAACGGGGTGATGCCCCTACAATTCAAAGAGCACCAAAGGTTGCCAGCCAGCCACCAGAAGCTAGGGGAGAGGCATGGAACAGATTCTGCCCCCAGCCTCAGAAGGAACCAGTCCTGCAGACACCTTGAGCTTGGACTTCCGGCTTCCAGAACTATGAGAAAATGCATTTCTATTGCTTAAGTCACCCAGTGTGTGGTACTTCCTTATGGCAGCCTGAGCCAACAAACACGGTGACACTAACCTGTGCACTGGGTGGCTTATTTGGCCTTGTAGTGAGCAGCTGAATGAAAGCAGAGAGAGAGAGAGAGAGAGAGGGAGAGAGAGAGAGAACAGAGAGAGAGAGAGAGAGAACAGAGAGAGAGAGAAAGAGGGAGCACTTTTGTGCACAGAGCGGGACTGACGTTAGAAGCTCGGCCTTGATGTCTGAGCGGGAACCCTTTTACACCCAGCAATTTGTCTGGTGCCTGTGATAAGAGGATCCGTGGAGTCTCCAAGCCACCTCCCAGCCCTAATCCCTCCCCAGGGATCCAACCTTCCTTCTAGATGGGGTCAGAGAAAGAAAGTAAAGTTTCAATCAGGTCTTTCAAGTTGCCCTCCTCTCCCCTCCCTCTGTGGTCTCTCCCCCTCCCCCTGTTTCCAAGTGCCCAGCCTTGTCAGAAGAGAGGGGCCCATCTGGTTAGTCCTTGTTTACTGCACACCCTGCCAGTTTGAGCTTATTAATCATATTTACCCAAGTATCTTAATTACTCCCTGTCTAGCAACTTGCTTTGCACTCAGCTGTTGACCCCTCTTTTTTTATTCCTTTCTATCATTAATCATAGGAGCAGTGTGGGTACAGGAATTCCTGCAGCTTGGATTTCGCTGGCACCGTTACCACTCCCAGAGAGGAGCGGCTGGAGTTCACGGCTGGTTTCTGACAAACTTCCTAATTAATCTGCTGAAGATCAGAGGAGAACTAATAGGAGCTGAAGACTGTGCGCTGGGACCATCTCTCCACCCTTGCCCGTGTGTGTGTGTGTGTGTGTGTGTGTGTGTGCACGCGCGCATGCATGTGCACTAGCGCCTGTGCACGCGTGCGGTGCTGAGCTTGGCAGGAGAGAGAGGCTCTCAGCCAGCGACTCAGCACAACAGCATCCCTGCTGCTGCCACCTACCTGCCCTGCTTGGGAGAAGGGATTCTCTCCTCTTGCTCAGAAGTTTAAGACTCTCGCATCCTTTCTTCTCCCAGCTGCCTCGGTGGATTAAACTGTCTTTCAACCAACTTTCCTGTGGAACCAGAACCTTGATAATTGGGGTCCTGCAGGCAGGGGTTATCTCATGCAGTGTGGATTACAGCTTTTTCCTGTGGACCCAAAGATCTTGGGGAATATCAGCAGCTAAAGATGTCCCAGGGGGCACAGGACCACCCAAAAAGGCCAGGGGCGGTATTGAGGAAGGCAGAAACCTCCACTTGACCCGTTTCCTGCCACGTCCGGGCTAAGGACTTTGCAGCCCGACTTTGCACATGCAGAGCTACAAAGCAGAGGACAGCTGAGCAGGAGAAGAACGTGATTTCCAGTGGGCCTTGCCCCGTGCCCCCCAGGCAGCCCCCGCCCCGGGCAGTGGGCCCCCACAGGATTACCTCATGCGGAAGACAGGGAGTCAGGAACAGGATTGTGCCTCCTTTCTCTCTGCCGGGCCTGGTCTCGAGGCCGAGAGACACCATTAAGGAGGATAATTTGTTGATCCAGGCTCTCCTTGCGTTTCAGTGCAGAGTGGCATCGTTTTCTTTATGACCTCGTAAAGTCACAGCCGAGAGGCCGATTTGGAAAACAAACTGCCTCAGGTTGACAGATAATTAGATACAGGGGACATATTATATGCCTTTGCATATAAATGTGCTCCGAGGCGTGTTGGTTCATCTGAAGTTGAGGTTAAAGGCGCGCCAGGTATTCCTGACACATCAGGATATATATTTTCATACAGTCTCAGGCGCTGTGTTGGTTTTATAGCCCTTTCATCTGGTGCTGACTGATGGGGTGTGAGTGCTACCCAACTTAGAAGAAAGGCGCAGTCCCCACCCGTGGGCCTCCTGGCGCTTTGTTTTAGGTCCCTCCCCCAGCCCCGACATCCCTCGTTGCTGGGACAGGGGCTGCTCTCTGGGTTTAGGATCTGCAGGGGATGACTAATGGCTACAGTCGGAGCGGCCAGGATCCATTTTTCTTGTCTTCTTTGCCCCCTTTCTTTGGATTCTCATAGGCCCAAATAATGACAGTTTTAACATACGGGCCTTTCCAGACTGGGACAGACTCTGGTGGAGTCTATATTGGGGGCAAGGAAAGAGATGGAGATAGACATTCTCTGGAACATTCTGTGGGCTGTGGGGTGGTGTGGACAGCTGTAGCTTTCCAGTGTGGCAGGTTGGCTGTGTCATGAATGACAGCCTTCCTCGGAAAGCCCCCCATTTCCCTGGAACCCATTCTGGGGGAGCGGAGTGTGAGCTTGAGACCAACCAGAGAAAGAACGAGTCTTTACTCTTTCCTTTGGTGTCAGAATGCTCTGGGCTGGGAAATGTCCCTTTGAACACAAAGTCCCAGTTAAATTCATCCCCACTAAAATATGAAGAGCTCAATCTAATGCCTTTTGGGAGTAATTTCAATTTAAAAGTGGCTTTGTAGCTAGCGGCTAAAAGAATGGCTTTGCAGTGGCTAGTCATCTTCTGCTTGAGCAAGTCACTCGGTCTCTTTGAGTCCAGTTCTTCATCTTAAAAATACGAATAAGGAGTAGTACCCATCTTATCACGTTGAGAAGATTAACTTAGATAAAACAGGTTGTCTAGCACTTCACACATAGAATTTAATAAACGTTAACTGCTTTTATAATAATAGTTAACATAGGGAATCGTGATAAAAAGTGATTAGAGAAGAGAACGCTTCAGAGGAGAAGAGAGAGAGGAAGAGAAGGAAAAAGGACAGGGAAAGATAAACCCCATAAGTTAACCCTAAACCCGGTTGAAGGAGATGATATAAATAGAGTAGCTGTCACTTTGATGAATTAATTCCTCCGTTAATTAGGATGCATCGATTTAAGGGTTGTCCAAGCAGATAGTCCTTTCCTCCTTCCCAGCAGG
This sequence comes from Molossus molossus, assembly GCF_014108415.1. NCBI lineage: Eukaryota > Metazoa > Chordata > Mammalia > Chiroptera > Molossidae > Molossus > Molossus molossus. Next base: position 25,926,667 of record NW_023425403.1, on the reverse strand, counting down.
TTATAGCACAGGGAGGAAGCAGGAGAGGGATCGTTCTCTGTTGCTTGCCTGATTGCTGTTTTCTCGACCAGGCTTCATTAATTACCCCAGAAAATGGTTATTCACCTTTCAGCTGGATCTCGGCAGTGGGCTACCCAGGAGCTCTTTAGAGAAAGGACAAACTTCGAACCCCATTACCTCTTGGAATATTGCCTATAAGGTGGTCCATCGACTTGAAAGGAGGCAGGGAAAGGGTGAGAGGTTGGATGGAAGGACTTATTTGTTGCTCTCTAGGCCTGAGATGCAGTAACTCCTGAGAAACAATGTCAGTGACTGCTGAGAACCAGCTTGGTAGCTCACACCCAGCTCTGAGTTGACCCAATGTCAAATGGACTATTCCCAGCGCTCTGCGAAGTCATTAGAACCTCAAAAGAAGAACGGAGTGAGGGCATGTCATGCTGTGTGGACAGCCCTCTCTCTGGAGCCTTTGTCTTCTGCAGCCGTCAGTGGGCTGGCCGGCTGGACGCCATCCTTATAAATGACTTGCTGTACCTTAGGCCAAGACACTTTTGGTCCCAGGGGTCTGAGGCTCCAGCTGCCTGCTCTGGATTCCATTTCCAAAAAGATGAAGATATATGGTTTATAAGAACCAGGGAAGTCTGAATCTAGATTGAGTATTCCCTGAGCACCAGTGGCTCAGCGTTTCATAATGCTGGATTAATGAGTGAAGATAATTTGGAGGAGCAAGACACGATAAAACACGACATGTTTTTCATCACCAGTGCAATCTTGCACTGCTGATCACAAGCAGTGATCCCAGCGTTTCCTGAGAAGTTAAACAAGGAATGGGCTGTTAGCCAAGCTAGTCCTGGGAGTCAGGGTGTAACCCTCATGGAAGAACCCCTAACCCTGGCCCAGGGAGCCTGGAACAATGTGAATCAATCAACTTTGAAAAGTGATGTATCTTCACTTTGGTCCTCAGCTCCCAAGGATCCCTACTTAGGGAAAGAAAATGTATTCCTCGGGATGAAGAACATTGGAGAGGTGGCTTCTCATTGGACTTCCCTAGAATTCAGCTCTCAGAGAGAGTTGTGTTATAAAGAGGTGGAACAGGGTCTATAAGAGAAGTCTCTTAGATGTAATCTTTCCCATCAAGTCTCTAGCTAAAAATCCTGGCATGAGTAACGAGGACAGTTCTCACATATACCCCCTCCCTCCTTTGATTTTCCAAATATATGCAGACACCCTAATACCAACACTGAAAGTGTCTTTCTGGAGTTTCCCCAGCATTGAGTGAAGAAACAGTTTCCTTGGTTTGAGGAAGAAAAACTCATAAACATGGAACTATGCCTTGAGTGTGCTCAGAATTGCAGACCCATTGACTCTTACGGTGTTGAAGGGATTGGCTGTGTTTCAGCCCTGGCTCTCAAATTTCATGTTGCTCTGGCTGCTCGGGATAATCCCTGCCTGGGCCATCTGGTCACAGGCCAACATCCCTCTGTCTCCACTACTGTCCTATGTAATGCGTCCAGTGTGGCCACAGTGCTGAGGTTCCCACTCCTGGAAACATTACCCCGTCTCTTCTCTGCTTCCATGCCGAAGGGATTTGCTGGGTGGAGGTGACATTTTTCTGAGCAGACTGGGAGAGCCAGAAGGGTTGGGGTAGAGGGGGAGGCCGAAGAGGGAAAGAAAGGGGAAGGAGAGAGTAGGAGGCGACGGAAGGAGAGGAGAAGGGAGGAGAGAAGGTAAAGCAGAGAGGGAGCAAGGGAAAATGGAAAAAGATAACAGAAACTAAAGATCGAAACTGCTAGGGAGATTAGCAAGACAGAGGAAGAAAGAGAGAAGAGGAGGGAACAGAGAAGAGAAACAAACAAGAAATTTCCAAAGAGAAAGTGATGTGCAGGCAGGAGGCAATGAGGAAAGGAGGAGAAAGGAGTCAAAACCAGGGAGCGGGACAAGCTGGGGAGAGAAACGGGACAGGAAACCAGGAGAAGGAAGAGAAAAGAGCCGAAAGAAAAAAACGAGGTGCTAGGGAACAACGGACAGGGTTGGGAGGGGAAGGCTGGAAATGGAGGAGGCCCTAGGAGAGGAAGCTGAAGAGGAGAGAGCAGGCTGGGTGGGGGCAGATCCGGGAGAGAGAAAGTGCTGTGCTCTGTGGATTATTGTGTGTTTGTCATCTGGAATGGTATAAGCTGTAGGTACAGCATCTCCTGCCCATGATTTATGGTCCCTGTCAGGCAGGGAGCGTGCTTTGTCTGCCGTAGCGTGGAGGATGAATGCATTGCTGTCATCGAAGCCTGGCCAGCCTTTCTCTCTCTCTGCTCCGAACGCTGGCTCCCCATTTCACGCCAGTGAACATAAACAATCTTTTGTAAACCTGACAGTCACACTTGCTTCTTTGGAAACATAAAGCAGAAATGTATGACTCGGCTTTCATTACCCAATTTCCTACGCTATATAAAAACACTCAGGAAAGACATGTAAGTGGTCGCGAAACCTGGGAAATTGGAAGTGTCCTGGAGGGGGAAAAAAACGGTGGCGAAGGGAGGGGAACCCGGGTGTGGGAAGGAGCTGGGCAGGGGAGGAGATGATGTGTCCAACCCCACCACATCCTTCCCAGAAAATGCTGTCTGATAAACTGGGCCATTCAGACACATAATTATATTACATTTCTGAATAATAGACATTTCCTGCCTGAAGTGTTGCTTTTTTCTCTCTCTCCTTTTAACCCAGAGTGCAGTAATGAAACAGTCTTGAGATCAAAGCTGGCTGATAATGTTGCTTTGTTTTTTCTCCTCTTTTCTGCTTTACATTTTTCTTCCCTACTAGCCATTCAGCAAACTCCACCAAGTCAAAAGTGTAACTTATTTTTAAAGAGCTATTAGGGTGCCAATAGCAGTGATTTCTCAGCTGAAGTGTCTCAGCTGGGAACTCAAAGTCCACAGTGGAGAATTTGTATCCATCCTGATACCTGAAGCCTCGCTGGGTCCAGAACAGGTGAAGGCCGCCTGTCAGGATGGGGGGCGGCTCCCAGGCACGCTGGCGTCTGGTCTAGAAGCCACGGGACACCTGCCCAGGCTTTTCCTCAGAGGTGGATGATTCTCTTCCGGCCCTCAGTTATAGTCAGATATAGTCTCAGCAGAGGGGAGGGGCTCGGAGGTGCTCTGGGGGCTTCTACTGTGCTGGGTTCTAACAGCTTGGATGACAGTTCTTGGCGAGGTCACTTCAGCACACTCCGGGCCAGTGAGGTTCCTGCCTTTGTGAATCTGGGAGTGGAGGGCTATTTGTTAATTATTGACCCCCCCCCATCTTCTTTCAGGTCACAGTCTTCGAGAGGCATTTAGTGATTTGCTTTAGTTTGTCTGGTGTTTGCTTTTGAACAGAAGAGGGCCTTGCTGCACCCACTGAAGAGAGGACTGTGAACAACATTGAAGCTGGGCAGCTGCAAATGCCGGTCCCAGCCTTGTTCATTGACCCATAGACCTGGACGAGTCACTCCGCAGCCTTGGATCTCAGCTTTTCCATAAAGACAGACTCCTCATCCACTCATCATACACACACGTGCACGCACGTGAACACACACACACACACACACACACACACACACACACACACAAATATTAGAAAACAATTTTAAGGACTGCAGTGTTACAAATCAAAAGTGTTTTTGAGTGCCTACTATGTGTCCAGCACTATCCTAGGTTCATAAATTGTGTGCCACAGAAATTATTTTTGTTTGATGTAGTTACCAATATACTGATACTTATATGAAAGTATAGAGATTGGTCGGAAAGACAGGTCTTAGACCTGCACGGGGCATGCCTCCTTCGCTTCTCTCTCTCCCACTCCATCCATGCCAAGTTTCAATCATTATTCTTTCAAGGTCATACTCTCATTGACATCCTCCATGAAAACCTCCTGCCCTCTACAGCCCATGGTGAGTGGTCTGTCCCGAACTTGTGGTCTATCCCACTTCTGAGGTAATTACTCATATGCTATCTTGTGCTAGTTCTCTCATTGCTTTTAAGTCTTCGTGTGCAGCATTTGGAGGGGTTGAGATTTAAATCTCGTCTCATTCCTTTGAGTATCTTCCCAGCAAACACTGTGGGGATTTGCTGTACAATACATCCAAACTTTTGGAAAACACAGACCTCAAGCCTGTTTCAGATTCCCCAGATTGTCACAATGTATAAAGGCATGTTTGTGTCAATTTCTGATTTTTTCCCCCTTAAGAACATGCCCATAAGGAGTTTTGTTTAATTTAAAAATATATACAATTTAAACATCATTTTAAACTCATTCCATGACCATTTATTTTTCACAACAAAACATAGTTTCATTATTTCAAAAGAATTACAGTGTGCAGGGTGAGAGTTAAGAATGAGAACACAGTGTGGAGATTTGGGGAATGTGGGCAGCTGGGCTCGTCCATGGGCTGAATTGCTCCCTTCTTTTACCAGTCTCTCAACATCCATGATTCTCATTTGTATCTCAATAAAATTGCAGTTATTTTTTTTGGTTATGGGACTGTGGGTTAGCTCACAAATAGATAGAGTAAACCATTAAGGAAAAAATCTACCAAGCATCTATGTAGTTGGTGCCAACATTCTGTTGATTATTTGAAAACTAAGTACACCCTTAATGTCCCCTGCGCCCGCAGTTTCTCCTAACTCCCACCCAGGGGTCCTCCATCTTTCTTACCTGGAATCTAAGGAGGCAGCGTAATGTAGTGAAAACACATAGACTTTGACTTCAGACCTGGTTTCAAGTCCTAATCCACCATTTCACTAGCTATGTTGTTTAAGGCAAATAACTTATTTGAAGCTCAATTTGCTTATCTGTATAATGGACAATGTGATGGCTCACCCAGTGAGGTTGTTGTGAGGATTAAATCTATAATGACTGTCACATACTCAGTATTTATCATTGTGAACCCTTTTCTTAATCTCCATCATCCACTACAAATACATATCCCTATTTCATGGCATTAAAAAAATGGGCTTCAGAAATCCCCAGTGCTGGCAATACTTAGGGAAGAAATAAGCAGGCAGCTTGCTGAGCATGCCTATTCTAACACAGACTGGGTTTCTTCAGCGCTCCGGAGGAGCCCTTCCTCTATTATTGTTAGGCATGTACGTTGGACAAACAAAGTAAGCACAATGAGATGAATTTAATGCCTGCCAGGCAGCAGAACAAATGTTGTTGATCTTGCTGATACTATATAAAAAGCAGGAAAGTGGATCTAGTTTGGTCCTAGGGCAATTTATAATCCCTTTGCCTCACTAGGACATTTTCGCTAGGACAGACTTGCTGCTGGGAGGAAAGACATCTTCTTCTACAAGCTGTCCATGCCTCATCATTAGGGAGCACCTCAGAAGCGGGGCTTCTCTCTTGCTCGGGAACTGTAGGAGTAAAAACCAAAGAGGGAGGAATTGGGATACACAGTTGGACTTTATCTTAGGAGCATTCACTCTATGGAAATCATAGGTTCCCCTCTTACCTCTAAACTGCACCCCACCATAGATAAAATTAAGGAAAAGTATTTTTAGGGCAGAAGAAGAGTTTCTTCCCTTTTAATGATTCCTAGAAGTAGCAAACTTCCTGAATGAGTGTACAGAATAATTTACACTCAACGGAACAGGTGTTCTCCTTTTATAGGAGAACTTGGGAAGACAAAGATAAGACAGAAGTGTTGTTTCAAGGCTGTGAGATGATGGATTTCATTCCAAATTTCCCAAAGTGGAGGGCATTTGCTTTGAGAAGCTTTCAGATGATGATAACATTGGCAGGTTTTAGCAAGCTGGCAGGCTAGGTCTTCTTAAAGATCCTGCCTGGGGCCATGGAAAAGAGATTTGGGTAGTTATCTCTGCCACACCTTTGGTACCCGGACTCTGAAACTGACCAGCCATTGGCAGGACTATGGAAGAGTGTCCTTTTGGTGTCATGCTTGCAACAGAAAGGCACAACTTAATAAACCCAGGAGAGTCAAGCGTCTTTCTTGCATTGTTAGGACTATACCTGAAGCTGCAGTGGGTGTGAACAAACCCACCACAACTCTTGGTCTTCGGTTCTCATCTTGTTTGGAACATTGAGGTATCTCATTTTCTCTGTTGGTTATCTATTGCTGTGTAAGATATTGCTCCCCGAAGCTTAGTGGTTATTATCTCACAATTCTATGGAATAGGAATTTGAAAATAGCTTATATAGGTTGTTCTGGCTCAGGGTCTCTTCTGAGGTTATAATCAAGACAATGACTGAGACTATAGTCATCTGAAGGCTTGACAGGAGCTGGGAGATTCCTTTCCAAGTTGGCTCAGTTTCTCACATAGCCTCAGTTCCTCTCTGGTTGTTGGCAGGAGGCCTCAGTTCTTTGTTACATGATCCCCTCCACAAGTCTGCTTGAGTTTTCTTAACACATAGCAACCGGCTTTCCTGAGAACAGGTGATCTGAGATAGCAAGGAGGAAGCCACAGCCTTTTACAACTTAGTTCTTGGAGTCACACACCATCACTTTTACATTCTATTTGTTAAAAGTGAGCTGCTATGTCCAGCCCATTCTCAAGGGCAGGAAAATTAAGGTTGACTTCTTTTTTTCTTTTTTTTCCTTTATTGATATTTAGAGACAGAGGAAGAGAGAGGGAGAGAGAGATAGAAACATCAATGAGAGAGAACATCAACTGGCTGCCTCTTGCACGCCCCCCACTGGGGGTTTGGCCCACAACCTGGGCATGTGCCCTGATCGGGAATCAAACCGGCAACCTCTTGGTGCATGGGTCGATGCTCAACCACTGAGCTACACCGGCTGGGCGAGGTTGACTTCTTGAAGAGACTCACATAGAGAATTTGTGGAATGTTAAAAACTCCTGTATTTTCCTATTTCTATTTCTATGCATTCAAACACCATAGTATCAAACCTTTAGTTTCATTCCTGGACATTTCCATTTTCATTTTATAAAATGAAATGTGATGTTGAACTTGAATGAGAATATAAAGTACAAATAAATACTTTTGCAGATATTTATTAAGTATGTAAAACCAAACAATATAAAAGGTTTGTGTTGAATATTTCCTCTTTGTGATTCCTTCTCACTGGTTTCACTGGGTAAGCTCCATTCCCTACCATATAGATTTTCTTTATAGACTTCTTCATTGCCCCAGGGACCTTCAATTTGTGTTCAGATTTATGGTACTTTATTTTGGAAATATTTAAGAAATTTGTACTGTCACCTCAACGAAGTGGTTCAATGGATGCTTTGAATAGTAAATAACAGGGAAGGTGCAGTGTCCACAATAGAATCTCGTTATCTTTCTTTTCTTCGGAAATCCCCTGCTCTAAATGCAGTGCAAATCATGTGCACGAAGATGCTGCCCAAATTGACTTCGGCCAACAGAACAGTGGTTCGTTGAGCATCAACACTGGGACCGGTCATTTGGTGGATGGCTATGGATATGCTTCGGCCATTTCGTAGAGGGAGTTCCATATGAGAGCTGGAGACTATTAGTAGGCCGCAGAGCAAGGATGGCATTCAAGTGCACAAGGAAGCTGACCCTATAGAGCTTTCCTAAGTCCCTCTTAGGTTCATTCATGCATTCCTCTCACACGCATTTATTAATCCCCTACTGTATGCCAGGCATTATGTAAAAGCAAGAGATGGTAAAGAGTTTCCAAATAGGTGGGGTAAGTATTGAGTGAGATGAGGGAGCTGGGGCTGGGTATTTCTCTTGCCAACGAGCCAGCCACTGGACGGATGGTCAGGGAACACTAGAGGGCAGTGACTAATGAAAGAGAGGGACCTAAGGCTATTGAAGACCTTGGTACAGAAGCCCAGATATAAGAACTGAGGCTCAGGGTGAGGCCAGCTGCCAGAGGTAAGGGAGACATTCAATGATAAGACCTGAGGTCAAAATAGCAGCAAGTGAGACTCAAAGCTAAGTCCCTGGACTTGGTGGACATCAAGGTTCCTGTGAGAGGAGAGCTGCAGAAAGAGGAAGCCCAGTGGACTCAACACAGCCAGTGGCTTCTACGTGGTGGGGATTTCCCAGGAAGCTCTGCAGAAGAGGAGAAAGAGCAAGGAAGGGGGCATGTCCCTGACACCTCCCCACGAGGCCCAGCTGCGTAGCCACCCCTACCTCTGGATGCCAAGGCAGAGGAAGAGGCCTCAAGGAGGCTCTGGAGGGGCACCCTGTCTTGGCAGCCCCAAGTTCCAGGCTCAGGGAGCTTTCAGCCCTCCTGGCAGGCAGAGGCAGGCTCCTCCTCCTCAGGGGGTTCATTTCAATGTTAATGAGCATAAGAAGGTGGGCACAGTGGTTTTCCTCTAAAAATTCCATTTCACCCTTCCTAGCTCTTTGAGCACACCTCTCTGATTTAGATACATTGTGTTCAATTAAAGCCCTATTTGTTTTTCCTTCCTCATGTGCTCTCTCTACTTCTTGCCAAATCCTCTCCTGCTCCCCATACTTGAGCAGACTGTTTCCTCAGGCTGCCACACCCCTCGCCCCATCGTGCCTTTGGGGGAACCTCGGGGGCAAGCAGGGTGGGGCTTTTTTTGGTTTGCTTTGCCAGTGGGATGGAGGGGAAGTTTTGCATTGGGAACTTATGATAGCACTATGGTGAGCTAGGTACAGGTGCTCCACACTTTAGGTAAACCCGAGGACCCAGACAGGAAAAATTTGGATTGCCTGGAAACCACAGAGGCAGGGAGGGTTTCCGGAAGGATGGGAGAACGCTGGGATAAAAAAGCGGGGTAGTTCTCCTTAGGGAGGTACTCCTCTCCTTAGACAGGGATCCAGAGCAGGCTTCCTTTAAACAGCACACTTCTCTCCTGCGTTTGAAATAGGGCTTCATCAACAAGAGGAAGAATATAATGTACAATTCTACAGGAGCAGAGCAGCCCGGAATAGCTACCACGTACGAGCCAGGACGGTGAAAGTCCTTGCACACAACCAGTGACGTTTCTCCTGAAGCTTCAATATTTTGCCCGCTCTGCATAAAAAAGTCATGATTCAGAGAGCTTGAGTTTCCTGTTTGAGTTCATACAGTTTGTAAACAGTAGAACTGAGATTTGAATCCAGATTTGTCCCACCCCAATCCCACGTGTTTTCACTATATCCAGAAAAGACCTCGAAGGTCACCTCGTCCGTTCTGACTTTCCAGAAGCCATCTATGGGGGATAGGATAGGAAGCGCTGGCTGTGAGCTCGGTCACATCGGAAATGTCAAACCTTTAGGGGAAGGTGGGAGAGAGCGGGGTGTCAAGGAGTACCAGTACGCTCTGGCCACAACGGGCCAATCAGAGGCCTGGATGAGGCTTGACTCCCTGATACGGTCACTTATTTGCTTGGTGGAGTGACAAGGTTTGTATTCTTGGTGCTTGGGCCTATGATCTTTCCACCTCTCTAGGTTGACCCTCACATCTGCTAGGTAAACTGAGGCACACTGGTATTCAGTACTTTCTATACATGGGTGCTGAGCTTGGAGAGAACTAGCATTCCTTGTCCAGTGCTATTATTGATCATTCATCTTCCAGCTCAGGGCTGTCCAATAGAAATGCAATGCAAGCCACATGTGTAATTTTAAATTTTTTAGTAGCCATTATAGAAAGTAAAAACAAAGAGGGAAAATTAATGTGAATAATGTATTTTATTTAATCCAGTATATCTAAAATATAAGCAACATAAAAAAGCAATCCACTGTACTTTTTATTTATCACACGCCTCAGTGTGAACAAGTCACCTTGAGAGAGCACGGTAATCACATGCGGCTGGTGACCGCTGTACCTGAGGGAGCATCTCTGGTCTATGAGTTCTTATGAAAGCACAGAGGTGATCTAGTTACAAGCTCTTCTCCCCGGAGTGGAGCTTCGACAGAGTTGGGGGAGCAGACAGAGGTGTCCACTTCAGCTCTCCATGTATTCATTCCCTGTGGAAGCATCCCAGGGCCGATGTCAACCTTCTCTACAAAGAGGATGTGGCTCCATGTCCAACTGTGGCTCTAAGAGGAAAGAGCGATCCTGGGGGTATTAAAACTATGGCTCATGAAGATGCACCCTGTTCCTGTTGTGCATTTCTGTGTCGACAAAGACTGACGACGTTTTTGCAACTAGTAAAGGCAAGCTTGGCCCTCGGGAAAGAGCCAGGCAGGAGAGGTTTGTCTCCAATGTCCCGAATTCCCACTGTGTGTAGAATTGGCTGTAGACAGGGATGGAATAGACTGAAGAGATGTGATAGCTGTTGTGGAGATGAAATCACGTATGGACTCCACGCGTTTCCTTCCTCACTTTGGGCACTGGAAAAGTTCACGACCGTCTGTGGGGGAAATACACCTTGGACTCAGACCAGTCTCCATCCTCGGGCAGGAATGAAATAGGACACCTGAGGTCAATAATCCCTCAGATTCAGCTGTTAGTTTTGCTAGAACTTGTACATAATTATAGGGTTCTTATTTCCTTTTGGTGCCCCCATTTCCTTTGCTACTGGACCCCTCCCTGCTTCTCGTGTGCTTTCAAGGTGCCCTAAACTTCTATCAAAATCGGCTTCAGACAGGAAGCTGAATTCCAGTCTCGTCTGGTTGACGAAGGTGAGAGCATTCTACTGAACCACAAAAGCTGTGCTTTCCAAGTGCAAGTGCACTTCGGACAGCACTACATGGGGTGTGTCTCCCACTTGAGAGATAATTGGTAGGCCATCTTGCAGAAGACAACACCTTCCTTCAGCTTTTCTGTGTGCTGGTTCCTCCCAGCTGTGTGCTGACCAGGTGGAAAGTGCTTACCAGCCCCTGATAGCATATGTTCGTCAGGTCAGAAATTACGCCAGCGTGCTTCTCAGAATGATAGAAATCAGGACCTGGTAGGACGTAGTCACATGGTCACAGACTCTGCTTTGGAAGGCTCCTTGCAGCAGTCTTTAATGTGGCCTGGGCTCTACCTTCTCACCTCCCAACTTCCCTTGTCTCCTACCACTAACCTGCCACGCGCAGTTGGCTCCAGCCATACCAGCCTCCTCACTGTTCCTCAACACACTGCGCACGAGCCCAGCTCCAAGGCCTTTTCTTACTGCTCTTGGGAGGCTCATCCTCCCAACATTGTCCAGGCTCACTCCCTCACTTCCTTCAAGTCTTCGTTCAAAGGCCACCTTCCTAGTGAGGCTCTCCTGACCACACTCTCCCTCCCCTGTGCCAGGCGTACAGTTCTCCGTATTTCCACCTATCTTAGTTTGTTTGCTTCATGGTACTTAGTGTCACATGTCATTAGCACATATTTTTATTTGCTTATTGTCTGTCCTTTCCACCGGAACGGAAGTGCAAATAAGGGTAGAAACTCCTTTTTGTTCATTACCCTGTACAACCCTGAGTAACCCACGGCACATGGAAAGTGAAAAATAAACACCGAATGAATGACTGGATGAATGAAGCATCTGGTTCCACATGTCACCTGTCCACAGCACCCTCGGCAGATGCTGGTTTCTGCTCAAGTATCTTTAGGAGCATAACCCAACAGCACCTACTGTTGGGTGGCTGCAATTGTGTTAAAAAGATCTCTGTGTGGAAGTATGGTGTGGTGAAGTGTCCTAGGCTCTTTCCAATAAGACCAGCCTGGACACCGGGGTACAAGCCTGAGAAAAAGCAACAGACTGGGAATCCCAGAGTCTGCCCTAGTGCTGCCCTCCATTTCCCATGGGATGTTGGAGAATTTGTTTCATCTCTCTGGCCTCAGTTTTCTCTTCTGGAAAACACAGTTACATTGACATGTAAGAAAGAGGACCCCATGATCAGTGTAAATTCCTGCAGAGATGAAGATGTCCAAACAGAAGACAGTAATGTTCATCTCACCTAATGTGCGTGTATGTGTGTGTGCATGTATACGTGAGCACAAGCACACGCGCGTGTAGACATGCCCTCTCAACTAGACTGAGGCTCCATTTGGCCAAGGGTCACATCACCTGTTTCTTTCCGTTTACTCCACGGAATCTGTGCAGAGATCTGGACCAGCTCAAAAGGTTGTTGACTGACTTAATACGAGCACAAGAGTAACTGCATTTATGAACAGTCTTTCTCAAGGAGCTCTCTGCACTCTGCAGGTGATGGACTGATTTATCCTGGGAGCACCTCTGTGAGGCAGCCACAGGACAGGGGTGACCAGACTCTGTAATAAATAATGTCAAGAACAGCATGAAGCAAAACTATCTCGTAACTCTGAGGTCCTGGAGGAGATGGGATGGGCTCAGGGTCACCCAGTGAGTTGAGAATAAGATACGCATTTGTGCTCCAGTGAGGTGACTCCTTCTCCCCAGGACTTGTGCTCCTAGGGCCTGACCTCACGTCTCCTGGGCTGGGTCCGGCCTTTCACATGCATGTCCCAAGGCATAGTCCGTGGAGTCTCACAAGTGTTCTTATGAACCCATGGCCTGGAAAGCTCCGGAAATACGGTGTTTCACAGAACTGAACAGGCTTCTTTACTGGAGGACTTTGTAGACACTTTAACAAGTTACTTTGTTAACTGTTAATTTCCATGAGGGGTCTCCAGTATGCAATTTCCCAAATTCACTTGTCCATGGAAACTTTCTTCCCCAGAATCTCATTGGCTTGATGAAATGCTGATTTATTAATATTTGCACCAGAAATTTCATTGTAGAAGGAGGTATCTAAGTTTAAGGGGCAGCCAGCTGTGACTTTGTCAACACAACTGTCGTCAGATGCTGAGACATCAAGGGAGAAAGTTACTCTGCATAAGACAATGAGAGCAATGAACTGAGGAGGAAAGAGAAGAGAAGAAAAGAAAGAAAATAAGTAAAAGGAACAAGCTGGGAAAAGGAGGAAGGTTGGGGCTGAGTGAAGTCAAGATGCGCTGGAACTACAGGGCGGTGGTAGAACAAAGGGCATTTCATAAGGGTGTCTCCTGCTCTTTGAAGTTGTTGGAGGGACAGTGTAAGCCTCTCCTCCATTATCTCCTCCTCTCATTTAATAAGAAAGTCTTTTAGTGTTATATATGCTCTGCAGAGTAGTGTGTGTGTGTGTGTATGTGTGTGTGTGTGTGTGTGACGGAATCAGGAAAGAGTTGTATTCCATCCCTGACCTTTTGTGGACAGGAACATACAGAATTAAGTGAAGCAGGAGCCTAGAGGCAGAGATAACCATGAGGGGTAAGCCTTTGGGTGTTCACATAACTCTTTGGGAGAGTTGGAGCACTATGAGGCTTGAGTTAAACTCCTCCAAATCTCCGCCGCACCCCCAGCTGTGGTTGGGTGTGTTACAGGTGAGCTGACTTTTGATGCTGCCCTCCAACATGTCCTCCTAGCGGTCCCATTACTGTCTCCATTTGTACCATAGTCGCCCAGGCACCTGGAGACACGGAGAACAGACATCATCAGATGGGTGATTCTGTTTCCCTTTAGCAGTCTGTGCTCCAGATTAAACATATTTAATTTCCCTCACATGTTTCATGTGACTAGTCACCAGACTTGTCACCATCCTGGTCATCCTTGTCTAGACACCCTCCAGGGTTAAAATGCACCACTTGGGGTTTAACATAATGTAGCCACTGGGGTCCGCTCGTCACCGAGTGTAGTAAGGTCTTGATGTTCTGTGATGTGGAACTTCTGCCCCCATGAAGGAAGTGTGAATTTGACCCAGCATTGTTTTTATTTAGCAGTCACATTGTGTTCTTGGTGCCATTAAACTTGTGGCCAACTAAAACCCTCGTCAGGTAATAAATAAGTTTACCCGTATTGGTTACAGCTTTTCTGAGTGTGTGGCATTACTGCCACATGGTGAGAACCACTGCATTTCATGTTCTGTTATAAGACTATTTTCTATTCTGTTGTGATGGGGGAGGAGGTCTTCAAACACGTGCGCATGTGCACAGGCATTGGGAGCCACCATGCCACTTTGAGGGGTGCCTGGGTGTAACGAAGTGATAATTAACAGTGTCAGTCACAAACGACTTTTTCTTCTCTTCCTGTACTACCAGCTTGTTTGTCAAAGCAGGCTGATGTGCCAGCGATAGGCACTGTGTAAACACACAGGAGGACAGGAACAAGCCTGGCAGACGCGATTGCAGAGTGGGTACCGGGCCCCGTCGCAAACCTCCTGAGCAGTACTGACAGCCACAGTGTGGAAACACAATTCACCTTAAACAGCTTCTAAGTGTTTCTGGCATAGGAAACAGACATGGTGAGGGAGGGAATAAAGAAAACGGAGAAGAATGTTGTCTTCCATGATACTGGCTGAATGTCTGTTTTATCAGGGCCAGGCTCATATTGCCTGATGGAGGTGGGTCTGGAGGGGCCAAAAGCCCCCCGTGAGCCATTTGTCCTTAGCCTGTTGCCACGAGCAAACCAAGCCTTCTGGGTCTCAGTTTCTTCATCTATAAAATGGGTTTTCCATTTGACTTGGGGTGATACAATATACGGATGATGTATTGTAGAACTGTATACCTGGAACCTATATAATTTTATTGACCAATGTCATCTCAACAAATTCAATAAAAAAATGGATTTTCCATCCACGTTGTCACAAAACAAAAACCAGTCATGAGGATATAAAGTACAGCATAAGGAATATAGTCAATGATCTTGTAATAACTATATATGGTGTCACATGGGTACTGGACTTATTGGGGTGATCACATTATAAGGTATATAAATGTCTAATCACTATGTCGAATACCTAAAACTAATATGCTACTGTCAATTGTAATTGGAAAATAAATTAATTAAAAAAAAGAATTTCCCCAAGTAGATTGAGGGGACAGTAGAAGGTAGAACCCGCGTGCTGATGCCCGGGACGAGCTATAACTTGGCACCTGGCACGGCACCTTTCCCTCTTAGTCAGGGTCCTGTTTGGAGAGAGGCCCAGGCACTCATCCATTCAGTGTGGTGTGAGCCTCTCGGGCGGGCGTCAGACCTGGTGGTGAGACGTGGGCTTTCAAAGACTGACAGCGACCCTCCTTCCCAGGCCTGCGGAGGAGACCGGATCCGCACAGGACAACCCTCACACAAGGCAGAAATGGGAGCCTAGAAGAAGCAAAGATATGAGGAGGGAGAGTCTACTCTGAGGGAGGAAATGAGTGGGGTGCAGGAGGGTCCTGGAAGGGCTGGCATTTGTCTGAGCCTGAAGGACGAGTAGGAAATAAACACAGAGGGGCTCAAGAGGAACTCCATTTTTTACAAAGGGACAAAGTATGGTTTCTGCCTGAATGCAGAGTGTCTTCCCAAAAGTGATCTGACCCAGCCATCATTGTAATAATGACAACTGAGACTGCAAAGCACTGTGCATGCTAGGTACTGCTTGAACCTGCTCAAGGAACGCAGTGGGGAGGGGCAGGCAGTTCTCTTCCATAGGGCCCCGGGGCGTGGGGAGGGCCGTGGGAGGGAAGGTTAAAAGTCATTTCCTGGAGGTGAGCCTTAATTCTGTAAGCCAGGGAGCCCTGGAGATTTCAGAGCAGGGTGTTGACAGGATCTAAGTGGTACTTTTAAGGAAGTGACTCAGGCCACTGTGTCCAATATGAATGGGGAGTCTCCTCGAGGCACTCTCTCTGCTTTCTGAGGTGCCCAGAATCATATTTCAGTTTAAAATAACTCATTCAGAGGTACAGGGTATGGGAGATAAAGCTGCAACTCAACCCCACATACAGTTTTCCAGAGGAGTTGAAGGATTAAAGAGATTAGCAAATCACTTAATTCAGTCATTCTTTCAGCAGACGTGTAAGAAAGATCTAAATGTGTCCGGCACAGTGCTAGGCACTGGGAACAAGGCTCGTCCTTGTCCTACACAGCCTCCAAGACTTGGCTCAAAGGGGACCCTCTTCAAGAAGTCTTTTCTCATATGTCTCTGATGGTAGTCACTTCCTTCTCTCAAGTCAGCTCTGAAGATCTTTCCTGCTATCTCAAGTAGCTCACTATCTAACGGTGGCAGAGTTATCAGTAGGCTTGATTCTATGTAGTAAGTGGTGTTGGAGCTCTGCCAGGGTAGAATGGAAACAGAGAGGAGGTGCAGTCAGGGAAGACTTCTTGGAAGAAGTGGAATCTGAGCAAGGCCTCGGAAGGGACCATATACCCTGCTAAGAGTTTGAACTTTATCTGCTAAATGATGAAGAGCCACTGATATCTCAGGCACAGGGATGACATGGTCAAATTTGAATTTTCTATGGATAATATAGCACATACTAGTATTGTCCTGGATACTGTGTTAAAGGTTTTGCAAATAATCTTCTGCCTTATAAGGTAGGTGTTTTTAGAAGTCCCATTTTATACATGAGGAAACTGAGGTTTAGAGCTTAAGCGACTTGCCCAGAGCCGCACAGATACAAGAGCAGAACTAGGATTGAAAGCCAGGCGGTCTGGCTCCAGAGTCCTATCCAGTGTACTCGACGACACTCCAGGGACACCAGTGAGATGTTCCAGGCAGCAAGTCTAGAAGTTGGGAGACCTATCAGGAAGCTGTTGCAGAAGTCCTGGTGGGAGATACCGAGGTTCTTACCTAGCAGTAGAGAAGGGGTTGTATTCCAGAAATATCAGAGAGAAATTCATCAGGTGTTGACTGCCAAGGTGGAGAGAGAAATCAGTGTTGGAGTTGGCACGCATTTTTTGTAAAGGCCCAGATAATAAAAAGTGTACCCTTTGGGGGTCATATAGTCTCTATTGCAACTACTCAAGTGCCTGTGCAGAATTTTAAAGTGATTGTCCATAGATAATGTGTAAACAAATGAGCATAGTGGTGTTACAATAAAACTTTATTAATGGACACTGAAATTTGAATTTCATAGAATTTGCATGTGTCACAAAACATTCTTCTTCTTTTGATTTTTTTTTTTCAATCACATAAAAATGCAAAAACTATTCTTAGCTTCAGGGTTGTATAGAAATAGGCAGTGGGCCAGATCTGGGCTGTGGATTATCGTTTGCTGACATCTGAGTTAGTTACTGGGAAGGCCAAGTGAGTGATGGGGAGGAGGATATTCAAGGCAATCTAAGCAGAGGACAATGAAGGCCACACAGCCTGTTCCTGAGCCAGGGGCCCCGGCCCTGTGTCCTCCAGCCAGGTGCACATGCTGTGATGGAGTAATTCAGAACCAATGTGCAATGCTCGACCCCTTAGACCTGAGCTGCGGCTAATAACAGAATGTTTGCAAGGACAGCGTTAACAGGCGGTGGCTTCACTCTCCCAGCCCCCCTTCCCACCGCGGGCCTGGTGGTAATGAAAACACGTTTACATAAACACAGAGGTCATGGTCACACAGCCACCCTCGTGGTAAAGCGTTTCCGAATACTAATAGTTTTCATTTAATGCAAAATCCAGGTTGTACGGGAGAGCTTAAGGTGACCCAAAATACCGCTCTCAATTGCACAACTTTATAAATGAAAACATGATTCTGCAGGCGAAATTACTCCAGTGTTCTCCACCCACGTTGGAGACAAGGAAACAAAAGGTCTGTAACTGTATCTGAACAAGAATCTCATGGCACCAGTGGTGCGACCACTGAATAAAAGTCAAATCCTCAAGAGGAAACTTGGGAAAGTCTCCCCCGTGCCTCCCACTCTAAGAACTCTAGGAACTCTCTCACTGAGCCCAGGAGGCAACCCTTTCACGGTGTCCATCATGAGGGGCGTTGCTTGGATGCTAGTGTGTGGCTGCTGTTTTTGAGCACTAACTACATGCCAGGCACCTTGGGCAAGTCCTGTAAGTACAGGGGTAGGTCATTGGTTGATGCTGAACACAGGGGTCTTA
Source organism: Molossus molossus (assembly GCF_014108415.1). NCBI lineage: Eukaryota > Metazoa > Chordata > Mammalia > Chiroptera > Molossidae > Molossus > Molossus molossus. The sequence continues at coordinate 25,908,967 of NW_023425403.1, read as the reverse complement.
GGGAGTGTCTTCTCTAAGTGTTTTCCAACAATGATTGTCTTTTTTATCAGTAGAATCTCATGCACAAAATCCCCTTTACTTAGAACCTCAAGTTATAACATATAAAAGAGGGGGCACAGTGGGCCCCCCTTTCACATAGTAACACGGAGGCATCCTAGGGTTTTGTATCATGAGTATGATCTTCATTTTATAAAGTAGGGAAGTGAGGCCCAGAGAGGTTAAATGACTTTCCCAAGAGCACACAGCTCTGGCTAAGGGTTACTTCCCAAGTCAGTACTCACCTCACTCTACAAGGCCACCTTACATCAGGATTTTCTAGAGATTGCTCCAACTATGGGCACTGAGATTCCCACGTCAGCCGGTAGCCCTGGACCTTCAACAGGGGGAGCATGGTGACATGGAGTTAGCCCTGGATTACCTGGCGGCCACTTGGGTTTGAGTCCCAGCTGCCACTTGTCAGCTACATGACCTCAAAACAAGTAACTTCCCATTCTTAGCCCTGGCTTTCTCATGTGCAAAATTGGAATAATAATCAGGTTTGTCCTGAGAATCTTGTGGAAGGAGTGAAAACATTGTGTTAAAGGGAATATCTAAGAATGTGATCCTCGCTGGCCGCCCTACAGAGGTCCGCAGCCTGCGCTGTGCAGAACGGAACCGTGTGGGGTCTTCAGCCGGCCCGACAGCAGGCTCAGCCTGAGGACAGGCGTTGGGGGGTTGGCACACACACACACAAAAAAATCCTGCTGCATTTTAATCCTTCTCTGTGCCCATCTTTCTAGCTCCATCCGCATCTCCCACCTGCCATCCGTCCAGGAAAGTGGGAAGAAAAAAGGACTCTCCTTTACCCTCTGGTTCCTCGGCAGCATTCAAGAGTTATGGGCTTTTGCTCCCCCAAGAAAGAAACATTATCCTGAGCCTTCGAGGGTGAGGATCCCTGCATGTAACAGGACTGAATGATGCCTTTTCTCTGTCTCTCACACTGGAATTTAAGAGGACCCCAGAGCAGCCGAGTTTATTAGGACCCATAAGAACCGTACTATAACCAGGACACCCGCAGCCATAAACTTCTACCTTGAAGTCTGCAACAAATCCTGAGATGGTGAACTAGGACGAGCTCTTGTCTCTGTCAGCAGAAAAAAATAAAATAAAATAAAGGCAGAAATGCAAACTCAAGCAGAAAAAGAGAGCCGAGAAGGGGAGGCAGGCAGAATGGGAGAGAGTAATGGCAACAGTGATGCTGTTAATGATGGTCAAAATAATAATCGTGACATAAATAAGCAGGCAGTGTGTCGACACCTCCCCAGACAAGCCTGGCGAAGTCACCTCCATGATAGGACAGGGACTGGCTCAGGAGAAGAGCAGAGAAGGGACAATGAGAGAGGAAGACATGCACACGCACACACATGCACCCAGTGCACTCACACATGTGCACACAAGTACACACGCACGCAGTGCACTCACACACATGCACATAGGTACACATGCACACACATACACATAAGTATAAACACATACAGCCAAAGAGAGGGGAGGATAAGAATCTACTTGGGGAAAAGCAAAAACCAGATAAACAATAAGAAAGACGTCTGAGGGCCTTATGAGCCGCTGCCGTCGATGAAAGAACCACTTAGAGCAAGATCGGTGGATATTTTTTCCTCTATCCTCCCCAGCTACTCAGATGGCTGACCTGACTTTCTTCTGAATACCCTGAGTTACGTTCAGCGGCACAAAGGCCGTGGGCCTTGCCCTTGGTGGAAGAGAACAGACAGATGATAACACGTTTGTCCAGTGTGGCCACGCACCCTCAGCAGAGTCATCCTGGTAGGGCGGAGCTGAGAGGCAGAGCTTAGAGGACCAGCACCTTTTGTTACCGAGACAGAGGACATGTCTGTGAACAGCATGAGACAAGCGCACACACAGCGGGCCCCCCTCTGCGGCTGCCTGCTTCAGCGCGAATCCCCCCTCGGTGCGTGGCAAACCCTGTTAGTTGCTAACACAAAACCAAGTCTTCTCTTCTTCCTTGTAAACAGAACCCTATTTCTATTTGGGGTAACAATGTGTCAACTTCATCTCCCAGCCTTCTGGGTGAGCTATTTGAGACAATGTTGGTGAATGAGAGAAATATCTCAATTTGTTGGAGGTGGGGGTCTGGGAAAACTGGCTTTCTTGAAAACAGGGATAAGAAAGGACAGAGTCATCCTTTCTGCCCTGTTCTTTCCTTCAACTCGATCACGATGTCTGGAGCTGCAGTAGCCATCGTGTGACCATGAGTCAGTGAGGGCAAAGCCAACGCCCTGAAGGTTATAAGGCAGACATTTAGGAGGCAGATCCAGCACCTCCCACCTCTGGACTTCTGCTTTGTGAGAAAAATAAACACTTCCTTGTTTAAGTCACCGTGAGTTGGGTTTTATACTTGCAACTAAACCCAATCATAACCGGTACATTCAAGTAGAAAGGATTTGGCACATTTTTGTTTTGTTTTGTTTTTTAAACTTCCAACCTTCCTGCTACCCCTTTCTAGCTTGCAAGACTTTGTTGCCAAAGTATTAAATAACCTAACATTCCTGATGGTGTGAAACTGAATGTCTTGGGTTGGGTTCGGCGGGCACGAAGGGAGAAGCAAGCGTGGGGGCCCAGGCTGACAGGGAGCTCCTGGCACCGTGTCCGGGCCCACCTGGGCGCCCAGCGCCGTCCTCCGCCCTTGTCACTGCGCCTCAGCTCTCTCCGGCTACGCTCTCTGCTTGTTCTTTGATGCCATCTCTGTTCTAGAATGAGTTAACTTTCCTATTGATTTATTTTTCTTTTTTGCTAGTGTGTAGGGAGGAAGAAGAGGAAAAATAAATTATACATCTCCCAAGATACGATCTGTAGTTAATTCTTAATTAGGACTGACAGATGCTTCCCCCCATAATCCTATTCCCAACATGTTCTGTTTGCTTTGTTTGGTGCTAGAAGATATATTGTGACACAGTAATGACCTTTCTAAGCTTGTCCTGGAAGTGTTATTGGCATTCTAATGATTTATTGCATGTTCCAGTTGATTACAGGGCCATTTGTCAACATTTTATTTCTCTCTCCATAAACCTGTCTCCTGCGTCACAGACCTTCACTGGCATGAAATTTAAACAAATACAGTATATAGCTCTTATTCAACTTCTGTTTTCAGTTGGAGCCTCTGGAGCAAACCCTTTCCAGCCAAGAGAGGTCTTTTTATGACCGACATTGTCTCTGCTTTCCCAGGGCAGGAGTCGGTCTCTGCGTGCGAAGCTGGGGATGATATCTTGTCTATTGATTTGCAATTCCTTGTGTTGGGATTTCTTTTAAAGCTGAGTCGCTCAGTCCAGTTTCCCAATTACTTATGTGGACTCTACCCCTGGGTTTCCAAGCACTTTATGCCTGTGGCGTGCAAGGAAATCCTTGGCTGGAAAGGGAGGTGTTGGCCTGTCTTAACCAGTCCGTCCGGTAGATTTACCGCTTAACACCTACAACCACAGACTCACCACATTGGTGACAGGACTGAGCAAGCCCGGGGGACATTCCGAGAGAATATGAGTCATGCCGTCACAGCACAAAGGCCTGAGCAGTTCCTAACTCACCGAGTGACCTTGGGCCCATCCCATCTTCTCCTGGCCTCAGAGTTATGGGCTCGTTTCGCTTTGTGCTGTTCTTGACATTATTTATTACAGAGTGTGGTCACCCCTGTCCTGTAACTTGCCACACAGAGGTGCTCTCAGGATAAATAAGTCCATTACCTGCAGAGTGCAGAGAGCTCCTTTGAGAAAGGCTTTTCATAAATGCAGTTACTCTTGTGCTTAGATTAAGTCAGACACCAAGCTTTGAGCTGGTCCGGGAGACAATGTGGGGTCATGTGAGAGAAACAAGAAGCTGCGCCCTTTCTGGTAGAGCTCGAGAAGGCACGGATATTCACCTGGGTGCTTGCACACCCATGCACACGCACGTGCTCCCTCACACAGGCCCTTACCAGAGAGCACTTGTTAAAGGTAAAGATCCAGTCTGAACAGCGTTAGGCTTACCTTTGCTCAGATTCTTGTCTTTCTGAGATACCTTGATCCTGGTCCACGGTATCATTTCTCTTAAGTAATGTGGTGGAGCCAGACAGCTACAGTTGTGCTCCTGTGTATTGCAAATATCTCCACGTGTGTTTTCCACGGGCATCTCAAAACCACCAAGTTGATAACTGAACTCGTAATTAGTTTGCATGTTTTAGTTCCCTGAAAGCTGCTTGCTCTTGAATTATAGTTCTCACTGAATGGCATGAACATCTGCCCAGTGGCCCCATTAGAAACCCGAGAAACATCCTCGTCTGCTTCTTTTCCTGCATCTTCCTCAAGTGCTGTTGGAGTCTGTGCCCTGTATATTTACTGGCTCCAGCCTCTCCCCATCATCACACTAGTTCTCAGGCCCTCATCATCCCTCTCCTGGACCGTGACAGTAGGCTACTCCTCAGCTGGGGACAGTTTTTGCAACAATAGACACCCAATCTTGCTGTGTCACGTAGCTGGGACGTCTACGGGGAGGATATTTGCAGACACAGCACCGGTGGGAAGCTGGAGGGTCAGGACTAGAGAATAGCTAGGAGTTAAGAGATGTCTGGAGATGAAGCAGTTGGGTTCCCAGTCAAGATCACTGTCCCAGCTCTGTGTAGCAAACGACCAAGAGCTTCGTGACTTAAATGACAACACTTATTTTGCTCATGAATCTTTAATTTGGGCATCGCTTTGGAGGAGACAGCTTGTCTCTTCCTGGCATCAGCTGAGATGGCTCAAAGGCTGGGGCCTGGGCTCAGCTGAAGGCCCCCTCACTCACAGGTCTGGTGGCCGCTGCTGGCTGTCAGCTGGGACCTTAGCTGGGCTGTTGGCCAGGACACGTCCACATGGTTCCTCCATGCGGTCGGGGCTTCCTTACAACGTGGTGGCTGGGCTCCAAGGGCGAGCTCCTCGAGAGAGAACGAGCCAGATGGAAGCCACCTCACTTCTTCCGACATGGCCTGAAGCCTTGCACTGCCACGTTCACTGCTTCTGTTCGCGACAAGGAGTAGACGCTACTCCTCATGGGGGGGCTCGCGATCCGGCAGAGCACGTGGGATCCCAAACATTGCTGTGGCCGTTTTCGGAAAATACAATCTGCCAGAGTCTGGAAAGTCTGTTGTTTAGTTACCGTCTCAAAATGCAGAGTTCCAGAAGGGAGCGCCAGACGGACGTGCCTGCTCCTGGCAACACCAGAGTGGTGAGATGGGGCTGTTGTCCCTCTGGTGATAGAAGAGAGAATTGTCTTCTTCCAAAGCGACACACAATAGTGGGGAGTTTCTCCCAAAAGGGATAACAGGGGGATGTGAAGAAAAGTATTAAATGCTAGAAAAAGGACAAATACCTTTGACGGCCTGACTTATAGACTTATTTTCCACCTCCGTTTAGGTCATCATGACCTTAACACCATTGTGATCCTGTGACCTCCTGCCTAAGACCCTCTGGTGGCTCCTGCAGGTTCAGAATCAGCTCCAAACTCCTTAGCCTGCACTCTGGACACTGTGGACCGGGCCTTGCCTGTCTTTCCAGGTGTCCCCTGGCCACAGCCCACAGTCCACATGCAGCCCTGGCTTCTCCATGTTGCTTTCGAGCTCTTTTTCACGTTTGCATACTTTCCATCTCCTTTGAGTTAATTGTGCTTGCAAATCTCCAGGTCTTGCTGCATCAATACTCCTTCTTTTCTGTCCTTGCGTACCAGGCAAGTTTGTATTCATTTACGTATATTTGTGTCAAGGGTCACCATTGAGTACTCTGGAGTTACTCTCCTGCTAGCCCAGGTTGAGTTGTGGTCCCCTTCTCTGTTCCCATTGGACCCCTCGGTGCTATTGCAGTTCTAACCTTTGCTTCTCCGGTCAGTTTCCTCAGTTAGATGGGGGGACCCTTGAGGGCAGGAACTGTGTTTTGGTTGTCCCTGATTCCTCAGAGCTTAGGGTGTTGCTGGCCACATATGGTTGCCCCATAAATGCCAACAGGTGATGGATGATGTTGAAAGGTGGTTTAAATTCCACTTTCCAGGTTGACTGTCTGAGGTTCAGTGTCCTGGCTGGGGGGCACCATTGCAGCGGAGTGTTGGAAAACCAGGTGAGAACAGGCCCCGCCGGAGGCACTGGGCCTTCCAGCAGGACTAGAGAGTCAGTCGGCTTGGCCCACGTTGCTGGGCCACGTAGACTTGGATGCTGAGGACTTATAGGTTAGTCACAGTTGGAGTCTAAGTGGGACAGGGAGGTGCCTATGACACAAAAGAATCCTTAACCAAAATTGTTCTTTGGCTCAACATCATCCCAAGAGAAATTAATGTTTAAAAATTACAGACAGAAGCAAACCCATGTCATTGGGAAGGATGATTATTTGTTTTTCCAGCTGTTTTTCTACTATAATTGCTCTCTCCTGATAGACGGACAAGATGTGAAGTAGAGCAGGGGAGGTTCAAATGGACACAGAGAGCGGAGATGAGGTTGGTGATGGAGAGCAGAGAGCCCCTTTGCCCTTTTCCTACCAGACCTGGGATGAGATTAGGCCTGGGAGCGACAGAGGGAAGAGATGAGCAGGGCTTTTACTCTCTTTTTGGGGACCAATTTCTCAGCCATTGCTGGAACCCCAGTGTGAAAACACTGTCTCATCAGGAAGGGCCACACCACACTGATCACGTTGCAGCCACATGAATACCAGCCCCCAGCTCTGTGGGGGTGGCAGCAAGTTTTGTGCAAGGGGCAAGCATGAACTCTAACCCTCTGCTGAAGGGGACAGATGGGGTGAGGAGAGGGGCCTCCCTGGGAGACTCGGAGGCCGAGGAGCTCCCAACCCCAGTGTGAGCTGTGTGTAACGTATGGCTTAATTTCCTCTCAAATTAGACACTTGATAAAAAAAGTTATTATATCTGTCAAATTGCCAGGGCATTTTATGGGCGTGATAAACTAAGAACCACTGCTTTACAAACCTTGATGGGATGTTTCAGTACCTGGAAAACAATTTTATGGCCGCCCAGGCTACTAACAAATTGCAAATACTGATTAAGCCATAAAGTTACAACAACATTAAAATATAATGAGAGGTTATTGCACACGAAAAGGCTCTTAAGCTACAGCCACAGCTGCGCTCAGCCGGGGAGTTAGGCTTATGCGCTCTCTGGCAGAAGAAGGTGTTTCAGGCCTTGGTGGGCCCTGCAGGGCCATGCTGAGCCTTAGGGGGTCCTGGGTGACATTTCCTCCAGGGCAGAGCAGAGCACAGAGAGACTGCTGTCCTCACAGAGGGCTGGCAGACATTGGTCTGAATGTCACACTGCTTGGGAGCCCAGGACATAAGGTTGGGCAGAGAAGGAGAGCTACGTGTCTCTTCCACACACCATTGCATGTCTGTGACACCCCTCTGGGAAGTGTGAATTCCCACCCTGACCCTTGTTCTTGATCCCGATGGAGAGTCTACTCATCACGCACATGGAATTCCCTGCTCTGTGCACTGGGCAAATCAAATGGTCAGTGTGCACCATTCACCAAGGGTAGGCACATTGTGGTGCCCAGGTCAGTAAGTCTCAGCTGCTGCCTCTAAAGACTTGCAGCCTAGTGAGAGGATGGTGCATGTGCACAAGAAGATAAAAATGCCAAGCAGAATTTACCAAGAGCTGGCCATGTCATTGCCTGGGAGGTTCCTGCAGAGGGAGAAGAGAAGGTGATGCTCTCTTTCTAGTTGTCTTAGCCTCTCTCTACACTTCAGCCAAGCTGAGATGTTCTTGCACTCAGTCTGTCACTCAGGGAAGCAACAGTTCTTGTCTGGATCACTGGTCCATTCCTTTAGCTAAGAGAGAATGTCAGTCAAAGCCTCAGCCTCCCGGGTCTCGGAGTGGTTCTGCTGGCCTCTGTCAGTCCTGGAGCGCCTTGCATTGTCCAGAATGCCTCGGTTTCTTTCTCCAGTTCCCTCCAGGGCTGAGGTTATTTGTGTGGTTCCTTTCATCTTAGCATCTTAGCTCTGGTCTTCACCCCGGAGGCTGGCAACTTCTCAGAAGTGGTTGATTCTTCATGAGAGTATCCTTTACCAAGTGTGGAGGATATGCTTCATAACTGCACTTAGATGTCCTGCATTTTACCCAGGGAAGGCATGGATATGTGTATGGGCACCCTGTGTCACCCAGGGTTGGGAGTGGAATGAAACACTTTTAGGGAACCCATGTATGAGTGAATAACGGGAGCAGCTGCTTAGCGTGGAGGTCAGAGAGGGACTCTGGAGGCAGGGGAATGGGTACGAATCCTGACTCAGGACTTATCAGCTCCGTGGCCTGGAGCAGGTTATGCAGCATCTTCATGCTTTAGTTTTCTATTTTTATTTATGTATATGCATCATATTATATTTATTATTTGCATATGTTTTATTTTATATTTATCACCATCTAAATTGCCTACTCATAGAGTTGTTGGGAGGATTAAATGAGCGAACATATGCAAAGCCCTTCGAACGGGGCCTGGCACACAGTAAACCCTCAATTAATGTTGTTATTGCCATTTATTGAGCATCTGTTATGTGTTAGACTCTTTGTACATCATATGAATTATCTCTTTAATATTCATAACAACATCAAAATAAATATCGTCAGTTCCATTTTATAAATGCAGAAACTGGGTGAGGCTCAGGGAGAAAAGTCACGTGGTTACAGCTAGTAGAGGCGGAGCTCGAATTCAAATCTAAGTCATTTTGATTCCAAAGTGCACACTCGAGAGGTGATAATTAAGACTGTCTTTTGGGACCTTTGAGGAACTGATCCCGGGGGCAGACACCCAGGAAGTGGGAAGAACCCTCTCTTCTTATCCTCTCATTCATCCTGCACAACAGGACACCCGTCCACAGGACTCAAACTTGGGCTCTCTTGACCCCCAGTTCCAGGAGCAGCTCCAGTTCCTGGCAGCCTTGGGCACAGTGTGATCAAAGCCATCAGGTGTGTCACCTTATGAGATGCTGTTCACCTGCCTCCGCATAGCTCCTCAGGCACTTTACAACCATTGATGGCTCTGTTAGAGTAGTAGGTAGTTAGGCATGCAAAGTGGCAATGATAGGCCAGGTACTGAAGGTCACTAGGGTGGAAATCCCTGGGTACCTAGCAATGGGGAAAACTAGGGTGTCACATCACCCCCAGGGTGACCTTTCCTCCCCTAGCATATCAGTGGTCATGTGATTTGGAGCCTCTCCTAACATACTGCTAGTCATGTAGTAGACCCTCTTAGAGGAAGAACAAGGGGAATAGCCTCATATGGCTCCCACACAAACCCTTGTACATCCACTCTCTTAAGCATTAAGCCCTAGAGATAACATTTAGGCCTCAGTTGTGTTTCAGCTCCAGGCCCAGAAAAGCAGCAAGGCCAGGTGGGGTGATGCCATGGTTGACATCAGGACCAACCAGCTTCAATGACTAATGACCTCTTGTCTGAGTGCTGACCAATCAGTGGAGACCAGAACCCTGAAAGGACACACCTGGAAAATTGATAAATATCCTATTTTGATCCTCCCCTGAGACCTCCAGATATAAGCTTTTAAGATGAAGGACCCAGATCTCTCTCTCTATCTCTTTCTCGTGCCTTTGCTCCCCCTTTCTTCCCTTCAAGTCACTTACCTTTGCTTTCTTTCTCCTAAGCTTCAAGGGCCTTTTGTTAGCCTCTGTAACTTATTTCCTGAGCCCATACAGCCCAGCTGGCTCACTTTTTCCACAACTCACTTCTCTGAAATAAACTTTTGCTTGTATTTGAGTCTCGACTCTGAATTCTTCCTTAGCCCAAACTCAAGCACTGAGTTCTAACATCTGGTGCCATTTTGCCATTAACATTTGGAGGGGACTTAGAATGGACACGTTCTGAGGAGATAACATGCAGTCCATCCCTTTCACTTTATTTGTATGAGAAGATTGGCAGATTTAAAGGACAATGACAAACTTGGAGAACAATTCCACTGCTGGGATAAACACATATTTTGCTCTTTTAAAGTGTGGTGTGGTAAGTATGGAATACTTAGAGCAATAGTACTCAGAGACTTCTTATTCATTCATTCCTACTCATTCATAATATAATGATTAGTAACTACTTATGAAATAGCATCACTATACTAGGCATCAGAGATCAGTAGTTGAATGAGAGAGGGCATGTGATCCCAAGGCTGTTCAGAGTAATGGGCTATTGTAATTATAATACCTGCACAGCATGTCAAATACTATAACAAAAAGGAGATAGAGAACAAGGGACAGTAGGGAAAAAGATGACCCCTAGCCAGTTTGGGAAAATTCTAATCTGAGACTGTCCTGAGCTTCCTAGGCCAGAGAGAAATCAGGACAATCACATTTCAGTTTCTTTCCTCCTTTATTAAGGATCTGTTCCTTGGGTCTAGACTAAAAAAACATTCATGATAACTAACATATTTGTGTAGCACATTACAAAAGGGCACAGTGGCCCCACAAGGCAGCTATTGTTCTTAGTACCATGTGAAGAAGTAAGAAACTATGATGCAGAAAGGCGATGCGATTTTCTCAGAGCTACTGGTCAACCATTGGTCCATCCGTTCCCAGGCCAGTAGAAAGTGGCTCCCATCCAAGAAGGGACTTTTGCATCATTTGAGTTATTATTTATTGCCAACACCTAGAAGAGTACCCAGTACATGGTGGTCATTGGATGAATGAGTAAATAAAACACAGATTCTTTTTGGTTCCAACATCTATGTGCTTTTCACCATAGCACCAACTCCCAACTAAGTACCTTGGCCTAGAAAGAGCTTCTCGGGAGAGAACGTTACACATGGCAATTACTTTCTTTACTTATGAGGCACATAGTTTTAGTGACTACTGTTTGTATAAAACATACTCAGCTGGAACCTCTTCAAAGTATGTGGGGACCAGAAGTGTTGGGTGTGAGCATGTGTGTGGAGGTGGGAGAGGGTTAGCACAAGGTCTTCGGCACAGTGGCTGGCCAAGCTGGGAGTAATCACCTAGTCATTGCAGCTCATCAGGCAGGGCCCCCATCGTGGCCCAGCTGGAATCAGACACAAACAAAGTAGCCTTCTCCGTGCCAACAAGAGTGGAAATAAGATGTGTCAGCAAGATAAAACCTCTCCTTGAGGCTCCTCCGTGGTATCTAATAGAAGTGAAGTCAAGAGGCTGCGGGTGGCAGTGCAGATCCTGTGGTTAAGAAAAGGGGAATATTACTGTGGACATCCTGGGCCATAATGGAAAATGTCACCTTTTTCAATTCCTTTGAAATAGTTACCTGTGGTATGTGTTCTGATATTGCTGCCCTGTGCTTAGCTGGGTCATTCCTCCTCCTGGCCACCTTGGGAGAGGAGAGAGATGGAATAATAAAGGAGAGGCCAGAAAGGAACATCTGTCTCTGTGCCTGCCAAATTCTAGAACCAGGCTGTGCCTCTCTGCACGCAGTCACAGTGGTTCCGACTGTCTCGGTGAGTGCTGTCCTCACCCATGTCCTCATACCAGCCACTATCAATAGGTCGAAATAGCTTCTCTTCCTCGGGTGGGAGTGGAGCTGGTAAATGCTGGGTCTGCCCAGAGGTGTCTGCTGGTCAGTCATGGCTATGTAACCCCTGAGAGATGACTACCTGCCATTTTTATGTCTTTTGTCACTTCCTGGAGCACCAGCCAGTGTGTGGGTATCTTAGTGTCTCCCCATCTTTCCAACGGGACCAAACTTTGGCAGTGCAGTGAAACATAATTTGGAGACACTACAATCTGTAGTAAGAACAGGATAGATAGGGGACTGCATTCCTTAGAGCACATCTGAGCATGCCCTGTGGGCTGCTCGGTGAAGAGTGTGGCTCACTGGGTGGTGGCTTTAGCCCACACTGTACCTTCAGGGTGTCCTGGGAACCAGGATGCGCATCTCCACAGGCCTCCGCCTATTGTCTGAGGGTGCACGACCATACAGAGCATGGGTCCCAGCAAGGCGGGAGCATCTGCGCTTCCCCTGGGGGCTGGTACAGGGATGTGCGGTCACAGAACACTGACAGCAACAGGAACACTGTCCCTGTCAGAAGTGCAACGCCTAGCACTCTGGGAGTCGTTTTGTAGACAAACCTCTCATTTTCACAAGCTTTTTGTTGGGTTTTCACATCAACGTGCTGAGACATTCTAAACCTTCATGACTGAGTTGGTTAGAGTTTAATATATCATATTTTTTATTTGTTTATGTCCCCTCCCCCGGGATTTTTGTCTCTCAGTTGTCCCTCCTTCTAACGTTCTCCCCACACAGGCATTCCCAGCATTGGCCGATCCCCCTGCAGAGGGGAGCTGGGAAAGGTATTGTCAGTTCCCCCAAGGCTCCCTCATGTCCTCCATCTTCACACCAAATGGTCTATGCTTGTTTAATTTGGGCCTATGATGTTTTTAGCATCCTTGGTTTTCTGGGCCAGATGGTCCACCCCACCCCGCTCCCCAGGTCCCCATTTCCATTATCTTGGTGTCCTCTCCCAGGAGTGCACCTCTTGTTTCCTGTGTCTTCTTGGTTTACCTTTGAGCGACCAGCTTCAGAACTTCTGGGTAAAGAAGTTGATTGAGGTGAGGAGTAATGGGATTCCTCTTATCAGTGTGTCTGTTGATGCTAGAGGTTGGGGATATTACATACAATAAGAATGAGACTCAAAGACCCTAAATAACTGGCCCAAGACATCGCAGCTAAGCTTGGGCGGAGGTGAGGTTCCACCCCAGGTGAGCCTGATTCCAGGGCTTTTCCACACGAAGTTGCTTCTTACCAGAAAGAAGATTATCAGCCTAGACTTTGAGAAACTGGCTGTATGGCTTAGGCAATCTGCCCTCTAGAAAATTATCAAATGCTACAACAATTAAATTAGTCTGACAATAGCTATTACACTGCTTGTAGAACTTAACATATACTGAATTCTTACTAACCTTGTTGAAAGCACTTTACATATATCGACTTTTTACTCCTTGTAACACCTCTCCCCAAATTTATCTCATTGTTGGGGTGAGGAAACTAAGGCTTAGAGAGGTTAAGGGCCTAGCCATTCATTGGAGGCTGGGGTGTCAACTACCAACATGACAATGAGCATAATGGTATTTTGAAGTACACCCAAACTTAAAAAATTTCAGAAGAACTCCGCCCCTAATGCCCCCAAAACTGGTCAGGGCAGCAAGGAGATGCAAGGAATGTACAGCCTGACTGAAAGAGTGCTCAGCACAGCGTAATAAGAGGAATAAAAAATTATTTTTATCCTATTAAAAATAATGTAACAGTTATTAATGCCCCAGTGTTCAAAACCAATACATATTTTTTAAGTGTGCCAAAATGCATTTAACCTTGACATGGGCATGCTGCAAGTGTTCTGCTGTGGGGCTGGCCACGCGGGGAGCGAACACTGACACTGTGTGGCGCTCACGGGGCTCACCGCCGGTCGTGCTGCCTCTTGTAGGAGCAGGGCCTCCCCAGTGCTTCGTCAGGTGGGGCCTGATAGGTTTGCCGAGTTGAGAGCACAGTCACGTTCTTGACTAGTTTGATCCTTAATAACAAAATAGAGAATGAAGAGGTGTAGGCACCCTTGCAGAGTGGAAAAGGGGAACAGTGCAGAATTGCGGAATTGTTCCCGGGCACTCCAAAACCATTGCATGGCGTAAGGCTGATGGCCAGGGGGCTTGGATCTGAGTTCCCTCCTCTATTGACAGTTGCTCATGGGATCTTGGATAAGTTGTTTTCATCTTCTGGCTGCCCTCGGTTTTCTCACCTGTAATATTAGAGTTGAGCTAAATGATTTCTAAGGGCCTTTTTTGGTTTTGCTTTCTGTCTCGACTGAAAGGCTCCATTCAGGAATTCCTCACTTCTGCTTGTGGGGTCTCCTAATGGCTCCGTTCTTGCCCCTGAGCCACATTCTGGCTTCCAGCGTTCAGAGGGGTCCTTCCAAATATGTGAACTTGATCGTGTCACTCTCTTACCTAAAACCCCCAAGACCAAGGGATAAAGACCGAACTTGCCACGGAGATAAATAAGGACAGAGAAGACATAGATAACAGAGTCATGAAGTGTGACCTCTCAGTCTGATGTGAAATCACGTTCCCCACACAATCAAAATGCCCATGTTTTCTAAAGGACAGTGAAACATCTACAAAAACTGAACTTTATAGTGATAACTTCCCCCAGCAGGCTTATTGGCCACATTCTCTGACCACAACGCATCAATGCAGCAACATTTGAGTTTACTACAAGAATAATACTTGCCAAACACTTAAATAATTTGAGATTTAAAAAGTCTCTAAAACTTAAAGTAACTTTAAAAAATTACTGATAAGTCAGAAAGAAATATAAATAGTAATTATAGATTTAAAATTATTAAAAGTCCGAAACCCTGAATACTAAAAGTTATAAAATGCAGCAAAATCTCTTTTTAAAGGATGATTTATATTCTTAAATGACTTTATTAATAAGAAAAAAGAAAAGTAATAGATATAATAATTAAACTAAGAAGTGATGAAATAAAGATAAAGAAAACCAAAGAAAGTAAGAGGTGAGAATCAACAAAGATAAAAGCAGAAAAAAACAAGTTAGAAAACAAAACTTATATGCATGTGTGCATGAACAATGGACATGGACAACAAAACTGGGGGCAGGGTGGGGAGGGAGCGGGAGGAGGGTGTCAATGGGGGAAAAAGGAGAAACATCTGTAACAAAAATAAATAAATAAACAAATAAAAAAAAAACGAGTTAGAAAAAACAATAATAAAGAGTGGATTTTTTCAAAATACCCCCCAAAAAGATTGAACTTGGATGAGGAGAAGATTGCATGCAGTGGTTGTCTATGGATAGAGTAACAAATGACTACACACTTGGTGGCTTGAAACACCACCAGTCCACTCCCTTGCCCCTTCGCGGAGCGGCGGGCAAGGTGCCAGCGGGGCTGGCTCCACTGGGAGGCTCTCTGGGAGAATCTGCTTCCTTGCTTTTCCTAGATTCTGAGGCCGCTTGCTTTCCTTGGCTCCTGACCTCCTTCTTGCATCATTCCAACCTCTCACTTCTGTCATCGCACCTCCTGCTCCCTCCTCTGACCTCCCTGCCTCTCTTTCGTAAGGACTTGCAATTATATATATAGGATTCTCCTGGATAATCCAAGATAATCTCCCCAGTTTAAGATCCTTTCCTTAACTGCATCTGCAAGTCCCTTTTGCCATATAAAGTAACATTCTGGGGATTAGAACGTGGGTATCTTTTGGTGTGGGTATTAGTCAGCTAACCACATTGCATAACAACAAATATTTAAAAATTAAATACTGCAAATGTTGAGGAAATAGTATATGCAACATGATTTCAATAAATCTGAAAATCTAGATGCAATGGTTTATCCCACAAAAAAACGGACACAATAATATGTAAAAATAAATAAATAAATAAATAAATAAATAAATAAATAAATAAAAAAAATAAGAAATCACCCTTTCTCTCAGAGGCTCATCAAAAAAGCATCAGGTCTAGATAGTTTTGTGGGCAAGTTTTATCACAGCTGTAATGAAAAGATAATACTTAGATCACACACGTTTCTCCAGAGCAAAAAAAATATGGAATATCTTCATTTTTTTGACTCTGATAATGAAACCTGACAAAGTCTGTCAATTAAAAGGTTACAGAGCAATCTCACTTGGCTGGAGGTGTAAAAGTCCTGAGAAGAACATTAACAACCCCCAAATTAGCAATATATTAAAGAAAAAAGTATGCCATAACCAAGGAGGCTCTGTTCTAAGAAAGATTATAGAAGCTTATTTCAGCATTAAGAAGTGTATTAATTTTTAAAGAAAATTTATGTAATTTTTGAATGTGAATTTATTACATTAAGAATTTAAAAGAAAAAAAGAAATATGATCATCTTACTAGGTCTAAAACTGCATTTTATAAAATTCAATATCCAGAACTAAAAATAGTAATTTAGGAAACTTTAGAATACATTAGAAATGGAAGAAAATTGCTTAAAAACAATAAAAAAAGTATCAGAAACCAATACTAATCATCACAATAAACAGTAATAGATCTGAAATGAATAAATAGGCTCTTCTCCAATACTGTTGTCACTCAGTGTTACTGTTGAGGTCTAGCCAAAGAAATAACAACAACAAAAAAGGAAATAAAAGATAAATATTGGAAAGTAAGAGCCAAAAATTTTTATTACTAAAATCAGTATTATAGTAAACCTAGATAATCAAATGAGAATCTACTAGATATGAGAGCTCTGTACATTGATATAAGACAAAAATAAATAATTTTTCTATGCATTACCCAACTAGAGTTTAAGAATGGGAAAAATCTGCCCGGCTGGTATGGCTCAGTGGTTGAGTGTCGACACACGCACCAAGAAGTCATTGGTTTGATTCCTGGTCAGGGCACTTGCCCAGGTTGTGGGCCAAATCCCCAGTGGGGGGCATGCAGGAGGCAGCCAATTGATGTTCTCTCTCATCGATGTTTCTGTCTCTCCCTCTCCCTTTCTCTCTCTAAAATCAATAAAGAAAAAAAAAATGAGAAAAAATCTTACTTTCAAAGGTAACTAACTAGTTGCTAGAAATTAAAATAACATGAAATGTGGGAGAACTATATAAAAACATTATGAAACACTATTGAAGGGGCTAAGACCATAACGGAAAAAATTGAGAAACACCATATTGGCTGGAAATAGTCATACTTGTAAATATGTCTTTTATCCTACCTATACATTAATCTATACATTTATGAAATACTGGTCAAAATCACAGTAGGGTATTTTTGAACTGTACAAATCAATTCTCAAGTTCAGCTTCAAGAGTGAATATGTAAAAACAATTAATTTTGGGAAAAAGGTGAATAATGATGATAGGACTTGCTTTGCTATCAAATATGCTATAAAGTTCTAAATGTTATTTTATTTGCTCAGAAACTGATAAATTAGTTAATTTATCAAAGTTAATTTTGAAGGGATTTGGATTTAAATGCTAATATAGAATACAGAAAAAGTATTCTTTAACCATAGCGTGGGGCCAGATCTTTCTAAAGCTCTTCTGAAGAATCACATCAAAGCTGGGAAGCTTTAACAAACTGACAGATTTGATTACACAATAATTTTATACTTTTCCACTTCAAAAGACATTGTTAACAAAGTTAATAGACAAGCAAACTAAAAAAAAATATATTATGTGTGTTAGGCAAAGATTTAAAAATCATAATATATAAAGAACTTGTACACACCAATAAGAACAAAGTAAATAGCACCTAAATAATGCTGATGATTCACATACAAAGAAATACAAACTTCCAATGAATGTAAGAAAATATCTTTCACTAATGAAAAGAAACTCATATTAAATTGGTGACTTCCCACTTTGCACCTCTAAGAAACAATGGCAACATTATGTTTTGAGGATGTGTAGAAACATATGCTGTTGGTGGAGGTATAAATGGGTTGGTGCAGTCATCTGGAAAGGCAACTTATCCATGTGCATACAATTTAAAATGGGCATTCCCTTTGACCTAGCAATTACACATCTATATATTCTATGGACATAATCTCACAAATTTGCAAAGAGCCGTATGCATTGTTAACTGATATATTATTTAAAATGGTAAATAATTTTAGTTGACCAAAAGGTCTACCAGTTAGGGCTTTGTTTGAATACATTATGACTGATTCAAATCTTGATGGATTAGTGTCAAAGATTAGCAGTCTTACACTGAATATTTTAAGGGCTGCAGGCAAGAGTAGAAATAGAGAGCGACATATCTCAATGTATAAAAGGTACAGATTAAATAAATGAACTGATAAGATAAATGTATTCTATCCTCCCACCTTGATAAATATGCCTTCAAACATGAGTAAAATTGTAGTTTTATTTGGCTGCTGGTGGGCAGACATCAAAGATGACTGAATTTAATTGTTATTTTGTGTGTCTTGGTGGTCTCTTGATGGGCCAGTGGTTTTTGGGTTAGTGACAAAGAAAAGACATTACTAATTCATATAGCTATGCATTTATTCTGTAAATTTTATTTTTCTTGTCCTTATTTCAGTGAAATCACTAATTGTGTGGTTATAATGGAGACTTTTCACACAATTTGTATTGCATTAACAGTGCCAAGCAGACAGACTTTCTTGAGTGATTGCGGTTCTGCCATCTTTAATCATTTCAATTTGGAGCAGTTTTGGTCGGCTGAGGCAGCAGCGACTGCAATTGTCCGTATAAGTCTTAAAACAATACACAGGTTCAGAAAGGAATATGAATATTACATATCCTGTTCAAATACTGAAATGGGTCACATATGATACATTATACTTAGTTCAGAGAATATTACAGCGTATCACTTTCATCATATACATTGCTATTGCTTATGTGTTGATTTTCACTGCCGTTGAAAGCAATAGCGAGATCCATTCACAAATTGTGAAGAGCTGGTATCACACTTGACTCATTTAAATTTAGATGTAGATATATAAATATAAAGTAATATGAATTGTTTAATAATGCAAACTATAACCGCACCACTCTGTGCGG
Source organism: Molossus molossus (assembly GCF_014108415.1). Lineage (NCBI taxonomy): Eukaryota > Metazoa > Chordata > Mammalia > Chiroptera > Molossidae > Molossus > Molossus molossus. The sequence continues at coordinate 25,890,436 of NW_023425403.1, read as the reverse complement.
CGCTTGTAAATATGGTGCTACGTGAATACCTCTGGAACCGTGGGTCAGAACACAGAAAGTAGGAAAATGGACGCTTGCCTCTACTGGGAATAATGCTTCATTATGTAGGAATCTGTAGCACTCATGCTATTTGTGAGAAAGGATGGGACTGGCTAATGACTCTGTCTTCACTCCGAAGCCCTTTGGAGCCTCAGATCATCTCCACGCTGTAATGCAGGCTCTGATAACAGCAATGGCACAATCCTCAAACCTTCGTATTTAGAGGGCAAGAGATGGAGAGAAACTTGCCTGGAGCCAGAACAGTGTTGGCCACGAGCATGGATGTTGATGGTGGTAAGGGGTTACTTTGTGTCAATGCCGAGAGCTGGGTCCTGAGCCACAAAACACAAGTATGTTCTTGAACAAATTTAATTTTTTGTGGGTTTGTGATATGGAGAACCTCTAAGGCAGGCAAGCTGGCTCCACCGGCTGTGCAGGGCTGATGCCCACTTGAAGAGGAGAAACTAGAGCTACGACTACAGGTGGGCTGTCAAGCCAGGAGCAGGGGTTCAGCCAGAAGTTGGGGTAAGGGATGGGACCAGCCCCTGGGCAGGTAGACTGGCTGTGGCCAGACAATGTGTGAATCAGTACCCAAGAAAGGACTCACGGGTATGGGGCAGGGACATAAGGGTTGGAGGAGAAAGAGAACATCTTGGTGAGTCTATGGCTCAAGAGCTACAGACTGCTCTTGCTGAGGGGGAAGCTTCTAGAACAACGATTCTCAGCCTGTGGGTCATGACCCCTTTGGGGGTAGAAGAACCCTTTCACAGGGGTGGCCTAAGACCACCGAAAAACACATGTCTCTGATGGTCTTAGGAATGGAGACACCGCTCCTCTATCCATCTCCAGGGGGTCCGCCCACATGCAGATACGCCCACACACAACATGAGGAGCTGTATTTAAAGGGTCGTGGCATTAAGAAGGTTGAGAACCACTGTTGCAGAACATCCTCATGTCATCATGAGCCTGCAGATGTCTGGGAACTGTCCAGGGAAGGTTTGCCCGTGGATAGACTTTGGCGGGATCCTTGAGGTGTGAAGACACAAAGGGGATGGGGAGAAGGACAAGGCTTGTTCATGTAGTGCTCAGCGCATCTCTTTATAGAACACTTAGCAGCACATGGTGAACGGAGTTGGGACATAGATATATTAGAGCTACTTAGGTTAATTTCTAAACCATAAGCTCCTTCAAGACAAGTTCCATGTTTATTTTCCATTATATTCCCAGTGCCTGACACATAGTAGGTATTAACAAATATTTCTTCAATGAGCACTTAAGTGGTAGAGGTAGGATATGAACACGGACACCTGAACCTGAACATGAACCACAAACACTTCAGTGGTAGAGGTAGGAAGGCTGGTTTTGCATTTTGGAAGGGGTGGGATGCAAAAGAAAAATTCTAGAGACAGGCGATCAGAAGCGTTTTGTGCCTCCAAGATTCAAACTTCCTGCATAAAAAAAATCTCACTACGGAGATTTTCAAACACAGCAATACTGAAGCAAACGTCAGAGGACAACTACAAGAATAAAGGGACCCATAAAGTAGAGATTCCCAGCAGCAGACAACTAGAATTTCTCCAGCTCCCCCACTCCGGAGTACCCCAAGTGTTTCTCACACTGTAATCTCATTTACTCTAATCACCATTTGAAGTTGGCTGGCCATGCATGGGTATCATGAAATCTACTTTATGTAATGGCAAATGAGGCAGATAAAGTTAGAGACCTAAGACAACATCATGAGTTCAGGCTGCGTTTGAACAGGGTCTTATATGGCTGAGCTCCTGGGGAGGAGCATGCTGCTGGCCACCACCTCTTCCAGCCCTGAGGCATCTCAGTGGTATCCTCGCCTGTGCAAAGGCTTCAAGAACGTGGAAAGGTAGGAGAGTTAATGGCTTGACAAAGACCTGCAGCGGGCCACCCCTTGCTGCTTTCCCAACGACAAGGTGCATCCTTCCCCTCACATCCACCAAGCATTTGGCTTTGAACAAGATGGAGCTTGCAGAGGGCTTGGAGATCCCCGAGGGTGGCAGGTGCTAGATATTAACATAACATCAACTTTCGTCAAGCAGAACGTGCACTCGGGCTGCTGATGCGGCGCTTCCCAAAGTTTAGAAATATGCAAAACTGGCTCACCGGCATCTTTACACCTGGCCGAACCTCCTAATGGCAGCGCCCCCGCACTCTGCCCAGCAGCAGCCGCCTCGCAGCTCGAGGGCTCCTCCTCCTCGCTCCTCTCTCTGCCCCCCTGTCATCTCCTTCCTCCCAGGCTTTTATGCAGCAAGTCATTTTTCTGGAGTTGTCATTTACTGCTCCGCCTAACTGCTACATCTGAGCGTGGCCGAACTAATGATGCAGCAATTAAGAGTGATTAGGGTTATTGATAATAAAGAGGCTTCATAAACTTGATTAAATGCATTCATTAATGAACATGTTGTGGATGCTTGTGTGTGGGGAGGGGGTGCAGGGAAAGGTGGGGAAAACAGGGAAAAGGAACTGGCTCCCTAAATGTCCCGTAGTGATCCAAAGATGACTGGAAAGCTGAGTTATTTGGCAGGAAGATCGGGCGTCCCCAGGGGCTTGGATTTTGAGGAAATTGCAACAAAAGTGCTGTCCAGAGTGCGTCATTCATTTTTATACAGTGTAAGTGGGAGAGGGACAAAGGCAATGAGATGCTGAAACAAAAGAGCCCCGAGTCACCTGGAATGGTCCACGCTTGAGAGGTGTTTTGGTCCCCACCTTTCCTGGGGCGGACAGCAGAGGTTGTTACTACTTAACAGAAGCAGAACTCTTTCCCTTGCATCCTCCACCAGCTCTGCTCAGGAACCAGGACGGCTGCAGCGGCCAGGCTCCTTTGATCCCCTCTCTGCTCGCTGGGGACAACGGCACCATGGTGATTGCAGCCTTCTCGGACCCCCTCTTGTAAGTCTTGGAGTGCTGGTGGGACAGAGGACAGGACCCTGAGGCCCCGTGCCACAGCTAAAAACTGCGGGCAAACGGTGTACTGCAGCTGACGCCCTTCGAAGGCTTAGGAAAACCTCCTTAACTCTGACCTCAGCTCAGAGCTATGGCAGCTCCGAGGGGGTGCTGCAAAGTCCACCTTCATTTAGCACATGCAGGTTCCAGGTGGTGCCAATAAATAAGAGCTTAAATACATTAGAGGATTTAAAAAATGGGAACATCAGTCTCTTTATTACAGGAACCTCCAACATGCATCCCCCCACCATTTACCTAAGGGTGGCACCTGCTTACAATGTACTCCTGCCCCAGGGCAGGCGTCCCCAGGCCCTGCTAGACTGGGAGTCACTAACTCAGCTGTGGTTACAGGTCCTTCCAAGCAGTTAGACGGAATTTCTCTAAAGTCAGGCAGTGACTTTAAAAATGAATTGGTTATGTCCCTTCATTTGGCTCCAGTTGGTCTGAGGCAGTGCTATGATGCTGTGTGCCCTCAAACCGTATTCTGACCCCGCCGGGGGCCCCCCTCGGCCGCAGAAGGGGCTGCTCCCCATCCTTCCCACAATGCCCTCTGGCCCTTTGTGTCCCGAGGCTTCCCTGGGTGGATGGTTGTTGTTCCCTGGGTGGAGTTTAACATGTGGGAGGCGCCACTCACTCACTTCTGCAGCAGAGCCACAGCTGAAATGAAATATTGGAGTCGTTTTAAAAGATTTACACGGCCATCGTGTAGCTGATACTGTGAAGAGAGATTTAATAGGCACCTTTGGTTTGTGAACCCCAGAGATTTAGCCCTCAACCCACTTCTGTCAGCTGCGGAGCTGGTCGGGGGTTCTGAAGCCCCCGAGGCAGACTGCTCTACGGGGGGTCATGGCAATCGATAGCAATGAAGACAACCACTGGGTCTCAGGATTGGATGGGCCTTACGTTTCATCCCATCTGAACCCCGGCCACACATCCCTGGCAGGCAGTCCCCACGCACCGCCTCTCAGGGAAGCCCATTCGGGGGAGGCAGGCTGTCAGGAAGCTTTTCTGTAGGCCGAGATGAAATCATCAGGACCTAAAAGCTATGATGTGAGATTGCTCTGTAGGGGACACCAAGGAGTGATGCATTTTTTTTTGTCCTGGAGCAACTAAATTTCCCGGGATGGACACCAAACTGAGCCCTATTTAGTGCTCCTCTAGTGGGGAGAAGACTGGGATTCTGGTGGTTCCGATTTGCTCCCTCAGCACCTGTCTGTTGTCCACTGAGCAAGGCGCCTGCAGGGATCACTGGTTCTTGTCTTAGAGGATCTTACAGGCCAGTTGGGCAACAAGACATATCCTCATGAAGAGTCCCTGTAATTATTAGCAATATCATATTAGCTAATCCATGAAATGTAGGGCATTTGAAAAGATGGAGAGGAATAGCCTTAAATTATACAAACACTGACCAACAGGTTTCATATCTAGGAATTTAAACTTAGAAAATAATCTTACGAAAAGATTTATATACAGGATGTTCACTGTAGCATTATTTATAAATAGCTAAAGCTCAGAAATAACCTCCATGTCCAACAATAGGGAAATAGATAATTTATGGTTAAATCCATTCAATGCATTATAACACAGTCATTAAAAACCATACTTTTAAATAACATTTTAAGGTCTTGAGAAAATGCTCACAATAGGATATTAAGTGAAAATAGACAAACAAAATGTCAAGCTGTGTATCCAATTTTGAATATCTATCATCTATATTTAACACTGGTGAATATATTTTTTTATGATTGTCTATATTTTCCAAAATTTACAATGAATATAAAACAGTCTTCTTTTGTTTAAGGATATATATATATTTTTTATCTTCAGATAGAGTGGGAGGGAGAGAAAGGGAGAGAGAGAAACATCAATGTGAGAGGGACACATCGACTGGTTGCCTCCTGCATGACCCAGACCAGGGCTAGGGATGAACTGCAACTGAGGTACGTGCCCTTGGCAGGAATCAAACCCACGACTCATTGGTTTGTGGGCTGATGCTCTGATGCTGAGCAAAACTGGCCAGGGCAACAGTATTATTCTTTACAATAATAATAATAATAGTAATAATAATAATAATAAAAGCCTCAATTTGTATATTTTACTTTGTTTTTGTGCTGGAAAGGAGGAGACAAGATCAAGCTAGATGGAGAAAATACAGCATTTACAATTCACGCAGGGAGGTAAGACTCAAGAGAACCGGCCAGGGGTATGGCTTTCTGCTGTTCTACTCTGAAGCTTGGAAGGAAAGCTGAGTGAGAGCAGAGTCACATGTGGGGCGAAGACATTTCAGAAAGACTGTGGAGAGGTGATGGAGGAGCAGGCGAGAAGGTCAGCAGCGCTCGGCTCTTGCTGGCATTGCAGGTGCAGGCCTGGCAAGAGCAAATGCCTGGAGAATGTGAGAGCGCCCTCATCAGGCGGGGAAGGCTCACCATGCACGTCTGCTCTCCATATCTGGACCTCATATCCTGGAATTTGACTTCCTTCAGTTTGACTGGAATTCAGCTGAAACTGTAGGGACTGCAATCATTCTAGATTGCACTCTGCATTTCAGCACACCTTGCCCGGAATGGATCACTCTTCTTGCTGTTACTAGGAAGCCATTTTTCCTCTAAGGTGCAGACCTGGCCTCTCTTCCTCCATCAGTCCTCTGGTGTGCTCTTTCTCATCTGGACGCCCACAGCACCTACCCCTTGCCTGCACTCCCTACACACGGCCTTCCATTATCAGATACCTTCATGCAGGACCATCTGACACATCTTAACTCGATTTTAAGGCTTGGGAGAGCTGGAATCTGTCTTAAATCCCCTGTGCCCCCCCGCATGAACCCACTCAGTTTACAGAGTATCAGAACTGGGATGCTGACACAAGATGAACTCACCCAGCCTACTGCATTTTACAGGCTGCCAAATAGTGAGAGAACTTTGGTGACTGGTCCACACTCACCTGGTGATGGATGAGAAACAATTCATTTATTCAACAAATATCTAGTGAGCCTATGTCTTCTGGCTTCAAGATCAGGGCATTCAGTAAATATTTCTTTGTCTGTTGATTGACTGGATGATGTATCAACTACATCCCTGAAGTGGAACCTCAGATTTGACTGTAATAAATGTTTTCAATGTGCTATTTGCCTAGCACCTTATATGCAACCACCATCTCTTTATTCCTCACATCCATCCTATGGGTTCATAGACAAGTAGATAAAGAGTGAGGAGGAATAAGAACTCGAGCATGGCACACAGACAGAAGCTAGCAGAACCAGAATTCAAATCGAGGCCCTGTTCCTGCACATTCGGTGCTCTTCCCCGTCCTACCTCTCAGACTGCCCCAGCCCTGGAGGTGGGATGTGCAGGTGGAGTTATACGCTGCAACTTTGCTTTCAAGGTCAAATACTGTTCTTCAGCCATCCAATAAAGCTCTGACCAACAATATCTGCAACCACGGTCCTGTTATGAGCTGCCCGTAGGGTCATTTTCTCCTCACACAATGAGACCTGCATTGTGTTCCGGGGAGGGCATAGGTGAGGCCAGTGTTCCTAGGGAAGCTTTTCACTTGTGGCAATTTAGTTTGCAGTTTAGAAAACAACAGCAGGCAGCCTGCACTGGGAGAGAGAAAGAGAAAATTCTATCATGTCAGAATAATGAGATCTGTGATTTCAGCACTTACTGGGTCAAAGACACACACAATGTGTTATCTGTAATGCTTTCCTCCTGACATTTGGGGAAATTGCATTTATGCAGAGGACATGGCATGCTGGAACGTGGTACTCCACGGATGCCACTCAGAGCTGACAGACTGCAGTCCCTCCTGCTAAAGCCTGGCCCTGACATTTCTCTAGGAGGATGGAGGCATGGCCCAGCCGGGTGACAGTGGGTCCTCCTAGCTCCGGAAGCCCTGGCAGGCCAGCTGCCATTCAAGTAGTAAGGGGACATTCCAGAGTCTATGCACAGGCTGGTTGGTTAGTTAGCTGAGCAGGTACATGCTCAGTGATCTCCTTGATGATCCCACCTGTGCAGAATGAGGTTCTCTTCCAACCCAAGATCTTACAGAACCCGTTCCCGCCGAGTCGTTTCCAGCACACTGGGTGTTTGAGGACAGCCTCGGATGCTTTCGGAGTGAATTTAGATGTCTGTTGGGGTTTCCTTCTTCACTCTCCCATTCCTGCACACAGAGGCCCAGGAGCAGCAAAGGAACGTGGCTTGTGACTCTGAGGCTGATCACGAGGCAGAGAGTTTATCCCTCTCTCTAATGTGCCCCTCCACCCTTCCTCCTGTCTCGCTGCTCTCTTTATCTGCAGTGGCAATGATGTAGTTGATTACCCTGCCCCAGAGCTTTTGTGCAGTTTTAAGTTTAATCCTGTCACACGATAGGCAGACTGGGAGGAAGGCATGTACACACACACACACACACACACATTGTGGACCAAAACAGACAGTGATCCTCCCCTGGACATAACATTTCCAAAGGTTCTTCTCTCTGAGCACAAGCTGGGAACTGTTTTCTTCTCTGGTTCTAGCAGAGAGAACTGGCGGTTCGTTGGGTGGGCGTGACAGCACATGCCACATCCATCATCCTTCAGAGACTGGCATTTTCTGTGGCAGTCAGATGAGGCAGTTGCACTGATGAATAGCTTTCCAACATTTTTAGAGCAGAACTCTTTTTCAAAATGAAAATCTTACCTGGAACTCCAATGTGAAAAAGAGATCTGCGTGCAGAACTGATTTCCTGGGTTATCTAACTCGCCCCTGTTGGGTCAGGTTCATGTCAAAGCTCTCAGTGCCTCTGAAGTCCCTCGCAGGAGCCCAGGCATCTTTAAAGTGCACTGGGAACCCACTGGACCCATTGGCGAGCCCTCACCAACCAACTGTAAGGACCAGAGAGGCTAAGTGACTGATCGAGTTCATATAGCAAGTTGGCAGTTGAGTTGGGTCTATAAATTGGGTTTTCTTTGCCCAAGAACATTTAACTATTTTTATGTCTCTATAAAAGGATGTGGAACCCTGGCCAGTTTGGCTCAGCGGTTGAGCATCGGCCTGCAGACCACAGCGTCCTGGGTTCGGTTCCCGCTAGGGGCACGCACCACCCAAAAAAAAGGATGTGGAGTAGACCCCCACCCCACTCCACTGATCCAGAAGCAGCAATTAAGGTCTACAGTAGAAGATAAGAGGCACTAAAACCTACGTTTTAGAGAGATCCACTAACAACGGGGCTAGCCCCTTCTCCCAGAGCTTCCTATGGAGTGGGGCCTCACCCCACCCCCATCCTTGAGCCCCAGTTCATGTAAGGAGAGAGCTGGGGCTGGAAAAGGATGGTCATTGAGACTGTCTACTTTGTGGGGAGTACAATGTTAATAATGAAAGAGGGAAGAGAGGGGAGATTCCACCCCCTCCTTTCCACCAAACCAAACAAGGAGGGTTCACTGGTAAACATTAAAAATTAGTATCTTATTCCCTGGGTGGATGTCTCACCAAAGGACTCAAAGACCTGTTTCAGAGCAAGGAAAAGAGAGCTGGAGAGGGTGGGGCTCCGGGAAAGGGCACCCGCGCAGCAGCCTGCCCCCACCTCATCACGGCCAGTTCTTCTGAGATCGGGAAAGCACAGTGAAAGACAGCTGCCCTGGTTACCGTGCCTGCATCTCACTTGAAACAGATATTTCTTCAGAAGGGACTTAAGAGCAAGAAATGTGGAAGTGAGCCAAGGGAGTCAGGCGCTAAAGGGGGTGGTGTGCAGGAGTGAGAGCAGAGGTGGGTCTCACCTGTCAGGGAGCCGTGTGGTGGGCAGGACCTGTGGGACCCGCCATAACCCCCAACGTGTGCCACACCAGGAAAAGGAATTCCTGGCCAGTGGTGGCTGAGGGGCCACACACACTTGATCTGGACGGCATGGTAATCACACACAGCTGGGCACAAGGATGCTAACTCCTCTAGCACATCGGGTTATAAATTCCAAAGCCTCAAGTGTGTCAATGTTGGACAGAAGGATAACTTTAAATTGGATATAAAATTGAAGTTTAAAATGGACTTCAACTTTTTATTATGTAAAATAAAGATACACAGAAATATTGAATAACAAGAGCAAAGAACATCCATCTAATCACCCCTGAGTTTCATGAATTGTTAATGATTAGTTGGTCTATCTGTCTATATACCTATAAATTTCAAAGTAAATTGTGCTATTATAACACTTTACCCCTAAACATCTCTTAAAATTAAGGATATATATATATATGTATATTGATTTATTGATTTTTAGAGAGAGAGGAAGGGAGAGGGAGGGATAGAAACATCGATGAGAGAGAACATCAATGGGCCGTCTCCTGCATGCCCCCCACTGGAGATGGGACCCACAACCTGGGCACGTGTCCTGACTGGGAATCAAACCAGCGACCTGTTGGTGCATGGGTCGACATTCAACCACTGAGCCACACCAGCTGGGCAAAGATATTCTTCTTTATAATCACAAAACCATGATCAGATCCAAAGAAAATAATTCTGTAATATCATTTTAACACACTGAACCAGACTATTTTAATCAGGGAATGTGACTAGAGTGTTGTGGAATCTGCTTAAGAGATCATTAAGTAATAGGAGAGGAGGATTAAATGTGTCACAGTTTGAGGCCATGACTGGAAGAAATAAAAATGTTTCGTGCTTGTATCCCAATTAGTTGAGGCTCCCTAAGAAACTTGTTCTGTTTATTCTCTTTGCTCCTTAAGGGAGATTAGAGTTGATGGCAGTTATCTGAGGGTATTTGAGAAGATGGGTTTTCTGCGTTCTCCTTCCATCTTCCTGAGGCAGAGCCAGTTTCCAAGGATGGTTCCCAGGCCATCGTGTCTCTCAGTGTTCAGGCCCTTGTCTACTCCCCTCCTGTGCTTAGTCTGAGCTAGCCTGATGATTTCCTTGAACTGGGCCTCTGTTAGTCTTGGTAGCTTTCACTGTTGTACTTTTGTGAGTCCTCAGCCACCATGTAGGAAGTCCAGCTACCCTACAGAAGCCGCATAGACCACTTGGAAAGGTCACGTGGAGACCTGAGACTACATGATGGAGAGAAAGGCCCAAATGGTCACCTGCCCAGTTGAGTCTGGTCTTCCTGCCTTCTATACCGAGGCAGCAGACATGTGATTATGCCAACTGGGACCTGGTAGCCCAGTCTGCTCCCCAGATGACAGCACTCTCAGCTGACATTGCATGGAGAAGAGCAACCACAAAGCTGATACCAGTCAACCCAGAAAATTATAAGAAATAATCGAGCTACCAAGTTTTGGGCTGGTCTGTCATGCAGCAAAATCAGAGCTCTGAAAGCAAAGACCATGTTAGATTCAGAAATGAGCTTTCTACAAAGCATATTCCTGTGGCAATAGGAAGGGAAAGTGCCCGTTGAACCCCAGACTTACATCTTCCTGCTCTTCCATTCTCTTGGCCAAAGGGCCAGCTTCCATGAGGAACAGGAACACACCTTCTTCATTTAGCTCCAGATAACAGGCCCCGCATTTGGGGCTGGGCAGCCAATGACATTATGACCCAGCAGATGCAGGACCATGATATTGGATGGCGACAGTGAAGACAAATCATGTCGATCTACAGACAACATTCCGTCTTACCTAGAGCTGTCCCCGGAGAATGATGGAGGCACCCTTTTCTGCACAGCCAGGAGACCAATAGGAGCCAGCAACTGAGGGCTGAGCCCGCCCCAGGCTGAAACCAACTCCCAGGGGCTCCTTTGATGATGATGAAATTGACTCATAGTGATGTAAAGTGGGCAGCCCTGTCCAGCAGCCGATCTTTTCGGGCAATTATTTGGAAGTAATGAAAGTGAATGCGTGACATTTAAAAAGAAACTCCTCTGTCAGCAGGAAAGCTGCCACATTTTCCTGCACCTCTGAGAATACGCTTAGCTTGAAATAATGTTCATTTTAGCCAAGTTGTAAATTACAAGTGTGTCGGGGTCCGAGGGGATTTATTACCATTTGGAAGGAGGCTATTGGGCCCTGTGCGTGGCTGCTGCATACGGTGCATGTTACAAAGCGGCTGTGTCGCGAAGCTTGCAACCAGGCAAGTACCTTTCTCCCTTGCTTTTTCACTCTTTTGCTTTTTTTCCCCTTCACAGCTTCTCTCTGGAGGCTTCTTATTGCTAATGTTCCACAGAAACACCAGCAATAAAAAGCACAATGTCGCAATCTGGTTTTCCAATTGTTGCTTGGATTTGACCGGACACCATTAATGGCAAATGACAATGGGCCTGATGATGAGTGGGTTGGCAGGGCCCTCAGTCCCTCTGGGTTGGGGGAGAGCAGCAGAGCTGAGGACCTGGAGTGGTGGGTGAACAATGAGGCAGCTGCAGACTTGGAGCCCAAAACAAGGCTGACCCCTCATTGCCAGACCCCTGCCCACCGACTGGGTGGAGGAGGGAGGGCCACTAACAGAATGGTGGCACGCAGATTCTCCTAACCATGCTGGCTTTTCCTAGAGAGCTGTACATACTCAGGCCCCTGGGACTTGAGTTGAAAACAACCTTCTTTTCTGGGAGGGGATACTGCTGGGATGGCAACCTCGGGGCATGATCGCGGGCCTTGGGATCAGCAGGCCCGAACTCGAGTCCTGGTTCTGCCACAGACTCTTTATATGACCTCAGAGCAATTCATGTCAGCTGCAAATTCTTCATCTGTGAAACAGGAATTAAAAAACAAAACAAAACTGACTTCTTAGCCTCCCAGCATGGCCTTGAGTGTCAACATGAGATGATTCATTCTGCGAACACTTCCAGGGCACTGTGTGAAGGGGTGGGCACTGGGTGGGCAGAGGTGGGTAGGACATGTCCTTTGGAAGCACTTTGTAAGCTGCAAAGGGTATGCATGTCCAATTGTTTTTATTTAATTGCATGTTATATTAGTTTTCTGTTGCTGGTTAACAAATTAAATTGCCACACCTTAGTAGCTTAAAACAACAGCAATTTGTTATCTCTCGGTTTCTGTGCATCAGGAGTCCTGGTGTGGGGTATCTGGGCCCTTTGCTCAGGGTCTCGCTGGGTGAGATCAAGGTCAGTAGTGGGCTGTGATCTCTTCTGAGGCTCCGATCCTCTTCCAAGCTCCTCCAGGTTATTGGCAGGATTCACTTCCTTGTGGTTGTAGAATCGATGTCCCCTTTTCTTGATGGCTAGGGGTCCCTCCCAACAACTAGAGGTCACCTGCAGTTCTAGTCACAGAGACTCCACTGTAGACCCTCTTATAACGTGGCAGCTTGCCTCAGCCAGGCCAGCAGAAGCCTGTCTCTCTGACTTAAACTTCTTTTAAAAGCTCATCTGGTTTCATCTGGTCCGCTCATTTTCCTCTGCATTAAGTCAAAGTCAACTGATTAGTAACCTAATCAGGAGAAACATCCCATCCAATTCAGCATTCTTGCCCAACCCCCAAGGGATGGTGTTGGACAGGGTGTGTTCACCAGAGGGCGGGACTCCTGGGGCCAACTTAGAACCCTGCATAGCACACATGAGTATGTCAAGATAGCTGGATAATTTTCTCAAGGTCCATCCATGTTGTTGCAAATGGCAGTGTTTTGTCTTTTCTTACGGCTCAGTAGTATTCATTGTGTATATGTCCCACATCTTCTGTATCTAATCCTCTGTTGTGGGACTCTGGTTGTCTCCATATGCTGGGCCACTGTGAACAGTGCTGCAATAAACATAGGGATACAAATATATTTGTGAATAAATGTTTTCAAGTTTTTAGGTTATACACCCAGGAGAGGGGTTGCTGGGTCATATGGTAACTCTAGTCTTAATTTTTTGAGGAATTGCCTTTATTAACCAATGTCACCCCAATAAATTCAATAACAAAGAAAAGAAAAAAGAAAGAGCCTGGATACTGCATGTGGGACCTCTGCCTTTCTTTTGGAGACAATGGGGACCCCTGTCCTTCACTGACAGTGATACGAGGGGAACACAAGGCTGGGAGCTGTGCTGCCCGTCAGGCCCTGCTCCCGTCCTCGTTTCTCCCCAGTGGACAAGGTGACCCGCTCGCTCCTTTGGTTACAACAGCCCTGCAAGGCAGCCCGTCCCTCCGCAGGCTTGAGTTGAGATTTTTTCTCTGTGAGAGTCATCAGAGGATGTCAGAGCGGAAGGCCCTCGGCTACCACGGAATCCAGCTGGGCCTATGAGAACGGGACTTACCTAACTGCAGGCTCGCAGGGGACGGGGCCAAGTCAGCGGGTCTGGTTTGGGTCTAAGAATCCCTCAGATGAATTTGACTAGGTTTAAAACCAACAAAACAAAAACCTGAAAACCTGAGGTCCAGGGGAACGAGCTGACCCGCGTGGTCTGAACCGCCTGGGGCGTCCTGCTTGTCTTGTTCAGAACTGGGTTTGGGATTTACAGGTCTGTGTTTACAGTTCCCTCTCTGGGGTTCACTACTCTGCCTCTCGGTCCTCTCACGGAACGTGTGAGCTTCCTATGGGTGAGTGAAAGGGGCCCTGGCGAGGGGCAACAGGTAGTGTCTCAGGCCTGAGCCCTGTCTCCCACAGCCTGGCCCGGATGGCCCCGGAGACGCTGGTGCTTCACCTCCATTGTCGGTGACAGTCTCCCAAATCTCCCGGAATGCCTCCCCCAGCCACATCCCGAGTGGTTTGCACGCCCAAATTGAGTTGTAGATGTGAATTATTTAAAGGCACCAGTGGAATATTGTTGTATCGGTAACACAGACTATCAGCTTGTGGCCCCGGGGCGTCTCCATCGAACACTCCATCACTATTTTCTCTCATGAATAATGGAGCAGCCGAATTACTCTGTGTGTAGAGGATTCATACCCTGAGAAAACAAGGTTGCTCTGAAATTAATTTTCTGTACTAAAAGAGTGACAGGAAATCAATTAATCGCATATTATTCCATACAGAGACAGAGTAAAGCAAACCGTGGAAATGGCTCGGGCCATATGTCAGCGATGCCCAGAGTGGCTGAGAGCTTGGTCGAGTGCTCACCTCAAGTGGGGGCACTTGGAGCTCACCCTGCCTGCCAGGGAGCCACAGGTGGGCACCAGGGCTGGCTCCCAGGCCTGCTTTGTGCTGGTCACGCTCCTGGCGCCTGGGTGGTCACTCCTCTCCCTCTCTGACCCTCGCCCTCCCACCTCCCTTGAGCCACCTTCAAAGTACGGAAAAGGAAGGGTGAGGAGGGTGGGGTTTTTCTCTGCTGTAGCACCTGCTTCTGTCTGTGTCCCCCCCTCTTCAGGGAAGCTCCTTCCTCTTCAGGTTTGCTTTCTTCTACCAACATTTCATCTCAAGCAAAGATCTCCGATGCTGCTTTTCTCTGAAGATTAAATACCCCAGGTGACTGGACAGATTGTCTGTCCCGGGTATCTGTAGCTGATCAGAGCCCCAAACAAAAGAAGGCGTCTTTAACGGTGGGATTTCAAGCGCGTAGGTCATTTGGTTGAGGGAGATACTGTCAGGTCTGTGTGGCCTCAGACGGCGAGGTGGCCCAGACCCCCGAAACGATTGGCCCATGTAGCTAGCTACCCAGTCTGCCTGTTTGTAAAACGGGTACCTTTTTGCATGGATAAATCTTTTCTGCTGGGAAGGAGGCTGGAATACTTTGTTGATAGAACATAGATGACACAGGAGACAAGGACAGTTAGGACTGAGCTCCTGAGGAGAGGAAAGTTAACACCTGTCCCACACTGTTACTTAAAGTGGGCCCTGAGCAGTCAACCGGCTTCTCTCCCCATCATTCAGCAACTCGTGGTGCCCGTCACCGAGCTAGACACCAATATCCTCGCAAGAAGACTGGCGGCCAGGAAAACGATGAAGCTGTGATGACCTGTGACCCACGGCTCTTCCCTGTGTCATCAGCTTGGGCCACAGGGCCAGCTGCATCGGAGCAGACGAGTAATCACGCAAGGACTCAGAGGTAGAGCGGGAGGCTGCACTGCAGGGAGGGGCTTTCAGAATTCTAGCAAAAACCCTTTCCCCTCCCTGGACATGTCCCTCCGCTGGGTTTGACACGATGCTGAACTGTTAAGCTGAAGGCTAAGAGCTTTTGAAGAAAGCCTTGCTTGCTGGCTGGTGCTTTTTTTTGCGGCTGTTTGACTACATTCCCCTCCTCCATTAGAAAGACACAAATGGCCTGCTTTGCCGCCGCTGTCCTGACACACAGGTGTCCGCCCACGGCTGACAGATGTGTCACATCCTCCGATTCTGATGGGAGGCCTCCGTGTGCCAGCCACAGCGGCTGACAGGCGGCAGTAGGTCGTGCCCCTGCTCGGCTCCAGTGACTCTGAGTGCCCTGCTCTGTGGTGTCTGGTGGTAGGCATGCCCCTGAAGTCTTGTGACAGGAGATGACAACCCTCCCCCGTGCACAGTAGCAGCCAGGCTGAAATCAGGCCCTGAGAGGAGAGAGGTGAGGTGGGCTGAGGGAGCAGCTGGGGTACTTCCCACCCCACTACTTTTGTCAGGAGCCCCAGCTTTTGACTGCACATTGCTTAGAAGACCACATTTTCCAAAAGAAGCCATATTAAGAGCACCAGGAGACTTCTCCATTTGAAGAAACTAGGTGGGGCGAGGGGCGTTGGTTGCATCTTTGGTTCCTTTCCATGGAAAAGGAACTACTTTTGGGGAAATGGAGGTTAGCTTCTCCTAACTTCTGCTTAAATGATAACACTTTTGTTTTATAAATATGCTTTTCAGCGAGAGCACAGCTTCTGCCTGCAGGGTCCTCGCAGAACAGTCTTCCTCAAGAGCCACAGCTTCCAAAGGGGCACCTGCTGCCGGTGGCATCCCTGAGCCTGGGCCAGCAGCTCCTGGGGCAGCTGGGAGCCAATGAGACCGCGGACTCCCACTCAGCTTCCTTCCCAGGCGAGGCGTGCTCGTCTGTGCTAGGTTTTGTGGTGAGGACCTCAAATCCCTGTTCTGCAGCATCATTTGGTTTGGGTTCCCAGCCTCAGCCGCCCTTTCACGGAAAGGATCCGGCGGAGTCTGACACTCCCTCCCTTCGGAGGTGAAGGGGCGATGGGGGTGCAGATTCAGCTCTGGGTCTCCTGCGCGAGCTGTGCGTGCTCCTTGGTGAGTTGCGCGGCACTGAACCGACCTAGGTCTTCTCCAGTGGTGCAGGCGGACCCTGCTCTCTCCACCTGGCAGGCTTACTGACCTACAGATCTCTCTGCTCAGCTGCTCATTAGAAAGCTGCAGCTCTCTGGTACTCGCCCCTCCCTCCCTCCTGGATCCTTCATACCCCTTTGCCAGGACTCCGGGACTTTCCAAACAACCACCCAAAGTCAGGCAGGGGTGGGGATAGTGACGGGAGGATGGGGACTTGTGACACACGGTGGCCTTCACATGTTAGTAGTATTAGTGTCTCAACCACGGCCTGCATTTCCCATCCTGCTTCCACACACTCTTTCTGCTGTGGAGGGAGAGATTATCATTCCTCTTTTGCAGATGAAAAAACTGAGGCATGACGTGTTCAACTGGCACAGGTAGAAGGAACCCAAGAGGCTCCATTCCAATCAACTTTCTTTCTACCACTCCTCGCTGTAAACTGAGGGAGACAGTCACCTAGTGATTAATTTTTATTACCCACCCTAAGTAAAGATGGACTGAAGTTTCTTCCTCATGGTTGATTATTGAGATGATACAGAGAGCTATACAAATAGATTTACAGTCTTTCTGCCAATCGGATTCACTAGACACAGACAGAACCACATTGCAGGCCCGCCTCTGGTCATCCCAATGAACAAGTTAGAAAATAAAAATCCAAGGTTTTTCCAGCTCCCATTTCCTTGTTTTCACTGGCCATAAAAAGTAAGAAAGGAAATGATCACTTCTTGAATACCATCTATGCTTCATAGCTATCCCTTTACTTAAGCATCACTGTATACTTTTGAGATAGTTAAACAGTATCCCATTTTACAGCTGAGCAAACTGAGGTTCAGACAGCTCGTCTGAGTTTATAGTTAACAACTGATAAAGGTGGGATTCATCAAAGGGCAACCTGACGCTGGGACCTCAGTGTGCCAACCTGTCCTGGTCCCCAAAGTGGTTCTTCTATAGGTTTCATTGAATCTTTTGATAATGTTGGTTTGCAGTGGTGATGACTGATGACTGGTGCTCAGCCTCTCTTTACATCTGCCAGGTTCCTTTCTGCAGGATGGAGAGACTGACTCTGCAAAGGGAAGGAGAGATCAAGCTTTGCGACCAGTCTGGTCTGGTGAGCAGTCCCTCTGGCAAGCTGGTGTGACTCTAAAATGCAATCAGCCTCTACATTCTGCAGGCTTGCAGCTCATGCCCCATTACACTGCATTGTTCAAGCCATTTTATAATATATTTAAAAAGAATATAATGTCTTAAAGTCAAGTTGAATAGAGGCACAGCTATACGTGAAGGAAAGAACAATGCACTTAACATCCCAATGAGTAGATATGAGTCTTGAACATGCACTCTGAATAATTGTGTAAAGGTAGCCAAAGTAACTACTTTCTGAGCCTCAGTTGCTTTATCTATAAGATGGGTGTAATTATATCTTCCTACCTTACTTAGCTTGTATGTATATTAAATAAATAATGTATGTGAAAAGTGCCTCATGATTTATAAAGTGTTAAATCTGGTAAATAATTAGTATACATCCCCTCCCCAATTTGCCATCTTTATGTCTTTCTTAGAAACGTGGAGAGACATCTGCACACCTTTGAGGTGCCCCCACCCCACCCAATTTCCTTTTTTTAGGAAAAAACCTTACCTGAAGGAAGTATTTTGCAAATTGAAAAAGCATCTTGGATAACAATGGCTGTTCAACAACTGTATTAGTTGGGGAACTTTAAACGAAAACTGCAAGGTGCCCTGAAGACATATGGAACTTGAGGCGCGGAGACTTTGGAAGGATGTCTTGCTGTTGAGTGGTATGAACTCACTGGGCCGCAGTCACTGCTGTCAGATTGCAGGGCAATGACGTCCTGCAGTGCCGGGGCGCACGGCCACACCAGCGGAAGTGCAGATCTGACACCCCGTTGTGTGGACCAAAAGGTCTGCTTTTGCTACCTTCCTTCTTTAGTCCGTCCTCATTTCTTTCCCCTGTTAGCCTATCCACAACAATCTATAAGAAACCGATATTGATTTTCCACAATTTTTCCCCCTGTTTTTCTAGGTGGTCTCACAATGGCCATTCCTGCATTCAGGGTATGCTTTCCGGGGAAGGCAGGTGTGGAGTCTGCTGGATGAACTCACCCAGCACGGACATCACACTGCTCACTTGGTGCTTCTCCGGTTTCCATCTGTGGTGGACAATTGTCCAGAGATTCAGAGGCTTCTCGGATCTAGAGATTTTCCAGGTTTTCTGTTTGGACTGCAGGTGTGATGAGCTGGGGCGTAGCAGGAAGAGGAAAGCCAAGGATGACGAGAGGCTTGATGGGGCTGAGACGCCAAGATGATGATGAGGAGGAGGAAATTAGGGGC
Organism: Molossus molossus; assembly: GCF_014108415.1. Lineage (NCBI taxonomy): Eukaryota > Metazoa > Chordata > Mammalia > Chiroptera > Molossidae > Molossus > Molossus molossus. The sequence goes on along the minus strand of NW_023425403.1, from coordinate 25,871,999 downwards.
TGGAATAGAAAAGGGGGCATTTCAGGTCAAACTTGAGAAAAGGAGGGAGGGAATCAGGAGAGGGATGCACCTGTCAGCAAACACATGGGGGTCGTGCACTTCCAAGTTCTCCAGTGTGCACACAAGCCCTTTCTCCTCCCTTCATTCCTCTCATACTGGAGGAGTGTAAGGTTAGGACGGGGTCCAGAGTGCGAGGCAGTGACCTTACAGGGAGCTGCAAAGCCTGTTTCTATATTGCTACTCTCAGACTTTCATTTATTCACTCATCCATCCATTTAGCAATTATTTAATGCATGACTAATATGTGATAGGCACCTTTCTAGGGAATAGAGATAGAGCAGTGAATAAAAATTAAAAAAAAATACAGCAACTTTGCCTTCTTAGAGCTTATATTCTAGTGCAAGGGCTCAGATAATAAGCAGAAGTAGTGAATACAGCAGATGATGATACAGCTGTGGAGAAAAAGAAATCAGTAAGGAGGATAGGGAGTATTGAGGTATTGACAATGTTTTAGCAAGGTCATTGAAGGCCTATCTCACAAGGTGCCGTTTGGGCAGGCACCACAGGAAGTGAGCAAGCCATGCGGATATCTAGTTCAGAGTGTTTTCAGCAGGTTGAGCAGGTGAGAGCCCTCGGTGGGGGCACGCATGCTTGAGGAGAGAACAGTCACAGGTTAGTGACTGGTGGCTAGGTTAAGCAACCTGTGGTTAGGAATTTGACTTCTAATTCCAAGTGTGACAAGAAGCCACTGGAGAGTTTTTCCCGTGCAGTGACATGATCTGATTTCTGTTTAAAATGATCCCTCTGGCCACTGTGTTGCTGATAGGTGGTGGTAAAGAACAAAGCTTATTCAAAGGAAAAATACCACGAGGCGGGCCAGGTTGGCTGGGGTCACAGTGGTGAGTCAGAGGCTGGACATCTGTTGATTGCAGAATGGACAGAATTTACTGATGGATTGGACCGAGGTGTAGCAGAGAGAGGAGAGTCGAGGACGACTGAAAGGTTTTGGTTGGAAAGCTGCAGTAATGATGTCCTCAATAGCCCTGCCATGCCTCCTTACTCCAACATCTGATCCACGTGATGCTGTAACACTGGTCTCCTGCTGACTGGAGAAATAATTAACGAGGTGGCAATCAGTACGACATTTGCAAAACCCCAAGTTTTGTGGTGATGTTAAATAATTCTTTCTCCGTCTAGGCCTATGCTCTGGAGCAGGTGGGTGCACTTTTGCAGCCCTTATCAGGCACCTTCCATGCCTGACATCAGCAGGTTGACTTCCTAAGCTAAAACCTGGCTTTGTGAGTAGCGTCCCCAGGGAAGGTAAGCTGTGCAGAGAGAGCTCAGGCTGCTGTGCTGGTCCAGCTCTTGCACAAGCTCTATTTCTATTGCCCGCAGTCTCCTCTCAGGTAGGACAAGGACAGTATTTCCTGGCTTGCTTATCTCACAGGGTTGATGTGAGGATTATGTGCACTCACCCAGGAATGTACTATAAAATGGAAAAAAAACAAAAACAAAAACAAGGACACACCCTTGTTTGGAAGTGTCACACATATGAGCAAACAACGAATGCCTGTGTTTTGTTTTGACATCACGATGATTTGCATTCACACTGCACACTTCATTTTTTAAAGCAGGAGAAACAAATTGGGTTGGACAAGCTCCGAAGTGGCCATTCAGGGATATAAAGTGTTCAGGAATCTGATCACCTCCCAGTCAGTGCTAAGTAGCCTTCAGGCTCAAGACCCCACTGGACATTCCCATCATGATGGTGAACTAGCATTTGCCAGTGAAGCATGCCTCAGAAGACTACAGTCACATGAGAACTGGGGACAACTCCTGTGGCGAACTGGTGTGTGTGTGTGTGTGTGTGTGTGTGTGCAGGGCGTGACTGCAGCCTGGGCTGCAGATGAGAAGCGGCTGAGGAATCTGTCTGCTGTTGCCTGTTTCACATGGCACCCACGTCAGTGTCACCTGCCCCCCTGTAACAGAGGAAGAGCCACAGCCGAGGGTTCTTTCCTCTGAGCATTGCGGAGTTAGCGGAAGCACGCGTGGGCTGACCTTCACTTCTCCACACGTCAAGTGGCAGCAAAGGGAACCAGTAGTGGTTCTGTGGTGCCTGGGAATCTTCACTTTTGGGTTCATTTCTTCTCTTTTAAGTTTTTCTGAGTGGAACAAAGATGAAGGCTTGACCCATGGCCCCTCACCAGTATATATTTCCAGGCAAAGTAGCTGAAATCCCCAGGAGTAAGAAAATGAGCTTGCAGGTTAAAATAATGAAACATTTGAGAGACATAACCAATAAAAAAGAAAGAAGCAAATTGAATTATACATACCCACTGAAGTGGAATTACTAGAACAGATTGACAAACATTTAAAATACGCAAAATAAATACACAGCAAGATAAAGAAAAATATTAGCAAAATGCAGCATAAAAAAGAAGTTATGAAAAAGGAATCAAATGAAAATATTAGATATGACAAATGTATTATTGAAACAAACATTGTAATATACAGGATAGAACAACAATAACAGCAATAAAATGTAAGATCAAGGAATTCTTTCCCCAAATGTTAAGTAAGGAATATGGAGAAAAGAACTAGAAGTATCAGCATCTATTCAATAGATGTTTCAGAAATAAAGAACTTGATCTGCTCAACAGAAAGATAGAAAGGAAAGGAAAAAGAATAAATGCATTATAGAAAGTGAAAAGAATGAAGTTAAGATAGAATAAATCATACTGTAACAATGCTTAAATAAATCTAAGCGAGTTAACCTAAAAGGCAAATTCTCTGTCTCCCCACACCTATTATGATGACTTCTAAAATAAAAGCAGAAAACAGCAAGTGTGGCCGGAATGTGGAGAAAATAGAACCCTCGTGCACTGTTGGTGGGATGTAAAATAGTGCATGCAGCTGCTTTGGAAAACAGTATGGGAATTCCCCCCAAAATCAAAAATAGAATTACCATATGATTCAGCAATTCCCCTTCTGGGTATTTATCAAAAAGAATAGAGATCAGAGACTCGAAGAGATATTTGTATAGCTGTGCTCATCGTAGCATTATATCACAACCGTCAAAAGGTGGAAGCAACCCAAATGTCCATTGGCAGATGAATGGTTAAATCAAATGTGCTGTACACACATATAATGAAATATTATTCAGCCTTAAATAAGAAGGGAATTCTGACACATGCTACAACATAGAACCTTGAAGAATGCTAAGTGAAATATGCCACACACACACACACACACACACACACCCACACACACGCTGTAGGATTCCAATCTAATAAGGTAACTAGAATGGGCCAATTCCTAGAGAAAGAAAGTAGAATGGTGGTTGTCAGGGGCTGGGAATGAGGGGAAATGATGAAGGGTTATTGTTTAATGGGGATAGAGCTTCAGTTTTTCAAGATAAAACAGTATTCTTGGATGGTGGTGATGGTTGCACAACAATATGAAGGCACTTAATACCACTGAACTGCACACTTAAAAATGGTTAAAGTGGTAAAATTCATGTTATGTGCATTTTACTACAAATGAAAAAAGATACATTCTCAGATTGGAGATCAACAATAGTTTGTTTACAAGAGATGCATGTAAAATGATACAAGAGGGATGAAAATAAAAAGATAGATGGAAAAAAATATTCTGGGCAAATCTAAATAAGAAGAAAACTGGGCTAGGAATCTTAGTATTTGACATTGAAGGCAGAAAATGTCATAAGACACCAAAAGGAACTTGATTGCGTTGCTGACAGAAAGACTTGAATCAGAAGCCATAGCCCACTAAAGGGTGGTTTCTAGTTCTGCGAAAAGGCACGTGGAAGAAGGTTTCTGGGTCTGGAAACCTGGCAGCATCTTGGAGCGTAGGATGCAACCTGGCGTAAAGTTTGAACTTACAGATAAATCCAGAAAGGCCTATTTAGTTGAGGATCTGGGGGCTAATGGAGAACATCTGATTGGCCAAGAGGTGAAAGTGAACTAGAACTGGGCGAGAATCTAGCCTGATGGGCGACCCTGTCACCACTGGCCCCGTAAATGGGCCATATGCAGACAATTTGGAAATTTGCAGAAATTTAACTACTAGAGCCAAACAAACTTGATAATCAGAATTTGACAGATTCATTGGGGAGGAGAAAAATGAAGAATCACTTACCAAGCAACTGCGGTCAGGCCATGTGGTGGATGAAGGCTGAGATGACAGGGTAATCGGCGCAGATACACACGGAGACCCAGCACCGATGTTCTTGGCTTTTTCATCCCATGACACCCCGATTAAGAAAAGACCCCTAAGTAAAAGATTAACTTCACCCCAATGAAGTTATCACCTTCTGGCCAGGTAGCTACGGGCATGTGAATGAACATCATCAAGCATTCTTCCCTTCGAGCAGCGTTCTAGGAATAGCCATGACCGTGGGTGAGGGAGGCCTCCAAGACCAGAATGGGTCGGGGCAACTTTCCAGATGGGCAGGAAGGATGTTCCCTCTCCTGGCCACCACTGGAAGTGGGTTCCTATCTGCTTGTATAATTAGAATGTGGTTAAAAGAGTGAAGAGACAGACATAATTCAGGAGAGCGCATGTTGATATTGTAAGAGATGGTTTGAGACAACCAGCCTGCCTGGGTTTTCCTAGGTTCTTCTACAGTGCTCAAGGTGGCATTGCAGGAAAGTTAACCAGTGGGCTCATCAGAGTGGCCTCATTGCAGAAGCTGCATCTATGTGAAGGGGGTGCCCCTGGGGCTAATTATACCACCAGGCCCAGACTTTGCTAATATCCTGTTTATGGTTCTATCAAGGAGGATTCAACTATAATAATCTGTGGATTTATTTCCCTAAACAAACAAAACAGGATGCATAGTTTGACAATTTTGTTTTTGTATCTTAGACTCTTATTTGTAAAAAAAAAAAAGTCTTTCAGAGGAATAAAAATGAAGTCATACCTACTTGTATGTAGGGTGTCCCCCCAAAATGTATACATGACTTCGAATAATCATAAAGCCAGTATTTATTAAAATACATTTCACTGAAAAAATGTAATAGAATCTATAGACACTATGTTTAATGAATTAACCTTCACTGTAAGGTACAACACGCTTTACATTGGGACTGTACTGGGTAACTGGGTGTGTTCACTGTCAGGTTTATGAGACAATGATTTCTCAAATAATGTAAAAAAATACCCTACAAAAACCCCTCTCTCCCACCTCCAGATCTGGCAAATAGGGGCCTGGCTTTGATGGGACCGGTGAGGTGACTTCCTCCAGTTCACATACCAGGCCTTGGCAGTGCTGAGATATGGTTTCAATTTTCCTGCCTCTCTAGATATCCTTCAGTTCTGGCCTGTGCATTATTTTGTATTTCTCTATCTAAATTTCAACCACCACATCATTTAATATCTTCATTTATATGTAATATCTCCATTTATATAAAATAAACACAAGAAAACTCTAATTTACACTGAGAAGCAGGTCAACCTATAAGACACACAGAATGTGTCTTGGGTTGGATAATAGGCTGAATAAAGGTAGATTTTGACAGGAGGCACGCTGGCCTTGAATTACCCTGCTATCAAAGGTAACCCCTGGTGTCTATACCATGGAGCCCCCCAATTCTCTCTGACGCTTGCTAATTAAAGTGATTAATTAATATGTCATTGGCCTCTAATCATGAACTCAGACAAGATTAGTAATGATGAAACCATAAAAATTAATTTACAAGCATGCACATAGTTTTCCTTGACCTGGCATTGTTCGTGCTTCCCTTTTGCAAGCAGGGAAACAGGAAGGCTGCAGGCAGGGAAACAGAGGGCCCAAGGACAAGGAGAGGTTCTCAAGGCTGCAGCTCAACTGGGAAGAATCCCTTTGATCAAACAATGGCCTCGTGGAAAGAGGGACTTGAAGGAGTTAGAAACTAAAAAATAAGTCAGTCAAAAAACTCAAAGGATGGCCCCAACCCCAAACGATCCATTCGTATTCAGGGTTTTCATACCAAATCGAAACCGGAATTATGTCACTTAAGGATGATATGTATGAGTTAAAGGTATACTGGGAGTCAGGAAACCGAGATTGGAGCCTCCACTCTGCCTCTGACTAGCTGTTCACTGTTGTTCCTCTGAGCCTCAGGCCTATGTGAGTGTGAAAAAGCCAGCAGACGACCTTCCCGGGATCATCCTGACTCCTGGTTCTTCTCCCTCCTCTTCTATTTTGCTCTAAATCACAGGGATTCACTCTCCACCACTGTCTTGCAGCCTCTCCCTACCCTCATGATCCCCCACTGCCCCACTGTCCCACTGCCACTACCCTACATCAGGCCTCTGGGTCTCCTATTTGTACCCTTGTAACAGCTGCCCAATGAGCTCTAAGCCCACAGTTTCTCTCCAAGTCAGTCCATTCTCCACTCTAAAATAAAAAGAGAAACAGCAACAACAATACTAGTTAAATACATTGCACTCTTTAGCATTCTAAACTCTCTAGCATGGCTCTTAGGCTCCTTCACCACTGGATTTCAGCAAGACTGGGACATCCATTTCCTTCCAAACCCCCACCGTCTTAGAGCATCTAGGGCTTTTCCAGGTCACACACGTCCCTTTCTGCTCCCAATCCAGGCAGAAACTCTGTGCCCTCCTCCCCTCAGTCTATGGTAAATTCTAATCTACTTTTTGTCTATATGAATTTTTCTTTTCTAGATATTTCAAAGTGGAATCATACAATATTGTTACATTCCCATCAACAATGTATGCGTATTCTAGCTTCTTCACATCCTTGTCAACACTTGTTATATTCCACTGTTTTCTAAATTACTTCTCTGAGTAGCTGTGAAATCGTCTATTGTTGTTCAAGTTTTGATTTTATTTCCTAATGACTAATAATGTTTCATTTTCCTAATGACTAATAATGTTAAGCATCTTTTCATGTGTTTATTGGCTATTTTTTTATCTTTCTGAAAAAGTGTTTATTCAAGTCCTTTGCATCTAACTGGGTTCTCTTTTTGTTGTTGAGTTGTACAAGTATTTTATACATTCTAGATTTTTAAAATTTTAAACCCTTATTAAATATATGATTTGTAAATCTTTTCTCCCATTATGTAGGTTGTGTTTTCACTTTCTTGATAGTGTTCTTTGATGCACAAAATTTTAAATGTTGTAGTGGGGGAAGAAAGAGATAAACCACAGAATTTATATGCATGCATGCATAACTGATGGACATAGACAACAAAACTGGGGATGGGGTGGGGGAAATGGGGAGGAGGGTGTCAATGGGGGAAAAAGGAGAAATATCTGTAACAAAAATAAATTAATAAAAAAATTTGAGGAGAAAAAATTTTTTTTAAATGTTGATGAAATCTAATTTATTTTTTCTTTTGTTATTCATGCTGTTGGTGTCATATTTAAGAATCTATTGCTAAATCTAAGGTCATAAAGATATACCCTTTTGTTTTCTTCTAACAGTTTTATAGATTTAGTTTTATATTTAGGTCATTGATCTATTTTAAGGTAATGTTGTATATGGTATGAAGGATGATTCAACCTCATTTTCTTGCATGTAGAAATTCAGTTGTCTTAACACCATTGTTGAAGAGACTATTATTTCCCCATTAAAAGAACTTGGCATCTTTGTCAAAATTCAATTGGCTATAGATGTATCGGTTTATTTCTGGACTTTCAATTTTATTTCATTGGGCTATATGTCTATCTTTATACCGTACCATGTTGTTTAGATTATATCTTAGTGGTAAGTTTTGGAATTGGGACGTGTGGGTCCTCCAACTTTGTTTTTCTTCTTCAGGATTTTGTTTGGATATTTAGGGATTTATGCAATTCCATATAAATTTGAGAATTGGCTTTTTCATTTATGTAAGAAAAGCTGTTGGAATTTTGACAAAGATTGTATTGAATCTTTGATTGAATCTATAGATCATTTTGAGTAGTATTGACATTTTAACAATATTGTTTATGAACATGGAATATCTTTCCATTTATTTAAGTCTAATTTCTTTCATTAACATTTTGTAGTTTTCAGTGTAAAAGTTTTTTACCTAGGTATTTTATTCTTAAAAAAAATTTTTTTTTCTGTATTGATTTCAGACAGAGAGGAAGGGAGAGGAAGAGAGAGATAGAAACATTAATGAGAAAGAACATGGATTGGCCGCCTCCTGCATGTCTCACACCGGGGATCGGGCCCACAACCTGGACATGTGCCCTGACCTGGAATCAAACCAGCGACCTCTTGGTGCATGAGTTGATGCTCAACCACTGAACCACATCAGCCGGGCCTAAGTATTTTATTCTTTTAGATGCTATTGAAATGTACCTGCTTTCTTAATTCCCTTTTTATATTGTTCATTGTTGCTATATAGAAAGACAGCTTTTGTGTGTGTGTGTGTGTGTGTGTGTGTGTTAATCTTGTAACCTACAACTTTGCTTAATTCATTTATTAGACCTAATAGCTTTCTTTTGGATTATTTGGGATTTTCTATATATAGGATCATGCCATCTGTGAATAGAGAGTTTTACTTTTTTTTTTTTTTTTTCCAATTTAAAGGCCTTTAATTTATTTATTTTTTCTTGTTTAATTGCTCTGGTTATAACTTCTAGTACTATGTTGAGTAGCAGTGGTAGAATTGGGCATTTTTGTCTTGCTCCTGATCTTAGAAGGAAAAGTTTTCACTACTATCAAATATAATTTTAGTTGTGGGTTTTAAACAATGCTATTTATTATATTGAGAACATTCCCTTATATTCCTGGTTTTCTGAGTTTCCTAATAAAATTTTATACTGCTAATAATTTACTTAAAATTTTCCTTCTACTTGGAAACTTACTTGTCCTGATCTTCTGGGTAAAGATATCTTTTTTCAAGTCTAATTCATATGTCACTTCCTAAGCTCTTTGTAATTAAAATCTTATCTCATAAGATTTGCTTTTATGACTCTGTACTCTGCTGGTCTGTGACCCTGCACATGAAGATTACTCATTTTGTTATCCCCAGAATCTGGGGCAGTGCTAGGAAATGCTGCTGGGAGAATGTCGGGTGCTAACGTTCTCTGACTTCTCAACATCTCCTGAGCACTCCTCAAACCTCTGGCTTAGCTACTCCTACTGGCAACTGCAGGGATAGTCATCCCTCCATCTGACATACGATGCTGCTGATGGGTCTTCTGAGAGCCAAAGTCACCCCAGCAGAGGTGGCCCTGGATGCTTATGACACATGAACACCAAGGCAGAAAATAGTTACTTATTCTACTCCACAATTAACACATTAAACCAGTGGGAGGTCACCACAAGGTGATCTCCCATTCCTGGATTTATTCTTCTATCTGCTCAAAAGTTTTGGCTAAGCCAGGCCACCAAACCATTTTCTTCCCTCATTGCAAAATAAAATCAAGCCAATAAGTCCTACTGATAGAATGATTCCTCTGAGTCAAACATTACTAGGAGCTCTGGAGGTGCACCAACAACTCCATCTGACCTTACAGCTTCCTTTCCCCATAGATTTATAATAGACCAAAAGAGAAACGTGTTCAGGACAGGTTATGCTGCAGGAGGACTGTATTAGTTTCTTATTGCTCCTGTAACAAACGCAAACTTAGTGGCTTAAAACAATACAAATTCATCTTCTATTTGTTCTAGAGGTTATAAAGCCAGAATACATTTTCCTGGGCTAAAATCAAGGTGTTGGCAGGGCTGTGTTACTTCTGGAAACCCTGGAGAGTCTGTTTCCTTGCCTTTTCCAGTTTCTAGCGGCTGCCTGAGTTCCTCGACTTGGGCCAGCAATGGCATTACTCCAACCTCTGCTTCTATCATCACATCTTCTCTGACTCTGACCTTCCCTTCTTTCACTTACAAGGACCCTTTTGATTACATTGTTCCCCACCAGATAACGCAGAATAATCTCCCCATCTCAAGATCCTTAAGTTACTCACATCTGCAAAGTCCTTTTTGTCATGTAAGGTAATATATTCACAAGGTCTGGGCATTAGAACATGACATCTTTGGAGGGCAATTAGTCAGTCTACCACAACGACAGGCTGATCTTTCACTGACCAAAGAGGATCCCTTGCCACCACCTGCGTGGTCAAGTTCATGTAGCAAGTCATCTTTCCAGTTCAGGGCCTCTTCCTTTGACAAAGGGTGAACTGAAACCCGGAGAGAGTGACTGACCTCAGATCACACAGCAAGAGGTTGGCAGAGCTCAGCCTAGGAACAGACTCTCTGATCTAGAATTCAAAGGTTTAGTGACATGGTGATGACCAGAGAAAGCAGGACAGGAGAAGTACCGGTGAAGGAGCTGTTGCCCCCAATTCTCTTTTCTGCAAGCACAGAGCCTCAGCCATGCACATGCCAATGAACCTATTTTCAGATCTGGATAAATTTAGCTCCCTCCGTCAAAGAGGGGCAAATGCGTTTTGTAATTCTGTGTCTTCTTACTGTCCTTGAAGAATCTTATTTTTTCCCCTTCAGTTTTAGTTCCATTCCAGTGGCAGTAAAAACTTCAAGTCCATTATCCCATAGATCTTCCCCAAATTCAAACCAACAGGGATTTTCTTCTGGACCCTGGAGGACCCCCAGAGATCTTGGAATGGACCAGCACTCAGGAAAGCCCTACTCCCAGCTTGCTGAAGCCGACAGATTGCATTTCCCGTTAGCTCAGCCATTAGCTCCTACCTTCTGTCACTTTGTGCCCACACACGGTCTCCCCACAGACATCCAGAAATCTGCCTCCTGCCCACCCTTGCCACTCCAGTGCTGCTCTCTGCTGGGAGTGACACCCCTCTCTGCCTGCCACTTCCCCCCTGTTGTCTGACACTAACTCGGGGACTTGCTTCTGGGGATGGAATTTTGTCGTTGCTATGGAAGTGGGAACCAGCTCAGCCTTCCAAACTCGCAGAGTGTCCAAAAACACACACGGCATCTCATGCTGACACACCACTGACAACCTGCGATGACGGGGATGTACTTTTGAGTGTCATCTTGACAAGGAGCAGGAGCCTCTATCTGCTGGCCCATCCGCCTGGCCATCTGTCTCCCAAGATTGTCTGCACTCCACTGGCTCGGATCCTGAGCCTCCCTTGTTGGGGGGGCTTGTCCTTGCACGGCCTGGCTGCTCCAGGGGCTGAGAAGGAAAGAGCCCCTTGTCAGAGGGGCTGTTCTGCTGGGAGGGGCGGGGGCGGGGGGACCTGGGGGAAGCTCAGGGTCACTGCTTGGCTTTGGCTGCTCCAAGGCCATGGGTGGGCATTTCGGCTGAGTGGCAGAGGGAGGGAAGCCAAAGCTCCTGCCTTGTTTGCGGCCTGAGGCCACAGATTTGGGATTTCCTCGGCTCTTGGAAAGGCAGCCCTTTGGGGAGGCGCCAGTGTTTCCAGGTGGTGCAGGGAGGGCTGCCCAAGACACGTGGATTCCTTTGCTTCCTGTCTCCAGCTCCCTCTGTGAGGAAGGGATAGAGGAATTCCTGGCTTTGGTGGACTTGCCAGCCAGCTAATGTCACCAGCTATTCATCCGTCAAGGTGAAAATTAGGGATCTACAGTGTGGGGAAGGGGTGGGGAGTGCCTGGTGGGAAGAAGGCGTGGTGGGGAAGGGGCAGAGAAGGTGCAGATCTCGTAATACTTACTGTCCACAGACTTACGAGCCTTGCACCCTAGGTCCTGTCCCACTCCCCATGAGGCCATGGAGCAAGGCTTTCTGTCTCTGACAATGCCTACCACACCACCTTACCTGGGGAAGGACAGACACGCCCATGGTCACAGGCGTCAGCCCTTCCCAGCCGGGGCTTCCTCATGCTCAATTTTGCCCAACTACCAAGACCTTTCAAGGCCTGATCCATCTGTGGATGACTTTGTGGGACCATTATTTAGTCTTCTCTATTTAGTCCACCCTGAGCTGATTTATCCAGGAGAATATCTTCTCTTGTATTCCTGTCCTTCCCTCTGGCTCACGAATATGGGACGCCAAGTTCTGCTTTCATGCATCTCACCCTCGCACAGTCCGGCCAATGCTGGAACTTCCTTGCTGTGGCTGCTTGGCCACTGGCTGGGCGGCGCTGGCTTCTGTCTGCCCTGGGGTCAGAGCCTGGAAATGCAGCCGTCAGCACTGCGTCTCCAAGGTGACAGCTCTCCTCTGATGTGGGGAGGCTACCGGCCCAGCAATTATTAGCTGATAAATATTTGGCTTGTGTCTCCTCCTAAAATAATCCTCTCACACGATGATGGCTGTCAGCCCTGGCACTGGGCTCTGAATCCAGCCTCCTTGTCTACATCTGGTACCGAGGCGCTCACGTGACCGGTGGTCTCCCAGGGAGAAAACGAAACCTGTTAATAAGCGGATGGAACTTAAATGCTGGGATGTGGCAAAAGGTGGGAAACAGTACTTGAGCAAAGCATTGCTGGGGCTCGAGCTATCACTGTATTATGAGGGCTTTTGGGGCCACAGCCAAGTCCTCTTGTCATCCAGCATTTGGACAATATAGGATCATTCCCTCAACAAGAGCCAGGCAAACCACGGCCCTAGCTCAGTGACGCCAGCCCACAGAACCTCCGGAAGCTGTTCACAGGACAGTGCCTCTCAAACCCACCTTTACTGGGAACAAACAGTGAAACAGCAAAATCTCACCAATAGCTAAAGTCAAAAGGATAGTTGATTGAAAGAAACAGAAAAGACAGCAGACGGGAGTTTCTGAGTAAGTCCTCAGACACTGCTCACCTAACATTTCTTGTGCCTAAAATCTTCCCATCCTGATTTCAGGGAGACACAAAAATCTTGCTAGTTAAGCCCCCAGCATAGATTTATTGGAAATTAATATATCTTATAATTCAAAGGAAATTGGAGCAACAGTTTTGGGACTTGCAAAATGACTTCAAGGAACCGCTATCCAAACTGTTAGCCTTGAAGCGACTCGATTCCAATTATTTTCAGTTTTTGGGTCTCTCTCCCAAACGTTAAACTTTTGGAAGAGAGGATTATATCAAGCCTTCCTGGGTCTAATGTCTGCCTCTGATCAGTTGGAGATGGCTCGGGTTATGTAATGTTCTCCGGAGAAGGGAGGGCATTGTGGAGGGCACAGCTCCCCGAAAGGGATCCAGGAAGAGGTTTAAATATCGCCTCCATATGAGACAGTAAGGCATTTGTACCGGGGGCTTGCAGAGGTGTTTTCAGAATGCAGCTGCCGCCCGGGAGGTTCCTTCAGCTAGAGATCTGTATAGAGCAGGGAGGAACAGGAATGGCTGAGGTTCTTCCAATATCGATCGAGCACTTACTATGACCCAGACACTCTTTTGGATATTTGAAATACATTAATGGAAAAAAACAACAACAGAGATTCCAGACCTCATGATGCTTACAGTCAGAGCAGTGGAATTACATTCTTTGACGACTTACTAAAGATCTTCAGAGCTTCCTAGTGTCTATTTGAGGAAGGACCTCATTGAATAACAATAGAGACACCCCTTTGCCTCACCTCATGTACCCAACTCACCACCAAGTCTTGTAAGTCTAACAAACTCTTGAATTCGTCCAATGTTGTCCATGTCCACCACCACTACTGAAATCTGAGCTACTGTCATTCTCAACTCAGCTGCTCCACCATCCTTCTACCTAATCTGTGCAAATCCTCTGTCTTCGCTTGGTTTATTGTGTACACGGTAGCCCAAGACAATTTCGTTTCTGCAGAGTGAAAATCTGATTATGTTTACACTGCACCTCTGCTTTAAGCACTGCAGTGATTTCCCATTGATCTTAGGATAAAGGCCAGATGGTGGAACAGCCTGGAAGGCCCTGTGCTGTCCAGCCCTGATTAGCTTGCCAATCTCATCTTATACCACTGTCTCCAGTTCTCTGGGTTGTGTTTGTGTCACCTCAGGACCCTTGCACAGTTCTTTCTTCTATCTGGGATCCTTTTCTCTCTCTTCATATAATAAACACTCTTCAATTTTTCTTATAGTTAATTACTTCTCAGCCAAAGGAGGAAATATGCCTTAGTACTGTCTTCCTCCCATTAGCCACATGCTTCCACAGAGCGGGTTTGTAACTATCCATTCTCTAATGTGGCCATGGGGTTCACATCAGTCTCTCTCACTAGGTTGTGAGCTCCCTGAATGTGAGGACGGTGGCTGTTTTTCCTCACCATTGAATTTCCAGGGCCTAGCAAAGGGCCTGAGCACCATAAGAAGGAAAAAATGGCTGAATGAATGAATTTTAAAAAGTTGTCCCCTACATTATCCTTTCCAAAAATTGCCCTTGTACCTTTCTAAAAGGCAGTGCAGAGAAATCTAGAAGCCTGGGTTATTGGCACATTCCCATTATAGCCAGCCATGTACATTCTAACAGCCAGGAGGGAATGGGGCAGTTTAGAAGACAATTCTAGACACCTAGTGGGGAACCAACAAATGCTTGTTGAAAGGAACTTCATACTGAATTGCATTCTAACATCCCAAATAAGCGAGGCCGAGAGTCTACTGAGGATAAAGCTTCGTTAGGTCTTAGGGTCTCCAAAAGACAGGGAATTCTGTAACAAAAATGCGGGAAAGGGTGAAGGAAAGAGGCCCAAACACAGGCATACATCTAACAATTTTCAGATTAAAGGGCTTCTGACCTCTGTGAATTCACCAAAGTACCCGGTTGATGAATCTGCAAGGGAGACATTTAGTGAGAGGAAATGCATTGCCTTGTATTTGGAGCCTAAGCAGTCGAACTGCCTGCAGAGGGGCTTGCTTTCCAGGTGGCTGATGGGAGAAAGGAGGTTGAGGAGGTGAGGTCAGGGGATGGCAATGTCCAGGGCAATATGGCCTCAGGCAGGCCATAGAAACTTTGAGCCCTGGGCTGTCTCCTTACCTCTATTTAGCATTTTGATTTAGCCTTGTGCAGCTTTGCTGAGAATCTCTATTGCAGCATGTTGACTTATCACTCATCCCAATAAGTTCCCATTCTCTCTCCTCCTGACAGCCTTGCCTAATGTACTTATTCATTCAATTTAAATAAATCGAACATGGGCCTATGACAGCCGATAAGTGAGTCACACAAGAACAAACAGAAGAGAAAGCTCTGCAAATAGTCAAATGTCAAGTAAGAATGGAAAACTGTCCCCACAGCTTCAACGAACCTTGGATGTCTAATATTTATGGCCAATTGATGTCATTAGAAAGTAAATAAGCCCTCTTATGCTGCATTACATAAGATTAACTGCAAGCAATGGAGTTTAAATAGCAGAGATAAGTGCAGATGGAAATAAACCTGTTTAAAGCTAGAAATATTTGATGGGCCTCCTTGCTGCTTTTAAGATAATTGATCTGTATATCTGTATTGAATCTCACCATAAAAGCTTTGAAGAGACCTGTGGCAAAGCCTGTTCAGACCCAAATCACATTTCTCTGGGGCCACCCAGCCACAGTTAGAACCTCTCAAAGAGGAACTCCAGGTCTGGGAAATTGCAAAACGCTGGGGAGAAGCAGGAGTCTTCTGGCTGCAAGCCCCCACCTCAATTTTCTGGGTAGCAACTAGAATTAAACGGCCAAGATGGTAGAGGTTTGAGGCTGTCAAAGGCGAGGGACTATGATGGTTTCCCTCGGAGAAGAAGAGGGTGGAGTGGGGCAGGGTGTGTGGGAGGGGGCTAAGTTGCCTCTCTTTGTGTACTACTATCCCAATTCTCAGATCATTTCCAGTAAAGGACCACGTTTTGCCTTTTTTAAAAAAAATTCTAGTCCTTTGATGCATAGTCCTACTGCTTATGACTAGCATGAAGCTCTCATCACATTCAACTCATCACACAAGTTTGAAGGCATCTGATTGGCCCATGCTGTGTTTAAGAAAACAGGTCCAGCCTGGCCAGTGTGGCTCAGTGGTTGAGCATTGACCCATGCACCAAGAGGTCGCCGGTTCAATTCCCAGTCAGGGGGCATGCCCAGGTTGTGGGCCCAATCCCCAGTGGGGGACAGGCAGGAGATGGCCAATCGATGTTCTCTCTCATCGATGTTTCTATCTCTCTCTCCCTTTTCTATCCTCTCTCTCTAAAATCAATGAAGAAAAAAAAATATATATGTTAAAAAAAAAAGAAGACAAGTCCACTGGTCATGTGCTTTATGTCTTATCAGTGTTCAGTTGCTCTAACATTTTGTAAACTCTTACTTTCAATTTTGTTCTTGTCGAGGTCAAATAACAAAGGGTTTGTGTATTGTCGCCAGTTTGCACACCACTCGTTGAGCTGTGCTACTGTGGAAGGCTTGTTCTATCTGTTCTCCAAGGGTGGAGAGAGAGTTAGGAGCAAAGCATGGGAAGAAAAGAAGGACAATTTTATCCCAGTAGGACAAAGAATTTCCCAACAGTTGTGGCAGATACAAATCTCAACCCAGAAACTCAGATGTGCAAGAAATTTAAATTTTAAAACTTCTCTATAACAAAATAATTCCATTTTACGGCCATATTACTTGGGCTGAAGAAACTTAATTATTGTCCATCTGAAGCCTTGCATGCCGACTTTGCCCTGGGCAGGGTAGAAATTGTGGAGAGCTGTCCTGGCCGGTGTGACTCAGTGGTTAGAGAGTCGGCCCGTGCACTAAAGGGTCATGGGTTTGATTCCTGATCAAGGGCAGGTACCCAGGTTGTAGGATTGATCCCCTGCCCAGTCAGGGCACGTGCAGGAGGCAACCAATTGATGTGTCTCTCTCACATCAATGTTTTTCTCTCCATCTCCCTCCACTCTCTCTAAAATCAATGAAAACAATGTCCTCGAGCAAGGATTTTAAAAAAAGAAGTTGCAGAGAGCTAACAGACAGCAGAGGCTAGGGTGGAGCTGGAGGAGCTTCTGCCTGGATTACCATCATCTGTCCACATTGGCATCTATTGAGTTGTCTTCATTCCCATCAGTGAGGCCTTGTCACCTTTCCTGACTCCCTGTGCCACATTCACGTCACTGGGGCTTGATGAGAACTCTCCATTCTGTCTGGACTGGGAAATTCGATGAGGTTGTCTGAGGCCTCCTGGCCCATCCCTACCACACCCACATTTCCCCCTGCACTGGCAGGAGTTGGTGAGATACTGGGGATCTGGCTGGGTCTTTTGGCTCTATCATAGGAATGGAGGGAGTTGGGGTGGGGACTGAGGCAGATGACTTTCTGCCCTCACTCTACTCTGAGGGCCTGTCATCATCTCCAGAAGGGGCCCAGGTAGGAGTCCCTTCTCAAGGACTCACCAACATCTATGTCTCTCTTCTTTTCTTTTGGACTCGTGGTTTCCTTCCTCTCAGTTTAAAAACATGTGTATATGTATGCATGTGTGTATGCATTTATGTTTTGGTGAGGGTAACTTGGTTTGGACTAATCTTATATTCTTTTAAATCTTTGTCTCATGGTCTAGACACTGGCCTTTGAAACTTAAAAGTTGGAATTTGACTCTTTTGTTCTGCCTTTTGTCTAGTCCCAGGAATTCTTGTCACCTTGGAGCCCTTCCCCCAAGCAGATAGCAGCCAAGGCTTTGGGATAGCCTTTGCCTCAAGGTGACAGGCATCCCTGGGACTGAACCACATCAGACAATACGCCAGAAGTTAAGAACGGATAGACTGGGCTGCCTTGCTGAGAAAAAAAGTCACCATCTCTGAAACTTTTGAGCCCTGGCTGGGCCATTGGTTTTGTGAGTACATTCAGGTACTAGTTGATAGGTTAGAGGTTCTATAACTTCATGACTTTGCGGTGGCTAAAGCGGAGACCATGTGGGAACCTAAGGGAAGAAAGCACAAGAGATTCCATCTGACTGGGGCTCTTGAGCAACCAGCGCTGGTGAAACTATGGCTGAGAGCTAGGGCTGAAGTCTGACCTCCTTCTCCATGGGGACCATTTCTCCTATGCATCCAACTTACCTATGTTTTGCTTCTCTTCAAATTAAAGATTCCAAGTGTGGGTAGATTTCAGTGTGTCCATTTATTGTCCTGTGGTACCAGGCTTGCAATTGGCACTTGGTCAGTGTTAATTAGGGATGGAGATGGCATCCCATCTCCTTTTGTAGGGATGCCAGTGATAGACAATTCATCCTGATGGTATCTTCATGTATCACTTAGGAAGATCGATAGCAGGACTGAATCGCATCTGCTTTGAATGTGTTCTGTAGATAGTAGATTCTATTTCTCCTCCACCAGCATGTGGCACAGTGCCCTGCTCAGAGTGCTACCCATACAGGGTGTGCTACCCATAGGAGATAGGATTTTAAGTAATTTCTTTTGTGACTTGTAGGAAGTTCACTGGCTTGAACTGGTACCATGTATTAAGACAGACACTGTCTTTCTTATTGGTTAAAAACCTATCTCCCTATTTCTGTTTAGCTATTGTTTAGTTATGTTTGAAGGTTAAAACAGTAGATTTTCTTCTTTCTTTATCATCTCTTCTCCGTCCTGATGCAAAGGAGAGGGGGTAACTCTGTTCCTTGCATATTATATGTACAGAATATACTGGAAAGCAGGTATATCCTTCCCCAGAGAATCAACTAGGAAGCTTATCGACAAAAGAGATTTCCAAATCCTGTACCTGAAAATTCTGGTTGGGCCTTACCCTGCGAAATCTTCAAACATTCCCAAGATGATTGTAATATGCAGCTAAGTTTGGGGACAACTACTCTGTGGGATTCAGAGGAGTCTCATAGAAATCTTAATTCCAGAATCCTTTTCTTAGAAGCATTATTTTCAGAATTAGAAATTCTGGAATATTTGGAGAATGCATGATTTGTAAATAATAATACTGTTGATTAGATGCCCTGACCAGATCCAGGTGAGGATGTCAACCCGAACAGTGGGCTGTTGGTGTTCACTGCTGACCTGGAAGCCCATTACATGGAGGGAAGCCCATGAATCCACAGTGGGAATCCTTGTGCAGGTTTGGAAGGAGATGAGAAAAGGTGAAATGGGACCACGCTCTGGGGATAATGGGAGATCTGGTATGGTGTTTTCAATCCAGAGATACCCAGCATCCTCCTGATGAATTCTTCCTGGGAATTTTGTACCTTAATACTCTATCTAGTGACAATTTCAGGTTATTTAGATTTTAAATATGTAAGAAATAGGTTGGGGTATTTCTCCTTTGACACTTCCTCCCAGATCCTTAAAATGCTTTCGAAAGGCCCCTGTATGTTCAGACATTCTAGGTGCCCCAGAGGTTTTCTGATTGAGAACAGTTGTCTCCAGGTGGCTGGGGTTTCTTCTGCATTTGACATGCTTTCGGTTTTAGTCTCAATGTATTGAGGCACCCATCCATCAAAGTAAGTTTTTCATAAACATGCTGGCATGATCATGGCCTGGTTGTGTGTGTGCTACGGACCTGGGGAGGCATAGCTCTGTGCAGAGAAAGGGGGTCCTAGGCAAGTTGTGGAGCTTTGTCTACGGATGAACAGAACTGTGTGTAAGAGCACACTGGAGGGTCCGGGGCTTGACGATGAGGGCATTCACCACAGACAACTGTTGAAAGCCCCACCTTGTCCCCTGTACCGTCCTGGGCATGCCCGCTGGGCACCATCTGCAACCAAGAACGTGCCCAGGCATCGTTGCTGCCACGATTTCCATCATGGAAACATTTCTTTGATCTTCCAGTGTTGCTTTCAAGATGATTAATCTCAGCGTGGCTGTGTGTTTAGGCTCTCCATAAAGGCAGGTGCATATGTCCGCGCGTGCGGCTCTCTCAGGACTGCTAATGTAAGCGTCTGTTTTACAGCCCAAGTGACAGCTGTATTGTTCTGGCAGGGTTACAGCTCTGACATGTGGAATCAATCTTTTTAACCTGTCAATTAATCAGCGGGCAGCTGTCAGCCCAGCTGAAAGGCCTGAAGGACAGTGCCCTTTCAATGGATTATACTGGGGGCATGGCGAAGTGAAATTGAACACTTCGAGCTTCAAGGAACTCTTGTTGCATTCAAAGCCTAGCTTCACTCTCACTTAAAGGAAAGAGGCGATGGCTCCAGTGTGGGCCCCTCCCAAGGAGGCTCTGTTGAGGACATGGGTGAAGGGTGGGGAGCATGTTCCTGTAGCTGCCTTAGCAGGCTCAAGGGACCCTTAAAGGAGAGCCTCCGGAGCCCACCAGGTGAACCTCACCTGTGCCTTGCTAGGTAGAACTGATTTGGTTCTGGGGTCCAAAGCAAGCAGCGGATAATGGGGTACTTGGTCTGTAGGAAGATTTACAGAGTGCCTACAAGAAAGGAAGGTTGTTTGTCAAGTCAATGTTGAGTAAGCCCTTCTTGTAGATGGGGTATCGTCCTGAGCATTCAGAAGGAACACAGAGGAGACAGCAAGTTTTCTTTATCTCATCACCTTACATATGAATTGGGGAGACACTGGCAAAGAGCTGCATGAAAGGATAACTTGTAATTGTATCCTCAATAGACAAGTTATTGTTATTTGTTAAATACTCGAATAAACCTAGGTTAGCATATGCTAATGACAGTCAGGTGCCACTGAAATAAAGTTCCAAGGCATTTGGAAGAGGAACAGGTGCTGGGAACCTGAGCTGCTGATGAAGATTTCTCCAAGAAAGGGTAATAAACGAGTCTTCAGTCTGCGCTGCTTTTTATTTTCCTGCTGTTCTTGCTTGTCGTTCATAAATAACCAACTTTTTCTGTTCCTCCATTCCTTTATACCTTTCACGAATATTTATTTAGCAGCTAATTTTTGCAAAACATGGTGTAAGGTCTGTGGGGAATATAAAGATGATTCAGACAAGGTTGCTTTTAACAGGAAAACATCAAAGCTGCTGTCGCTGAGTCTTGCAGGGAGGACGGCCTCTCCCCTTGCTCACTCCGGTGAGTCTGGGCATCAGCAAGGCTGTGAGTTATTCAGCTTCTTCTTGGTCTAGGACAAATTATCTGGCCATTTGTATTTTTTCCTCATAGATCCTAAACTGAGAACTGGACTCCTTTTGCCCATGTGACAGGAGAGCACATGGTTTTATAGGCCCATCAACTGACCCCCATTATCATGTCCTTCATCTAATAATGCATGTGATTTCTGTCTAACCCAATGTGCTTTTGAGCCAGACAAGTCTGGGTTGAATCCTAGCTCTGCACTTGTTAATTGTGTTAACTTGGACAAACTTCACTGTCTATCTGAACCTTAGATTTTTCATTTCTAAAATGTAGATAAATGATGTTCAGCTTTAATGGGGTATTGGGAGAATTGTCTAAGATGAATGCAAAAGACCTAGCAGACTGTTGACATAGTAGACACTCAATGAATGATGGGTTCTTTCTATTTTTATACATATTTTTGAAGGGAGAAAAATGGCCAGCTTCATCCGTATCTCCCCTACTGCTTCTTTTGGTAATTGCTTCATAGTACATGCTCAGAAATGCTATAAAATTATATAATTGATTGGCTAATGGCTCTGAAATCTCCATGTGGTTGCAGTCTCTCTAGGACTCAAAGAATGGGCCCTAATTATGGGATATGTCCTGGCTATAGGTCAGGCAGTTGTTGATTGACTTAAATCTTCTACTAGTGCATTGGCTGGAAGCCACACATTCTTTAGCTGGAGCTAAGAGCAAACTAGCCACAAGAACACCCAGGCTAATCATGGAGGGTTTGAGAAGAGAGTTTCTATACCAGTAAACACCATGACAGGAACATGATCAGCCCACATGGTGCTCAGCATCTGTTCTAAGAAACACACCCACGCCTACTGAGACTGGCATCTGAAAGCTATATTTTTGGTAGGATGTGTGTCTGCACGGTCCAGTGACATCTTGTACCTGCCAGGGAAGCTTGTCTGCCATCCTGACTTGCAAAAATGGGGTTACTTCTAGAGGAGCAGATCATTAAATCATTTTGTCAAAATGATTACTCAAAAGCGCAATGGAGCTTCTCACCTGAAGGACAAACAGTTCATGGTGCTTCTGTTTTCTCCTGTTGCATAGCAGGGTGGAAGAGGGAATGAACTCCTTCCAGTCGAGAATGCTTGATCCGTGTAACTAGGTGTGCTACTGGATCCAACCACTAGGGGCCAGCTTTTCACACTTCCCAGTAATACTATAGAATTTATGTAGTATATATAGAGGGATATCTAACTCTACAGTATTATTTTCATAAAGATTCCTGTGTTGTGTCTAGGTAGATGTACTCATGTGGATGACGGTTGTTAACAGAAGCATAGTTATTAGATATA
Organism: Molossus molossus; assembly: GCF_014108415.1. NCBI lineage: Eukaryota > Metazoa > Chordata > Mammalia > Chiroptera > Molossidae > Molossus > Molossus molossus. The sequence continues at coordinate 25,849,888 of NW_023425403.1, read as the reverse complement.
ATATGGTATGTTAGCAGAAGACTTGGGTTTAAGTCCAGATTCTGCTATTTATTAGCTCCATGCTCTTAAGCAGTCATTAAGAATTTCTGAATCTCAATTTATTCATTTTTAAACTTGGAATTATTTTACAGAATTAATATGAGGGTAAAATGAGATAATAGGAAGTATAGTGCAAATCTTGAAGTGCTCGAATAATTAGAACAGCTAACAGCAGTTTATTGTGCCATCTGGCTCTGTTGCTGTGAAGTTGGGTGGAGTCGAGAAGACATTCTGAAATGAGGTGAATTTAATATTTGGACAAAGGTTATGTAAAGCCATTTGCTTAGAAACAAGGGATTTAATGAGGGTAAAATTCTCAGCAATATTAAGTCTTTCTCTCAAAATATTTTTGGAAATTAAAGAAGAATAAGAAAGAGTTAAAGAAGTGTTTGGAGGTGAAGAGAAGAGCAATGGGACTGTGGAGCAGGGAGAGAGAAAGAGCTACTGTTTTTGCTGAGGCAGCTTGCAGAATGGCTCCTTATGTGGGAATGTGTTTTCATAACCTTAGTACAATGTACCTCTAACATCAAGCCTAAACTCCATTCTTAAAATTTTTATTAGACCATCTGAATGAGTTGTTACTTCCATAGTGCATTCAACAAATCATGAGGATGTTGCAAATACTCATGAGTACTTATGAAATACTAGATATTGTATTAGGTGCTAGATTTTGCAAGTGAATGTAACAGTGTTATGCCCTCAGGAACCTCCTAGTTCGGTGAGTGAGACAGCCATGCCCATGCATTAGTTTCATGTAGTATGATGTGTGTGCTATGACAGACATGTGCAGAAAACGCAGTGCAGGAGTGCAATGCATGTGAACTGGGAGTGGGGAGAAGGGGAAGGCGAAGAAGGGTTTTGAAGAAAGGACAGGAAATTCATCAGGTGAGCAATGACTTTCCAGGACAATGGTTGGAAATATCTGAAGGAAACATAATTTGATCAACTTGGACACTTTAAAGACCTTTGTATAAAAAGAAACTAACAAACAAACAAAAAAACAAGAATTATGACCCACTTTAGGTATACTGCTGGTCATCATTATGGTTTCTAAACCTTGAGTTTTCCATTCTGTGTGTGAGATTTTCCGTGTGGGAGGGTTGGCTCTTCATCCTGGTGACTACTGAAGCAATCTGAAAAGGTTGGGCAATGAATGAAATAGGTGATGAGTTTACAATGGAAGGAGCCAATGCTGATTGAGACTAATATATAGTTCACTCCTAAAAGCCCATGCTCAAAACATCCTTCTCAAAATTCAGCCTCAGTCTGGCCAGGGGGCATTTTGATTTCAATTAAGTCTTACAGGTCAAAAGAAATAAAAGAAATAAAGTAAAGCCATGACCAAAAAACTGAACACCCAAACGAAGTGTATTTTCTGGGAATCAATGTCTTTCTAGCCCAGGGCAGGTCGTTTTATACCAAATGAGATCCTGTTTCCTACTATGCACTAAGAAAGGGATCTGCAGTTCATGATGAAAAAATGATATGCTTACACTCAATAATGAGTCCATGAGACCCACATTTCTGTACCAATTGCAGAAAAACTGAGCAGTACTCCCCACCCAATCTTCCCCCGTACCCTGCTTTTTGAAAAAATTTAGTAAAATAACATGGTGTCAGTAGACTCTCCAGACTAAAATAAGCATAGAAAGTCAAATGTACTGAGGTCTTTCCCTTCCTTCCTTCCTTCCTTCCTTCCTTCCTTCCTTCCTTCCGTCCTTCCTTCCTTCCTGCCTTCCTTCCTTCCTTCTTCTCTTCCTCCCTCCCATTGCCCCTCATTTCCTTGTTCTTTTTTCTTTTTGTTTTGTTTTTTTAAAACCACTTATACAACAATAATTATGTTCCTCTTTGCACCATGAAACCCAATCCTTTTTTTTATTTTTATTTTTTTTCTTTATTGATTTTAGAGAGAGAGGAAGAGAAAGGGAGAGAGAGGTAGAAACATTGATGAGAGAGACCATCGATTGGCTGTCTTCTGCATGCCCCCCACTGGGGATTTGGCTCACAACCTGGGCACATGCCCTGACCAGGAATCAAACTGGCGACCTCTTGGTGCATGGGTCCACGCTTAACCACTGAGCCATGCCAGCCTGGCTCATGAAACCCAATTCTTTAGGGAAAGGGATTAATGATGGAGGCTCAAAAGGCTTTCACTTATGTAAATATTGTTTTATACCTCAATCACCTTGGTGCTATGTCTTTAAACTACTGATTAGACATAGAGTCCAAATAGGCTCCCCTCTTTCTTCCTTTTTTTGTTCTTAGTCTCTTTCCCTTCATAATCTCCCTTGTTTTTATTTTATTTGCTTTTCTTCCTTTTATAACCTCAGATACATAGAGCTGAATTAATTCTGTTTCTTATTGTGCTACTCAACACTCTGATTTTTATTATGTAAATTTTTATTGAAATATAATGCACATACAGAAAACTGCACAATTTATAAGGGTACATCTTAATGAATTTTCTTAAAGTTAACAAAGTTAGGCAACTGATAAAGAAACAGAACATGATCTGCATCTGGAAAGACTCCTCAGGCTCCTTCCAGTCATAGCCCTGCCCCGGCCAGGGGTAAACACCATTCTGCATCTCAACACCCGAGATTAAATTTGCATGCTTTTGAACTGTACCTAACTGGAATTTTACATTGCTATCTTTTTCTGTTTGACTTCTTTCCTTGAACATAATATTTGTGAGATTAATCCATGTTGTTTATTCTCATTGCAATGTAGTATTCAACGGTATTTATCTATTCTACTCTTGATAGGTTTCAGAGGTTGTTTCTAGTTCAGGACAATTATAACCAATGCTGTTAGGAACATTCTTCTAGATTCTTGTGATGAACATACATATGTGTGTCTGCTGAGTACCCACTTAAGAGTAGAATTGTGGGGTCTCAGAATATATGTTCAGTTTTAATAAATACTACCAAGATGGTTGTACTGCCAGCAATGTTGGAGAGTTTAGATTCCTTGCTAGTACTCCATGCTGTCAGTCTTCATCATTTTAGCTTTCTGAGTTGTTTTCTGTGGGCATGTTCTCTGCCCTTATCTACTCTGCTCTACCTGGAAGTGGAAGTCAACACTTAAACAAAAATCTGTCTATATTACTGTATGTGTCTATAGTTAATTTCTTCTAACTAATGCATAATATTCCACAATATGCATGCATTTATCATATTTGTCCATTCCCTAGTGGTACTCATTAAGCCATCTCCAGTTCCTTGCTACTTGTCAATTATGATATTAAAAGACTTGCAAGTTGCTAGATTTTAGAGCATATATATTGTTACTTTTACTAAGTACTGCCATGTTTTTCCCATAATGGAAACATCACTGTTCGTGGTCACCAAAAATATGAGGGTTCATGTTTCTCCATATTTTTCCAAAATTTATTATCTGATTTTTAGGTTTTGGACATCTGGATGGTCAAGAAGTAGCATCTTACTGATGCTGCTTAAATTTATAGTTATTTAATTGCTAATAAAGTAGAATATCTCTTTATGCATGTTAACCATTTCGATTTACTGTTCTCTGAATTGCCCTCTCTTTTCCATTTTTATATTGGGTTCCCATTTTATTGTGTTTATTTGTGGAAATTGCTTGTATATTCTAGACAACAATCCATTGTTAATTTTAAGCATTGAAAAACAACTTTATCTTATCTCCCACTCATTTGTTATTTTGTCTATAATGTTCATGAAATTAAAATACTACATGTTATCAACAAAATATTTTTATTATAATTTGTGTGTCTGAGATCTTATTTAAGAAGTTCTTTTGCACCCCTTATCACAAAATTATTATCTTACATTTTATTTATTTATTTTTTGGTGGTACGTGCCCCTAGTGGGAACCAAACCCGGGACTCTCTGGTCTGCAGGCCGATGCTCAACTGCTGAGCCAAACTGGCCAGGGCTTATCTTACATTTTAAAGTTATATTAGTAGCTTTGTTTTTTATATTTTAGTCTTTGATTTATCCAGTGATTTCGATGAATATAATCTAAGTCAGAGATTTGACAGGTTTTTCTCTGCCAGATAGTGATGCAATTTCCATAGAACATCTATTATGTTTAAAACTCTGTTTTCCTGCTGGTTTGTGGTGGTATTCTACCATATGTCTTGTCTCCATATGTACACAAACATCTTTTTGAGCTCTTTATTGTCTTCCAGAGTTCTATTTCCCTGTGTCTTCTACTGTACCACCTATTGTAATTATTCTTTTGTTATTAACATTGACTTAGCTACTTATGAACCTTATATTTTTATAGAGTGTTAAAATAAGTCTGTCCATTTCTTTAAAAAATTCTGCTGAAATATTATTTGAAATTGCTTTGAATTTTACACTAATTTGGTTAAAATGTGTATCTTTAGTATATAGAACCACTTCATCTGTGAAAATGGTACAGCTCTCTATTTTTCTCAATAATCCTTTATTTTAAAAAAATAGTTTTAAGTTTTTTCTATAAGATCTAGTGTGGTCTTTGTTAGTGTAAATCCAAGATATTTTGTTATTTTCATTGCTGTCCTCGTCCTCATTCTATTTGAAATTTAACAATGCTGTGGCCAGCCTAAGCAAGTAAGAGTGAATTAGGTAGACTCGAAAGGCAAAGAACTAGTCTTCCCTTTGGAGGATAGACCTTGTTAGTTCCTAACCAAAGATAAAATCAGGCGAGATGGAATTTCTAGAGCAAGGGAAAGTGAAGGTTTCCTCCTGCCCTGCAACTTTGGATCAGTCTGCAAAATGACATTAATTTAAATTCAAGCTTTCAGAGTCCCTTATCTGTTCAATAAAAAATATTGAGAGGAAAAGTGAAATTCATATTCTCTTGATAACAAGATATGTTGGTCTCAATTTTTTAGCTTTTCTCAACATACAAATAATTTGAGAAGATGTTACAACTTGTCAACCGTTATTATGATTCTTAGGTGATTTTTCTTTTGTTACCATTCTATCCTTTGTCTAGAGACAAGTGGAGTGTGGGAACTACTTCAGTTGTCTCTTTCCCCACCATCTTGTTTTTTCCCAGGTTTTGAAAACCAACTTCTTTCCCACCACCACCCCTCCATTTACTCATCCCTTGGGGTCCTCTCCCTCTCTGTGTTTATGTCTTTCCCAGGACACATCCCTCTTGATACCGAGCCTCTTGGTCACCCAGCTCCCCATTCACTGTTGGAATACTCACAACAGTCTCCCACTTGTTTTCATAACAATCCGCTTGGGTCACTCTGGTTCTGAGCCTCTCTCTTTTAGGATTTATTTTTACAGGGCACTGTGCACTCATGGTGCAGCCAGTGCACTAAGGTCTTACCTCTCCTTTATTTACTGATTCACGAGAGAAGGGACATTTCAGGAAGCTGTAGGTAGCAAGAACTTCACCATCTAGTCAATGGATTCTGACTGCATTCTGGGTTTGTTGGCTATTATTCTAGCAGGGATAACATAGTGTGGGTGGGGATGAGGTGCGACGGGACAGGAACACGAACACCATGGAACTATGACTTGAGTCTTCTGCTTAGATTTTACCTGATGCTGAAGCAATGGGCACAGACTGCGGCCCCTGATCTGACTTTCCTGCCTTTCAGTTCAGACACAGCGTTCTAGCATGTTCTGTCCTTTCACGCCCTTTCCTCCCCTTTGAGGGCTGTTTACAAACCTTTGTGGGGAGTCAGCAAGTTCTTGACTGTGTTTGTACCTTCTTTGCTCCATGTAGTGGCTACTCACCCAAGAGGAGGGTGGCGGTCAGGCAGGGAGAGTGTGCTTAAATCACCTGAGGCACTGCGACTCATGGCACACTTGCGGTGCTGAGGCAGTTCAAACAGTCGTCCTTAGACAGGAACTTGGGCTGCCAAACCTACTCCAACCTACTGGGGATGGTGGGCTTGGGGACTGGTGAGGCTGGAGTTCTGCTACAAGAGAGACGGAGAAAGGGCAGAAGTGATGGGTGTAGAACATAGCTGGGTGCCAAGTGTGCCCGTTTGCCCTGTGGCTCAGAGCCCCGAGTACAGCAGAGGCTTCTGTGGAATGTACCCCATCACTTCACGTGGCTTGAGTAGCTAACAACCAAGGGAACATGTGAAAGGTTTCAATTCAGATCAAGTCGGTCTTACTTGATGAGAGAAGTAGTGTCCAGCATGTATTACTCATGACTATGCTAATGCTAACATAAAGGCAAGCTTGTGTGTTCTTGGACAAGTGACTGAACCTATCCATGCTTCTGTGTTCTCATCTGTTGGCTGAAAGGAATACTATTTGCCCTATGTGGTTATTCTGAGGACAAAACAATTTAATTTCAACAGTAACTACTTACAGAAGTGCCTATAATTTGTCAGCTATTTAAAATACATGGTCTGACTTATCAAGGTGATCAGTTTGTAACATATAAATGTCTAATCCCTATGTTGTATACTTGAAACTAATATGATATTGTATGTCAGCTGTAATTGAAAATTTAAAAAATGTAATAAAATACACGATTTGAATTTCACAATGTCATTGTAAAGTACCTTTAAGATCGGGGTTCAGAGAGGTGAAGGCACTTGCACAGCCAGTGATGAAGGTAAGACATGGATTTGGGTTCTAAGCCTCAGCTTTGCTGCACATGCAGACTTCGCGACTGCTGCTTTTTGGTGGAAGCTAAACCTGCATCTCCGTTTCGAGGGCAGTTCCCACTCTCTGAGAATCCCGCCCAGGGCACTGTGCCTGAAACCATGTCTCTGGACATCTTGTCAGGCCCGCAGAGGGGAGGGTGTGGGAGGAGACCCAGCCTGCTGGCTCTTCTTTCTCATCCTGACAATGCTCCCCGCCAGCCACCTTCTCTCTGTGGAGGGAGGGCCACAGGGGCAGTTCAGGGCTGGTTTCCAGAAAGGCCTGTGCCCTGGGAAGTAGCTACTGTTGTAGCAGAAGGGCAACCCCTAAACTTGATACAAGGAAGGTGAAGGCAGGGGGAAGGAGGCGGATACGAGCTTGAGATACGTAACCTTGAAAATCGTGGCATTTCCCTTGTCCCCACAGCCTAATGTGCTGTAATAGTAGTTGATCAGCCACTAATTTGATTCATATGAGAGATCTGATCTTACTCCACCAAGCTCTCTCCAGTCTTAATCTCTCTTATTTATAGAATATACGGAGCTTTTTACATTTTGTTCCGCTGTTTAGGAACTCAGATTTCTGTTTTCCTTTTGGTCTCTGGTGATCAAGGTCCCCCTGGCAAAGACCCCCTCCCCCCCCCCCCCCATGCTGCCTAATCTATTAGTGTGCTAGTGCCGGCAGGAGCGAGGGGCAGGGAGTCCTTTATTTGATTGTCCTATCATTTATGTGGCTGTGGCTTCCAAGGCTATTATCTTTGTTTAGCACAAACGGAGAGCAGTTAGTGCTCCTGGTAATCTATCTCAGAATCAAAAAGCTATGGAGACAGAGACAGCCTCCTCTCCCAGCCTTTATCTCTCACCACCATCATTTTCCCAGCTGGGAGCAGGCGACGACCTTGCTTCCAATATGCCGCTCAATGATTTCAGATGATTGATCTTTCTAAAGTGCTTTTCCGTTTCTTGCCACACAGACGCGGATAGATTAAGCAATTATGGATTATTTCAACATCAGATGGCCCAAGACAATTAGTCAGAAGAGAAGCAAAGAAGTGGCCCTGCTGGCTTTTGGCGAGTGGGAGGCTTTAGGAGGCATTGAAGGGGGAAGCAAGGATAGCGTCACCCACGGGGATGCGAAGAGGAGGACACAGGGCCCAGGCGCGGAAAAAGAAAAAAACACAACCCCAACCTATATGGATACAGCGACAGCAGTGAGAGTTTTTATTGTGCTGTGGGATAAAGAGCCCTCACGATCTCTGAATCAAACCGGCACTCGGAGCAGCCTTCCTTTAAGGGCGATTGGATTGCTGGTGGTTCTTGGAGGGGAAAAAAGTTGCGAGAGGGAGAGAGACGGAGTAGTGCATGTAATAAAAGACAATAGATTAGATAGTCTCTGAATGGATCCGGGGCTCTAAATCACTCCCGGGCCTGCCTGCCGTGGTGCAGGCTTCCCGAGCGGGGCCTTCATGTTTTATGGTGTCGGGGGCACTCTGGGGAGTGAGTTACAACCTCCCAGTCAGTGGGCGGCTATCTGTTATCCGACATGTAAACAGGTATTCAAATCCGGCTCCGGAACCTTCGCCTTGGCATTTCATCATCCTGGTAATCTAACCCCCGTCCCCGCCAAGGTCGCTGTTGGGATGGCGTGACTTTCAGACTCTTCTCTGGCACCGAAGGCAGGAGCAGCCGGGCTGACAGCCGCCCGACTCATCAACCGGGGTGACAGGCCCAAAAATTAACTTTGATATTTTGTGTGGAATAATTCAGTGGCAATTGGGCCAGATGATGGTCTGTAACCTAAATTCAATTTCCATCAGAGGGAAGCATCAGAGAGCTAGTCACCCGCTTGCCAAGAGCACCTAGCAATCTAGGGAGCGTGGCTGTGTGTATACACACGACAGCATCCATCATTTCTGTTAATACGTGCTAGGTTGATATGCATGCGATCTGTTTGTTCAGACATCCATTGATTATCCAGGGCCTGTCCTTTCCTTCCTCCTCCATGGCCTGGGCTTCGTTCTCTTCTTTCCCAGGGTGAAGGGGAGGGGTGTGGGAGAGGGAGGGGAAGTGTAAAACGTGACATTATGTTCCTTAGCATTTCTCAAAAAAAAAAAAAGTGCCTGGGGATAAAGGGGCGTGTCTCTCTCCTGTTAAGCTTGGGGACTCACTGACGACTTCCGTGTGACCGTCTGGGGCAGGCTAGCACAGTGGGCGGTGCACTGCTGGCAGAGATGGATTGGAGAGTGGAATCCTGGCTGCATCTGTTTCCAGATGTGTGGTCTCACTGGCTCACTTCATCTCTTGAAGCCTCAGTTTCTCTATTTGGAAAATGGGAGAAATTGTTCCGGTGCCTGGTCCAGAGTAGATGTTCTAGCACGAAAGCTATTGTGAGTCATTAGAAAAGAGGACACTTTGGTGCTCTGGAAAGGCGCCCCCTGCTGACTCACCCTCCAAGAGGCAGGCACCCTCACATCGCGAGAGGCCAGCGCTTCCCTTAAGGAAGAAGTGGTGGGGTTCGAGAGGAGACTCTTCCAGATCAGTCACAAGCTCATGCATACCAGGACCAGAGGACACTCGGAGATCAAGTACTCTCATGCAGGCATTTTGCACAATGAGACCCTGAGACTCAGATGGCACAAGTGACCTGCTCAGCATCTCACAGATGCAGACCCTGAGCATCATCAACACATCTGCCATACGCAGTGCAGAGCACGGACCCCGCTCACTCCATGGTGGGCGTTGGAGCCTTGGCCTTGGAGCCAGGCCACAGGACGGCAATGGGGCTGTTTCATCATAAGGTCCTTTGCGAGGAGGGATGGGGGGCGGGGCAAACCAGAGCTTTAATGCTACATTCTGCTCATTTGAATGTGGTGCTCCTGTGGCCTTGTGACAATACTTCCATTACCATTGACTTAGATGCCACAGGTGGAAAATGTTATAACTTGTTTTGGAATAGGGTGAAGTTGAGGGGAAAGGGTGCGTTCTAGAAGAAGAAAAGGAGAGGGAACAAGTGTAAGGAATCATCTCCAGGTCTCAGTACATGCATTATCTTGTGTGACTTCACCCTGTCCCTTCAGCTGGTCTCTATCCTATTTGCATCAAAACCAGAGAGTCCGAGAGGTTTAGGAACTTGCTCAGAGTCACACAGCAAAGACATGGTGGAGCTGGGCTTTAAACCCAGTCTCTCTCTCCAACCCCAGTGCTCTTGTCTGTGACGTGCTGCCGCCCCCAGAGGCAGATTCAGACTGGGTTTCCATTCACTCTCCCGAGTCTAAGTCGCCAATGCCTGTCTTCCCGCTGAGGCCTAACATTTCGATGTTGGAATTCGGTGGGACTTCAGTGCGTGGAGGGCTGTGTGCCAGACGTCTGGATCTTATTTGTTCCCTCCAGCCTCCCCAGGAAATGCTCTTGTTCATTTAAATACAGACGTGACTATGTTTGTTGGGGACCGTGTATTTTTTTCTTTAAATGGAAACGCCATGTGTGTGATTTTTTTTTTTTTTTTAAAGGAAAGCCCAGGGATCGTCTGCATCAGGTTATAAAATGATCCCAGGGCCCATTCCTGGCTCTAAGCAAGTTGAGTATACATCACCTCGTTTAATTTCAGCAATATCATCAATGTCAGTGCGTATCCAGCGGCTGTTGGCTATTGGTCATCCGGACCTGACACAAACTCAATAAATACTCCATAACCCCTGACAGCCGCTAGCAGATTAGCCTGAAATGAGCGATTGCCCGGCCAACACCTGCTGAACCAAATCAGCCCCGTGACGGATGGGCCTGCACTGAGCTCTGACCACGAGTGAGATCAGTGGAAGAATGATTTTATACTTTAAGAAAAGAATTAGAGATGGTGGTGGCTGAAGTGATTGGAAAGCTTTCAGAGGGGGCCATTTTTCTTCTCTTTCTTCCTTTTCCCTGGACAGATCCCCGGCTGCAGCTCTCTTCCCACACCTGAGACCATTGTACCTTCTACGCTCGGGAGCAACAATGCCGGGGAGTGGAGACGGCTGAAGCCTGAACTGGGGGCTGCTTTGGAGCGCCTGCAGGGTGTGCCATCCTGGGGCGAGGCAAGGGGCCCTCTCAGAGCCCTCAGGCCAGGGGCTGCCCGCCTCCCTCCACGGTGCAGTGGACGGCCGCTCAGGGCTGGGCAGGGGACTGGGGACCCTCCACCTAAGGTGGGCAGGCCGAGGCTAAGGATCCCAGTGGGTCCCCGCTAGAGGACAGACTTTTGGGCTTACTCTTATCGTAGAGCAACCATCAACAGGTCTTCTACTCTCAACAGGCTGCCCCCAGTTGTGTGGTCCAGATGAGAACACAGGTTTGGCGAAACAACAGAAAAGCAAAGCAAACCAACCCCTTTGTTTGAGTTCTTGCTCTTTTACTTAATAAATGGGAGACTGTCCTATGAGCGGTCTGGCCATCTTTTGAGCCTCAGTTATGCGTACCATGACGATGACCCGGTCTACCTATTCTTCTCGTTTCTTGAAAATCTATGTTTTAACTGAGCCAGACTTTGGCACTCAGACCATGTGTACCAATTTCCTGCAGAATTTTTAAAAAATTGAATAACAATTCAGCATTATGACATCAGCTTACACTGAGGGATGTTTTCAAAAACAGACCTGTGAAACCCCTTGCCATGTTTACACAAGGCTGCTTTGAGGATGTTATTCACTGAGTCCCAAAGCCCTTTCCATGTGGATCTCGGGGAGGCATTTCTGTCTGGTTTCAGTTCCAGGAACCGCTATGTTTATCTTGAATGAGTGTTTTGACTTTATGTTATGAGTTCTGAATCATGTAAAGGATCCTGTTTTCTTTTGTGTTGGGGACTAGAAAACTCAGAGCCTCTCTCACCACTGAGTTGAAATCCAAGATAGTCTTTGTTTTGGTACTAAATTCATTTGCTACTTATTTTTTCTTTTTGCCTCAGTTGTCTTATTTTATTATATTTTTTCTTTATTAATTTTAGAGAGAGAAGAAATGAGAGGGAGAGAGAGATAGAAACATCGATGAGATAGAACATCGATTGGCCGCCTCCTGCCTGCACCCCACTGGGGATGGGGCCCACAACCTGGGCATGTGTCCTGACCAGGAATCGAACTGGCGACCTCACGGTGCATGGGTCGACGCTCAACCACTGAGCCGCACCAGCCAGACCTCAGTTCTCTTATTTTAAAGGTATTTCATTTTGTGGAATGATGTGGGTTTTTTTCCTAAGTTGGCGTCAGGTAGGGGTACAAGGGAACTGGGATGCGGACAGGGCTGAGCGTCAGCGCCTGGACTTCGTGCCCACGGCCGGGACGGTGGCGTTGAGCACAAGGACCTTCAGCAGCAGCCAGCACGCAAGCACAGTTTCCTGATAGATGAGCAGAAAGGGTAGCTTCTTGGCCCCGAGTCCCCGTCAAGTAAGAGGTACATGGTCCTGGTGAGGCCAGGCTCCTGGACTGGCCCTCACCGTCCAGTAAGCCATGCTGGAGAGGGAGCCGCTGGAAGAGCCTTGGCCCCTTTCACTCACACCAGAGGGCCCGGCCCAGGTGAACCTGGCACAGGTAACGTCAAAGGAAAAGCCTTTTGGAGTGGCTCACATGCCCTCCTTCCCCAGCACAGGAGAAGCCTCAAGCCCTCCAAGGGTCTGGCTATTTCCGGCCCGATCACCAGAGAGTTTGCAGCCCCTCCCCTGCTAATGGTGTCCTTTCCTGCCTGCTCACGCTTGCCTGGGCTGCCACCTGGGCTGCTCCTAGTGATTCTTGGAGAGCAACCCCAACCCTCTCCCCCTCTACAGCCCCCAAGTGTTCTGTTTCCCTTGAAGTCATTCCTGTCCCCACCCCCTGAGTCACTTCGGCCCTGACAGCAGGTCCATGTTCCTTTCCCTTTTAATTCTCTTCTTCTCAGCGTCTGAACGTTGAAAGCAGGCTTAGGGCTTTATTTAGCTCAACAAAGTCAGCCTCAGCTGCAGGGGTGGGCTCACGAGGCTTGCAGATGGCATCTCCCCTGACTTTGCTGCTGTGTAAGTCAGTGATTCCTAGCCCTGGCTGCATTTTTGAATCACGCGGGGAGCTTTTGAAAAATACTAATGCCAGGGCCACCCCAGATCAGTTGGAACTGATTCTTGGGTGGGGAGGGGCACTGGGCAGCTGGAGTTTTCTGGAAGGCTGTGAGATGCTTATCTCACGAGTGACAGCGGAAGGCCTGTTGCTGACCCATAGCTGTTAGCTACACCCACACCCCAGCATGGGCGCCCTATGAAAAGGGAGGTGGAATGTGGAAGGGACAGCAGAAAAGATGGCAAGGAGGAGCACAACCATGTGTCTCCAATATCTTTCCATGACACGCATTTCCAAGAGGCCTGACACACTCCGTGCCCCAGGTAGGCATTCAAGGAGAGGAGCACTCTTCACACTGCAATGGGCACACAGCCATTTCTACAGCGAGGCTTGGGCCAGGCTGTTGTTGGGGGGAGGGAGAGGTCTCAGAACATTATGAGCTTCTGGAGAGGTTACAGGGGTCTATTTTCCTTCCTCAGCCCAGCCGACATAGCCTTTGAAGGTACAGGACCGCCTCATTTATCTTGCACTGTCAGGAGAGGACAGCGTTCCACTTAAGTGAATTTTCCTGAATTCCGAAGCTTGTTCTTTCAAGACCCAAAATTTCATTTACTTTAGGTATTCTGCAAGGAGGGCTTGCTAAAACGTATTATGCACTTCCTTACCTTTTTAGAAACACAAGAGAGTTTAACCCTTTCTCGATGACCCTGCCTAATTCCTATGACCACCCAGCACCCACTCCTCTGCTCACTTGCAGCTTTGTCCATTTGGCCGGCCACCAGGTTGTCAGCTGTCAATGCTCATCACTGTTGTTGAGCTGTTTCTAATGCGTCACCCTTTCTTCCTCTGCACACCTGATATATGATACATCCCATTTGCAGAAGCTGGGAAACCAAATTTCTGAGATTGTTAGACTTTTACGTTAAGCAAGAGTGAAGAGGTTTTGAATGAGTGCCTTGGTCCTTCTTCTAAGCAATGCAGTCCATGAATTTGGTTTCCGACTGTGCACGAGTTATTTTAGGTGTCTAGGCTTTCTCTGCCTGCACGCATTGGAAGTTACTAAATGTCAGACTTCAAGATAAGTGGGGGTGAAGCTGTGGCAGGTTTGAAGAACAGTATAAGTATTTTCCCCTGACTGTTCTTTTTCAGGAATGTCATGTGTCTTATCCAACTAGCCGGATCCCAGCATGGCATGTGTTGTTGCCTTCACCTGCCAGACTATCTGTCAGTAGGTTTTTTGTCTGCAGGTTTCATGAGCCTGGACTTTGTCTGACAAAGGACCCTCCTGCCTGGAAAGAAATGAAGATCAAAAGCCCCTTCAGGAATATGTCCAGGTCTTCAGGCTCAGAGAAAGGGCCCCAGTTTGAAGAGCTGTCAGACGAAGACAGATGCAGTGACATTTGGAAAGTAATTTGAATTACCAGAGGACCATGGTTATTGGATGGTTGGCAAAAACGTCTCTCCCACACCCGCTGTCAGCCCCAATCGACCATTGGTCTAGCGTCCTCTAGAGAGGAGCATTGCTCTCACCGACGTTTTGGTGTCTCGCAGGGTTATATCATTTGGGCTGGCAGCCTGAGTGTGTTGCTGGTGAAAAATATTAGCCTGAAACTGGGATCATCTACAAGGGAGATTCTGCAGTTTAGAAAGCCCAGCTCCGGTGTTTTTGTGCTTCCCGGGAAAGGTGGGAGCTTGAGTACTTCCTTCATGACCATCACCGTCATTGGAAGTTACCCATCACCACGGTCTATTCTCCAAACAGCCTACAAGGTTGGTGCTATCAGCCCTGTTTCAAAGATTAGAAGCTGAACTTAGGTAAGGCATGCTTCCTGAGGCCAGGCAACTGAAAAGTGGTGGAGCGGAGATAGGAACTTTGGTTTGCTGCTGAAACATAACAGTTGCCTTTTTTCTTGTCACTTGGCCTGGGTGCTGCTCTCTGTATCATCAGTCTACTTATATGCCCTGGCCTCACACCCTGCTTTATTTTGAAGTACAAGCAGGGTGTCTGGACCCTGTTGTGTTGACGGCAGGCCCTGGAAGACAGAGATCAAGGCCATATAGTCACATAGATGGGCCAGACAGCCATTTCCATGGTGCTCAGGGACACTGATGTGATACCATTGATCTAGAATTACTACTGTTTATATCCTCTGGGCCGCCTCAAATCCCCAAAGTAGAGTTGGAATCCTCTAACTTTGTTTCTTTTTTTCAAGATGCAAAGATATAAATAACTCTGGAAAGGTACTGCTTTACGCTATTACCACGTTTTTGCATCTTAGAGAGAATACGGTTTAAATTTTTTCCGAAGAGCAGACTTTTCTTAAAAAGAGGGCACATGAAAAGTGTGGACAATATGAGTTCAGGCTACCCGACGAGCAGTGGAAAATGTACAGAGGAGCAGGCTGGAGCACCAAAACCACGTTTATTCCCCTCACAACTTCATCAGGGACTCGCTTGGGGACAACGGTGAGGGTAGAGATTAAAAGACAGCCTAGCAATGGCCAGTTTGGCTCAGTGGTTAGAGCGTCAGCCTGCGGTCCAGAGAGTCTCGGATCCGGTTCCTGCTAAGGGCGCGTACCTCGGTTGCAGTGTGTCTCCAGCCCTGGTTGGGTCGTGCAGGAGGCAGCTACTCGATGTGTCCCTTACATGTCGATGTTTCTCTCTCTCTCTCTCTCTCTCTCTCTCTCTTCTTCACTCTCCCTCCCACTCTATCTGAACAAAAAATAGAAAAATGTATTCAGTGAGTATATATATATATATATACACATATATATATATATATATATATATGACAGCTTAGAAAGTACATACTTGGCATGTCCCACTCAAAGCCCAGAAGACGCTGTGATAGACATGTGGCTGGGAGCCAAGCAGTGGATTGGTGATTTTGGAGCCATAAACATTAATCTTGAGCATGGCATCTTGCTGAGTTTCCTATTTCCTGGAGCAGTCACCATCTATTCAAAACGTAAAGAAACCTTCCAGTGTTTAGCAGCACCTAGCACAGAGAAGGGGCCGACAAGTGTTTGTGCAACATTCTGCCCCAGCTACATACTCACAGGATGGGGGAGTGAGAAGCCATCAGGACAGAGGTAATCCCATGTGCTTTCAAGCACAACTGCCCATGCACATGGCTGCTAGAAGAAAAATACCCCACGTCCTTGTGAGAAGACAGCTGCAGAGACTTCTCTGGCGTTCTTCAAGCCCACGTCAAGAAAGACCACCTGGTAAATAAGAAGTGGAATGAATATAAGGACTCCCAAAATTGTGTTGTCCCCAAAATACGCCCTCTGCTTCACCACCCTGCCCTGCCCTGCCCTGGCCCTACACCCAAACTCCTCCTCCTGATATTAGCCTTCTTTCCCGATCAGACCTCCATCTATGTTCTCTGTCTCACCTTCTACTTCTCTCCTGCACCATAACCCTCAAGTTTAGTCACACTGGTCTCCTAGTTATCTCTTGGCACACAATATACATTTGTGTATCTTCTTTTCTGCTAAAGGAGTCCTCCTTCCTCGAGAACTCTTTCTCCTGCCTGAGCCACACTCTTCGTTTGGATCCCAGCCTGAAGACAGAATTTGTTTTCTGAAATCTTACAGAACTCATGGTCAGTACTAATCACCTAATACTTGAGATTTGCTACCTTGGTTTGGTTACCTTGAGGGAAAAATCCACGTCTTATACGTCTTATCTGGGTGCATGGTGTCTGCACCCAGAAAGGGCACACTGACAATCTGATTATGCCCGTGTTTCCAAGTCTGTGGATCTTTAGCATGCAGGAGGCATTAATACGTGCTTTATGAAGCACATGGTCTCTGGTCCAATATGTTTGGAAAGCACTAAGTTAAATTAAATATGTGTCTTTTCTACAGAACTTTGTAGAGTCTATTATGCAGCATTTTCTGCCTGAGCACAGGGCCCTTCATATGGACCTATCAGCCCCTGAACGTGCCATCAGCGTGGTGTTGGAATCACCTGTACCAGCTTGCAAGCACCAATTGTTAAATCTTCAGGACTTTTGCAAGCTGGTTGATGTCACCTTGATACCTTGAAATTGGCCCATAGTGGGAGTATTTACACCACAGAAATTGCTAGATGCTACAAATCAGGGCTCTTTACCCGAGAGAGCCAACATTAAACATTTATCAGCATGCTACTGATAAATGCGACTAGCGTTCTAAAGAGTACAGCATGGAAAATGCTGGGCTATAAGGTCTAAGAAGGGAACATGGTGGACGTGGGCGGAAAAGGGAAGAGAAAGAAACAATTTATCTGGCAGCCAAAAGGTCATAGGACCCTTCTAAGACCATTCTTAGGGGAGAAGTGCACAGCATCGCTGGTGGGCCGCAGAGGTGATAATGAAGATAATTAGATCTAACAAATGTGAGCTTCTCGCTCCAACCTAATTTGTTCCTTACTGTCTTACAGAGCTTGCTGCCAATTAACCAATTAGTAGCTCATTTAATTTCCTCGTCAGGGTTGCAGCAGAAGGTTTTCTGATTTGAGTGTGCAGCATGCCAGGGCAGGTGCAAACACACGTGTGTGTCTGTTAGTGACAGCCTGGCCTGCCTGGGGCCACGCATCCTGAGGGAGAGACAAGCCAGGCTGCTCGTTCCAAATCTGCCACCACCTGGCGGAATGACCTTAGGCAAGTCACTTACTTTTCTGCATTGAGTTTTTTAACTGATAAATGAGGCGTTGAAGCTGACAACCCCCTACTGCAGGACGCGCTGTTATCCCTCTTCACTTTCTCTGTTACTTTTACTGCTGGTGTCCCAAGGGAGACAGGCCAGTCCCCAGCCTGATTTTCTGAGACATCTGCTCCCATAGGCGCATACACTTCAGGTACAATAACCTGTGGCTTTGGAACCAGAGTGTCTCCAGTATGTAGGAGACCACCTTGAGCACCACCTGTCTGTCCTATGGTAATTGAGAGAACCCAGCACCCAGTGCTCTGATGTCCTCCTTCAGAAATGGAGAATGTATTGTACTCTCTTGACTGCAAATAAGACCTTCTTTAAGCAACCACGATAGGTTAAAAACAGACTAGATTGGGAATTAATTATCTACTTTACAGAAGGATCATTCATTCTGAAAAACGATGCTTGAAAAAGACATTTGCCTTAGTGAAATGAAAATGTGAGGCAATTTGGAATTCACTGTTGAGTGCTCCTCCTCTCTCATTATCTAGCTATCCCCAATAGCAGGGATCTCACCTTCTTTCTCTTCTGACTACTCCCTTCCAGGGTGGCCTTCATTACCACTCTCCTGACCCGTATATCCCCTGACTGGTCTCTTCCCCGCCATCCCTCACATGGAGTTCACCTTACGCATGGCCTTGCATTGTGAATACATCTATGTTCAGAAACACTCAAATCACAGCGCCCTTCACCCCTCTCGCCTTTATTACTCTACCTGGGCCTCTCTAGAGCCAACTTGAGTTTGGGGAAAATTCTAGGTCAGGAGGTTAAACTGCTCAGCATGGGGCTCTTGTAGTAGAGTAGAAAGAGTTCCGAAGGGCTCAGAAGGAGGCATCTGTAACGGAGCTGGGCTGGGAGAGAACACCCTAAATGGTGTTCAACTGCACACAGGGATGCACAGGTAGAGAATATTACTTTACTGTGAAAATTTTTGTAAAGCAGAAATTCTTTTGCATAGACAAAAAGTCTTGCCCTCGTAAACCCCTTTAGGACAGAGATTCTCTCCAAGCATGGACACCATAAGCATCCTGGTCTGCTTACCCATCCATAGACCCTCTTGATATGCTGTCTTGATAGGTATTTACAGGGTTGGGCAAAAGTAGGTTTACAGTTGTCCTAACGGAAAACAATACAATAATTAATAAATAATAATACAAGAAAAACTCTGTTTCACGTACTCACAACTGTAGACCTACTTTTGCCCCACTTTGTATTTTATAACAACTTCACTGAGATATAATTCACATATAAAACCTACCCATTTAAAGTGTATGCAATAGTTTTTAATATACTCAAAGTTGTAACACCATCACAACATTAGAACATTTCCATCACTCTCCAGAAAAAGCAAAACCCACTAGCAATCACTTTTTGTTTTATCCTCCCCACGATACCAGCCCTCTGCAGCCAAATCATCTACTTTCTGTCTCTATAGATTTCCCTATTCTGATATTTCATGTAAACGGAATCATGCAATGTCGTCTGTGACTGACTTCTCCCGCTAAGCCTATTATTTCCCAGGTTCATTCATGTTATAGAATGCATTAGTCTTCTTTTTACGGCCGAATAATGCTTTATTTTATCAATACATAACTTTTTAAATATATTAATCCTGTTTTTGTAGTCTTGATGAACTTACTTCTTTTAATAGTTTTTCATTAAATTGCATAAAATATTCTAGATTAAAGATCATGTCATCGACTTTAAAAATACTTGCATTCTTTCTTTCCAATATGAATTAGTTTTATTTCAGTTTGTTGCTAATTGCCCTGGCTGAGACCTCCAATACAATGTTGAACAGAAGTGGCAAGGGCCGATATGCTTAGCTTGTTTCTGTCTTTATAGGGAAAACATTCAGTCTTTTGCCATTAGGTATGATACCAGCTAAGGCTTTTTGTAGATGCCCCTTGTCATGTGGAGAAGTTCCCTGTTGGTTGTAGTTTGTTGAATGTCTTTATCATGAAATAGTATCAGATTTTGTCACATTTTTTTCTGTGTCTCTTGTGATTTATGATCATATCATCTTCTATTAATATGGTGCATCACATTGGAAATTTTCAGATGTTAAATCAACTTTGCATTCCTGGGATAAATGGCATTGGACCATGATGTATAATCTATATTAGGTGTCTGGATTTTGTTGAGGGTTTTTGTATCTGTATTTATTACTAATAGTGGCCTATAACTTTCTGTGACGTCTCTGTCTGGTTTTCGTAAAAGGATAATATGGGTCTCATAGAATGAGTTGGGAACCAGGGCAAATAACTATGCTTTGTTAATGGGGCAGTTTTAGGGAGCTGATGGGAAATAATGATAATGCTGTGGGGGAGGGACTTTTTATGGGGCTCCAATCTGGTCTCCAAACCACGTCTGGTAGTTGCGAAGCAGCTGGTTTTCAAGGCACGTACGGACCTGGGGAGAGGGAGACAGGAGTAGGTCTAGCTCCAGTGCCAACATCTCTGCTGCTCTGGCGGCTCTCCACCTGTGCCCCTCAGTCCATCCTCGCCATCATGTCTTTCAAGGTTTAAAAATGGATGAAGTACACTAAACCAGCAGAGCATTTATAGTATTTGTGGCAAAAGGGCGTCTTTGGCAGTGAACGTGGCAAATGTAAGTTTTACACGAGAAATTCCTGTGTTCAGGACAATGGACACCAGTCTTTTTGTTGCTTGTGTGTTCATATTTGTCAGTTCTCTTAAACATCACTGTAAAAAGTCATGTTATTTGTGTAGTAATTTACATATGCCTTTGTATTCATTACATCATCATAACTCAAGCAACCCGTGATGTTAGATGATGGAATCCTGACCCCCAGATGTTAGGACATCTCCTCAAGGTCACACAGCTGGGCTCTGACGTAGTCACAGCAGGATTCCACCCGAAGGTTTCTGACCCAGGTTCACGGCGCTCCCACTGCATGGCTGTCTTTGTTGAAAAAGGAGTGAAACTCAAATCAATCATTTTCTACCATTAGGGAAGCTGCTAAAAGTGTTTGGTGGGGAGGGAGCTGAGATGAATGGTTTCAGTGAGGTTTTTCCACCCCATCTGTGGTTTCTTTGGCTCATGATAGGAAACTCCTGGATCACCCTGCTTCTCTTGGATTCCTCTGCCGGTTCTCTTCTAGTAGCTGCTCATGTCTGATGCTTCTTAACCCTTGGCTTGATTCTTTTTTCTTATTACCCTTTTTCCCCAAATGTGGACCTTTTTCTGGACCTTCAGAAGACTCTAAGTCCACTTGTAGCCTTGGGGTCCCTCTTGCTTGCTGGGTGTTTTCATTTGGAAGCTGACTTTAGAGGGAGATGCTCTGTTCTTGAGAGCCATAATTTCCACCCACTGAACACGCCTGATGCCGGGCCAGAATTCAGTCCTTGCAGAAGCATTCACTTCGATTCTCTTTGGTGCTGTTCATATTCTGTCAACTCCAATGAACTTCAAAACTGACAGCTTTATAGCCTCCTGGCCTTCCGCAGTTCGAAGTGTATGTGTGTGTTTAAATATATAACGATGAAATAGGCACTTTCTTAGAGGACTTAGAAAAGCAACAGTGGATTGTCTGTGTTTCCTGTGTGTGTTGGGGAGAGGGACGGTTCCCTCCCACTCTGCCATGTCCACGTTCCCCTTCACTGCCAATGCAATCAAAGGGATCCTCAGCGTGAGTGCTTGTCCCCCTTACTTTTGTGATTTTATTTATAGTTAAACCTCCAAGGATTGTGCCCAATTTGGGCTTCTTTGTCTGTGAGGTCCCAGAAGTCAGGGACAACAGGAAATCAACAATGTTTGCTGAATGGATAAATCTTTTAAACTTCTTTTGCGTGGCCCTGGCTGGTTTGGCTCAGGAGTTACAGTGTCTCAAGTTCGATGGCCGGTCATGGGCACCGGGTTTGATTCCAGGCCCCCGTCGGGGCCACACAGGGGGCAACTGATCCATGTGTCTCTCTCACATCAATCTCTCTCCCACCCCTCCACACATACTCTCTCTAGAAATCAATGGAAAAATATCTTTGGATGAGAATTAATAACAATAAAAGATAATAAATAAAATTCTTTTGCGTGGAAAAGCACACAGCCACATGCCACTCATAAGTATAGTTTAATTAATGCTCCTGATTGTACTAGATACATTGAGGCCGTGAGTGCAAGGGCTTATATAGAGCATGAGGCATGGGGTGGATTTGAAAGATAGAATTTTGCAGAAGGACACTTGTCCATGTTCTGCTCAGCTGGGTGAGATGAGAAACTCCCTTTTCTTTTCTGACATTTAGTTTCTCTCTGAGAAACGTAGGAGTTAATGAGAAGATCCCCACTCTGTGGTTCTCACACTTTACACAGAGGAGGGCGGAGGAGGGGGTAGCTGTCCCACGTGGGGTCAGGAGCAGGCCTCCGCATAACCTCCAACTAGGGCTGAGTGTACAGCTGGGGCACACGTTTTCAACAATGTTAGTTTAGAAAGCTGAGAAGTCAGAACATCTATTTCTGGTCTCGTCTCATATTTTCCATCAGTGCCTTTTCCTTCCCCTGGATGACTCCAGTCGGGTCCAAAGTGCCAAGTGTTGTCTTTTCAACGAGGGCCTGAGGTTTCGAGGTAGTTTTTTTTTTTTTACTAAGATCTTGATAAATGAATGCTTAACGTGTTTATCTTTCCCATGAGGTTTTTTCACATGACAGGAGACCTCTGACAAAGGAGGAGTCTCCATGAACGACGAGGGAGCCTGATGATTTGGAGGAAAGAGCCCTTCTGACTTTCCTCAAATCAAGGCTGAGCGAGGGACTGACTGCCCCTCATTCAACAGCCCAGCACTCTGGGCCTCACTCGCCTTTCGGACGCTTTTGCTGCTGCTCGCACGCCACCCCTTGCACCCGTCTGACACTCGTCCTGGGTGCAGAGGGCACTCGGTGCTGCTGCCGTGGCTCCTGTCACTCCTTGTCAACTCCAATCACTCTCATTTTGTTTCCTCTCCACAGTCCATTAGCAGCAGCTCTCAGAAGGCTGGGTGGTTACCTGAAGCCCCTGACCCTTGGCCTCAGGTATCATGTAGCCAGAGAAAAAGAATGAGCAACCCTTAGCTTCTCTCAGCCCCTGTCACCTTCTGAGGAGATGATTCTTGAAAGGGTGGATGATCCTGAGATGTTTTATATATATATATTTAATTCTGCATACTGCTGTGTTGGTGACATTTCCTTCAAATTTCAATAACTAACCTGTCACAGCCCTACAAATGCTGACAATACAGCACCATGTGGGGTTGACTTAATAAACCTCATTTACATTTATTTTGATTCACTCAGGCGTTGAAAAACATTTCACAGGAAAAACTAGGAACCTCTCCAAGACGACATGATGTTTGCTGATACAATATGAACAGACTTAATAGGCAGCATATATGAAAACATGCACTTCTTAGGTTATTAGCAAACTCAATACCTTATTTTTTTTAAAGCATTTAAAAATTATTCTTTTGAATGCTGGATTTCTAAGCTGTGAAATGTGTCAACGTTTAGAATCTTTCTGTTAAGAAGGTAGGTAAGAACATAGTTAACCCTCTGCATTGAGCTGTGAACTTGGACACATTCTTAACCTCTCTGTATCTCAGTCTTTTCATTTGCTTAATGGGCATCTTAGTAATACCCGTTTACCTAACTGCATTAGTCAGTTATTGTTGCAATAGTGCTACATAACAAACACTACTAAAAGTGGCTTGCAACTACAAGCATTTATTTCTCATTTCTAGGTATTTAAGTACATGTGATCCCGCTAGGATTGGATAGGATCAGTTGCATGGAGTTCTGGAATGGGGGTTGGGTTTGGGTCTGCTTTTTATGTCTTCTCATTCCCCTTGGATCAGCAGTGACTTGGGTCATGTCCTTCAGAAGGTCGAGAGAAAAAGCAGAAGAGCCAAGTCGGATCACAGGAGCACATAGAAAGCTTCTGCTCATGTCACATTTCTTTATATTACATTGACCAAAAAAGTCACATTGGCCAAGCCTAAAGTCAACAGGCAAGAGGATATATTCTCCCCCTTCTCAAGGTCACAAGAAAGAGTAAAGAATTGAGAATACCTACCATCCCATCTTTTAAAAAAGAGAAGATGTGTTTGGGAGCTCTGTAAATTGCAGAGTGCTATGCAGGGGCTAAGTCTTGCCTGACAGTTCTACACAGGGAAGCTTTCTCCCAATATGATTATCGCTGGTTACCCAATGTTTGTACATATGGCTGCCATCTCCTCTCCACCCAGGCCTGGGGCATTGTCACCCTTTCCCACTCGGTCCTTTCCCTCTTCTGCCATGTTGCATCAACAGTAAGGAGTCTATCCAGAGATAATTCCTTATCTGTCTCCTCCTCTTCATTTTCTCTGCTTCTCCTCAGTTTCAGCCTCTTTGTACCTATCATCTCTTCCCTAAAACTTGGCTCCTAATTGGGTTCCCTTAACCCAAGTTCTACCTGCTCTAATTGATCCTAAGCACTGTCGCTAGATCCATTTCCCTGTTGTATAGCATGCATCATGTCACCCCTGTCCCTTAGGCTGGAGTCCACAGGTGCAGAGGTCGAGACAGGGGTTCTTGTCTCAACTGACTTACTGAAGGAATGGCCTCAGGAAAAACCTGTTAGGGTATTAGAGAAGCAAAAAATCTCAGGAGAAGAAGATAAGCTGAGATGTGGGAAAAGTCCAGTCTCAGCCTGATTGCACAGGGGGCTCTGGAGCGTACATTGTACTAAAGAGGTTGCTCCATACCGAGGCAGGAAGACTGGGCTGTTGACTCCCCTTGGAGTTCATGCTTGGCCAAGGCAATCCCTTTGCAAAAGCACAGGAAATGCTCTGGAGAAGAGTCCTGGTGTGCACCACTGGAGATGTCTGCGTTGTGTGTGTGTAAAAGGAAACTACATGAAGCAGGGGATAAGGCACCAGAACGGAGTAGGCAGAACAATTCCTGGAGCCCACAGGGCTAACAATATTTATGTCTTCCTCCAGCCATTTTCCATATCTTTTTGTTTTGTTTTGTTCTATTATCTGTGAAATTTCCTTGACTTCAAGATCAACACTTGAGTTAATTTTAAAACTCTGTTATTATATTTAAAATGTATATGATCCCTTTATTGTTCTCTGAATATTCCTTTTGATATATATATCTTCTCTCTTCCTTTGTCTTAATCTTGCCTGAGTCTTCTATATAAATCCATTTTTTTTCAAAGAACTACTTTTTGGTTTGTTCATTTTTCCTAGGTTATTTATTATTTTTCTTATGATGGCAATTCAACCTCATTGCCTCTCAGCTCCAAATCTTCCTTCGATTGCCCTGCTTGTGATGCTGGAACCCTTTTCATCCTTGCCAGCTGATGCAATGCTAAACTTTGTCAGTAGAGGGCGGTGGAGGGACACTGCAGGAGGAAGAGGACTCTCTTCCCGGTTCCAGTACATGTTTCTTCCTGTTGGCTCCTATGTTGTACAGGACACACAGTGGAACTCACTCTTAGCAAGGTTTGGTGGCACTTCTGCAGGCATGTTCCCTGTGCATTCTGTGGGTGCTCCAGCTTGCCTTTAGGTGACGAGTTTAACAGCAGCCACCAAGGGCAGCTTCCAGAAGTTTATTGTTACCATTCCAATGGGCAGATTCTTACTCACAAGGAGTGGCCCACTGGCACTCTGGTGAAGGTTTTCCACTTGCCAGTCCTTGTCCTATACTTCCCTGACCGCCACCTCAGCCCAGTGACTGTGGTCCAGCTCTGGCTCAGAGCAGCCCAGCAGACTTCCCCACAATCTAGTGGATTGCAATCACAACCCCTTCAATAAGGCATGAATCTCATATCTGCACTCTCTGGGGCTAGCTAATTGACCACCATGTTCCTTGGAACAAAGCAGATGGACAGCCTACTGAGGTCTTTCTTGATCCGTACAACAAGAAAATGTGTAAGTCTGGCCAAAGACCTGACTGGGGCCACCAGTTTCCAAATCGTGTCAATACACAGACTCAGAGCCTCTTGACTGAAGGGGACACCGGGTGCCTTTGAAGAAGGACCTTGCTGCCTTTTCACAAGCAGGCACTTTAAATCTTCATCCAAGGCTAATCCAAAAGGAACCAGGGCCATTTGCTGGAGTGACTGTGAAATACCCAAACCTTTTGGAGATTACTAGACACTGGCGAATAATTGATAGTAATTCCTGGGCATCCTAAACATGGCTCTGATCTACTATTGTGGGGGCTGTAGTAACCAAGTAATAGATAAACCCTTAGCTGAAGACTTTGACTCACAGTGGGTCTAATTCATCTGCAGACTCACCCTGTGGGTGATTCCCCCAGATCTGGAATGTATAACAATAATACATGTACTTAGAAATTAAGTATCACCCTATCTGGACTCTCAAAACCATGGGATGAGAGCCTTTATGGTTGGAAGGGCTAAATAGAAACCCGTGGAACTCCTCCACACCAAGGTAATAAATCAGACACAATACTGCGTCTCTGGAGAAATTTCGGAGATTTATGGCATCATCTAAGCATTAAAAGAAAGAAGCAGGAGTGGTAATACTTATCACATTCCCATCTAACTCACCTGTTTGGCCTGTGCAGACATGGGATGAATATTGGCGAATCACTGTAGACTGAAGTAGATGGTGATTCCAAATGCAGCTGTTGTCTCTGTTGTACCTTTACCGGAGCAGATCTGCACGATTCCTGCATTTGGTATGTAGTTATTGATGCAGCTAGTGCTTTTTACTCTGTACCAATTTGAAGGACCTCCAGTAGCCGTGTGCTTTTACCTGGCAGGGCCAACAGTGTCTCTTTACAGTGCTGCCTCAGGGCCGTGTCGCTCCTCCTGCCCTCTGCTATAACAGAGCCTGCAGGGATCGTGATCATCTTGACATTCCACAAAACATCACACTGTTCACTTGGATGCTGACTCGATAACGAGCCGGGAAGTAGCAAGCATTTTAGATGTCTTACGAGACATATGCAAAGTAGAGGTGGTTTAGCAGCACCTCAGGGGCAGCTTCTTCGCAAGTTTCGTTGTTATCTTGCCTGCCAGTCTCAGCTTTTTGGTCCCTTTGTCTGGGGTTTCTTGTTTGTCAATCCAGGCTTGTGGTTCCATCCCTGCCAACCTTGGCCTTCAGATGGTGACACACTGTGGTCCAGGAAACACAGAAATTCTATGACATCCAGTGGACTGTCATCAACCTTTCTCTACTGAGGGCTGAATTCTAGTTCTGGGGGCTGATCCCGTTCCGTTTGCCCTTCTTCCTTGGGTACCTCTCCCTCAGACCCTGGGCATTCTTCAGAGTTGTCTTTTTATCCCCACCACAGTAGGTAATTTTTTTTGCAAATAGTTAACAATTCTTTATATTAAGCATTTCTTGCTCAAATTATTCTTTTTGTTCTTCTGAGTGAACCATGAATAATATACTTATTTTAATTATTTCCTCTCTTGTTTCTTTGGATTTAACATGTTTCTTGTGTCTAATGTCTTATGTTGAATTCTTAGCTTATTTTGTTCTTGATCTTTCTTGATTTCTAACACATTTATTTAAATTTATAAATTTCCTTTTAAACACTATTAGTTTTGTACCATACATTTTGACATGTGTTTTCATTATTGTTCAGCTCTAAATACTTCTTATTTTATTCACAATATCTATTTTTAACTCAATGATTATTTAATAATATACTATTTAGTTTCCAAACATGGAATTTTTTTTAAAAAGAAGTTTACTTTGTTAGTGATACAGAATTTTATTGTGTTTTTGCCCAAAAATGAAAATGGTATTACTTGATTTTTTGGAACTTATCGGGTTTTCTTTATGATATAATATTCAATTTAGATATTTAAAATATGTTTTTATTGATTTTAGAGAGAGAGTGGAAGGGAGAGGGTAAGAGAGAGAGAGGGACACCGATGTGAGAGGGAAACAGCCACCGGCTGCCTCCCACATGTACCCCGACTGGATGGAGCCTGCAACCTGGGCACACCACCCCTCAGAGCACGGAATGATGCCCGGTCAACTGAGCCACACCTGCCAGGGCCAATTTAGGTTTATTAATGCTCTGTATGTGCTCAAAAGGACACCGATTATCCGTTCACATGGTGTAGAGTCTTGAAGTGCTGAAAGTTATTATTTTTGTGTTCAGATCCTTTACATCTCTATTTCTTTTATCTGCTTAATCTGTCTGTTTCTGGGAAGGACCTGTTGAGATCTTAAACTACAAGATTTATCTTTTCCCCCCTCTAATTTAGGTCAGTTGTGCTTTTAATATTTTGAGACTGAATTGTTAAGGGTTTTTATGTTAAAATGCTTATATCATTTTGTTCTTTAGTTCCATCACCAGCACACAAAAGCCTCTGTGTCTTGAGGATTTTTTTGCTTTAGCTTTAAATTCTATTTCGTTCAGTACTAAAAGTACTAACCCAGATTGATTTTTGTTCTAAGTATTTTCTTATAGATGTTATATTGTCGATCACTTTATTTATTTAATTTTTTGTTAATCCTCACCCGAGGATATTTTTCCATTGATTTTTAGATAGAGTGGAGGGAGGGAGAGAGAGAGAAAAAGAAAGAAAGAGAGAAACATTGATGTGAGAGAGACACATCCATTGGTTGCCTCCTGTACGAGTCCAATCAGGGCAAGGATTGAGCCTGCAACCCAAGTACCTGCCCTTGACTGGGAATCAAACTTGAGACTCTTTGGTCTACGGGCTGACACTCTAACTACTGAGCCAGATTGGCCAGGGCTGTTGGATCACTTTTGAAATCTAATCTGAACATTTTTATCTTTTGATTGGTGAATATATCAGTTTGGTAGGGGGCTGCCCTAACAAAATACCATAGTCTGGGTGGCTTAAACAACAGAGTGTCATTCTTTCACACGTCTGGAGGCTCGAAGTACAAGATGAAGGTGTAGCCAGTGTGGTGTTTCCTGAGGCTCCTCTCCCTGTCTTGCAGATGGCTGCCTCCTTGTTGTGTCCGCACATGGCCTGTTCTCTGTGCTTTGTCATTCCTGGTGTCTCTTATGTGTCCTAATCTCTTCTTTTTATAATGACACCAGTGAGATTGGTTTGGGCTCAACCTAACAGCCTCATTTTAACCTAGTTATCTCTAAATACAGTCACATTCTGAGGTACTGGGGGTTAGAGCTTGAACATATGCATTTTTTTGGAAACGTAGTCCATAACAGTGAATTTAACCCATTTATATTTATGTTGGTGACTATTACATTAGGATTTATCACATCTTATTTCATTTCTTCTGCTCTACTTCCCATCCCCTTTCCTGTTTCCAGTTCAATGTTTTTTTATCTTTCTTTAAAATTTTTTTTTTCTTTATTGATTTTAGAGAGAGAGGAAGGGAGAGGGAGAGAGAAACAGAAACATCGATGAGAGAGAACATTGACTGGCCGCCTTCTACATGCCCCCCACTGGGGATGGGGCCCACAACCTGAGCAAGTGCCTTGATGGGGAATCAAACCAGCGACCTCTTAGCACACGGGTGGACACTTGACCACTGAGCCACACCAGCTGGGCATCTTCCTTTAATTCTGAAAAAAAAGTATCAGGAAAAAATTCCATCTAGATACTCACTGCCAAGACCGAGAAGTAGAACACCAATTACCCAGGAGCACCGGGTGCATTTCATGTCCCGTCTCACTCCCACTCCGCCTGGAGAGGACCAGGATTCTCCTGCGTTTTAGCCATTCTCCAGTATAGTTTTCCTGACCTCCTAAAACGTATTCCTCCCATATTAGTTTTGTCTGATGTTAACCTTGCTATTAATGGATTAATGCTGTATTATTTTCTTTAAAATACATACTTATTTTGGTTAATCTTATGTTTCTGAGATCTACGCATGTTGATAATTAAAGCTGTGATTCATTCCTTTCCATTGTTCTAGATCCCACTGTGTGACTATAGCATGGATATCCACAATTTATTCATTATACTGTTGATGGACATTTGTCTTTTTCTCAGGTTTTTCTGTGAAGGATAATGCTGCTGTAAACTTTCTTTTACATATCTCCTGGTACATATTTGAGAATTTTTAAAAGATAAATTAAAAAATTTAATTTTTAATGCTGGAGGTGGAGTGGCTAGGTTGCAAATGACACTCATATTTACCTTGCCTTTGGCCATGCTTCATGTCGAAGCAGTTTCCAAAGTGCTTGTTTCAGCTTGTATCCCACCAACAGCAGACGGGAACGCCTTCTGTTCCACGTCTTCAGCATCACTTGACATTTCAGATTTTAAATTTGGTTGATATCTTTATTAATGCTTCAAATATATATTTTCTTCTTGCGTTATCCCCTCATTCCTATGTTCAGTTATTGACACTTCCTTAAGTCATATTTCTTGGCTTTAAAAAAATACTGTTTTCTATCTCTTGCTCCTTTCTGGAAAATGTCCTCACCTAGGCTTTTCAACTTCTTAACCATTTTCAGATATATCTATCCCAGAAATTATTCCAAAAATTGGATTCTTGATTTCTACTATCGTATTTTCACATATAATATTTTCACTTGGTTCTTTCTTAACGATTTCTTCTTCCTGCTTCAGAATGCTTCTAGCGTCCCTTATGTCCTTCAGCATATCTATCATGCCTATTCGAACTTCCTGATCTGTCTGCTCTGAGTGTTTGACCTTAGATACTATATGTTGTTCACTTTGGTGTCTTTCTGGTAAGTGGTTGTGTTAATCAGGGGACCTACCTTGCAGGCTCAAGCTCCTTGGGGGAAGAGCTGAGGCTGCTCCATACTGGGTCTCACTCACTGAGCCTGAGGAGAATGTAGGGGATGAGCCCCAAGGTGAATAGACAGGAGCCCCACAGAATTATTGCTGATCACACTCGATTGCCCCCAAAGCCTATCAGGAAACTTCTCTGGTTAGTACTTTAACTTCTTAGAATGAAGTGTGCCTGGGTGGGGAGAAAATGCCCAAAAGAAGCTGCTCAGTCTGCACCACACTCCTCACCCAACAGCATGTTGGTTGGCTTGTCCTGATATCGTCCTGCCCACAGACCTACAGGGGTGGGGTCCAGCAGTCTTTGCTTTAACAAGTTGTCCATGTGATTCTCCACGTTGATTTTGGGGAAGGGAGCTGACACTCTGAGCAAATTTTATGCCTTGGTGAGAATTGAAAACTTATTTCAAGAATCCCATTTTTTAATAGTTTCCTGTTCTCGTTTCATGAATGTAAGATCTTCTCTTACCCTTTTGAAATGATTTATTCTAGCCTTTATTTTCTTTTTGAAGTGCTCTCCTCTTTCCTCCATTGGTTTCAGTTTTTTGCCTGTTTTAGTTTGTTTGTTTATCATGGTTAAGGATTTCTTCATACATCTGGTAATCATTGAATGTCAGTTCATCATTAAGGGCAATAAGAAGCTCTCTATGCCTGCCTGAGGCCTATGGGTGCTGGGTTTCCTTGTAGGCTGGTTGGGCTGCCACTTCCTTTGGGGACCCCCCCCCACCACCAGTTAATGTCACTAAGTGCAGATATTTTCTCTCAAGCTTATCAGTTTCCCAAGGAAGACATCCTGCCTAGAATATATCATCTTGGCTGCCAACCTTTAGCGAGCTCAGATGTGGCTGAGCCCCATCCAGAACTTCTGATTCAGTAGGTCAAAGGTGGAGTCTCAGAATTTGTACTTCTAACAAGTTCCCAGGTGACACTGAAGCTGCTGGTCCCAGGAACACACTTGGAGAACCATCACTATGAAGCAATCCTTCAGATTCCTGTCACAGCACAAAAGGAGCCACCTGGCTACATGGGTGGAAGAGGACATCTCTGAGCCTGACTGCTTCTTTTAAAGACCTTAAACGACCCTTCTGTTTCAGTCCTGACCTGCATCCCTGCTTCAGAGGTATTTGGTGCCTCCAAAGATTCCTGAAAATTTTAGGATTTTAGGGATAAATTGTGAAGTAGCCTGGTTCTTGAGGCTTCACTCTTGGTGTGGGTCTAATTTTCAGCTTTCTCGTCTGCTGTTTCATTTCTCGTTTGCTTCTTCACCTTCCTACTTCCAAAATTCTGTTGACGTGTCTTGTTAACTGGGATCTCTTCTGTTTTCTTGGTGGGTTTGCTGATCTTTTTCCTCTTCTTTTTTTCAGTCCTCGTAGTGTCATTAGTCAGACTCAAGCAGAATAAAAGGTATGTATTTAATGGTGAAGGAATGAACCCTGACACCCAGTGAGGAAAGTGCAGCTGTGAAGGATGACGTGATGCTGCCAAACCTCATTGAAGTGCATCTCCCTCTTGTT
Source organism: Molossus molossus (assembly GCF_014108415.1). Classification (NCBI taxonomy): domain Eukaryota; kingdom Metazoa; phylum Chordata; class Mammalia; order Chiroptera; family Molossidae; genus Molossus; species Molossus molossus. The sequence continues at coordinate 25,818,284 of NW_023425403.1, read as the reverse complement.
GTTCATACACCGTCTTTTAAAGTTTCAGATGTAGATGCTGAATGATTGCTTTAAGCAACTTTCAGGGTTTAATTAAAGTCGGTCTGACCTGTGGGACTTGAGATGAGTTTCACTGTCTCAGAGGCAAGCTGAGATGTGGCTTTGAATTAAGGGAATGAAACAATTCCCAAAGAAGTAGTATATAGGGTCACCGAGGAGCCCGATTCCAAAAGGAGAGGATGGAATAAAATGGAAACCAATATGTGGCATGTTGCTTCCCCTTGTGTGTGGGTGTATTTCATTTAAAAAGCCGGAAGATTTTATAACAGGACTCTGACCATCGATAACTGGTCTTAAAATTGATTTTTGTTATTTTATTGACTTGAAAGAAATGTTTCTGTGTCTGGAGTCATCTGTGAAACCTAAAACTTGGTAATCCAAAGAACAATGATAATGGCTTTGTGCTCGTGAGCACTGGGTATTTCCATGCAGTTGATGGTATGTATATTGAATAATTTAACTTGCATTAAGGCAATTTAATGCGGAAACTGACAAAATGGACAAGTCTTCTATAATGTGAAAAATAACAGTTAAAATTCTGGGGCACAGAATGGGCAAAAATAACAATCAACCTCTCTTCCACCTCTCTGCATCCCCTTATAAAATGTTACTTTAACACACGTTTATTTCCATGATGAAACAAGTCAAATTGCTTTAAAAGGAACCTGTCTTTCCCCTTCACTCAGGGTGAAGATCAATCTGGGACAGCAAACAACTCGATCAGGAATTGGACCACTCCACTGAGCATTAATAGTGGGGCCAACAAACAGCAATAGAACTGATTTTTGAGGTGCCATCAAAACCCAAGTCTGAAGAATGCTTGTCCTCTTACCCTTCATCCTCCAAGCCCACCTCTATCAGAAACACTGCCTCTTTGGGAGTTTCTCTTTGTTCTTTGGATGCAGTTGGCAGCTGGGGGGTGCTGTGTGGTTTTACCTTGGCTGTCGGTTTTTCATTCTCTGTTTTCAGTCAAACATTGGAGTTGCTCACTTGTTTTTTTCCACTTCTCTTCCTTCTTGTTTATCCCTCCTTGCCTACCCCCTGCCTCCAAACCAAAGGAAATTGACAAGCAGCAGGACAGGGGAAATTGAGCTATATTATTTCTCCTTTGGGAACCTCACTTTGCTGCCTTATCTGAAAGCTATCGTTTTCTACATCTCTTGGCAAGAGTTCTCATCGACCAGTGACCCCTAAATGCCTATGCTGATCAATAGTCCCGGTATCTTATTGACATACCCATTGACAGCTCTCACTGAGCACAGGAATTAGGAATGGCAGCCAATTGCAATCGGTTCAAGCTGCTTGAGAGGCAAAGAAGGCCCTGCGCTGCATGGACACTGTAAATGGAGACGGTTTACTTAGCGCTCAGGGAGCGGCATTTGTAAGGAGACCGAAAAGACCTCATTACTATTTAAAGGCAGAGGATTTTCTGGCAGCCCACAGGGCTTGCTTATATCAAGCCTTCCCACTTACAGAGCCTGGTGAAATAAACCCTGAGTAATGTGCCCCCACCTTCACCCCATAAAGAGAACCATCAGATGGAACTGAATGAAAGGAATGAGAGAACACAGATTGGACAACGAGAGACCTTTGGTAAGTGAGAACCTCCGTTCCCACTCACTGGTGAGTGGCAGTTTACCTGTCAGAGGGTTTGAGCTCATGTGCTCTCCCTGAGCAAAGGCAAAAATCAAGAATCATAGGCTCTCAGGGCAGGAAAGTGTTTTTTATTTAAAATTAACCTGTTTAATGCAGGAGTTCCTACGAAAATATTGCCTGAATGTGGCTACCTGCATTTTGTTGGTTACCAACACTGAATTGGAACTTGCCAACGTAAGAGACGTTCCATCTCGTTGTTTGGTAGCTGCTGCAGTAGGAAAGGTCTTTCTTCTCCAGGGCTGAGATCTGTCTGCCTAGAGCTTCTGCTCCTTGCTCCTCGATCAACTTTCTGTAGCCTGCACCTGTACTAGAGATATTAGCTGGGCATTTAACGTTCTACATCCCTTATCCTGTCAATAGCTCCCCATGAAGGCATCTGCTGACCTCCACCCACTTTTCCATTTACAGATGGGAAAACTGAAGCTTAGGGGATTTAAATAATCTGCGCAGGGACACAGGTCTGGGCTCTGGTGTGCCTGAGCTCCCTGTTCTTTCTGCAGTGTGGTTTTGTCTCCTTGAACCATGCAGAAGATCTGGCCCAATTTTCTTTCCCTTATTTCCCTGAACAATTGAATTCATTTTCAAAAAAATTCCATCCCACTTCTGAAATGTAACTACTCTGGTTCTCAAAAAGTAGTTTAATTTTTTTTCCCCCTTGAATTGCCCCTAGCTCACTACTTTTTATCTCAACAAAAATCATCAACTGGTCCACCTCCCTATGCAGCACTGTGACCCCAGCACCAAACTCGTTCAAACTGTGACCAAGCTCTGTTAGTGCTCTGTGCCTCCTATGTCCTTGGCTGTCGAAGAAGGTTAGTACATCTTGCTCCCCCATCCTATCATAGGGTCAATAGTCTAAAACACAAGAAGAGCAGGGTCAGAGCTAGGTCGGGCAAGGTCTCTGCCAAGCCCTGGAGACGAAGGGCAGAATGTCATGCGAGGGAGGGGACGATAATGCAGTTTCGGATGTGTGTAGTGAGACCAAGGTGAGTGCTGTGCGTCGACTGCACCATGGGCTCCGTCCACTCTGAGGGGATGGGGGCTGGCAGGAGCAGAGCAGAGTGGAGTCCAGCTGCTTGGCTGGAATTTAATGTGACCTTTTCTGGACACCTGTGCCTTTGATGTCTGGGGAGAGTAGAAAAGTCCTAGATATCCATGGTCTCTAGAAAGACGAGGATCATGGAGAACCCTGGATACTCAAAGGGTATTTGAAGGAGCTGCCAACACTTCTATCCTTGGGCACAGAGTAGAAGTGGCTTTTATGAATCCCACCGGGACAATTCAGACGCAATGAGTGGGGCCAGAACTAATGAGTAGAAGTAGCAGAGAGGCAGATTTTAAGGGGAAATTATTCCCAGGTGAGGGGCTGACTATGAATGGGTTGTGGTGGCATCATTTTCAAAATTAGCAAACCATAGTTTTAATGCTGGTTCTAAATATGTGAATATATTGACATATTGTCTTCTAAAGCAATTGTAAGTGAAGGATGCCACTGACTGATTTGATTACATATTGAAAAGCTGTAAAGGGTTGGGCAAGGACGAAGACTGATGCTCATTGCCTTATGCTAGCCCATCACCACCATCCATCAGAACTATTCCAACGCCGACCTATCTTCCTGCCCTTCAACCTCTCGACTCAACAGCTGGCTGTCCCACACCTCCAGAGGCAGAGTATGTCACCCTCCTCCGTTCTCCATTGCATTTTGAATACTGGAACTGCCTTCTTATATGCTTATTATCCACATTGTCTTCAGATCCCTTGAAAATCTGGTAAATGTTCCCTCTGTATGATTGGTCTAAGTGACTGAAAAACTGCCAAGAAGGACAGAAATGGGGACAAAGTCCCACAATATGCCTTTAGAAACTTTCAGATGCCACCCAGCACAATTTAGTAAAGTAATTCCCACAGTTACAAATCCACCGAAATCTGGAATTTGTCCACTCATTCACTCATTGATTCACTTACTTATTCACCCATCTATTTGCACATATTTTCTGTGAAGGGCAAGATAATACATATCTCAGTCTTTGCCAGCCATATGGTCTCTGCAGCAAGTACTGCACTCTGTAGTTATAGTGTGAAACAGTCAGACAGTATGTAAACTGATGGGTGTGGCTGGCTCCCCATAAAACAACTTAGAAAGGAGACTTCGAGGTGGATTTGGCCTTTGGGTCACGGATCGAGGTCCTTAATCTAATGTGCTCTTCTTCACTCTTTAGCAGTGATTACGTGTTCAGTAACCAGAAGGGGCAAATACAAGAGCTGAGATGACCAGTGACAGTTACAGATTGGACCTCTTGCTCTCTGTCCTACTAGTTTCCCTCTTCATCTGTAAATTCTAATGCTGATGTCCATCCAGCAAGGAAGAAAGAGCCCAGGCCACCCTGCATCAGGGTTCTCCTTCTCTAGCAGCCAAACTCCTGGCACTGGAGGCAAGAACTCCATCTGCCACGATGGACACACACACTCACCAGAGGTCTCCTAGAGCCTCCCAGGAGGAAGGCCACTGCTGGTGAGGCTCTGGCGATGGAGGCATGCATCTCAGCGGTGGAAAATGTTCAGTCAAAGTTACTTAGACTCCACCTTCTGACTCTAGAACAGCCTTTTTCTCCTTTCTATGATGGAAGGTTCCAATTAATTCATTGTTTGGTTCTCTGACTCATTTCTCATCTAATAATATTGTTAATCAGTCCATTACCCTCCCATAAACATTTATATCCATGACTCAATTTCTGGCCATTTTGACTTTCACACGTTTTTCTGTTAGTTAATCTCTACTCTTCATGGATATTTTCTAACCTGCCCTGTATCTGGCCCAGAGAGCTCCTGGATGTGGTCCCTTCCTGCGACCATGCATTCGGCTCTGCCTCTCTAGCCACCCCTTGTTCAGGTTGGTTACGAGAGTGGTGCATCTGCAAATATTGGGGTGGGAGTGAGGAAATGAAATGAATGCATGAAAGGGAATATTGAACTTCTAATGCATTGTAATTACCAAATGATCCTATCTCCCCTGTGATGGGTCTCGGTGGGATTTATTGCCATATTAACACTGGTTTCCCCATTGCATTACTTAATGAATAATGTCTGAACTAATAACCCACCAAGAAAACCCAGTAACAACAACATAACTCCCTTCACTGTAATTATTATTTTTTCCCTAATGTGGTGGTTTTTATATAAATTCTGATGTCTTTTTACTAGGTTCTTGTATAACTACTTGCTTAAATAATGGGTCCCATTAAATTCCCATCAATAGTTGCATACCATATGTTAGTGTTTTACTGATATCTCCCACTGTATGAACTTGGGTTTTCAAGCTGTCTTAGGGCTTTGCAGGTGGTGTCCCCTCTCTTTCTCTGGCCCATCCTACCTTACCCACCCATCCCCCTCACTGCCCGTATCCCCCCACCCCCCGAATTGATGGCATTCAGAGAAGCAGGAAGAGGGCCTCAGCTGTGCAAACACAGTGCTTCTGTTTATTTTGGTAGCCTCCGAAATATTTGTTGAGAGTTATTCGAGCAGAAAGGCTGAATGGAGATCATTGCAATGTGTCAAATTAAGGAGTGCTTAATGCCTGCCTAATCTCTTGGTAATTACTGTTGTGGCAGCGGAAGGCTTCTGAGCCTGGTAAGAAAGCTAATGATAGTGAGAGACACGCGGCTGCCCGGGCATCCGTGGCATCGCACAATTAGAGGCCCCACTTAGATCTGAGAGACGAAGCCTCTGTCACTTAGAGAAAGGATCGGCCTTTGGAGGGGAGGGGTCAGACAGGAGTGTCAGCCTGGGTCACTGGACAGGGGACTCCTTCAACTGGGTGTCACTTTCTTAATGGTGTTCTAAAGTGTGACAGCCTCCCGTGCGTGTGTGTGTGTGTGTGTGTGTGTACACATATACGTAGATATTGTGCAAGGAAGCAGTTGACCTCAGGGGAAAGACAGACGAACAGAGAGCTTTCGAATTTTCCTGTCTTTGTCTATCTTTGTGCGATCCAGTCTCTCCTGTTTCCCTGATTCTCTCTCTTTGGTCTAATTTTCTTTCTGAATATCTGCTCGCTTCTCTCTCTCTCTCTCTCTCTCTCTCTCTCTCTCTCTCTCTCTCTGGCTGATCTGTATAACCGGCATCTACCTCAATCATGAATTGTTATAGAAGCAGAAAATAGTAATGAATCAGATAAAGAATAAAAAATAAAACCCTCAATATCCCCAAACCCTGCCTGGAAAGAATGGAGAAGAAAAAAAAAAAGGTATTTTAAAGGAGCCAGCAATCAACTGCATATAGAAACAAGTTGGAAAAAGAGTCTGTGGCACGTAGATCTGTGGTAGAAAAATTGTGCATTTCAGAGATCACTAGCTGTCTATGGAAATACTTCCATAAGATAGTCTCCTAGTAAAGAACTTGGGGCCCAGCTCGAGGTTCATTTGGAGCTGCAGTGACCTGGAAGTGGCCCTTGACAGTGGGTCAGCCAACATGGCTTCTGGCCTCAGTTCTATCACTCGCTGGTGCTATGGCTTTGAAGAGCCATTTTGCTCATTGGTAAACGGGTTTGTGCTCAGATGACGGTGGTGTGAGCGTCGAAGGAAACATGCGCGAGTGCTCTGAAAACAATGAAACACCACAAGGCCATCACATGAGCCATCAACAGATTTAGCCCAGATACTTGGGGGGCTCAAAACTTGGGGGTATTACTGAGATCATCATTGCTGCTGGTTCAGTCAGAAGCTGTTGCTTGGTAGGGTGGCTACCTTTTGTAACAGAGTGGGCCGGAGGGGATGGAGCTCTCTGCCTTCTTTGATATTTCTCCAGCCACCCTTGGGAGCCCAGGTCACCCAGAGGCATTGCAAGCACCTGCAGGGCCCCATGGAGGGGCCCTTAGTTTCAGGAGGGGAGATGTTGGAAGGTAAACGTGGGTTGGATGGGAGGGTAGAAGGGCCAGCAACAGGACAGAGAGCCCGTCACTTCTGAAGGATCTTGAATATCGCACCACGAGAACAAGATGGTCGTGTCTTGTCATCCTCCACATCGTGTCTTGCCGATTCCCGTTTGCTCATTAGAACGTGGAGTGGCGCACGGAAGGAGGTCCTGAGGCCCACCAGTGCTTCGTAAGGCTCCATCCTCTATGGAGAGGAGGAAGGCGATAAACTGAGTGCATCTGTGGATGATGAATAATCCAAAATATGAAAGACACTTGATCAAGAATCAAGGACAAAACTCCTTTTGGGACAAAACTCAGGACTCCCAGGTGCAGAAGAGCCTTTCCAGGTCATCTCCTGTCCCCTCGTTTGGGGAGGAGAAGCTGAAGCCCAGAGGGTGAGAGAGCTTTGGTCAGCAGCTGCCTAAGTCGTCCTCTGTGGCCTGGTGACAAAGGCGTCGCACCAGCGAGAGTGACTGGATAAATGGTGAGCATCTTTAGATTTTCTCACAATCAGTCGAGAGTGTGTTGCTTTCCTGAAGGACTGCTCTCCTCACAGTCGAGTTTCTCTGAACACTGGCCCCAGCACCTGATTGGAGGGAACATATCAACTTAGCAGTCTGGTAACTTCAGAGTTTCTTGGGCTTCACAACAGGGCAGAGTTTAACCTCTCCCACAGAAGTGTTGGGAAATTGTCTTCCGGTGACACAGAAAATCTGGCCATGGCCGGAGACGAGCATGCCTGGCTGGCGATGCTTCCTGGTGACCAAATGCTAACTCGGTGTCAACTCGAGAGGTGATCCTTCCCCGCACAGTGGGAGCTGTGTGAGGTCGGGGTGCAGAGGAAACCAGGTTCTTTGAGGGAGAAGGTGCAAAGGGCAGGGGATCGTGCTGGTGTTGGGTGCAGGGAGGAGGAGGGAAGGGCAGGTCAGCGATGGAGGGAGCGGAGAGGACAGCCTCACTCCGACCAGCTCCGTCACGGAGCTCAGAAAGCAAGAGGTTCATCATTACCTGTCACACGGCGGTTTTAATCAGCTCTGCTCCTCAGTGGAAGATAGATTTAATATCAAGGCACATTTTCAGAGCCATTAGTTTAATTATGACAGGTGTCTGCAAACTGGACGACTCTGCTTTCAGACCTGAGTGACAGCATTTAATTCTCCAGGCCCATGGGGACACCGGGGCACTTTACCAAAATGAGCCTCCATTAAAAGTCCGTGCGTTTTTTTCCCCTCCTTTTCCCTCTTCTTTTTATCGCCCTCTCTTTATGCTACTGTACATGTCAAAAGAAGGAAACGGATAGAAAATTGTGCTTCAGTGGAAGAGAAAATAATTTACCTTGCCCATTAGAACTTATCTCATTGGGGCTTCTAGCAGCTGAGTTCCTGGTCAGGCGAAAGCCATTATTTCTCCGCTAACCTTTCCGTGAACATTTAGCACCATGTCCGCAGTAATTGCCTGCTGGCGTTGTGTTTTGCTTTCTGGCAGAGCCTGCTTAGCTCCTCCCAGACTCGAGGGCTGGCAGGTCTGACTGCCCCCATGTGTGGGCAGGGAAGTGGGGAGTGCCCAGAGAGTGTGGAGGGCCAGCTCTGAGGGTCCGGGAGCCGCTGCTTCCCAGCCTCCAGCCTGGCTCTCGGCTCCTCTGTGCCCTTCCCGAGCGACCATCCTTTAGGGTTTTCTTCTCCTGAGTGGCCCGCCTGCCCGCCCCTCTTTGATTTACGAGCTGACCCACGCTGGCTGGTTGGCAATGGTGGGTAGGCACTTGGTTCTTCGAACCTTCCATGCACAGATACAAATAGTTGGGCTAAAATCATCATGCTGTTTAAACTTTTCCTGTTTTGTTCAAATAGAGGAAGCTGACAAAAATAAAATGTCAGGGGCCCTCAAATTAAGAAGAATAAAGTAGAACTTTCTGGTAGAACATGGCCTACGCACTAGGGACCTTTCCTTCCTGCAGAACCTTCTGATGCTCCCAAATCCGGGGCCCAGACCACCTGCAGACAGTGGTCTCTGAGCGTGACTGCCTGAGCTGCAGCCCTCATCCAAGGAGATGATCCCCGCCGAGGAAGCTATTGGGTAGAGAGGGAAAGGCAGGGGCGGGTGGGCAGGACACAGCGGTTAGTGTCTGGCAGGGAGGAGAGGATGCTGGGTCAGGGTTAGTTCACATCTAAGGTCAGCACTCGAGCTTACCTGGCTCCTCCTTTTAAAGGATGAGGGGACAAGACAGAAGTTGGCCTGACTTCATGGCTGCCCAAAGAGCCAGGGGCAGGGAGCTCGGCCTGATGCCTGTCCTGTCCTGAAGGGCTGGGTTTCTGCCCTGGGGTACAGTGACCCCAGCTGCATGGCCAGACTGTGAAGACGGGGGTGGGGGGGAGACCTTCCTAAGGTTCTACACACCCTTTTCCATCCCAACGAGCAACGCTTACCATAAAGCTTCCCAGCTGGTCACTGCTTTCCCTACACCAGGTAGAAGGTCAAAACCTTTCCTGAGGTGGCTAAACTACTCCTTTCAAAGAAGAAACCTACCATCAACCTCTGGAGACCAAAAGAAACAAATGCATGTCAAGAAGAATGTGATCTGGGTTTCTCGGGGTCAGCCCCTTTCTGTGCATGGCTGTTGAAACCAGACTCGGGGGTCTCAGACCAGGTGGGGTTCTCTGGTTTTGCTCCCTTCAAAGGAGAGTTTGTGTGAGAGAGGAACGAGAAGAAGCACATTTGGGGCAAGGGTTTGGGGAAATCACATGTGATGAAACTGACCTCTGACCAAGTTGAGCCCACGTGTCCGGCTGCAAAGTCCCTTAGTCTTGGGGAGGAAAGCTATTTTGTGTTGATTTGTTTGTTCACTGGTTCATCTACTCAGTCACAAGCTCAATTATCAAACATGGTAAGCCGATGCTGACTGGCCCATTATGGGAGGAGGAGAGCCCTCTCTATCTTTGGCATATAATCTAATGGAAGGGAGATTCCCAAGATAGTCTCCTCCTATAAATCCAAGAAGCCCTGCCTCTGCATCTGGGGAGGCGGTTCTGCTTATTCCCTGGGAATCTCTTCCCTAGGAGTTATAATATAGGTGAAATGGGGATATTAGGAATAGCAGACACTAATGGACTGATGTCTCATTTCATGCATATTACATGCAATATCTATGGACATTTTTCCTTAGGTACCTGCAGAATACAATCCTTCATGTCAGCCTTTGCAAATGCACACACACTCCCCACTCAAGGGTTGACACAATATTTGGTGGCATTTGTGCATACAGTGGGCTTTACCAATATCATTGCAGAAGCAGTCAATGGTAGAGTAGGGTTACCTCATGTATGTTAGCTGGCTCTCGCTGTGGAATGCCTTTGCTCATGCCTGCCAAGTGCTACCCTCCAGAAACCCCCTCATACCTCGTGCACATGGATGCCTCATCCTTCTCCACTTAGTACTGGTCTGCTCCACAGCGAGCATTTGTTTTACAGAGTTGGTGTCTCACTCCCATGATTCCTTATGCTAAATCCTGTTTCCTCATCTGGATTGGAAGTGTGAGACCAGAGCAATGTCCCACTCTCTCCTCGCCTCCCCCAGCCCCCATGGCTCCTCGCATGGTGCCTGGGAGAAACTTGAGCACATAGATATATCTGTTAGATTTGATGGACTCTCTTTAGAAATCCTCTTTCAAAACCACAGTGATATCACCTCACACTTAGCAGAATGGCTATCATCAGTAAAGAAACAAGTGTTGGTGAGGAGGTAGAGAAAAGGGAACCCTTGTGCACTGTTGGTGGGAATGCAGATTGGTGCAGCCACTGTGGAAAACAGTATAGAGTTACCTCAAAATTTTAAAAATGGAACTGCCTTTTGACCCAGTGATTCCACTTCTGGGAATATAGCCTAAGAAACCTGAAACACTAATTCAAAAGAATATATGAACCCCTATGTTCATTGCAGCATTATTTACAATAGCCAAGATTTGGAGGCAGCCCAAGTGCCCATCAGTAGATGAGTGGATAAAGAAGCTGTGGTACATGTACACAATGGAATACTACTCAGCTGTAACAAAGAAGGAAATCTTACCCTTTGTGACAGCATGGATGGACCTGGAGAGTATTATGCTAAGTGAAATAAGCCAGTACAGAAAGACAAGTACCATATGATTTCACTCATATGTGAAATCTAGTGAACAAAATAAACTAACAAAGTAGAAACAAACTCATAGATACAGAGAACAAACTGAAAGCTGTTGGAAGGGAAGGGGGTTGGGGAGCTTGGTGATCAAGGTGAATGAATTAATCAAAACAAAGCACTCATAGACAGACAAGAGCGTGGTGATTATCAGAGGGAAAGGGGTTGGGGAAAGGCAGAAGAGGGTAAAGGGGCTTAAATGGTGATAGAAGGAGCCTGGAGTTGGGGTGGTGAACACACAATGCAATATACAGATGATATATTATAGAATTGTACACCTGAAACCTATATAATTTTACTAACTAATGTGGCTCAAATAAATTCAATATAAATAAATAAATTAATAATAAAAAAAAGACATCCTCTTTCAGTGCAGTTCCATTTACAAATCATTTTCAAATGTTCCCTTGCCGCTGCTTGCCCTGGACGTTCAGTTGAACACTATCTAGTTTCAATCAGCCTTCAAAGGGTCGGCACTGGCAGGGGACAATTCACCAGCCAGCACCCCCAGAGCTGAACAACCCAAGGGGTCTAGTTATTTGGAATATACAGAATGTACATTTCCTTCTCTCCTGACTGCTCAGAACAGAGACTTCCTAGACACTTGAGCAGAGAAGAACCGCCAGTTCTATAAATCTTCTAGACACCATGGAATGGGACTCATGGTTCCTAAGTCTTCGATGAATATTTAAAAACCATTTCTGCATACCTCTCATGTCCTGAGTGAGGAAACCCAGAAAGTGCTTGCATTCCTCCGTTCCATTGTAGGACCCCTTCTAAGCGGGGAGTAGTTGCATCTGTTTGTTTTTTCCTACAGATTCTACCGAGAGAATATGGTAGTAAGTTTCGATGTTGGACAACCAGACAAAATACAGAGTCCATATAACAAATTATACATATATAAGATTCAACCCCAGGATAGGAAAATCTGGCACAGGACTGCAGCTGTAACTCAAGAGCTGACAAACTATGGGAGTTCAAAATGACGAGTTTTTAAATTTGATAGTAAAAAGTTTTTAAATTTGATAGTAAAAATTCCTAGTTTAGAAATTGCAACATTGTCTCATAATGCTTTGAAGTCCCTTTACCTTCTGATTGTAGCAGCTGCAGCAATGCTCCATAACTGGGCTCTAATTTTTCTTCTGTTTCTTACAAAGGAGAGAAAAATCAGCAGAATTGTAAAAATGCACGAAGTAATTAGTTTAGTGACTAATTAGCTGGAATTATTGTGACTAGTGTACCTCACTGAAGTAGCAATGAGTCACTTGAAAGAACTGCAGAGTACAGACTGCTCCAAGCATTTCACATTCTGAATTTGTACAAACCTAATCAGTATGGGGGTCATATTGTGTTCTGATTCATTGGAAAATGGTAAGTATGTCTCCAGGTTTTCTTGGCTTGCACATTCCAGGGGTTACACCTGAAGTCTTTATTATTTCTGAGTGGCTGGTACAACCAGGACAGTATCTGTGGGTTTTTCTCACTCGTCTGCAGAAACAGTGCTGCCTGGGCACTGTGGGCACCTGTGGGGTCTATTATCTCCAGAAATGATCTGAGATAAAAGGGTCCCCCTGAGCGAGTAATTTTGGAAAATACTGTGCCATTTACTGCTTGAATATTATCAGTATACATAATTTACTAAAGAGCTACGGTAATGAAAATCTGCTTTACTTTGTTTAACCCAATGTTTCCCAATCCTAATTGACCAAGAAGACTTCTATTTTTGACATAATGCTCACTAACAGAAACACAGCTAATTCACATCTTGAGAACCTTACAATTTTGTGATTTAGGGATATGTTTTCAGCACTCTCCAAACTACTCTTAACGGGCTCTCCTTCTAACCTGTTGTATGTTCTTCTTCCAATCTTCAGCTCCTAGGTCAGAGGTCTCATCTTCCTAGAAGTTGGTTCTTAAAATTGCCAGCAATAAGCCTTTCTCTCTCTTCCTCTGGGCTTGTACTGATCATTTCAATAGATGTTTCATCATGTCTTGGGCCTGAGAGTCAGGGATCAGGCTGGAGGACTGGGGTTGAAACTTTGTGGAACTGTCTTTCTACAATCTAATTATTATACACAATGATAGTGACTATTGAAAGCTGAATGGGGCTCCTTCTTTAATAACCAGAAATGTAAAGAAAACTTGCTTTTAATGATTGAGAATAATATGGAGCAGTGGAACAGGCATGGGCAGTAGGCTGCCCCGGGTTTGGCGCGGTGCTACTCAGCACACCTTCACTGCTGCCTGGTGGCCTGTGGGCGAAGCTCACCCCGCAATCCCAGTTCTCACCGTCTGACTCAGAAGTCTCCCTGTGTTCTCCTGGCCCGAATCTCCTTGTCATACGAGAGTACACTTGCTCTGGCAGAGCCTACACCACGTCTAGAGCTTTACATGTAGGGGAGTTTGGGAAACGTAGCTTTTTCTTTTAGCTCTTCAGCCTCGGCAATTTGAGGAGAACCCAAGAAAGCAGTTGGAATGGAGAATGGCTCCACTATCCACAGGACAGGCAAACCTCCCCAAGCACAAGGGGGTTCCACTGGTGTTTTATGCAATCTTGTCTCACCCCCCACCCCCCTTTTCCAAACTCATTCTTTCTTGTGGACCCACGAAGGCCCTAACCCTGGGTCTTGTCCTCCCTGATTCTTTCTGCTTCCTTTTAGAATTTATATTTATTTTTCCATGAAGGAATGTTGCCCTACTCTATTTCCTCCATTGTCTTTGTACTATGCCTGACAATAAATCCTTATGCCTTTTATGCATAAAAGAAAACTGATCAAGCATAGCTTAGAAGAAAATTATTCTATCACTCAACAGAGCAAGGATTTCAAGAAAGAACTTCTCAGTAATGGCCTAAGAGAACACACAACTCCCTGGTCCAGAGCTGTCTGTGGTATCCGGAGGTGGTAGAGAGGTGTGGCGGAGGCTGGCCAGCATGCATGACTGCTCTTCCTCCTGGGCTCACAGGAACACCCTGAAGGCGGGCAGCGTCCATCTGTCGGGGTGCCGGCCAGCAGAATGTGCGTGAAGATGTACACCCCTTCCTTCGGGCCTGGGGTGAAGCGCTGCCGTCCCTCCTCTGTTTCTCGGTTGCTGGCTGACTGAATGCAGGGGTCCCAGGGGAGGACTTTGGGGAGGTCCTACCAGATAGCAGAACCACAGGGTAGAAGGCACTGGATCCCTTGGTGACCACACAGAAGACTTTCCACTGAACTCTTCTCCAGATAGTAATGTGAATGAAAAGTAAAGTTAAGTATTTGTTGAACCACTGAGATTTTTTCAGTTGCTATGATATCAGCAACTGTAATTACTCTGAGTATACGAGAATAGAGCAAACTGGTCTATCTGTAGGACAGTTGTAAAATTCTAGTGTTGAGCATGTAGGAAGCAATAGCATCAAGTCCTCTATACAAGACTAAACTCAGTAACAAGAACTGGACACAAGAAAGGGATGGAGATGTTTCAGGTACCTAAGCAAACAATCATTTGAAATTAGGGAAGTCGGATAGGATCAAGAAGACAAAACGAACACCCATCTACACAAACACACCTTCCTCAAGCACATTATTTCTCCTAGTTGTACCCACAGCTCTGTGAGGTCAGTACTATTACCACCTATGACCTACGGGAAGACTGAGGTTTAGAGAATTTCGGTCCAAGGTTATATAGCTGATAGTGACAAGACGGGAATTCAGATCCAGGCACTGTCCTTCCAGAGCCTGCGCTTGGTCGCCATGTTTGGGTCCCCAGGGATTCTAGCCTGGTTTGACTCCCCACAGTATGTTAACTCCTGGAGGCTTGACCTGCGTTCCCTCTGTGCGGTTTCCCTGCTGACAGGTACAGTGCTTGGGAGAGACCTCAGACAAGGTTGCCATATTGAACGCTTGGTGTGGATTCTCTCAGATCTGAATCCAAGAACACCTAGATAGGAATATCTTTTTCCCACAAAGAGGCAAATCACAAGGGGACAAGCTAACAGATGAGTTTATATCAGGCTGTCTCAGAGTGGACGGGTAGCCATTCTTGACACTGGCTATAAGTAGACTGTCACTCCTGAGGGACCAACATGGCATGGTGCCTGCGAGCTAAAAATTGGGAAGGGGCCTCCCGAAGAAAGGCCGGGGGGCTGGCTCACCTCGGCTGGAGCCGCCAGTGTGTATGCCAAGCGTCTGGTTCTGGGTGTTCTTACTAAAGCCAAGTTTCCATCGTCATTTTTTTTGTTCGTATTCAAAAACAATTTTTATTATTTTCGTTGTTTGGTTTTGGAAGTAAAATATATTTCATTATAGAAAAGAGTAAAAAGACAGTTTCTTCACACAGAAATAATAATAATTAGTATTTTGGTATATTTCCTTGTAGCTTTCCTGATGTATATTATATAATGCAGATATTCTTATTACTGAGTATATAGCATTCTCATTTTTCATATTACATGCTTTATGTTTACCTACATTAAATATTCTTTAAAAAACATTGTAATGGTATATAATAACAATCTCATGCATGTAACATTACACGGTTTTTTTATTTGGGGAATTTAAGTAGCTAAGTTAATACAAATAATGCCATGTTAATATAAATAATGCTGTCATGAACATCTTTACACATATATCATTGCACTCACATTTGATTTCCTTAAGAGACTTTCTGTAAAAGATTTATACCGAGAATAAATTATAAATATTTTGAGGATAATATACATTACCAAATGCTTTTCAAAAATGTATGAACATGTGCTTCCACCAGCAGTATATAAAATATCCATCTTACTGTCCCCTCACTATTCATCCATTAACGTGACGTTATAGGGCTTCCCACCTTCAGGATGTTGTAGGGATCTTGTTCATCTATTCACTCGATGCCATGTGTCTACCACACTTGCCCTGCTGTCAATCCTGGAGCTCCTCCCAGAGCACCATGTAGTGCAGAATCTTCATGTTCACACTTTACACCAGACTCACACCCATGCTGTCTGGAAAGAGAAGCAGAACTTTCTGTTTTAGTACCGTTTTAAAGTATCAGTCTACTATTTGTGTCATGCCTCTCAGCATGGGGTGCACCTCTGTCTGGGGCAACCTGGTACCTTCGCCTCTGCCTTCAAGACATCTCAGTGGGAACATCTTAGTGGAATCACCGGTTCACAGTTGATGTGAAGCCACTCAAGCCTTTCAGGCAGGGACATGGCACGAGGAGGGAAGGGGACACAGGAAGCAGGGAGACCAGTAGAACGCACCTGCAGTGGCTCCAGGTGGAAGGCGATGAACACCGGAAATAAGCGGGTCACATCGGAAAGTAGAGGAAGGATAGCATTTCAGAAATACTTAGGAGGTTGACTTGATGGCTCGGTGGAGGAAATGAAGAAAAAGAAGAGACATAAAACGACTCCCAGGCTCACGGCATGTGTAGCTGGGAGAGTGTTGGTACCATCACTTGCAATAGCAGATTTGAGAGAAAGAAATGCTGTATATCTCAGGAAAGAGGCCACAGGGGCCAGGTCTCTAATGAAGGGGACTGATTCAGATTTCTTACTCAGTGTTCCTTATATTAATATTTAATAAAGAAGAGATAGGGGAAAATATTGCTCTTATTACAGTGATTACCAAGAGGAATACTGATTGCATTAAAAAATCCAAAAAAAACCCCCCCAACAAACCATGTCTCTGAGTAAGCCATTTCCAGCAACATTTGTTTTGAAAGCACAAAGTCCTTGTCATAGTCACAAAACTGACTCTCTGTCATCAAGTTGCCCTCCTACCCCTACACAGGAATGTACTCCTGTAGATATGGTATTGTGTGATTTTTATCAGTCCCATGACCTTTACATAACACATTGAGACAGTTATGGGACAAAACAGGGTCAATAGAGTGGAAGTGTTTTTGAGACTAAAGGAGTCAGGGTTGCTGGAAACCAGGATCCAGAGAGGAAGACGGTTCACTCATAGGGGAAGCGCCCTTCACTGTCTTCCTCTGGCGTGGGAAAGTGGGTGGGACAGAATGCTCCCACTTCACGAGCTTGTTTCCAGTGAGACTTTCCAGTCTAGTCCCCTCGTGGAGCCACGGGACTAGGAGTCAGAGACATGGGCTCAAGGCCACCTGCAGACCCCTTGGCCACTTCTCTCTTTCGGGTTCAGTTTCCATATCTGTCCTATGAGCGGGTCCCTACAGGCCTAAAGCACGGAGGCCCTCAGGGCCTCCACGTGCCCTCTGGTGAACCTGATGCAACCATGAAGGGAATGCTGGTGAGAAAGCATGACTCTCATTCCAATGAGTCACGGGGAGACGATTCCTTTGGAGGTGGACCCAGCAAGAGGAGTTCCAGATCTCGTGTCAGCATGAAGGTGTCCTGGTGCCCGTTGGTCCAAATCTGATCTGCTGCTTTCTCCTCACCTAGGTGTCATCTGCGCACAGCGGGATCTCCGCGTGCTCTGTTGCTGAGCTCTCCTGTGCCTGTGCCCCCGAGGAGACACGTGGGCAGTCAGCATGCCTCTGTGGGCGCGGTGCCACTTTAGTTCTAACCACCACCACTGAAGCCGCTCCCTCACCGCCACTCTAGGTGAGACGAGCTGAAGGTCCTTCGTCCAACCTCGAGAGGAGGGTGTCACCCATACTCAGCAAAAGGTGGCTCCTGGGGGAATAATTCAGATGATATCCCTTCCAGGGTTTCAGCTATAGCCCAAGAGGAGTGCGGTGAAGGTAGTCTGATGACTTGAGACCCAGTAAAGCACATTCTTCAGCCTGGTGATGGAGTGACGGATCCTATTACTGAGACTGTAAACAGAATTATGCTGGAATCCTTACACAGAGACACCTCAGCAACAGCCCTACAATGGGTGTGGTGATGAAGGTCATAGGACATTTCCTTATAATGCCTATCAAGGGAAGCAGAGATGTCATCCCAAAGAAGAACCCCATATACAGGTTTTCGAGATGCCATCACGAGGTGAGAAGATGAGTTCTGCTAGTTTATCTTGATCCAAGGGTAATGCGTGGTCTGCCTCACTCTCAGGCACTTGCCAGCAGCACATTTATCATGAAAACAATCCATACCAAGGAATTTCTTTCCATTGAGGTGAACCCTCCCTGGGAACTGTATCAATTCTGTGGCTTAGTGCAGAGGTGAAGAGTGCTGTTGGTTTCAGGTAATGTGAATCCCATTTCACAGAGGCTTTATAACACAAATACATTCACTGCTTACTTAACAGGGCATTCTGAAGGTAGCTGCCTCATAGCTCAGCAGTTTCAGCGTGTCATCAAAAAACAAACAAACAAACAGGTTTTTTCTTTTTACTCTGCCAAAACAAAGACTATGGTCTTTTGTTTTGCTTTGGTGCCTCATGGTTGCAAGATGGCTGCTGTGGTGCCAATCATCCCAACCATGTTCAAAAGGAGTTAGTATGAATTATGCGACTGGCTTTTTCCTCATAAGGTTCTATTTATTAAGAAAGTTCTGCTCGGCCAGTGTGGCTCACTAGCTGAGTGTCGACCCATGCACCAAGAGGTTGCCAGTTCGATTCCCGGTCAGGGCACATGCCCAGGTTGTGGGTCCAATCCCCAGAGTGGGGCATGCAGGAGGTGGCCAATTGATGTTCTCTCTCATTGATAATTTCTATTTCTTTTCCCCCTCTCCCATCCTATCTCTCTAAAATCAATAAAGAAAGAAAAGTAAAAAAGAAAATTCTGCCTTTTCTAAAATCTCCCAGTAGATATCCCCTCCCATTTCACTGGTCAGAACTGGGACACAGGGCCATCCCTGCCTGCAAGGGGAGCTGGGAGAGGCCAAAAAAGCAAATTGTTAAGAATGTCTTCCGGGTAGCCACAACAAGAGTATCTTTTACACCCAGTGAAATGCCTTCGCTTTGCTTGAAGAAGGCTTCTTTTGTTTACCAGGACTACAAAGACCTTTCCAGGAGGAGTAACAAACTATAGCTGCCTTGGACAAAAATCTATTTAAGCTTAAAATGCAAAAGCATTAGCTGCTCCGAGCCATCACCAAGGAGAGATAAAATACGTCTACTCTCTCAAGACCTGGGAGATGCTTGCAGTGTGATTATTTTTTTGGCTGGGGAAGCTGCTTAGCAGACAGAAAAAGGAACGTACCTGAACATTTATGAGTCAGTTTTTCAAAGACAGCAACCCATCTTCCTTTTCATCCCTCCCTCTTTTCCCTTCCCAGGAAGGGAACACTTAGCAAAACTAAATAAATTATCAGCCCAGCCATGAAGAAGGCTCTCACTGGGCAATGCAGAGGAATGTTGAAGCTATTAAGGCAAACACCAGAGCCCAGCTCATGCCCAGAGAGAGAGCAGGGGGAGGCCCCAGAGGGCGCCCCTGACAGAGGTGAGCACTGAGCGCGGCTCTGGGGACGGGAACAGAAGTGATCTGGAGCTGCTTTGTGCTGACCCAAAGGACAGGGTGGCCAAACTGCTATCATCCGCGGCCTCTTAGAACCGTGTGGTTGTTGAGTGAGAACAAAGCACCGTGTGTAGGGAGCTGAGTGAGGGACAGGGGTGCAGGGCCAGGCGTCCTGGCTGCCAGGCCCTGCTACACCATCTAGCTGGCTGATCTCCAGTGAGTCAGGTAACCACTCTGAACTTTGACTTATCTGGAAAATAGAGATAATCATAGCAACACGGAGCTCTGTTATAATCTGAATTGTGCGTCTCCCATTTGTATGTTGAAACCCTAAACTCCAATGTGACTGGATCTGGAGATAGGTGGTAAAGTTGAGGGAGCTCATAACGGTGGTGCCGTAATCCCCTAGGGCTGGCAGTCTTAGAGGAGGAAGAGAGAGAGACCTTTCGTCCTTAGAGGAAAGCTGAGTGAGGGCACAGAGCAGATGGCAGTTTCCAAGCCAGGTAGAGAGGCCTCACCCGGGACCAGAACTGCCGGCACCTTAATTCTGGGCTTCCAGCCTCCAGAACTCTGAGAAAGTACATTTCTGGTGTTTAAGTCACCCTAGCTGTGGTTTTTGTTAGGGTGCCCATGTGGACTAGTGCAATCACCTAGGGTGCTTGAAAATGCAAGAAAGAGAGAGTGGGTGAAGGGTTTGCAAGTCCCTGCACTCTGTACGAAGATAAAGGTCATTATGCTACACAGTCCGAACTTCTCATTTAGCAGGTGAGGAACCGAGGCCCAGAGGTGCTAAGGAACTGTCCAAGGCTGGCCAGCTCTGGTTCTGCTCTGACGGCTGTGCCCTTTCCCCAGAGAGGCCACCGATGGGCACCCTGAGCAATGCAGACAGACCCCACCTGCCTTACACTCCGCTGAGCTGGAATCAGATCTCAGCTCTCCTCCTTTTTGCAGAAATGCCAGGACAGACACCGTCTACACAGCTTGGCCATGCTCTCCTCCTGTGATTTGTGTGCCCAGGAGTTTTAGGGAATAAATAATCAAAACATGACTTTTACTCATCAAATTCCCAAACCTGCAGACCTGCCTACCAGAGGACCTCTCTCTGTGCGTGAACTTAAAATAAAAACATTTCTATGAGGGTGGCATCTTTAAGAAATGCCATTTCTATTTAGTTAATAAAAGTACATATATGCTCTAGAATAGGCATATTCTGTCCCCTTTTGACTGGAAAAAGAAACTAATTAACTAATTAGTCCTAGCCAGTATGGCTCAGTGATTAGAGCATCGGCCCTTGCAGGAAAGTGTTGGGTTCAATTCCCAGTCAAGGGCATGTACCTGGGTAGCAGGTTCAATTCCCAGCCCTGGTTAAGGTGTGTGTGGGAGACAACCGATTGATATGTCTCTCTCACATAGATGTTTCTCTCTCTCTTTCTCTTTCTTCTGCCCCCTCCTTCCCTCCCTTCCACTCTCTCTACAAATCAGTGAAAAAAATGTCATCAGGTGAGGATTAACAAACAAACAAACAAACAAACAAACAAACAAACAAACAAACAAAAAACACTGATTAAAAATGTTTTATAACTCTCCAGTGCCTACTCCCCAAAAGAACCGGGCCAGATGCTAACCTCCAGTTGCTTCTTGGACTTGGCCAGCCCGAGGGGACTGAGGAAGAACGTGATGCCTCTCCGTGGCACCCTCAGGCCTTCTGCGAGAGGTTGGTGGCCCCATTCTGGTCAGCAGGAAGCTGGGGCCTTGCGAAGTACTTCCGCATGCACATGTGGTTGGGCACAGTTGTCTGCCTGCTGGCCAATGGTAGTGAACTGGGAACGAGTATCCCCAGCCTGGAGCCCACCTGTGGTGAGGGATGACCAGGCCCTGGCACGGATAGGGTGGGGGAATAGCAGTCAGTACGTGGTAGTTTCACCAAGTTCTCATTGTTGCTTTGGACATGATATTTAACATCAGCATTTTCATTTCTCTTTGATTGTCAGACACACACACACACACACACACACACACGCACGCGCACGCGCGCACTCCACATCTCCTTGTATGGAGAAAAGCTAGGTACAGTTTTTTTCTGGAAAAAAAGAAAAGAAAGAGCCCCCCACACTCCTCACAGCATGATTTCATAGGCCATGCTAATTATTTTTTAGGGCGAGCATAATAAAGCCCAGGTGATTTGCCTTCAGCAGTTTCTCCTTATCTTCACACAGCTCTGGATCATTTACCCACATGGCAAGCAATTACCACGAGCCCTGCAGTTTTTACCAGACATTCTTTGTGGGAACCCTGCTAGAGTCCACAAAGGTTAATACGCTTTTGCACTGCAAAATCTGGGCATTATCTTGTGTATTGTAAGACATGCCTGTGACACGTTGAATTCAGACGATTTACAAGATCAGCGAAACAGAAGGGGTTCCCGTTGGGAGCCTTTTCCACTAACGATTTCCTCATCAGAACGTGGCGCAGTGAAGTATGGCGTTTCGGGGGCTCCCTGCCTGCGGGGCGGGGCTTGGCTCTCCCGCCGCCTCTCCAGGACAGCTGAGGGGTTGGGGACCTTCACGCTGGCACCTGCGGGTGTCCAGAGATGTGCTCCCCTGGGAAAAACAGGTTTTGCTTCTTATAATTTGTGTATACTTTATTAATCTAAGATTATACAAATGTTAAATGTGTCATCCGTACACAGAGGCGACAGCACTGGCCACTAGAAAGGGAGATGTAGGCCCAAATACCAGCTGGGATTGTTTGGTCCGTTATCTGTTCACCACCGAGATCTCAGCGGAGATGTGACCTCCTCCGGGGTGTTTCCCCGACTGCCTGTCCTATGGTGTCCTGCCAGTCTTCCCCCCCCCCCCCCACATCGATCCCTGATTGGGCCTTGTCCTCCTGGTCTTGCCCAGTGTTCTCTGATATGCTGCTTTTATGTGTTACCCCAGGGTTTCACCCTGCCAGGCAAACACTTGGCCTGTTTCATTCACCATTTGGTCCCAGAGCAGACTCAGTGCCTGGCTCAGAAGAGGCTCCAACGAGTACATGTAGAATTTCACATAGTTTGTCTCCATCCCTGTGTAGTGAGCACCGGTGCTGGGCGTGTGACAGTGCTGGGATCTTGTTTGGCATCTGCCATGTCTAAGGATGCATCACCGATGGGCTCTCTTTGTTTATTCATACGTTTGGTCACTGCGACATGGACGCAGGCGTCCACTGCCTGCCCAGGCCTCTGCCAGGGTGCACGTGCTCACAGGCACGGGGTTTGGACGCGCTGTCTGGCTCAGTCAGAGGCCCGGAGGCGGCTTTCTGACCTGCAGACGCATTTCCAGGGTAAATGCGGTCTAGGAGCCCAACCCAGCTCTGCCAGTAGGGAAGCGTTAAGGGGGACACGCGGAATGAGGGCGCTCCCCCGGAAGTCACTGCCCCTTACTGTTTCTGCCATCTCTATCACTTCCATGCAGTATCTGCTCCCCCATTTCACAGAAGTGGACATCGAGGCCCTGGGAGATCAAGCAGCTTAAACACCCAAGTGGTTGGTGGGGAGAGCTCTCAGTGAAGAACTTTCTCTGACTCAGTGTGAATGGATTTTGCTGTTAGATCTCAGTGTGGCTTGGTTCCCACAGCCAAAGAAGAGGGCTCAGCTAGCCTCTTCTGGCCCGTTGTTTGGAGACCACCAAGGTGGAGTGGCCACAGCCATCGGGGGATTCAGAGTTAGAACTGACTTTCCAGATCATCTAGCCCCTGAGGGCGCACCAGTGATCATCAGAGGTGAAATCATTTGCTCAGTGTTACACAGTCAATCAGTGTCAAAGTCAAGGTCAGAACCCAGGTCTTGGGGTTCCCAGGCACATGAATCTTCGTGTCCTAACTGGAGTGGCACCGCTCAGCTTCCCAGTGAGGTCAGGGCTGCAGAGTTGTCCCTGCCAGGAGCCGAGCCGAGGTCCCCTCTCTGCTCCTCCTCTTCCCGTCGTCTCCGGGAGCACGGCCTCCACCTCACAGCTGTCCCCGCACGAGCCCTTCGCCTCCAGTCGGCTCAGATGCAATCCTGGCTGAAGCTGGGGTAATTGGTAACGTGGCCAGTGGGTTGAGACTGTCTACGGATGTTCACACAAACATTTCCTCCGTGGTTGTTTATGCTGTAGGAGACCCTATTCTCTTGGGCAGACAGCATCTGCCCGTGTTCAGAGTGCCCCCCACCCCGCCCCACTGGTGCCCGCACTCCTTCCCTTCTGTGCATCTCGCAGCACCCCGTGGTCGTCCACCCCCACTGCTCTCCTCTGCCCTGCGATGCCCTTGCCCACAGCTGCAGTCCCCTCCCAAGTCCCCTCCCAAGTCCCCTCCCAAGTCCCTCCGTGCTTCCAGCACAGACTCGGCCACCACTGTCCTGCCAACCGGCCCGCTCCCCCCATCTCCCTCTCCGAATCCCTACAGCGATTACGACTCATATTACCCAGTCCTCACTTAAGGACAGAGCCTCGAAGGCTGTTTTCTGTCATTTAACAGGGGCCGTCTTGTCCCCCCAGACAGATTAGAAGCCCGGATCATGTAACATCTGGTCCCTCATCAGCACACATAGACTGACTGGCTGAAACGGAGATTTTTGTCTGTGAATTTTCTTCAGAACAGATCACAAAACAGTAATGCGGCCGTTAGCAGTCCAGGTGAGATTAGCTGGTGGCAGGTCCACTTCACGTTCCGGTGTCCTCTGGCTTCTAGCACGTCTCACTGTGAGATCTGGGGATAGAAATCCAGACTTCTCTCCACGTCACCCCCTAACCTCTCCATGACTGGCAGTGACTTATTCCTCAGCCACACCCGGTGCTGGCCTGGAGGTGTCCTGACTCCTCCTGGCCTCCGCCCTTCCTGAAAGGAAGCGGCGCTACGTTCCCGACATCATTTTGATGACGGTGGCAAGAGCCCTTGATGTCCCCGGGCCCCGACTGCAAGTGTGTTGCTGGAACTGGTCACTGAGAGAAACCACTCGGGCCAGTTGGAAAGCAGCCTTAACATTTTTTCCAAACAAAACCAAACCTGCTTTGACATCAAAGGGGGTGCTGGGGAACATCAGTCTGAGAGGTTTCCGTTGTTATCAACAAGCTCTCCAAACTTCCTCTGCTTCCAGTAGTCTGACAGTTCTTTTCAAACACGCTGGACCCCGCGGAGGCTTTGGGAAGACGGTGGGACACGGAGGCCATGAAAGCAGGGGTTCGACTTCACAAAAACAACAGCTGGCCAGTCCTGAATGGAAAAGGTCCTGGAAGTCCAGGCAGAGAACGTGTCCGCGACCACGCGCCCTGCAAAACGCTGTGGGGATGGCATCCGTCTTCATTTAATTAAAAATGTGCAAACCCGAAAGATAAAAAAAAAAAAAGAAAAAGTTCAAGCCTGGAGGGAAGGCGTCTGAAAGGAGAGAATAGCCAGGCTGTCTCCGCACGCCTCGCGGCAAGGCGTCTGTCCCTTCCACCCGCACCCTGCTGCTCCTGTCTCCTCCCTACCCGGGGTTTGCCCCCGAACAACTCATTTACGAGAGATGGCTGTCGTGGAGCGTAAAGAAATAATTAAAAAAATCTTCAAAAGGCTGGCAGCATAAGAATCCCTGGCTCTGTCGCTTCTCTGTTTCTGCAAGCACCAATAGATCCATAATTCTCACACTTAATGTAATTCCAAGGCATCTAAAGTGATTTACAGTCGGTTTACTCAATACTTTCAGCTTTATTTAATGTAACAGTTATGGCACATAAAAAGTTTATTGGAAATCCTTTGGGAGTGTGATTGAGTAAGAAGGAGTCGTTGCTAATACCATTACAGGAACCGGAGGAAAGGGTCCCCGCCTGTTTTTCCGTGACCTTTCTGGTTCCGTGAGCAAGGGTCAGGGAGGGAAGGGCTCTCTCCCGCCCTCCTGCCCCGGCTGGCGTGGCCGGCTGCAGACCTGCCATCTTGGCTGTTCCTGGGCAGCTCTTTCTCCGGTTCGGCTGGTGACTTGGATAATGGCCCTCAGTTTAGATTGCCCTGGAGTCTCTATTATTAGGTAGAGTCTAGGTTCAGAAGGGCCTCCTAAAGGGAAAAGAAAACATTATCATATTTTCCCCTCTAAAACTGCCCTGTTCTCCAATTTTTAATAAGCCCCACTTTCCAGTTGGCCCTTCTCCACGGTTTGGTCCAGGCCCCCAGAGCCCGTGTTGGGGAGGCGAGGTGGGGAGCGTGGGCACAGGCGCTCCAGACCCTTCTCCACGGTTTGATCCAGGCCCCAGAGCCCGCGCTGGGCAGGCGAGGTGGGGAGCGTGGGCACAGGCGCTCCAGACCCTTCTCCACGGTTTGGTCCAGGCCCCAGAGCCCGCGCTGGGCAGGCGAGGTGGGGAGCGTGGGCACCGGCGCTCCAGACCCTTCTCCACAGTCAGGCTTGGTGACGGCCACGGAGAAGGAAGCGCTGAGGCCCCCGTGCTGTCTGTGTCCGGAAGGAAGGAATCTGTTAAAACAGTGCCTTTCACCAGGGCCCACACCACCTCCCATGGGCTGCCAGAGAGAACTGAACCCCAGAAGCCAGCAGGAAGGCGAACCCCAGGGGCCTGACTCCAAGGTCTGGGGAGTCCATGGACAAGGCTTCTGGTTTCTTGGCCAATAATGTCATTTCCTGGGTCTGTCTGCTCTACACTGTGACTGCTTTTGTTTGGGAATTCTAAAGAGAACCTTGGTGGTGAAGGAGTGGGCCTTGGTGCAGGTGAAGAGCATTTAGTCCTTTGGTCATTTCTCTCCAATGTGTGCACCTACGTTCTAGCCATAAGGCATTTCTTTGGTAAAAGTAAGTACAGTATTCTTAGCTCTCTCTCTCTCTCTTTCTCTCTCTCTCTCTCTCTCTCACACACACACACACACACAAACACACTTCTATTACCCGTCTAGCCCCTAGCTAGCTTTGGGAAACAAGGCATTCCATGCTTGTATATTTCATGACAACTGAAGTTTTTCTCTTCTATACACAAATTTAAATACCAAAACAAAACATTCTCAATAAACATAATTTCAAATTAAATTACTCACTTACATTTCTGCCTAATTAAAGTACTTTGCACTAAACACATTTAAAGATTTCCACATTGTCTTCAGTCATCGGTGGGACCGATGTTTTACTGAGTACGCTACTTGCAAGATTTCACGCCGCCATTTCTCCGGACTCTAGATGGCTTCTCCTGCCTTGTGAGTTTCCATAACTATTTCATACACAATTATTCTTCAGTGTCTTACTTTTCCTGTGACTTGTAATTTTATTTCCCTTCTGACTTTCTAATATCTACTCTGAGTAAGACACCATGCAATCACAGTTCAAGCTTGATTTTGTGATATGTATTTTATTTCTTCAGAGGTATCTTTCTAGTTGCCTCCTGATTCTTGCCTGTGCTCCTAATGTTTGTTTCTGTCAGTTAAGTGTTCAGTGTATATGTGATACATGCAACATAGTATATTGTTTATATGTATGTGTGAACTGTACATTTACTCATACATGCATATGCTGGAGAGTTAGTTTAAAAATTACTTAACAAAATTTCTTTCAAAGGTTGTGTATGGGGAGGGATACGTTATTTCCTTGCAATCTCATCTCTGTTAGAGAGGTATACTGTGATTTTGGTTCATCTTTGTAAACTCTCAATAATGACTCTACTTCAGACACACAATCCGTAGGACCTAACTTCATCCTTGACGTTACCTGTTTGAAATCCATTATTAATGGAAAACTTGCTCTCAGTATGTTTCAACAGTCTGACAATGAAGCTCTGCGGTGCAGATGTCTTCTTCACGAAAACAAAACAAATACGGTTTGCCTTCCAGTTGGGAAGCACGTGCCAAGGAGAGTGGGCCTTCCTGAGGGTGACTGCACCAGTCCCCGCTCTGGCTGATGCACTTCCTGGCCTGGCTGTACGCCTGGCACAGTGCGGCTCTGTTCCCAGATCTTTTCTTCCTGCCTCTGCCCCAGAAAGTAACTTGATGAACGTGTAAAGGTACAGCAAAGGTCATCGTCACGTTTGTATCTTTCCACTCAATTACCTTCACACCTGCCTGCTTTTCCTGTATTTTAGTCACTGCTGTCAAAAAGTCATTTTCCTTGTTGGAGGAGCTTACATGAACCCAGACCACAGCTGGAGTGGCAGGGAGGGGTGTGCAGTACTCAGTAGGTTCAGAACCCTGGGGAGTTCATCAGAAAATGTCTAAAAATTAGTGTCCCATAGACACTGGCTCCTGAATGACACAATGCTTTGCAAAATGCTTTGACATGTGTATCTAATTGCATCTCTTGCAAACAACGTGTTGGGTAGGTATTATCACATTTTACAGTTGCAGAAACTGATCCTTAGATAAGTGACTCAATCAATACTACACAGTCGGGAAGTGGCAGAGCTGGGACTTGGAGCCAGATCCAGTACTTCACACCTTGTGCTCTTTCCACCAGGAGGAACGGTACGCCCTTAGTCTGCACGGCGAGGAATGCCAATCAACTTTGGGCAGCTCGTGGCAACACTGAAGTGGTGAATGTCTGAATTTGATCTCTCTCTACTCTCAGATCTCACATTCTATCTCTCAGAAAGACCTTTCTCCCAGCAAATACTACTAAAGAGTTATTCAATAATGGATGATGTTGCCAACAGTCCCAAGGGTATTTTATTTTAATCAGGAACCTCTTAAGGACCCCAAGCCTTCAAGATTGAAGTTAGTGAAGGCCTAGGCAAAGAGGGTAGAAGAAACACATGGAGAGAAGGCTCTCTTCAGTGCCAGTGACATTTCAGCATCTGGCTGGTGCCAACCTTCTCGTAAGAACAGCTTAGCAGTCACCAACGTGTTTGACACATTAGTCAATGTAGACCCACATGGGACCTTTCTGGTCGGGGCAGTTGGATAAGGAGCCACGAGAGGGCAGCAGAGGACTGAAACCACTGGTTAGACTAGGAAGCTAGTTGATTTCTCAGGAAAGGGCAGAAAGCTTAGAGCAGAGAGACCCCAAGGAAATCGCCACATGTAGTGAACACCGGGAAGCTTCTCCCAGGCTGCACCCTTCTTCAGACTCTCATCTTCTGGGGACATTGGCTGATGACCTCTCACAGCTACACAGTCACGGTCAATTCCCCGGGCAGCAAGAACTACTTTTTCCAAGGTTATGCCCTCTCCAGGGGAACCGCCATCGATTGACTAGTGGAGGGATGTAATGACCCCTTGCCTCAGTTTGGGACAACTCTCAAAAGCTATTCAACATCCATAGCTTCAGGACTGGCTGAGGCCTCCCCTCTGGATCAGTCTGTTCCTCTGTCCCGTCCTGTCTTTCTGGTTTCCTTATAGGGGTGTCTCCAGAGACCACTCATTGTTTATTTCTGGCCTATTAGCAAAAACAGTTGATGTTACCTAAGCCCACATTTCTCAGGGGCAGTTTCCCGGGAGCCTCGTCCATGACACTCAGCTACGTGCTACGAGATGGTTGACGACGAACCCAGAGGAGTAAGGCGGCGGACCGGCTTCCAGCCTGGGGAGCTCATGAAACGGAGTCTGGGGGCCCAAGCTTAGGGCTGGAGGCAAACACGTGAAGACAGATACCAGGCTAGTTGGGCAGGAGCTGGGATGCACCTAGAATCCAGCCCAACGCCCCACAGAACTGGGGCCACAGAAGCCAGAGCTAAGAGGAGCATCGTGGGCCAAGGAAGGAAGGAAAACGACTCCAGTAACACTAAAGCAGAATCTGTTCCTTTTTGCTGGAGCGGATGTGAGGGTTAAAGGTCTTTTTCTCTCCTTTCCTTTACACCCACACCTCCCCACACCGAGCAGCTGGCAGCACCCACCACCTCGAGGCCCCACCTAAGCACTCTGTGTACTTGCATTGAGTGTGGTTACAGTTACTCCTCCTGGGCCGATCCCCAGACCCCTAAGCAAGAATCACACTGCACATTCAGACATGCCCAGAAACACCATTTCCTGTGAAAACTTCGCCAAAGGAGAGCAGCAGAAAAAATAGAGTTGTATTGCTTTTAGGTTCTTTCTCCAATTTCCCTGAAATTCTTTTTAAACCGAGGGCGTGTAGGCCTTTGCCTGTTTTCACATCCATAGCAGAATTATTCCACTTAAATAATGGAGGTGCCATGTCCTTCCTTAGCTCCAGCAGAGCCCCCTGCCCCCCCAACTACACCTCCTGTTGTTAAAAAACACAAACTCCTACACTGGAGGGCAGCCGATCCAGCTCGGGAGCAGGTACCGGAGGCTGGGCCTCCTCAGGGAGAGGACTGAACAGCCTATGGATTAATGTACTATTATTACATTACTCTTTAAGCTTCAAAGGTCTGCCAGGAGGGCTAAGCTCGCTATCTATTCCATGACATTTTAAGAACAAATAATACATTAATATATTTAATTTGAGAATAAACACATACATTACAGGCAGGGGATTTTGTCTATGCTGATAAGGCACCAGATGACCTTTCCAGAGCAATCCCAGCACGCAGAGCCAGAAAGGGACGTGTTCCAAAAAGCCCTTTGTATCTGCCGGCTGGAATTCGTGGGTTCAGCGCAGGTTTGGCCCGTGCGGAGTTGCGGCCGCCACGCTCTTAGGAGATGGAAGCTTTCGCTATAATTACCCCTTCGACACTAATCTGCAGGAACACTAAATCTTGTTGCCTCAAATTAGTTAATCAATTAAGTGTCAAACCACAAAATGTCAGAGATTTTGGTTTGTATTTATTATCTTGGCAGGCACTTCCTCCCTCAGCCCCTTGGCTTCATCTCTCTTCCCCTTGCAGGGGAGCTGGCTTTTAAAAATGACCAGTCACTCATTGTTTATTTCTGGCCTATTAGCAAAACAGTTGACGTTACATAAGCCTGGTGCCCAGGGCCGGCGCAGCCCTGAGACTGACGGCTTGGACGGCGTTCAGGCGAAGTTGGGTATCTGCGGAGTGAGCGCCTTTCCGGGCCTTAGCCTAGAACAGCACGTGGCTGGTGAGCCAGCACCTTCCACGGTGCTGCTCGGGTCAGCCATTTTGGAGCCGACATTAACTGATGGAAAGCCTTGTTGATTGTTACATCACTCTCATGAGCAAGGGGTGGGCAGCAGTGTTTCTAGAATTCCCTGGTCAGAGCCTGTCTTTCTCCAGGGCTCCTGGCTCGCCCACAGCTGTGTCTGCACCGGCCGCAGCCGCGGGCTCCTGGGGGACCAGGCTGAGCAAGCTGCCCAGGGGCTGTGCCCAGTGCTCTGGACCTGGCTGGCCGCACATCGTACTGGTTCTACTGACATGACTCCCCCAGAACACGGCCCTTCCACCTCGGCCCACTCTCACCATCTGTCTCCGTGGAGCCACAGAAATGAGCTCACCCTCCAATCTCGGATTGGCACAAACAAAATAGCAAGGTTAAATCGACTTGGTGATGTGGTCCCGGTGCTTCAGCGGTGTGCGATTTCTGCCCTGAACAGGAAGACAAGTCACAGGGCAGTGTGCGTGAACCCGCTAACCAAGCTGTGCCCCGTGCACAGGTGGGCTCACAGGTGGGCTCACAGGTGGGCTCACAGGTGGGGTTTTCAGTGTGGTCCACAGGGAGCAGCTCTCTCCTCCAGACAATATGCCTTTTTGTAGTCTGATAGGCAGATAGGCTGTTCCCCTGGTTCCCAAGAGTAGTATGCGGATTGGAGCCTGTCCCCAGTGAATTATATTCTTTTTAAACTTTGGGGAGTTAAAATGTCCTTTCTTCCTGATATCATGGTGACGATTGATGGTCATTTTTTTAAAGCCTGGATTTTGCCAAATAAAAAGTTGACAATATTAAGTGAAGCGCAGGAGATTTGGTTTTATATTTTTATTTTAATCTCTTACTTCTCTGTGAATTCTAAAACTCTGAGTCCAAAAATGTAAAGCCCCAAATCTATGTTCTGATCCGATCTTATTAAGTCGCTATTCTAGCTGAGGAGCTTAAAGACAGAAGTCGGCCTGCCTCTGCTAGGTGCCCACCTGCGATACCAGTGCCCCAGGGCCCCGCAGGGCTGAGGACAGTGGGAGCGGGAGTTCTGAGGGTGCCACATGTGGCCTGCAGCACCCAGTCCAGCGAAAGCACTGAGGGCATCACGGACATTTCCCGCTTAGAGAAGACCTTAGGCATTATCGAGTCCAGCTCCTTAGTTCTAGAGCTGAGGAAACAGACTCAGAAAAGAAAGGGGTTTCCCCAAGAGCAGTAGCCCTCCCTCCCCCAACTTGGGGTTCAAAGTCTGTCAGCCAATGCATTGTTTGCACAGCAACCCTACTGAGTCCTGGGCAGTGGACTCCTGGGACTGTTCTCCTCTTGGGCCAGGCACTTTCTTTGTCACCAACCCTGTGATCAGATGCAGGCAATGCCCAAAGAGCCTCTTTGGGGCCCTCCCTGGTTCGTGTCTGATGACTCCTGAGGACTCAGGTTAGTATGGGGTGTTGCAAAGGCCTTGGTTTGGAGTCTGAGAAATCTGTATTCAAATTTTACAGCTTGGGCAATAACTTAATCTCTGTCTAGCCTCCTGTCCTTGAAATGTGGTCACAAAACTTACGTGGCAAGGTGTTTTCAGGATCCGCACGGTAGTGTGTGGACAGCACCTATGGCAGAGCAGCTATGAAAAGTAGGACTTCTTTCCCCTCACTTCCCCTAGCCCGGGCTCGTCTTCATCCGGCTGAGAGACGGGTGGAGGAGGGAGGGCAGGTGGACACCTTACAGGGCTTAGTGCTCACCTGGCTTCACCATGAGGCTAGCCAGCACACCACCTGGAAGCCCCAAAGTAGTTTGATAGCCTAAACAGTAATGAAAAAACCAAAGCAAGATGGACAACATGTTTGAATCTTCATCAAATGTTGGGTGGTCAAATTCTTATGATCTTACCTGTGTTTGAGTCGAGCCTTGGGAAAGTCTTTTTAGAGTGGGTTGAAAAATTCCCTCTGACTTCTATGCCACTTGTGGGCCTCCAGGCTGCCTTGTCATCCAAGCAGCACCCTGTGTCTCTGCCCCAGGAACAGAGCAGACAAGGGCCCCGTGAACCCGGTGTGTCTACCAGCCTAGACGAGATGAAATGGGCCAGTCAATCAAGACCCTTTGGCCAGTCTGGTCTTATACGTCTGCCCATTTAAAATGCAGCCTTGTGTGCTTTCCTCAACCCTTTGGACCCTTCCATTTAAATTCCCCCTTAACAAATATAAAACAAAGTGAAAAACAGCCCGCGTGCCTCTCCTCCAATGGGGTTTGGGAGGGTGAGTCACTCCACTGTTTCCTGGCCTCCCTGGCCGCCTGCAGCACACGCCCCCCCAGCAGGGCTTTTGTTTCCTCCGGTTATGATTTACGCGGGTGGACCCGGGCAGGGAAGAGTCGAGTATCAATTTCGCTGGGTTACCGTGTTAAATGACCGATGCATGGATGGTTATTGCTGCCTCGGGAGCAAATGAAAGCCCTTCGCCTCCCTGACACCACCGTCCCCCCCTCTCTGCTGATGATCAGTTAAAAATGTAAATAAAAAGACTGCACTTTGGAGAGAGTCAGCTCAGGAGGGGGCGGAAAAATTGCAAAAGCGAAGTTTATTGATCCCCTGGTCAAGATTGATGGCACAATAAGAGCAGGAGGCGAAGAGTGATTTTGCTTTTGAAAACGTTGATGAATAAGCACTCAGGAGCAACGAATAGCCAGGCTCACCGAGTGATGGACGGTGGTTGGGGAACAAGATGCATTTTTATAAATGGGTGAAAGGAGAGGGGGACTTATTAAAAAAATGAATGACCACATGTGGCAGGGGTATGCCAGTAGGGAGAAGAAAGCCATTGATTTATGTGTACTACTGGCATTTGAAAATTCAATAATAACATTGACAAATGAGAGGCAAACCTGGCCACAGGACAGCGCCGAGCCTGGAATGGAGAGAGAAAATGCCAAGGTCAGAGAGAAGGGACAGAAAAACATGCTTATGTTGGAAAGCCTTTACATTAACTCATCTATATAAAGACATTAAGAGAAATCCCTCCGCTATCAGGGCGGGCGGGCGGGCAAGGGGAGGGGGCGGGGAAGGCAAAAGGCAAAGCCCAGCCTGCTCTTGCTGCCTTCCAAGGGGTGTCTGACTTGCTGGCCATTGGGTGGCTGGGCTCTGCTGGACCAACTTGCCCCACTACTAGAGTTTGAAATAAAAGCATCCTCACAGTTAAGGGCTTTTTCCTGTTGACACTCATGTTCTGTTCGTTCGTTCGTTCATTCATTCATTGGTCCCATTTTATCCGTTCTGCCTTTATGACCATTGTTTTTGTGTGTGGATCCCTCTGCTTGTGGATCCCATGCTCCCCGAGGACAGGCCTTTGTCTTATGTCGCAACAGCTCTCCCAGGGCCTTGCAAATGAACGAGTGATTCTAATTGCCATTTTGGGGGTTTGCTTGCTATTCAAGTATGATAAGTGACCATTTCTTTGACTTTGGCAGACTCAGTGGTTCCAGCTCTTCTGGGTCTCCCTCTACCTCTTTCTCCACTTCCAATCTAGTCTTGCTTTTTGTGTACTGAAACATCTTTCCCTCTGATCTTTTCATTCATTCATTCATTCATTCATTCATAAGTCCATATGGAGCACCGGCTCTGTACTAGGTGATACGCCAGGTGAACAGTATAGACGTGGTCCTTGACTTGAAGAGTTTGGCAAGAACCTTCTGTTGAGCAGTGCGACCTTCAGAAACAATGTGTGCAGAGCTCTTCGTGCCCATTCTCCTCCCGGCTACAAGGGCTCTCGAATGTCACACTAGATGGCTGCCTTTCTACGAAGTTTCTCTGTGGGCCCCACTGAGCTGCTCTGGAGGTTCTGAGTTGACTTTTCTTCAAGCCACCCCTGGTAATATTTTATCCATTCCTCTTCCTTTTCTAGCTGTCCCTCACTTACCACAGAAGGACCCTGCACATATATCAACTCTGGATGTGTGAGCATATGCACAGGCACATGCACACACACAGGCAGACACGCATGCACACCTGCCATTCCTGTTGACTGCAGCCCTCTGAAAGACTGGCCTTTGACTTGGGGCCTTGCACCAGCCTGAGAATTCCACTGGACACTGCATCTACTTCTCTGCTTTTAACCACCAGCTTCCTGTCAATGCCACAAGCTGCGAAAGTGATTCTGCGATTTGAACATTTCAGCTACTTAATATATTCCTTTTTCTTTGTTCCTTGGCTCTGCCTTAAATGGCAGAGGTGTGCGAGGGGATGAGTTCTCCCAAGAGAAGGCTGGCTGCCTGTCAACATGCTCTCTTTGTTCATTCCCGACTTTTGCTACTACTCCCCTGTGGCCTGGGCTGGCTCCTATGACGTCTTTTCCAAATGCTACAAGGTGAGAGGGGTCTTGAACAGAAACATAAATCCTGACTAATATCCTCTTGGAAAAGTCTGGAGCAGTAGCCTCTCCCAGGGGCTTGTCCGTGGGACTGACCTAGAAGGATGGAGTGGCCGTGAGGTCCAGGTATGGGTACGTGACGTCTCCTTAGGGCTTCCATAGGTCTCCATAGACCTCTAGCTGTTCACTGAAATTTCAGGTTTAAAAAATTTTATTAACTTCTACAACACAACTGTGTCTTCTTTTGTCTTCCCTGCTTTCTGTTTTCTGCCCCAGGCCTTCGTGGCACATATGGGTGATGGAGAATGGTGTGGAGGGCTGAGATGATGCAATGGACAGACGTGAGAGTCAACCGAAGGTTTGCCAGCCTCCTCTGGCTTCCCACCCTCAGCCTGAAGCAAGCACTTGTACATCTGTTTTTATCAGTCTAATGACCATAGCATAGCTATAGAT
Organism: Molossus molossus; assembly: GCF_014108415.1. Classification (NCBI taxonomy): domain Eukaryota; kingdom Metazoa; phylum Chordata; class Mammalia; order Chiroptera; family Molossidae; genus Molossus; species Molossus molossus. Next base: position 25,783,379 of record NW_023425403.1, on the reverse strand, counting down.
TCACCTGCTTGTTGCACATTCCTTGAGAAAACTCACGCTAAGTACCTTGGATGAGCACTTGGTTATGCCAATGAATGCAAGAGGGATTCTGCTCCCCTAAATTCACTGGGTGGAGGCTGAATGTTTAGAGAATGATTCACACATAAGCAATTGATTTTGAGTCACTGATATATCTCATAGGGCTTAGAACAAGGGTGGCACCTAGTAACAACTCAACAAATATTTGTTGACTAAATGAATGGATATAATCCATTAAGTTCTATAATAGAAAAATGGAACTGTACACTGGGCACATAGAGGCTTAATTTTGCTTCTGAGAATTAAGAAAGGCTTCACAGGACAGTTGGCATTTGAATTTTGCCTTAAAGCATGAATAAGAATTCAGCAGCTAAAGCAAGATCCCTCTGGTTCAAGGGAAGAATGAGGCAGAGGGGGTGATATGAGAGTCAGAGACCAGCTTACAGAGAGTTGAGGTAGTCAGAGGAGAGACAATGAGCACTGAACTCAGTAAAAGTAATAATCATTGACATTTTTTGGAGCACTTAATATGTTAAGTGTTTTCACACTATGCGTGAACTTTCAACAACACTCTCCTTTGATTATCACAACATTATTTTTACAGACAAGGGCACTAAAGCTCAGAAAGAATAAACCACCTCCTGTGGTTACACAGATAATGAGCCAGGGCTAGAGGTCAGTCTGACCCAAAGATCACGCTGTTAAGTATCAGGCTGTGGGGAGTTTCCACACAGTCTGTTTCTTTGGAAGAAACTAACTCAGTAGCTGGCACACTGCTTGGCACATAGTAGTTACTCAGTAAATATTTGCTGAATGGGTACATCGTGGTTAGTTACATGGGTCTGGAAGACCGAAAAGCTTGGTTATGTTATTTTTCTTGAACTACACTCTCAGGAAGGAGGAAGGGAAAGTTTGTCTGGGGAGAATCTTCTGAGCATTAAAGTGAGCATGAACCCTGAATGAGTTGACTTTTAATCACAGACTATAACCACATGTCACAAAACATCAGAGCTGGAAAGTACCTCAGACAACTTCCTCAATGGTTTTCAAACGTTGTTTCTGTTCTACCAAGGAGGTCTCTTTCTCTAATACAATCTACAGCTTACCCAGTAGGACAAACAGGTGAGTGGCGCTGCTCTGTCTGAAGCAAGGTGGTAGGGGTGGCTGAAAGGTTCAAAGCCCACCTCTCAGCCTCCTCACAACCCCACAGTAGATGTAGATTTGCCTCAACGGAATCCTAGGCAACACACATAATCTGAAACCTTGATGGAGGTCAAGCTTAAGAAGAAACTGAGGGTTAGAGAGGGGAGAGACCTATGGACAGAGCTGGTAATGTAATACCTGGACTGAAGCACAGACCTTTGCCCTAGTGGATCATCATAATTTCAGGCAAATTAAATAAGGACTAAGGACAAGACACTGTTGAGAAGTTGCCCTGGATCTGATGCCCTGCTGGCTCAGGAAATAAGGGGGAAGGGCCTAAAGACTCGTTTGTTTGTCTGCATTCTTTCTGGCTCCAGCGCTCACAGTACGGCACGGGCAGGTGTCTGCTCAGGATTGAGGTGCAGTAACTCTCCCGGAGGGTGTCGAGGGATGCTAATTAGGACTATTTAAGAGCAAGAAGCATCTCACTCAGCTTTACATTCCCTCCAGCTGAGTACATCGCTAAGAACTAAAACTTGTATTTGTTGACTGAATAATAAAAGTTTGTTTCCTTTCAAGCATTGCTGCCACGAGCCTCCTATCTTGCTGGGACGAATCCTCCAATTTTAGTTGTGTGTGTGTGTGTTTTTAATGAGGTCACCCTCTGTTTGCATAGACGAGAGTGAGTTGGAGTGGGGGGAAGGCGAATGTACAGATGAGGAGGCCAGAAAGTGAGGCAGTGAGCCCTATCCTGGCTGAGAATATTTCCCCAATGGGGATGTTAATAATGAATGTCTCCCACCAGTCCATTTCGTCTCAGGGGCAGAGCAGGCCACGGGCCCTCAGCAATCTCTGGGCTGCCTTGGCATTGCAGCCCAAGGTGGGTGCTGCCAGCCTGCGAGGGAAGGAGCGTGAGGTCCCAGTTTTCTAAGAACATTAGAGGTGGGACTGGGGCCAGGGTGGACTCGGGACCTCCTTCCTGCTTCCTGGGCCATTTACAAGGAGGCAGTCCTGAGTAGGCTGCCGTGACGTTTGTCTACTCTGCAGACCACTTTGAGGCCAATCTGCTGTCTATCCAGGGAGCGACCGGGATGCTTTTCATCCGGAAGCAGATTACACATCCCTTCAGGCCGGCTCTGTGACCTAAACGCCGAGGGGACTCAAGCACATCTCTGTGTATCCTTATCTGAAAAGTGAGGACAAAAACACTTACCTCACGTGCATGTTGTCAGGATTACGTGCCCTTGATGACTGTGGCACACTGCGTGAGCTCTGCTGGGCCATGTTAGTGAATCATTCACTAAAGCCATGGAGGCAAAGAAGAGGTTTCCCGCTCATTTTGTCACCATGTGGGAATAACTGAGGAGCCACGGGGAAATAGTAGATTCAGTGGTGTCCCCTTGCCGCAAAGCTTGCTTTCCTCATGAGGACGTCCGCAGGGTAGGCCCTGCCGAGCTGTCTGACTCAGGAGGCCAGGGTCTGGATGGTGGGAGTTAAGGGCAGGCAGATGCTTGCTCAGTGTTTGTTTTTCATCCTTTGTTTGTGGGAGGGTGGTGGGGGCCTCTCATTCCATATTGCATGAGTCATCAGTGGGAACTGTGCTCGGACCCTGTCCCCATTTACACAAAGCCCTTTCTTCTCTCGTGAGGTGCGAGGTCACGGCTAGATGTGGTAGGTGGAGAGTCTGGTTTAACTCAGTTTATTTGTGATCTAATCACTGTTTTGGCAGAGGATCTGTTATTTGTAATTTACAGCCTTCCCACTCAGAGCTGCCGCAGTCCCTGGGCTCCGTCAGAGCTGAGGATGTGGTGGGACAAAGACAGACAAACGACAGACAGATCAAGGTGGCAACATTCTGCTTAAAAAGTTTGAAAGAAAAATGCATCTTCTTTCACTGCTTGGGGAGGTCGCTGTGACAATGAACTTATATGTCCTCTATCAGTGAATATGAAAATGGGGCCAGAGTGATAGGTATGTTTCACTGCCGGAAGTTACGAAATCAAAGGCAAGAGAATTGGTCTCACGTTGCCTACTCCCCTTCTGGAAGGATGAGAAGACCGAGGCAGAGCCAAGAACACTGGGAATATCCCAGCCCTGGATGAAGCTGCTTCCTTGCCTTGTCTGCCAGTGTTTCTTCACTGCTGGTCATGACCTTGATGCCGATAGTAGGCTGGAATATAGAGTTGGAGAGATGGATAGATAAGCATTGCTCTTTGTCTTACATATGCCATAAAATACTAACTTCAGACATCAAGTTAAGTAAAAAGAAAGAACATTCTATAGGGCCATGGGATATAAAATGATTAATTGGGATATACGTTTTGTGTTGTTTTGTTTTTGTTGGCAGTCCTAAGTTGTAGCAATTCTGAAGTCTAGCATGGAATTCTATTTGATAAAGACGTACTCTTTCTTTTCAAAGGGTGGATAAACTATATCAGCAACTTGATGGGCGTGGGGAGAGGATAGAAAAAAAAAACAAAAAAATATGAATAAAACATTTTCCTTCAGGTTTAATTCCTGGCTTCAGCTCATGGCCTCTGAAATCCTGGTTCCACTACTTATTTCCCATATGTCCAGGGTAAGGTACTTAGCCTGTGTCTTTCCCTGTTTTTCTCACCTGTGAAATGGAGATAAGAGTAAAACCCATTCTCTTGTTTTTAGGAGGATTAGTGAGTGAATGCATGTAAATCACGTAGAACAACACTTGAGTCATAATAAACATTCAACCAAAGGGAGTTATTGATGTTATTCCAGTGGAATGTCCCTCTTGACTGTGAGCCCCAGGGCTGTGCTGCCTGGCTTGCCATCCTAACCTCAACGTTTTGCACAGTGCTCGATGCTTCAGAGCCCCCTAATAAGTATTTGTTGACTGAGTAATAGGTAGAGTTTGGCTCCATGAAGGTTGTCCAGGTTGTTGGGTTCATAAAGCATTGTATAACTTAATTTGGGATTATGAGGATAGAGTTAGTGCCTCTGTTGCTAATAGAAGCTTCCACACCTCAGCGAGGACTGAGAATACACTCAGAAGCCCTGGTGTTGCGGATCTGAGGCTCAGGCCAAGCAGGCCAACAACCTGGCTATCAGCATGGCAACATTTAAAAGCGGGTGAAGAGTAGAATTGTCTGCAGCCTATTGGGGAGTCAAGGAATTCAGACAAATGCTAATGGTGGCATCAAGGGTCCACAATGCCTAGCCTTGTGAGCCATCAACTCCCCCAAAACTCCAGCTGGCAGTATTTCTAGTCATGTTGTTTTGGTGAGGGCCAGTGGTCGGGGGACAGGGGCCGCCACGGGGTGGTAGGGTGGCAGGAAATGAAGTGTCTCTTTCTCCGAGGCAACTGGGCTTATTTTAATGGGCAAGGTCAGCAATGAAATGACCAGGAAGAGAAATTGCTGCCATTATGCGTCAGTTGCAATCTTACATCAATTATTCCTTGTGCCATTCCCTTTGCCACGGGCTGAAGCAAACATGGCCCTAATCAGTTTTACATCTCCGTTTAATTTTATTGGAGAGAAGATCTGGCAATGCATCACAGAGGCCGGGTGTGACATGAAAGGTGACCCCCCGCCAACTTAATGGCACAATACATAACCCTTAATGAAGTCGCTATCTTGTCCCTCTTTTGCTGTCACAGCCCCGTGATTTATGACGGCATCATTTTGCTTTGCCCTCTTTTCATTTCAGCTTTGACAAAGTGGATGAAACAATTATCTTCGTTATCGGCCAGAGCAGCAGAAATGTGAGGGTTGGATTTCTGCAGGTGGAAGGCCTTGGCTGGGGATCAAAACCAATGGTGAAATGTGCTTAGGACTTTTTTTTGTCCTCTCGCCTTCTTCCTGTGACGATGGGCTGCTGAAGATGGATTGTGTATCCCATTGAGCACTGTGAGTCCTATATCACAATGGCAAGAAGTAATTTCAGAAGAAGGAGAAGCTGCAGATAGAACAGAGCTTGGGCTTTTTCACCTTGTTTTTTTTTTTTCTTTTCTTTTGAGCACCTTATATTTGTTTTTCTACACATGCCCAGGCCAAGTTCTCTCTGTCATACCTTCATCTTACACCCACCTGCATGAATAGAACATGCATTTTTCTATATTATAAATCATACCTTGCATGTCTTTAGTTTAATTAAAGGTTATATGTTCATTCATTATTCAAATTTATTGAATGCCTTCTGGATGTTAAATAAATTTAGGTGCTGTGGAAATAAAGAGAAGGAATAGTTATGGACTTTTTATCCTCAAGAAGTGGTATATTCTACCAACAAAAATAAGTCATGAATATAAGTGAATGTAACATAGATAGAAAGGGATTCACATATCAAGCTCTGTAGGCAGAGGGTATCATGGTTGTTCAGAAGAAGGAGAAGTTTTTCCCAAAATGGAAGGGCTTAACATTAAAGGGGGGGCAGGATTTGAACAAATAAAAATGAAATGCATTTTTATCTACTAATTTTACAGATAACGCAGATGGATCGCTAGGCAATAAATAAGCCAGACTTTGGTGGTAGCTTTTTATTACTTTGACAATGTGATATAGAGGTTGGAGAAAAACAACAAGATAAGTTTGGGTCAGAACAATGGTGAGTCTATATTCCAGTCTGTGCCTCCTGATGTCCAGTTGGAGGTAAGAATGAAGTCAGTGAAGGTTGAGATGACCACAGAGGCTGTGTCTTCAGTTGTTTGGTTCAGCTTGATGTCCTCCTACCCTCCCTGCAGTTCACAGGCTAGGAACATAGACCTGGGATGTCATTTGGATATGCACACATAAATGCACACTGTCATTGATTGGGCTTCATATTTTCCCAATAGATTAGCTTGCAAAATTCAACTCCAAGTATCTTTCTTCCCTTTGTATCTGACTCAGGGAGCATTGCAAAGGGTTTTCACTTACTATGGGTTCTATGAAGTCCAGAGATAATTGGTCGGAGGTTCTTTAATCAATGAGACTCTCTTTGCAAATAGCACCCAGTGAGGCTCATGTTATTAATGGGATTGTTAAAATGGTGAGAGTTTTTCCACAGCGTTTTTCCTCAAGTAGATAGAGGGCTGTAATGCTGACATGGTTAATTGGGGTCTTAAGTAGAGCCTTCCTATAAATCTGCATGTAAATAAATGTTAAAAAATACATCATATAAATTGACATATGTGTATACAGAGAAATCATTTCCAGAAAAGTCAATATACAATCCATTTTGTCTCTGCCTCCACGCTCCTCCCGTTTTGTATATAGGGAGTGAGGGGCTGAGGGAGGAATGCAGTTCTGTGTCCTGAGTCTATTTTCTAAAAGTAGCACATATTCATACTTCACTTGAAGCTTGTTTGTCGGCATGATGGTTATTTAAGTCTATAGCTAAAAAACATCAGAGGAAGCAGTGTGAAAGCCAGGGTCATCCTGTTGAATATGCAACTGAAATATCAATAGACTGAGCACACAGTGAGGGTGCAAGGTTGGCATTTTTTTTAACGCTCTTATCCCCACGTCCAACAACCAGTGCGGGTTTCCCCCAACCCCCACCTGCCCTGCCCCCTCCCAGCAAGTGTGCCTGCCCTGCCCATACAGGCATATTCATCACCAACTTTGATGTTAAAACCTGCCTGCAAATTTGTCCCTGATGGATGCTGTGCAGAATGAAGAGATTTTAAGGACAGCATATGTGCAGGGCAAGGTACTTAGCAGCAACAACAGAACACCGAGAGTTCTTTCTCCTTGTTTACCTTGGGGCAGTATCCAAGAGGAGTCGGAGGTCCATTTTCACCTGTTCTTCTCTGTATTCCTGCCAAGTGGGAAGTTGAAGGGCCCGCTGACCCAGAATACAAGCTTGTCCATCATGTGCAGCACCACGTGCCCGAGGACTGTCCAGAGCCTCCCCCTGAGCAGGCAGTGGAAGGTGGTGGGATAATCTCTGGGAAAGAAAACAAGACATTTTTTGGCTAGAGTTGGGAGAAAAGGGAGGCGGGAAAGGGGGAACCCTGCAGTTACTTCCTTCGATCTCAGTAAATTGGAAAGGTCTTTCCCCTGATTCCTGCTGATATTTCCTGATGGAAATTTCTTCCATTGACAGAGATACAGATGGAGTTTACCGACATGGGACAGCAGACACACTCTGGGATAATGAAAAAATGCCCAAGGTAGCCATATGCTCGGTGGCAGTTTGTTAGAAGGAACTCCAGTTGGGTGAATACATAATAGCATTTTTGGCAGCAATGACTAAGGGGGATCCTCTGTATTTTTCTATGTCTTTTTTGCATTTTTTGATCTAATTTGTGTGAATTTTAAAATTATAGTTTTATTTCTTAACATTCTTTATGAGGCTCACTTTTCTCCAATTCTGAGATTTATTTCCAAGAGATCTGGATGACCCGGGGCAAGTGCAGGCTCAGACAATGGGTTCTCTCTTCTATGGCATGTCCTTAAAATCTCCATTGTGACCTTTCTTCTCTCTTGTTTGAAAGCATGTCTGATAATGAACAATGATTCCATTAATTAAGACACTGATATTATTATTATCATCATGACAGCAACTGTTTATTTAGCATTTATAGCTTCATGTGGACATTACTGTCATTGTTTCAGAGTTGTGGAAACTAAAGATCTTCAAGGATTTTGCCCACGGCAACACAATGAGTAATGATCAGATTCAGGATTAGCATCCAGGTCAGCCTTGTCCAAAGCTTCCAGGATTCCATGCTTTCCAGAACACCACGTGTCTGTGTGTCTTACCCACAGCACTGGATGACAGGAGTAAGTGCTTGGTTGTAAAACATACCACTCAGAGGCAACTGCATTTCAAGTGTAGATTCCTGGTTCAATTTATAACCTAAGGCTGCAAGGTTGTCAAGATAGTTTTCTTGAAATACCTGTTTTTATTATCATGTTCCTTTCTGAAATAGGTGTTTTGTTTGTTTTCTTATTCTAAGCTAAGGATTTACCCAAACATTTATTTCATTCTATTTATTTATTTAGACCTGGGATGTTAAGGTGAACTGGCCAGACTGACCACCCAAGTGTGTGAGAGATACATAAACCCGACCCATGCTCTTGTCCATCCCGACACCTGGCTCCTTTACTTTGAGGCTCAAGGCAGAAATACCACAATGGAAACACCTTTTGGTGTGGGAATCTGTAGGAGACAAAGCTCAATTAAAGGGAAATGTTCTGACCCAGAACTTAAGCCAGGACCATTTGGAACTCTGCGTGCACAGCAAATGATTTGCCTCGGGCTTTGCGATGTAGACATCACTGAAGATGCGCACTGGGCCTGAATAACGTGCCTTGGGCCGAGGCCGGAGGGGCCAAAGTGGGTCATGTTTCTTCCTTTCCCCACACTGCAGTCAGTACCTCGTATGTATCACGCAGGCCACATTGTGGGCCGAGGAGAGCTGGATGAACCACACGGTCAGGGGAAGAAGTACAGCCTGCCAAGTTGAGGCAAGAGGCTCATTCTGTAGATGAATTTGCTTCCTTCCTTTGGAGATGTTAATAAAAAACACACTCTCTGGTAGGACTTTGTATCCTGACTTCACTCTCCCAGTGTTCCAGCTCATTCCCCCCATGTCTGTCTCTTGTAGTGAGACTTGGCGTGCTCCTAATTAAGTTAGTCTAGTTCATTCCTGAGTAGTAGAAAACATATGTATAAACCTGCCTTCTCCGGTCGGGCCCTCGGTTTACTCAACCTTCGTTGTCTTTGTCCATGTTCAGTTAGGTTGTCAGTTTTGGAGTCACTGATACATCTGAGTGGCTGAGTTGGGGGATGGGGTGGCGAAGAGGGAAGACAAATGTACTTGGCGGACACAATGGGCAGTCCCACCGTGCTTTGCACGGGGGCTCCTTTCTGATCAGGGCATCGGAGGTGAAGCTGCGTCTCCGGGAGTCAGCACAGCCCGCAGCTCTGGTCTGAGGATGCTCTGGTCCGAGGATGCTCTGGTCCAAGGATGCTCTGGTCCGAGGATGCTCTGGTCTGAGGATGCTCTGGTCTGAGGATGCCCGGATCTCCGCCGTGGCCGCAGGCTGGGCGTCTGCTCCAGAGCTCAAGGCTGCGGAGGGATTCCCTGGCTGTGTTAGGGGCCCCCTGGCAGCCACACCCCTTTCTCCGTGTTCACCTGAGGTCTGAGAGGAGAAAGGAACAGCTCTGACCGCCTTCAGAACAGGTGGAATGAGAGGACGAGAGGGAGCCTCGCTTGCTCTCGGTTTTGCCCTGGTTTTTCCGGATCCATTTCATCCCCAGGTGCCTTGTTCGTGTTGAGGGTTGAGTGTACCAACGACATTTTATCACCAATTCCTCCTCGACTTCTAGTTTCACCGGGACATGATTCCGTTCATTCGTTTCCTTCGGGGGCAGAGAGTCAGCAGAACATGGAGCCTCACGTTGGCAAATCTCTCGGAAACCTGGAATCAGGTGGTTCTTGCTGTAACTGCTCAGACCCTGCTTCTTGTGCTCTGACTTAGGCCCCCCGTTTTTCCTCCGAGAACCCACGCCAGGGCTCACCTCTGGTAAAGGATTTGTCCTCAGAGCAGGCGGCAAATCTGTTCCCTTGGCAGAGCGTGGAAGCCATACCTTGTGACATTCTCCTGATAACCCAGCCAGGCCACAGGGCCGCCAGCATTCCTGCAGGGGCTGGGCATCACATATGTAAACAGAAATTGCTCCCCTGTAGGAAGTGGCTTCCACTGACATGGTTTGTCACCTCTGAGCAGTGCAAGCAGGATGACAGCAGGGCAGGAGGGGAGTTAGATGGTGCTGTGCTCTTGTCCTTTATGGGAGAGGATGCCAAGGCACAGAAGGGCCGAAGGGGCCTCTGGAATGCACGCGGGGCCTCTGGCACGTGGGGCCTCGGAGCCTCTCTCCCCCTCCCCACACACTGAGTGCATCCCCCAGCGGGCATACCTGTGATTAACCAGGAAATCCCAACTTCTACAGAGTGAGGAGCTCTGACATCTTCTAATTAGGTAAACACATTACTGTCATGTTCAAACAAACAACAAATTAGTGCCAGGCTCAGCGAGGCAGCAGAAGTGAGGAGGGCTGCTGCTCTGAGGGGAGTCCGCTGCACTGGGTGCTGTGCTCAGCTCCTGGGCCAGGACCGCAGGTCGGCTTCCTCCTCCCGGAGCCCTCCGGGCAGTTCCCAGTCCTGCCGTTCCCGGCACGATGGGAAGACACTCATTTTGGACAATAATAGTTTTGCACTTGTGACTTCAGAGCTGCGTGGGGGTGGGCCTGCGTCCTGGGCCTCAAGGGCTGGGCCTTGGAGATAGGCAAGGACTCTACCTGAGCACTGACTCTTCTTGTGAGCAGGAGCTTTGGGTGAAGCCATGTCCTTTCTTGGTTTACCCCTGACTCCAGCACAGAGCCTTGCAGGCTAGGCTCCAGGAGCTAATTACTCAGAGACTCAATAGAGAAGCTACAAGGTTGCTTACAGCTTGCACAAGCTCTGACCACAAAATGGCTTGTTTTCCCTTCCCCATTCCAGTATAGGAATCTGCTGGGCCCTGTGTGCACCACACTTTAGGCTCTATACTAGATATCTGCCACCTTCTCGCTGGTACCTCTGAAGAGATTGAGAGGCAGGAAGCAAGGACAGATGTGGTGTTCCTTTCCTGGGCCTTCTGCTGCTTGAGAGACACAGTATGCATCAAAGCAAAGAGTAGATGGACCCAGAATAAAATAATCATGAGTCTGAAGCTCAACTCTAGTGCTTAGACACTCCATAATTTAGGTGAGCTGTTCAATTGGAACTTCAGATTCCTTATTTATAAAATGAGGTTAGCACCATCTACCTAGAGAGATTGCTGTTGCACTAAGAAAGAAAACTAAGATATAGCTGTGTCCTGCCCATTTTGGGTGCCTTGCATTTTTACTTGTCCTCTCCTCCCCATCCTCCATCCCCACCAACATCCTCTCTCTGGAAGACCACCTTTGCCCAGGGCAGCTCCATTTGATTGCTTCCTGGAGATATTGAGAGAAGCTAGAGACGTGGCCTGATTAGAAGGGGCAGTAACAAGGACTATGACAGTAAAAGGACAAACAACAACGGCAAATATGAAAAGATGTTCAACATCCTATATCATTAGGGAATGGCAAATTGAAACAACAATGTGATTCCATTGCACACCCATTAGAATGGCTAAAGTTTAAAATACTAATAACCCACATGCTGGCAAAGATATGGATGAACAGGAATGCTCATTCATTGCTGGTGGGAATGCAAAAACGGTACAATCACATTGAAAGACAGTTTGGCAGTTTCTTAAAGAACTAAACATACTCTTACCATACAATCAAAAATCATGTTCCTTGGTATTTACCCAAAGGATTTAAAAACTTATGTCTACATGAAAACCTGCACATACATATTTTTAGCAGACTTAGTCATAATTGCCCAAACCTGGAAGCAACCAAGATGTTCTTCAGTAGGTGAATGGATCAATAAATTGTGGGACATCCAGACAATGATAAGAAGAAATGAGCTACTGAGCCATGGAAAGACACAGAAGAAACTTAAATGCATATTACCAATTGAAAGAAGCCTATCTGAAAAGGCTACATATTGCATGATCCCAATGATATCTCATTCCAGAGAAGAAAAAATGTGGAGACGATAGAAAGATCAGTGGTTGCCAGGGGTTTGGCCAAAGGGAGATCAGGGTGAATAGGTGGAGCACAGAGGATTTTTAGGGCAAATAAACTATTATATACCACGTTGTTCATAGTCGACATAGTGGTAAAAACCCAAAGAATGTGTAACACAGAATGAAACCTAACATGAACTACCCACTTTACTTAATAATAAATCAATATTGGTTCATCAGTTTTGGAAAATACATGGAACTAGTGTAAGAAGTTAATCTCAGGAGAAAATGGTGGTGGCGGGGGATGTATAAGTGTTTTCTCTGTACTTTCTGCTCAAATTTAATGTAAATCTAAAACTGCTTTAGAAAGCCTATTAGTTAAAAAATAAAAAGACCAAGAACATAAAAGTCACATACCCGAACTCTCAGGCCCTGAAGCGGTGCAGGGCCTGAGCTGGGTCCCCAGTGCAGGGCCTGAGCTGGGTCCCCGGTGCAGGGCCTGAGCTGGGTCCCTCGTGCAGGGCATGAGCTGGGTCCCTGGTGCAGGGCCTGAGCTGGGTCCCTGGTGCAGGGCCTGAGCTGGGTCCCTCATGCAGGGCCTGAGCTGGGTCCCCGGTACAGGGCTCCTCGGGGTCCTGTGACTGAGGATTGAAGGGCCTGGAAAAGGCTGTCAGGTTAGAAATTTTGTGAGTGGATTTAGGCTTCAGGTGAGTCTGGGAAATGGGTGGGTAGTTCAAATTTTGAGGATCAGATGACAATCTTTTAGTAACATCTGGCTCCCTTTGCTTCCTTTCCAGAGCCAACAAGTTCTAACTGCATGGCGCTCGTGTTCCTGAGCACAACTAAGCAGGAAATAAAGAGAACACGTACCCAGACAAGCATTCACCACACGGACTTTGCTGTGGCCCAGATAGCAAGTAACATGTGGGGGGAAAAGGTGTGTTGACAACCTACTCTCCCCAATAATCATGACTTAAAACGATTTCTCTTGAAATATATACTAAATATTTCTTAAAATATTCTCTTTAAATATGTGTCATATTATTTTCCATATATATCTCTCATAAAATACAGAACCTGACGATTGTACAAGATTGGAAATGTCATCTTGGCCAACCTTTTCTCAGACATTCCAGCCTCCTACTTATTCTGCACTTTCCATATGGTCACCCTCTGCTTGAATTCTGGGAACAAGTTCTTTCTTCTTCAGGGAAGCCTGTCCTATCTTTGGACAGCTCTCAAATGAAAACCTTATTTCTCCATAAAATGTTACCATTTTTAATATACAGTGTTAATACTTTCAGAAAATTAGGTAGTTGGAAGCCATCTCTTTTCCTAGAGTTAATGTGGCTCAAAATCTGAACTTGAACATTCAGAGTTCTTCACTATGTCTCTCCCGCTCTCGGACCACGTGGGCTCTGGCTGTCTCACCCATCTCCCAGGGAGGAAACACTGAGAGCCAGTGTTGCCATAGTGATGGCAGCATCTGGCAGTATTGACTGTAAGTAATCAAAGGAGTAGAAAGACCAGTTGAGACAAGGACAGCAGAAGGGTTTCTGTGACACTGAGCCCATGGGACACTAGGAGCTCCTAGGTCCCCAACATGAACCTGGTTCTCTAAAACCCCCTTCAGTGAAAAGATACCTTAACAGAAACCTCAGGAAACAGAAGGGTAAACAACTAACCCTGGATGCAGTCCATTATGTCATAGGTGACCACGGATAATGCTTTCAAATTGGGCTTCTTTTAGAGAATCATTGTTTTAGGAGTTTAGAACAGGAGTATGTTGACAGAAGTGTAAAGTAGCCATCACTCAAACCTAGCTAAACAGAATAAAAATAGAGAGAAATAAATAAATAAAAGTGAGATTCAGCCAAAAAAAAAAAAAAAAGGAGGGGAGGGGGGGAGAAAAGCAGAAAGAAAGGGAGCCCACATTATCAACCAATAAACCCAATAATCCATTAGTGACCAAGGTTGTTGAATAATATAGTACTTTCTCAGTGCCATCATTTATACTGCAGACTAGAGAATAGACACGGTTATTAGAGTGAGGGCTACTGGATGACACATGATGCATGACCGAGCGGCATTGATCTTCACACAACAGGAAGGTGTCTAGACCGGGAGATGTATGGCTGTACGATTCGGAGCAGGGCATATTTCATGTGAGGCCTAATGGAGTAGTGGAGCCGGTGATGGATGGGTTTGCCCAGTTTCAGTAGCAGTGCAGTTATAGCAGTGCTAATGTCTGACCTCTTCGGAACCTCATGTCCTTCATTCAGTCAGGGTGACCTCATTTAAAGGGACAGACAATGAGATAGGGAGATGGGAGAGAGCTTGGTGAGGGGTGAGGGGTGAGGGAGAGAGGCCTGGAGGGGGCTGGTCAGCATGAGGCAGGCAGAGGTGGCTGTGTAGGAGGGGATTAAATAGAGGAGGATGAGAGAAAGGAGGCAGGGAGAATTATGTGAAGGAAAACTCTGACATCCAGGTCCCCAAACAATTTGGTGATAAAAGAAATGAATAAAAAGGCCCTTTAGTGCCTCTCTGCTTCTGCTCTTCCTTCCCAGGTACAGCGGCATGCGGTTGTCCTGGGGATCCTGTGCTCCCTCCACTGTGGGGCTAGAATTCCATTCCCAAAGGGAAGAGTCAAGAAAAGATGTGAAAAGACTGAATGCAAGAGACAGGTCTGGTGCTAATGGGGTGAGGATATTCTGTGAGCAAGTTTGAGTAATCTGCATCGATTATGCAATAGCAAGAGAGCCTGTCTTCCTCCCTGCACTCCCCATGCCCTGTTAGATGATGCTTAATGCATCCTAATGACACTCTTGATCATTCTAGGGAAAACCAATGACTCATGCTACAGCCAATCCAAACCCAAGTAGCTTTGGTGGTGGTGATTTCTCTCTCTCTCTCTCTCAATAAATTTCTTTGTCTATTTCAGTGTTGGAGAGATAGGCAGGATACCAGTGTAGCTTCTTAGCTGATATTTAACCAAGAAAAGACATTTATCATTCTTTAGCCTTTTATTCTGCATTTGCCATCACTTTAAAGTTATTCCTTATTTGGAGTTGACTGGTTGAGACATGGTAGCAAGGACTCAGACACTCCTACAATGCTGTCAGTGTGGAATGAAGGGAAATGGATTCGCCACGGATATTTCTTTTAGACTTCCCTGCTGCCGCCCATCCATCCTCAGCCACAGAAAACACACAGCTCTCTCCCCTCAAAGACATGCCTACTACTCCTCAGCCACAGTAAGACCTTAGCCAAGGTAACTAGCTTTACTTCTTTGTTGAGTACTAGATCAGAAAGGGATCATGGGGTTCAGATGGGTATATGTTTAGTATTTGTACATGTGGGACAGTAGTTATTTGAGCTTAGGGAATTTTTTTTTTTAATATATTTTGTTCAGATAGAGTGGGGGGGGGAGAGAGAGAGAAACATCGACGTGAAAGGGACACATGGAGTGGTTGCCACCCTCACAACCCAACCAGGGCCGGGGACAAACTGCAACCAAGGTACGTGCCCTCTGGACCACAGGCCGACGCTCTAACTGCTGAGCAAAACCAGCCAGGGCGAGCTTAGGGAATTTTAAATGTCAGGGACTTTGAAAGTTTTTTTTTTTTTTTATATATATAACTTTGGATTTTGTTTATTCCTTCAAAAATTGTGCGTAAAATCACATCACATCTAAGACTGTTCTTAGTAATCATTAATTACCAAGGCATACATTGGAGCCAGAGAAGAGTGCTAGGGGACAGGGGAGAGGGAGCACTCATTCATAAGTCAACAAACATTTATGGAGAGCCTACAGTGGGCTGTGCTCTTCGTTCTGGAGGTAGGTCAGAACACAAACCCAATAACTCCCACTGTTAAGCATAGAGCAAAGAGAACACCAGCATTTTGAGCACGTAGTTTATGGCAGGCACTGCTCCTGGGAGTCATAGGTACCATTTTAAGTAAACGACAAAATGGGCACACTGCTATTGTGCCCCTTTTACAAATGAGAACACCAAGGCTCAGAGACAGAAAATACGTCTCCCAGGGTCACAGGGCAGATAACCGAGAAGCAAAGATAGAATGTCATGCTGTTCTACTTGACACAAAATCTGCTCACAAAATTAGAAATCTATTTCACATCATAAATAGAAATAAATTCCTGGTGGATTAAGTGTGACAACTGAAATCTCTTATATGGAAATATATTTCTCAGTCAAAGGCACACATTAAAAAGAAAAACATCAGTAAATTTGACTACCTCCAAAGTCAACTTTTGCAGACTTTGCTTCTGTCCAAGACGGAGTAGCAAGAACTGGGTACTCCCTCACTTGAAACAATTGAGAAATCAGGCAAGACATATGAAAAATAGGTCTTGAGGTGCTGAGTACCAGGCAAGGGAGGACAGTGATCCCTGAGAGATGGAAAATAAATGAGATAAGTCTTATCATTACTCCAGGTTACTGCCTGGAGACCATTTCCAGGCTGTGGAGCAGTGAGGGGAAACCCAGGCAGAGCCCAGTGGTCTCCTGAGTATCAGACGTAGAGCTGGGAGTTGGGAGAGGCCACGGCAGCTGGAGTCTGCTGGGCAGAGTAGGAGAGGACAGAGCTGCAGAGCCACTGGGACCTCCTTGAGTGTCCATGTGTGTAAAGAAATAACCTGAAAAAGAACCACCTGAACAGGTTTAGAGGGAACAATATCTGTATTAATGTATTTTTAAAGTGGTTATTTTTTTCAGAACATTGAAGTCACTGAAATATTGGAAAGTTGAATGGTAGATGTTTTAAAACACAACGTTATCGTATGTTTAAATATTTTATTTATAACTAAGTCAGAATTTATTGTCATTTTTTCTCCTCACTTTAACAGCAGCCAACTGATCAGTAATGTTTTCAAAATCAACTTCTTTGTATATCTCGTTTTTAACTGAAAAAAGAGTGTAAGTGCCTGACCTCAACCCTCCCTGTGTCCAGGATGCCACCAGAGGGAGAGGATGGTGGCACTCACTGGGTGGGGGTGAGAGCAGGTGACTGAGTCCGTCCTGGAGAGGGTGGGCGACAGAAGGAGGTGGGACCACACATGAGCTGAGGCTTTAAATGGTCACCAGTTCATGCTTCACTGTCCCATCAGACTTCACTTACCAGACACAGATTTCAAGATGGCGACAACAGAGCGTCACAAACACAGGGTCACCTACTGGGTATGGTGTCCTGTGCCCTGTGTCACACACCCAGTAAGCCGGCCCTGAATAATAGTGCCTATGTCCAGTTCCTGGAATGTATTAAGTACTTAAACATGTCAGTTTAAATTCTTATTTTCATTAGGTGTTCAACCTGAAAGCTCAGTTATGCCCCATCCCTGGTGATAAGTACAGACTCACAGACAATGGGACTGGCCACAGTTCTTGGAGCTTTGATTTTGTGAGAGACTGTACCCCAGGCACAGGAGCTTAAAGCCTAATTAGAAAAGGAGGTGGTTATAATACAAGGCCAATCAGAGAAAGACAAATATCACATGATCTCACTTATTTGTGGGATATAATGAACAAAATAAGTTGATGAACAAAGTAGATCAGAGACATGGCAGTAGAGATCAGATTGAAAAACCTTAGAGGGGAGAGGGGTGAGGGTGGGGACAGGAAGAAATAAACCAAAAAACTTACATAGATATATGCATAACCAATGGACACAGACAACAGTACAATAAAGGTGGGGGTGGTGCAGGAGCAGGGAGGAGGCTGTCAAAGGAGGAAAAAGGAGGGACATCTACAATAAAAAATTAATAAATTATGTAGTTTTAAAAAGTATATACATAAATAGTCAATCACTGGAACATTAGAGGAAAAAAAAAGATTTTTGCATAGAATTAAATAAAAAGCAAACAGACTCTATAATTACGGACTATTTAGAAAGGAACCAATAAGTAGAATGTATTTGAAAAAAATCAGTAAAATAATGATTTCCCCAAAATATTTTATGTGAAAATATTTGATGAGTATTTAAGCCATTCCAGAGCACAGGGACAGATGGACAGCTTTCCAACTGACCAGCTGTTATCATGTTGAACCCAAAATGTGACAATTAATGCTTTAGACATGATAGTTATAGGTCAATCTTGCTTTTAAGTATAAGTACAAAAATCTTTAAACTATGAGCAAATTGTATTCAACAGAATACTGAAGGAAGATGCTTTACATTAATCTATTTTAAATAATATTCACCATACCTATAGTCAAGGAAAATTATAACATTATCTTGATAGATGCCCTAAAATAATTTTATAAAATTTAATTTCTATTCCTGATTAATTACAAACACAATTCTTACTAAACTTGAAGTGCAAAAATACTTTAGCATGATGAATGATAGGTATATTTAAGAAAAGGTCATAATTTAAGTAATGAAACACTATGGACATTTTCATTTACGTCTGGGACAAATGAAACATCATAACTACCAGCATTATCATTTAATAGTATTCTAAGAGTCCCAGAAATAGGACAAGATACTATAAAGCTTAAATATTGGACGTGAGAAGAAAAAAATTGTGGTAATTTACAGATTATCTTCTTGGTAACCTGGAAAATCTAGAAAAAAGATTTGGAAAACTATTAGCATTAAAGGGCATTAAATACAGTGGCTAGTTACAAAATAAATATACAAACACTCATAAATGTACACTAACACAACCTATTAGAAAATATATGAATAAAGTTTCATTCATATAACATCAGAAGTATATTTAATTTGGGGGGAAATAACCAAATAATATATGCAGTGGTGACATGAAGAAAATTTCACAGTTCTACTAAAATATATAAAAGATTACTTTAATTAACAGAGATGTATGGCATGTTCCTCAACTGACAAAAAGAATGTAAGTTTATAACTTTAATGTAATTATTATACAAATGTAAAAGAAATTTGAGGAAACATTAAGGAGTGATACTGAAGTCCACAGAGCGAACGTGAAGAGAAAACCAAAGCTACTGTGATAGAGGCGATATGAGGGGTGCCTGTTCCTGTACTTGTTAAATTGCAGTATAAAACGAATAACAAAAACAGAGAGAAAGAGGCAGACAGACATAGGTCAGTGAAAATAAATTAAAAGTTCAAAATTGAGCAAACTGTATTTGAAGGATGTTGTATATTTAAAAGGATGTTGTACATTTCAAATCATGGGTAAATAATAAATTAACACGTAGATGGTAGGTAGAGAACTGATTAAATAATCGAAAATATGTATCCGACAGCTCACCTTACATCATGGTCCAAGATTGATTTCAGATGTATTAAGCCATTTAATGCCAAAATTTAAAAATGTAAGAGTAGAAAAATAGGGATGACTTTGTAACTGCTGTGAGGGAGAAGGCCTTTCTAAGCACTAAAGCAAGGGGAAAAGTGTAAGGTAAAAGGTTGACAGATATCACTACATTAAAATTTTAAAATATTTATCTTTATTGTTAAAAGTATTACATATGTCCCCCCTTTTCCCCATTGAACCCCTCCTGCCTTCTCCTCCCTCTCCATAATTTAATATGTCAAATTAAAAGCAAGATGACAATTCTCAGAAAATATTTGGGACATATGTAATATTCGTAACAACTTTTATTTTATTTTATTTATTTATTTATTTTTTAATTATTTATTTATTTATTTTTTTGTTACAGATATTTTACCTTTTTACCCCATTGGCACCCCCCACCCCACCCCCCCTCCACCCTGTCCCCGGCTTAGTTGTCCATGTCCATTGGTCATGCATACATGCATATAAGTTCTGTGGTTTATCTCTTCCCACCCCCCTACCCCCCATCCCCTCTTCTGAGGGATGTCAGTCTGTGCCCCACTTCCATATGTCTGGGTCTACTGTATTCCTCAGACTGTTATGTTCATTATATTCCGTATATAAGTGAGATCATGTGGCATTTGTCCTTCACAACTTTTAAATAGAAATAAATCAATGGTAAATAAACATCAAAAGTGAAATATTAAGTTCTCTAAATCGATCATTAAGAAAATCATATTCAAATAACTAACAAACATGTGAAATTATGTTTAAATTAGCTTATCATCAAAGAAATGCAAATTAAAATAACCATAGTTTATTTTGCCTATGAAACTGGCAAAATTAAAAAATAGTTAACATAGAAAAGTTTTGTGGTATATTATTTAGTGGAAAGAGAGACTCAGAACAATGCGCATAGTATATAATCTCAATTTTATTTGAAAGTATACAAATATACCTGGAAAACATCAACATATAGATGATTACTATTGGAGCCAGGACGGGACCACCCAGGAAGATTTTTCCGAGAAGTGGCCTGAGCCCAGAACTGTGAGGAACATCTACATCAAGGGATGTTATCGACAGCATGAACAAGTCTGAGAGGAACAAAGAAAGCTGAGAGAGTGGAGTCACGGAATCTAAGAGAGGAGAAGCTATCTAAGTATCCAAGTTCTAACAGGTGATGAGAACAGTGCAAATACCGGAAAATGCCACCCTTGACTGCTGAAGACAAGGGTCCAGGTTGGGGGTGGTGCACTTCAGGTAAGAGGCTAGGGTCAGTAGTGTCAAATTCTGCCAAGAGGTCAGGAAAATGAAGCCATAGACGTATAGCACTAAGGAGGGCAATGACTAGTTAGATGGACTAGTAGGGTGGAAGGTTGCCCTAGGTGGACTGAGCAACGAGAGAGGTGAGGAAGTGGAGACAGGGAGTGAGATATCTCTTTTGAGAGTCTTGGTTGTGAATGGGGTGGAGCCAGATGGTGGAAGCTAGAGGGGCCAATAAGATATTTTTATTTCTAAGGTGCATTCAACTTGACTTTGTTTTAACGCTCTCGAGAGAAAGGGTCTGTGGAGAGGGGTGCTGTTGGGATGAGAGTGGGAGCACAGAGGAGGTACCTGGTTAAGTGCTCTCCTAGGGAAAGAGCGGATGTGGAGAAGGTCTGTGCCCAGGCGGAATGAGCTTCAGGCGTGATAAAGGAGGCTGGGCTGTATGTGTGTTGGAGGGTGGGGTAGGAGTTAGGCCAGCAGTCTCACCTGGGGAAGGGAAGAGACTGGGAGAGCAGTTGCTTCTTAGAACACATTCTCCATGTGGTTGGTGTTTTATTTTTTATTTTTCAAGATAAAGTGATTTTTTTCAACTGAGAGAAGCATCACAAAAGCCAGGGTCAGCCACTGATATGGCTGTCAGACCATGGCTCCTACAGAGGGCAATGGGGGGCAGTTCTGTGAGCCCACCTTCCTGTCTACCAGCGGTCTCATCCTGAGCATGTTTCCACTCCCCTCCCACAACACGGCAGTCAAGCATGGCAACTTTTAGTGTTTTCCCTCACCTTCTCCATGTCTGGGATGTCTTTTGACTTCAATTTTCATGGTGAAGAGCGAGTTGAACTAGTTTACTGAGCTAGATGGATGACAGAGCACAGTGTGGAATTTGAGAAGATTTAGGATACTGACTTACTCTCTGGGAGAAGAGTATTTAGGCAAAGGGAGTAGCAATGGCCAAGGCCCTGAGAAGGTGATTTTCTGGTTTGTTGGAGGAGGAATGAGGTGGCTTGAAGGTAGTAAGCGAGGTCCAAGGTGAGGTCACAGAGGGAGCTGGGGGTTGGGTCTATTAGGAAGGGATTGCAGTGCACTGGGGAGGGATTCCTAGGGTGGCAAAGGGGGAAGTGATGAAGAGAAGTCAGATGCAGAATGTATTTTATCCTACATGATTGGCTATGAGGTCTGAGATGAGACCAGGGTGGTGCCCAGGACTTCAGCCTGAGGTGCTGATTGAATGGTGGTGCTATCATTGAGATGGGAGAAGGTGAATGCAGTAGATAAATCTATGGCAAGACTGATTAAGAAAACACATATGATATAAAGTTAAACTAAAGATACTATAGGTAAGCCCTGGCCGGTTTGGCTCAGCGGTTAGAACTTCGGCCTGTGGTCCCGAGAGACCCGGGTTCGGTTCCCCCTAAGAGCACGTGCCTCAGTTGCAGTTTGTCCCCGGCCCTGGTTGGGTTGTGCAGGTGGCAGCTACTCGATGTGTCCCTTTCATGTCGATGTTTCTCTCTCTCTCTCTCTTCCTCTCTCTCCCTTCCACTCTATCTGAACAACAACAAAAAAGATACTATAGGTAAAAACAGATAACAATACAGATAAAAAAAACTAACAACAATAAGTCAATATATTTGTAAACTAAGGTAAGGTGAAAGATGTTTGGAAAAGAATATAAAATTTGATAAAATGTACATTAAACTAGGACAAAATCAGTAACTAGTTTAAAAACTGAAGTAATTTCCATTATTGCTACATCCTCCAGTTTATATATTAATTTTACTACTTTTATAGTCAAATAATTTTATATAATTTCCCAAGAAATCAAAAATGAGAGAAAACTGCCCAATTTATTCATAAGGTAGAGGGAGGATAGTTGACATATTCTTCTCACCAACTTGCATACAAAATCATTTTACCTCTAAAATCCCTTCTCACAGGCCAGCGACATCTACAGTTGTATTAAAGATTTGGGGGCAATCCTGACTTCCTGAAATGATGAGTTGAATTTTGTGAGACTTGCAGAAGGAAGTAAGGCAGGTGGGGGAGGTCGGGGCAGGTCTTGGGAGGTGTGTGGAGAAAGGATGGGGTGGACATTTCCCTAACGCATTCTTGGCTCTAAGGACAACTGAAATCAGGTCTGTTCTACATCCGGAAAGCCTTATGTATAGAATCTTTTCACTGGACTTTTCTTTTTGGAGATTCCTGATGAAAAGCATTATTGCAGTCCTTTCTTCCCTCACGTTTCTTCCCTTTCTTTGGTCAGAAGTGTGCAGCCTGGAGTCGGGCCCCGTGTCGTGGGGCCCTTCCCTAGTCTTTCTGTCTGGATTATTCACACCCACCCACAGCCACCCCGTGATGGCTGGAACTCTCCTGTCACCTCTCAGCTGAATCCCTGGGACACCAGCTCCTTCCATTCTGAAGAAAGACTGGTTGTTGGCCTCCGTCCTGCCATCTGGGCTTATTAAATAAAGCTGAGTAGCAAATGAGAAATTTGGAAGGTCTGGGGGGTGACCTGAGTGGCAGAGGAAAGTCTCTTTGCACTTTTAAAAGGTGGATGACCATCTGGCCTGGCAAAGACACTCATTTCCACTGGTGCAGGACTGAAATCACTTACCATTAAGTTCTATTTGAATAAAATGGTAGTAGACATTTAGGTAATATTACAGGGCAATAAATGTTTAAGAGCCTTAGGGGCATGAGCTTTCCAAGGTAGTTCAGACCCAAATGCTAAAAATACTTCATATGTATATAATACATATATTATATAGGTATAGATATAAAACCCTTTTCAGAGTTTGGCTTTTGCTCACACAATGGAAGAATTTTCTCCCCTCTCCTTTTTCGTTCACATTTTGAATTATTTAAGAATTTCCTGGCTACAGTCCCCTTCCCCTCCCCTTTTCCTTCTTTCTTTCTTTCTTCTTTCTTTTTTCTTTCTTTTTTTTTTAAAACTACATTGGGTAGAAGAAGCATGAGGGAAATGTAGTTAAAATTCAAAATGCTTCCCCTTTATCATTACCATGAATCAACACAATAAATGAGCCCCTTCAGAGCACGGTAATAAGAATTTGATAAATCATCAGCCAAAAATTAACTAGATGTCAAAACAATCTTTGGGAAGTGTGATGGATTAGGGGTGATAGCAGCAATTAATCTCCCAGCATGAGTTCACCAGAGAGACACAATGTAGGGAGATGGATGGGGGGGATTCAGGCCATGCAAGGTCAGGACTCAACTGAAAAGAGGGGTGGAGGCTGCGAGGTGGCGGATGGAGGGAGAGGGGAGAGCGAGAATCTGAGAATCCTCTGAGTCTGCAATACCCAGGCATCCAGCAGCTGAGCTAGAGGTCAGCTACATGCCTTTGCAAAGCGCTCTGTCTCCAGCTGCTCTCTGATGAGGCAAGCATTTTTCCTCTGGCGCTAATAAATGCCACAAGTCGGCTCATGGGGCTCAACACATGGCCTCCAAGAGTGGGAAGCTGCGGAGGGCTTCATTTACAGAGAGGGGTAGCTCCTTGTAAACAACACCAGGAGGGAAGGGGTCTGGGAGGACCAGGCCGGGAGGACGAGGAGGAGGGAGCTGGGAAGCTGGAGGAGCTGCAGGAACACGGCCTCTGGCTCGCAGCGCTCAGCTCTGGTTTTCCAGGGCATGGCCCAGGGAATACCCCCGGTTCCAGGGAAGGAGCGCCTCTGCAGGCGCCGGTCTCAGAAATCGCCCCCTTTTTGACGAGGCTGCCTCTTTTTATTTGCTCTCTCCCCCCCCCCCCCCCCAGTAGAGTTCACAATGTCTGAGGAACTGGCAGTTTGGGAAGAACATGCTGAAGAGGCCTTGTGTTTACCTTCCAGCGAGGCTGGAGCCCTCAGGTGGGGCCACACCCCCACATTCACATGAGCCTAAGCTGGAAAGGAGGCTGAGCCGACAGGGACGGGGTTGGGAGAATGGCAGGAAGGAGGAGGAGGAGAGGGACACACAGCTCCATTTAGCCAGTGGGAAAATCAGATCTTAAGTATGCCGTGGGCAACAACTCAGACTCAGGCCCCTATAGGTCCTAGTTATCGGCTGCAATAATTAACATGCCCTGTGTCAGGCCTTGGGAGCTGGCATTCCTGGATTCTTTAATCCCCTCGGGAAATAGAATTCTTTCTTACCGAAGGGTCCTGTAGAATTTACCTGGTCAGGACATTGCTGCTGCTTCTTTTAAATTTATTAGTGCTTCCTGGCTAGCTTCATAATAATCATAAAAGAATCACAATGCCTGACAAGGTGGTCTATTGCTTTTTGGTTTGCAAAGCTCCACGAGAATCCCGTGTCTCCCCCAAAGGACACTTGATATGTCTTTAGGACATACCTTCCTAGGAAGTAACTACAGAATCCTAGAGGTTAGCCATTATGTAGTATTAAAACTCCTCATTTCTCATATCAGGAAAGTTAGGCCAGAAAAGTTCAGTGATTCCTTAGGTGTCCCTGAACTGATGATAAGGAAAAGAACCCTGTGGCATTCCCTGGCCCAGCTGCTCCTCCTCCCAGCTTTGCCTCAGAAGGCATTTCTATTTTTAAATCCTCTAGCTCTGGTATTGAGGGTGTGTTTGGGGTTGGTTATATTGGGTGACTTGGTGCTGTTTCCAACCCAACTCAACTCAAATGCACAACTGTCTAGAGCTGACCCTTTTTTAAAGCAAGAACCCAGTGCTCCCTAGCTGCCAGGAACGAAGGATGTAGCCTGTTCTGGTCTTCAAGCTAATGAAGCAAACTCGCCATACAACCAGCCTCTGGAGAGCAGAAATGGTTTTCTTCTACTGGCTCATTCGGTGTGCATTGGTTTCCCCATTTGTAAGGTGGAATCCAGTGAGGATCAAATGAGTTTTATGAGCAATGTCTGCCACATCACTCTTTGGAAGCGTTGGTTACAGTTCCTGTGGAGTTGAAGGCATTGTCTTCTCTGCATCATGCCCACGAAGTCCAGTTGGCTCTGTAGGTCATCAATGAGTACATTCTGGCTTTTGCTCTACGACTGAACGCTGATAGGAAGAAGTGTTCGTGATCCCAATGAGAAGGCTAAAAGGGCTGGCACCGGCCACTCAGACCACCTGGCCTTCTGCATTCTGCTCAGCGCTCCATGAAAGGCCTGGGACTTATCCTCTTGCGTATCAGTCACGGAGCGCTGCCCCGTTTTCTTCCACTACAGGCTACCGCCCCAAGGATTTGGTATCGAACATTCAAGCGATCTCCTGCGTGTGCATAGCGCTCGACCATTTCTCAGGTACTTTCTTTTTCCTTCATGAGAGATTTGCTTAGCCTTGGCCAGTCATTCTTTTCTTTCTGTTCCCCCGTAGCCAGCCTCCATAGGGAAGTTTCTGGATTCTTTTGACAAGCTGGAAACATACAGACAGGATATTTATTTTTCCTGCCACCATATTCTTTCAAATGATTATAGGGGCTGTGAGTTTGTAAGAACCAGTCTTTTGCAAAGGTCCTACCCTTCTCTCTCCAGACCCTGGGTAGGGGACAAGGTGAGAGGGCTGCTCTGTCCCGATTGAGACGAGAATGTGAATAGCGATGGTCCTGGAAGCTTGGAGCTACTTTTTGGGGCTGACAGGCCCAGACTCTCCGTAGCTGTTTCTGTTTCTCTGTGTTCAGTGTAGTATTTAGAATTTCAACAGAGATTGTGTGCCTTTACTGTAAATATGTTTATAAAGGCTGATGGACATCTACACATCCATACAAACTATACCCACAGTCCTAAGTTCAGACACATACACATGGTCACATGTACATACACACTGACTTACCACAGATGCACATGGCACACTCACAGAGACACACACATACATCCCCACATATACAAACCTAAGCTCACACACACACACACACACACACACACACACACACACACAGGATAGCACAGAGAATAAATACAGCAGAGGCTTTGCAGCATTCCCCACCTGGCTGGGTGGGTTTTGCGAATGAGGGGGCTCAGCTTCTTGAGATTAGGTACTGGGTACCATCCCGAGTCCTTTGGTTTCACACCCTGCGTGCCTGCTAACTACCCTTTCACTGACCAGATTGAGATTCGATCCTCGGCAGGCAGGTGTGCATCCCGGAGGTCAGAACCAGACTGTGGGTTGAGAGACACACAGGGAGGCAGGGACAGTGCCCTGTGACAACAGGGGCACAGGTTGGAGCCATCCAGCTGCAAGCCGAGGCGAGCCAAAGCTTGCCAGCCAACCGCAGAAGCTAGGGAGAGCCCAAGAAGGGCTCCCCGACAGGGTTTGGAAGGCTCGGCCCTGCTGACACCTTGATTTTGGACATTTAGCCTCCAGAATTGTGAGACAATAAATTTGTTGTTCTAAGCCCCCAGTTGTGGTCCTTTAAGATGGTCCTGGGAAATTAGTTCACGCGCATAATTTGTGGGGAAAAAAGGATGTAGTTTGTATTTTGCTCTAATTTTATATTTTGAAAATCAAAATAAGACCCTTTGTTTTGAAAACAAAAGCACCCAAAACAAAGCACCCCTTTCTTCCAGGCTGGCCCATAGAGGGGGAAGACACCAGCCTTTGCTCGCGTCCTCCCAGGTTCCTCATTTCCCTGGCGGAGAAGCTGGAGTCCTCGTGACGGCCCCGCGTGGCCTAGCCTGCTTCCGCTCTGAACTCCTGCCCCACTTCTCGCCTTGCTTGCTCCACTCTAGCCACACTGGCCTCCGTCCTCCTCGGACACACCAGGCAAAGTCCTGCCTCACTGCCCTTGTACCTGTCCTCCCCGCCTGGAATGGTCCACCCTAGATGGGCTTCTAGCTCATTCCTTTACCTTTTGCTCAAATGTCGCCTTCTCGGTGAGGCCCGCAACCCTAAAAATTACCGTCCTTCCAATTCTCCCTACTTTGTTCTGTATTTCTCCACAGTCATAAATTCAGACGCATATACATGGTCACATGTACATACACACTGACTTAACACAGATGCACATAGAACTTTTCCTAGAACTGTTCACCTTCTGACATACTGTATAATTAACTTACTTTCCATGAATGTTGTCTATCTCCCCATGAGGTTGCTAGCTCTAACTGCGTGGGGATTTTTTGTTGTGTGCCTGTTTTGTTCCCTGCCCAGTGCCTAGAATAGTGTATGGCATATACCAGGTGATAAATATATCTTTCTGAATGAATGGAAGTTTACTGTCTGGTGTATCAGATTTTCATGGGTGTTGCTCTCTGGGAGGGGTCAGAATTCCTGGGGATTTAATTTAGGTTTATCTGGAGGAGACATAGATTTAAAAACCAAGAAGCACCATTTTAGGAAATTTATGGAGTTGAATGAGAAGCCATCCAGGCCAGCGGATGAAGCCCTGAGCTGGGGCTCTGGTGTCTCATCTACAAGTGACAGATTATCCCACCTGCTGCCCACTACTACTTCATGGGAGCTGTTGGGAGGATGAAGGAGATGAGGCATTTAAAAGTGCTCTGAGGTCCTTAAACCAGAGTCATGCTAAGGAAATGGAGTGCAATTACACAAGCTAAAAAAAAGCAGAGGTGTATCAGGAAATAGCTGAACTGAATCACCACCAGTTTCAACGCGATTTTTTCCTTCTGAGAAATTTAATAGAACAGCCTACAAAACTAGGATGCAATTTTCTTTCATGTTTTCTTTCTTTTCAAGTGTTCCTATCTCCTAAACTTCAGCACAGGTGCTATCTTCTTTTTTCCTAGATGGTAAGCAGATCCCCAGCAGAACTTCCAGACTGGGCTGAGAATGGGGGGCTCTGCACATCATGGGGCCATGAAAATGCTTTTAGCATCTCTAGTCTTGTATAGTGGTTCTTACTATAGGAAATAAAATGTATTACTCAGAACAAATGGCTGCATATTTAATTATGTCAAATCCTAAAGTATATTTTTGTTCATATTTCAAGTGTTCTTTGTTGAGGAGGAGATGTTGAGAGTTAAACTATGTTATATTACTTCTTTTTAAGGGCAGTAAATGTAACTTGAAGAGTAGTTGCTAAGGTCAGAACTACTGAGTACAAACCCCAAATACTATTTCCTTCTTCCTTGGGCTAGTTCTCAGGCTATCTAGTGCCCTCTGCTGTCTGGAGGAAGCCTGGTAAAACTTCGGTTAATTTCCTAGCCTACTTCCATCAGGGAAAGAAAATTTCTCCCCATTCTTTGGCAGATTTTAGTGCAAATATTAACTGGTACCTGTCACGATCAAGATCCTATTGAGCTTCTGTTAAATGGCTCTCATTGGCACCCCACTTGTTTAGAGAAATCTGTTAACAAGTAAGGATTAATTTGCAAAAGTTGATTCTCTGATTTTGTTTCTGTCTTCAAAGTCTGCCCCGCAAGGCCTGGCCCTGAGGTGGATGGGGCTGAAGAGCAGGGAAAATCAGGAAAAGGTGTCACAATTTGTAAAGAAGTACCTCCAAATACAGTCAGTACTTCATACTAAACAAGGATAGCCTGCAAACGTCCCTCTTCAACCTTGGTTGAGGCCCATAGATAAAGCCCCAGTCTTACCTGTTAATACAGGGTGGGGCAAGAGTAGGTTTACAGTTGTGAGTTTATTCTTGTATTATAATTTATTAGTTATTGTATTATTTTTCATGTTTGTAAATCAGATTAAATGAGAAAATGTAAACAAAATTCATATAAGAAGACCTGGCTTATTATGGGCACCAAATAAATATATATCTTTTATTTCTCTTTTATGTTTGATTCTAATTTCAAACTCAAATTATATTTTTATTTTTAGAATCAAAGAAAAGATTTCTTAGACTTTTTTATCTTTTTCTTTAATATGATACTATGCTGGCTTGTTGATGGGCAAGGGGGAAAGAGGGGGGAGAGAGAGAGAGAAGCTAATGGACATATGCAACTATTATTATTTTTGTTGTTGCTACTGAAGATGTGAAATAGGAGAACATATAGTTGGTAGATCACTCCAAAATGTGCTGTTCTTTCCTAAGAAAGATCTAACTTGGGCTTAGATAAGGTACATCTACCTAAAGCAGGTAAGAAGAAGTCATTCATCTGGAGGGGAAGTATTATAAGGTCCAATATTTATCAGTAGTTTTACAAAATAGTTCTGGACTAACAGTTAAGCATGGAAATAAATACTGTCTCCTTAATTCCACCGATGGGTCAAAACATCTAGTGTTTGTGTTTTTATTTCCTATTGCCCTGAAAATTCAAACACTACCACTAAGAAAACTAGCCTAAGTTAGAAACACATCTTTTTTCCCTCTTTAACTGAAAGTTCATCATTTGGGAAGCAGAAGATGATGACTCTTAACCCAGTCAACCACCTCAAAGAGTTCCTGCCCCTAAAGAGCCTCTGGAAAATAAGACACACCCTTTTTGCAAGCTTCCTGATCACTAAATAGTGTTTACGCTTCTTTTTAGTTATCTGACAAAACACTAAAAAGTTCTTCGAAATGAAGTTGTGGGGTTTTCAATCCATGGGGTCTCATGAACTTCTTCAGCCTGGGTATTTGAGATGTTTTCTGGTGTCTAGAGACAGGGTTCTAGACTGGATGGTTTCTTTAACACCTTGCCAACACTGAGTTCTTTGATCTTTCAGTATTTGTACCAGAATGATGGAAATCAAATAAGGAAGGGTGGGTGGAAGGAAGTCTTAGAGTCATTAGCCTTTGGGTCAAGATTTCACACTTACCTCAACCCTCATAAACCCATTGAAATAAAATAAGCAGCTGGGCTTGAAGGGGAATGTTATGCTCTGCTGATCCTAACCAGCAGCACACAGGCAGACATGTTTTTTAAAATTGTTTGCATTTTGAAAGAACTTGTTATTTGTGAAACTGGACGACTATAATTAAGCCACGGGAAATATCATTCAAATTGTTAGTGGTCAGAAACTCCTGAGTCCCCATTATTATGTGTATAAAATTTTTACTGAGGTCTGCCTGGTGGTATATACATGTATCTCCATTTTTGTCCGGTGATACATTCTGTGCATGATGAAAAACATGATAGGTTTGAATTTATTTGGGTTTGAATTTTGGATTCACACCTGGCAGTGTGATTGTGCATATCATTTGTTCATCAGAAATTTACTAAATGTATGCTGTGTGCTGTGCCCTGTGGTAAGGGCGTGTGTGTGTGTGTGCGTGTTTGTGTGTAGTGGTAGATAAATAAATAAAGTGTGTAGCAAGCTGTGTGTTCTGATAGGAAGCACAGGAAAAGTAGAAATACACACAAGGAGCTGTAGGGTGCTAAAGACCACTGAGGGAAGTTGGAACTGCATCCTGGAAGGGCCAGGAGAAGTTTGCAAGGTGGTGTGGGAAGAAAGGGAGGCAGGTATCAAGCACAAGGAAGAGCACGTGAACAGCCACAGAGAGTAGGCGGGCCTGACATAGTCACGAAGCTGCAGCAGAAGTGTGTGTCAGGGGCATTGGGCAGAGGGGGTGTAGTGACAGAGATGACTCTGGAGAGGCAACGGTTAGACCATGAATGTCCTTGCATAACATTCTGAGGACTTTGATCTCTTCTTCAACGATGAAGACACCTGACGCATCTTAAGAAACAGACTGGTGGCCCATTTTCGGCATAGAGGGACCATTATGCAGGTGGTATGGAAAACTGACTGGAACAGGGAAGCTCACGCATCTGACAGCTGGTGGGAGAATGTTACTGCAGTAGTGAGAGTTTGAGGCTGGTCAGGGGACCCTGGGGCTGCTGTCAGAGATGTTTATGGAATATTGAGGAGTTGATGCTCTCTTCCAGGGTGAGAATAGAATGAGAAAAATAGAATGACGACAGGCTTGGGGTTCATCAAGGCTTAAGGCATTGTGGAAGAAGAAGTATAGGTAGAAAAGACAGATGAGAGCAGTCGGGGAAGAGGAGGACCTGGGAGGGCTGGTGTCATGGGAGGCAAGAGAGGAGGTCCAGAAAGGGTGGGGTTGCCATGTTAAATATTTCTGGGAGGTCAAATGGGTAAATTCATAAGAAACCATTCTGTAAGTATGAGATCATTGATGATAATTACTGATAAAAAATATTATGGAGGAAATAAAAGTGTGGCTAGAATTAACACTCTTCGGTGGCTATCTGGTAAATAGCCTGCCCAGAGAGCTATATTCTCACTCTGCTTCACCCACATTCTGTGGATTTGGTGTTAGTGAACAAGAGGGCCTTGGAAATTGTTGCTTTTCATTGCTATTGTTGCAGAAATTCAACCTTCTCTTCAAGAAGGCACATATGTTAAAGGGTTTGCTTTCAAACTTCCTTTTATAGCCAACTAGAAAGCATCCTTATCAAGAGGAAAAATATCCAGTTATTTAGCATTCTGAATCCAAAAAGTAGGTAAGGGGGTTACATTGATTTACTCAGTTCAAATAAAAGGGAGAGAGAGAAAGAATCACTGTGATCACAATTTCTCTAAGCAACAACGTAAGTGCCATTATCGTCTGTGATTATTTTGACTTGATTTGAAATGTTTGTTCAAATAGTTACATGAATGACTAATCAAAAGGATTGTTAAGACTGCCTTACATATGTGAAACACCTTCACAATAATAACAAGGTTTGCTGGGAACTTACACAGTATTACCTTTTTAATTGCTTTTGTCAGTCAAAAATATCAGCAGAGCATCCACTTGACGCTGTACGCGGTATTTGGGCTGAGAGACGGCGATACAAAGGAAGTCCAGAAAGCCTTCAGTGAACATGAAGGCGTGGGCATGCACGTTCTGATTGATTAGGTTTTCAGGTGAGCTCCTGGTGAACCCTTTACGAACTGTAATGATTTTTGTTTCAACTCTCCTAAAACTCGTGGTGAGATTTTCTGGAAAGATGGTGACCCTTACACAGGTGTCTAGCTCCCTCTCTCTCTGATTCTAATTGAAATGACCAACATAATCTAAAAATAATAAAAATCCTGTTTCACTGCAGGAAGCAGGAGAGAAGTCATTTACATGGGAAACTCTTGGAGAAGTTTTATCTAAATACAACCCAGAAGGAACAGAGTTGCTGTAGAAAGCGTGAGCTTTGGAAGTAAATGACTGGAAGCAGTTCTATTCCCAGTTTTACCAACAATTGAGCCACTGAATCCCCCAATTCACCCGTCAGTGACTCTGTTCTCATAAATGAAATGAAGCTGATGTATCGAATAATCCCATGTCCTCTTTAGCTCTAGGTTTCTATGAGACTACATTGGCTAAGGCACAGGGAGTATAAGGTGATTAACAGCATTAGTTCTACAGTCGAACACATGAATTCAAATCTCAGATCTTCTACATAATAGCTATGCCACGTTGGTCAAGTTAGTTGAACTCTCTGAGCCTCAATTTATTCATCTGTAAAAGGGGCATAATAATTCCTTCCTGTTCAGATTTTTGCAAAGACTCAATTAAATAATGGATGTAAAGTCCATAACCAAGTGTCTGGCACATGTTAAACAATGAATAAAATCTATTATTATTATCATCATTATTATTCACAATACCAAAAGAACATACCGCAAATCTGTAATAATAGTTGCACAGACCTATATTCATAAATGCGATCACCACAAATTCTATTGGAAATTAGGTAGATGATACATATCCATATATATGTGTATGTATATAGATAATATTAATAAATATATATGTATACACACATATATGTGCGTATTATAAATCACATATAATATACACACACATGTATGGAAAATATATTTACCTATGTGGTAAGGAGATGCTGGAATGATTAGAGACCAAAGTTAGACAAGATGAACATGGGCTCGGCCAGTGTGGCTCAGTAGTTGAGCGTCGACCCATGTACCAAGTGGTCGCCGGTTCAATTTCTAGTCAGTGCACATGCCCAGGTTGTGGGCCAAATCTCCAGGGGGGGGGGGGGGCATGCAGGAGGCAACCAGTCAATGTTCTCTCTCATTGATGTTTCTATCTCCCTCTCCTCTCCCTTCCTCTTTCTCTAAAATCAATAAAGAAAAAAAAATAAACATGGGATGGTTTTCCATTGTATGTAAATTTTAAATGTCATTTTGATAAGATGAAAAAAGTCAGGATTGGTTAGGCTTGCAAAAAATGTCAAAAAAATAATAGCTGCCGAGCTAGTTAGATTAATTGATACAGTTAGTAAAAATAAGCAAGCAAGCCCAGGAAGGGGCCTCAGGAACCACATAGGCCAGTGGAGAACCTAAACTTGACTCTCCCTTTCAGGCTCTAGGAACATTTTGGCCATAGGTCTGTCTTCTGAGGCCATTAACAGCAGGGGTCATGGGCCCTCTGCAGTGACTCATTGACTTGTCTTTTACCTTCTGTCTGCCTAGAACCCCAAACTCTCAAGACAGAATCTAACTGGGTCAAACAATTACTACCCAGTATAATGTACTCATATTGGGCAGAGTTCTTGAAACAGACCACCTCTTAGGTTGTGGGGTGTCCTGGTTTGCATTTGGTGAGGTTGTTTCAATAGGTAAGGTTGTGTTCTGCCAAAATAGGCGTGTTAAAATCCCAGCACTTTAGACCGTGACCTTATTTGGAAATTAGGTTTTTACAGAGCCAATCAAGTTAAAATGAGATTGAGCGGGGCCTTAATACAGTATGACTAAATTTGGAACCGGAGGCAGACCTGCATGGAGCGGGAAGACTGTGGGAGGAGACACCGGGAGAAGGGGTGCAAACAGGCAGAGCTTAGAATTGTGTCTCAATAGTCAAGGAATGTCTGTGACTACTAGAAGCTGGATCAGGCAAGAAACAAATCCTTCTCCTACAGTGTTCAGAGGGAGCATGGCCCTGCCAACCCCGTGATGTTAGGCTTCTAGCTTCTATAACTGAGATAAATAAATTTCTGTTGTTATTAGCCACCCAGTTTGTGGTCCTTTGTTATGGCAGCCCTAGGAAACAAACACAGGTGTCCTTCCTGGTCCTGTGTGTGGGCAGGGTAGCAGTTCACGTCTCCAAACCCTGTCCACTCCTGCACAGGGACCAGCTAATGGCAGCTTTCCGGAGAAGGAGGCTGTAGGTTTTCCATGAGCTTAGCGTTTCGTAGATTCACTAACACAGACCTGATGTGTTTAATATGAGGCTTCAATAAGTGTCGGGTGAAATGTTATGTCTGTTACAGCACGATTCATTTATGTTTAGCTATCCACTCAATTATATGGCTATATAACCTTGAACCAGCAGAGTGATTTCCTTGAGGGCAGGGATGACTGTGTCTTGCTGCTGGCAGGTAGGGTAGCCTTGTGGCCAAGAGGAGGAACTCCGGAGCCATATCACCTAGGTATGAATCCTCCCTTCCACTTCCTAGCGGCGTGACCTTGATTGCAAGTTAATCTTTCTGTGCCTCAATTTCTTCACCCATTAAATGGAGACAATCATAATAGTAATTAAGTTTGATCTAAGGATCAAGTGATTTACTTTATGTAAGGCATATAGAATAGTGCTGGGGACAAAGAAATACTCGGTCAATGTTAGTTATTATATTAGTTTCTATGGTTCCCAGAATCTAGCATGGGCCATGACATAGACTATGAGCTGAATGGATGTTTCTTGAATTAGGCACAACAACAAATTAGTGTTTTCAGTGAAATGATTGTGCTTTCAAGTGATAGAGGACAGGCCAGAAAAGTATTGGGGATTTTAATAGGCATAATCTTAATCTGTAACATTCATAGTAGAGAACCTGAAATGCAGGCCTCATGGCCATAGGATCCTCATATTTTCTTTAAAGGAAAAGCTGGAAACAGGGAGTCAGGACAGAGGCCCTCTGGGTTCTCATACATCTCCGACTTCTTTCACTGGAATTACAAGAGGCACAGGAGGGAAGGCCATTCAGAGGAAGACTGTTACACACCTGCTGGGTTGATAAAAGAGCACTTCAGTCACCAGGGCTGATGATTCATTGCCTCCAAATTGATTTGGGAAAGAGATTTTCAATCCAATTCTGTATGAGACAGAGGGGAAAACAATTAGCATTAACACACTGAGAAACGAAAAAGAAAAATGTCCCACTGCTTTTCAACTAAATAGAGGGTACTTTTTTCTTGGGGAAAAAAAAAATCTAAAGGCACAACTATTTCTCTACTAACTAATGTCCAAGTACTTTTTCCTCCCCACTGTGTTTCCAAGAGATTTCACTGAAGTGTATTCACTTCTTCAAAAGTCAGGCAATGTCTGTTTAAACGTCTGAAGCAACGTCAAGATTGTCAGCCCACAGTGACTCTGCCTAATTTCAGAAAACAATGCATATGAGCCATCAGCCAAAATGGCTGGATAGAAAGGCTCATTGCAAAGCTAGAAGTTCTCATCTGTTGACATTCATGGAGATTCTTCCTCCTTGTGAGTATTCCACTCACTAGACTCTATGTATAGACAAGAATTTTTACAGAAAGTCTGAGGTTTAAAATCTTGTAGTTTAGCCATGTGATTGACACCTCTCCATCTTCAAGTGATTTGGAGAAGAAAACATGTATTCCTTTGTTAAGGCACTCCCGAGGCTGTGTGTAATTGTAGATCTGAGCCCCACTATACAGATGCACCATGAGCCCCAGCTCAGCCTTGTGATTTGGATACTTAATTTGCCAGGGACATGGTGCCATGTCAGCAGGGTCGGGTACGCCCCTGGGAGGTGCGCCTCCTCTCTCCATGGCCAAAGGAGCAAACATTCTCCTTCACTTACAATGACAGGCCAATGGAAGTATGTAGTGTGTCAGTACTTGGGGCCTTGGCCGTAGATGCTTTGAGAAAGTGGCCCCTTTGGGACTGGGCAAGAAAGGCCTGTTTTCAGGCCAATCTGCTCATGTGCCAATCTCCTTAGCAGAAGTTTCTTTCCCTTGCCCTCATTTTTTCCCTCTGAGAAACCTGCCATCCTCAGTCAAGTGTGCCCCTCACACATTTGAAAGATCGTCCCTTTCCTCTTTGTTGTCTTTAACATTTTATTATTGCCTTCGACTGTGCCTCCGTTTTCAGGACTTGATCCCGTTCTTTTCATTTTGAAGATAGCCTGGGGCCAATATGGAAAAAGAAACAACCTGCAAACCAGTTTTTAAGCAGTTTTTAACTTACCAAAAATGTCAAGTTATTGCGCCCTTTAAATCTCAATAGATCTATTTGTAGAAATTTGACCACAATCAGCAGTTACCCTGTTCTCATCTTCCCTCCATCACCCCTGCGATGAATCCCTTGCAGAAAGTCTCCTGTGTCCAGGTGGCTGGGGGAGACCCTCTAATTGGGTGTAATCAGATCCCAGAGGAGTTTTTCCAATGAGGCTGAGATTCTTTTGACAGAAACTTTTGAGAAGCAGAGTCGATATAATGAAGTCCAGAATTTTCCAGACCCCTCTTAATATATCCATCATGTCCAGCTCCATCACTGACATGTCGACTCTCTTGTTTCTGATTTAAGCTGTCAGACTCAGTAAAATTGCCCCGACAGCTTTAGCATATGTGGCAGAACACTGACAAGATGTTACTTACACCTAATTAAGGCTGAGAGCATAATAAACAACCCCAGGATCCTAGCAACCCAATTTCCTCTGGTTTCCACTTTTCTGGATCTTGACCTCATCGCTTTGACATTCAAGAGAAATTGATACAGGGATTTTTGGGGACACTGCAGCTGCCACACTTTGCCTTTAATATCAAAATGGAAGTTAGAGGGGAGCAAAGAGGATTTGAAAAAAGAGGTGAGGAATCCCACAAAGGGTCAGAACGGAGATCTGATAAGAACAGGTGGTTGGACTGGGTGATCTTCAGTTCCCCTCCGCTGTTTTGTGGATAAGAAGCACTCCAGTAGGACAAGTAGTGGATGGATGGGCAGGGGAAAAAAAATAGCTTGCAGGAGAGGTAAAGAGGAGATAATGAAGACTGTGCTTACACAGTGACCGAATATAGGATGTGCTAAGCTCAATAAGAAGCACAACTGTTCCCAACAGTCATTATCAAAAAGGCCATGGGAGGGAGAAGGAGGAAGATCCCAGTGCTCCACTTGGTTAAAACACGTTTTCATGGAACCTTCTGCGGTGATGCGGATGGAACTGGTCCGTCCTGGCCAGGGAGCAACTGGTGGTTGCCCCTCCCGTCTCTTTCCTCTCCACCTTGTCTGCTGCAGACAGAAGTCTCTTTGGAGCGATGGCCATTCTCTCCCATGGCAGAGTGAGGTCACAGAAGGTCCCAGGATGCAGGGCAGCTTGACCCTGTCTACTCTGTCCTTTCTCTCAACCCCCAGTCAGAATTCACAAATCCAGTTAAGGGTGAAATTTTGCCATTTCCTCTGTGGAACACAGAGGTTTTATGTGATGACAAGTGAATGGATTTCTTCTCTGCTGAAGTCTCCAATTCTCATCTAGTTGCCAGAGGCAGAAAAAAAAAAAATCAGCACTTTGGCAGCAATAAACAGCCTTTTGCCTTCAAAAATGCTTCCAGGGTTGTTTTTTTTTTTTTCCCTCCTCTTAAAAAAATTCCTTTTGTGTGCGCTTTACGTAGGAGGGAGAGTGATTTTTAGTTTTTGTTTGCTTGGTGGGAGACGAGGAAAAATTTGAGTTGAAATCACAAATCGTCCGGCTCCTTGTCCGATGAATCTGTGGGGCTTCTCTGTCCTTCCTCTTTGCCAGCTCTGGGGTCCCCTGAATTCCTTGGCAGGGCCTTGGTCTTCTCCTGTGGAGGGTTAGTTGCAAAGCACATTCATCCTCCAATATCTAAACGACCCAGCCAGGAATCGAGAAGAACTCAATTTCCTGGCCTGACTTTTTTGGACTCTGATCACTCCAGGTGTTGGGACCACTCAGGAAATAAGAGGCAGAACATGTGTGCATGTTTTTAAAAGCTCACAGAGCGCTGGCTGGTGGGTGACCCAGACACTTAGCCAGGCTGTTGGCCTGCAGCAGAGTGAGTCCTGGAAAAAAAATAAAAATAAAAGGTTAATAATTATTGACGGAACCAAATGAAAAGCTTCAGGGATTTGTGTCATTTGAAAGGAGAGATTCTTTTGGACTTCACAATAAAGCCAGGTGACATGTCCCCCGTGGGTGCATTTATGGGTTATTTCGGCATTGAACAGGAGGGGAAGAGGGAGAGTGTTTAATAAGAGAAGTGGATGTTTTGTTGACTTCATCACGGAAAGCAATAACTTAAAAAAAAAAAAAAGTCCCCTTTAATAAACAGGAGACTTATTTAGTAAGTTTAGCTCAGCAAGAGAATGGCTTTACTTTGGCAATGGCCAGGCTCAAAATAGTGTCTCCTGAGGCCATTGGCATTTTCATTTATGAGGGAGTCCTGTGTTCTGTGGTCTTCCTTCCTCATCTCAAGCTGGGGCAGAAGAGCGTCAAGCACTGGTCCCCGGCTGAAGCCGTCTGGATGAGGCCAACCCTCTGGTTTTCTGATTGCCACCGTCTCCCAGCCTTGCCGGAGAGGCTGGACAGCTTTGGGGAGTCACAGACATTCTGAGTTGGTAGGACATTAGAGTTAATCTCGTCTAACGTCACACTCCTGACCACCCCTTGTAAGAGATTAGGAAACTGAGGCCCAGTGGGGTTACGTGAGTTGTCCAAGGTTTGCAACTACTTAGTAGCATAATTAAATTCTGTGACCAAATGTAATGTCATTCTCCTTATTCCTTTTCCCCCCTTTACCAGCATGTCTCCAAAGTGTGGTCTGTGGAACAACCCAGGTTCTATAGTATGTTAATCAATTCTGTGCAAAGGAAGGAGAGAGAGAGGAAACATCAATGAAGGAAGTTTAGAAAATGCTGGATGAAGCTAAGTGAAACTATTTCTTTACAGAGGGCTTCCTGTCTTGTAATATATCTTTCTGGGGCATCATCTTCAAAGTTGTGACTTCTCTCAAACACACTTCAGGAAATACTACCCAGCATTCAGCTCGGCCCTTTGTGGCAGTTAAAGTAGCAAGTTGCTTGCCTTCCCTCATCTTGTCCTGCGGGAGCTTTTCAATGGTCAACTCCCAGGACAAATGTTTCATTTTGGAAAAAACACAGGTCTAGGAATGCGAGGTCCATCAGTTTTGCCACATCTATTGGCACCTCTCTAAATAGTTGTTAAAGGTACGTGGTAAAAGGTAAAATGATGGTGTGGACTCCACGACCCATAAATTCTTGTTGGCTCCTTGACTCCTGGGTTCGGATCCTGCTTGTTTTCTGCCGGGTCTGAAGAAATAAGAGAGGAGATTTGCCTAGTTTCCCACTGAGGGCGTGGATCTCAAGTTCTCTAGTCTTTAAGAATTTTTGTTTTTAAAAATTGTTCTAAGAAGAAAATATCTCAAGGATGAGAATGCTTCATCCTGGATAGCCCAGAATCCCAAAATTCAGAGTTTCACATAAAAAAAAAAAAATCAGAAAAAAGGTGAGCCCTGAGTGTTTATACTTTAGGAGAACAAAGGCACTTTGAATTCTGGACCAAAATCCACATCAGAGTTCCAGTCCATGGCTCTCATTCCTGCCGTTCTTAATCCCCAGTCTACAGATGTAGTCTGCTGTTGGCACCTGGGCTGGAACTCTTGAGGGTGATTGACAAATAGAAAATAGAACTTCAGTCCATTTCAGCAGAATGTGCTGATGGACACCTACAAGTGAGGTTGAAAGCAGTATTACAGAGACCAGTTGAATGACCCTGGCTATGGAAAACTCCCATTAAAACTCATCTCTTAGCTGCTAAGATTCTTTAGGTACTTGCTCCAGGCCTTAGGGCCTCTGGTCATCTCAGATCATGATTCTCCTCACCAAGGGCAGTAACAACCAGGGGGGAGTTAAGGCAGTTTCTTTTCCCATCTGCATGTTTGACATAGGTGTTCCTCAAGAAGAGTAGATCTTCTTGTAATCCCACAGCTTTGTCTAGCAATGTCTGGGCTTCTCTGCAAGGAAGCTGAGGAAAGTCTCCTTGGCTTGCCTGCCTTGTCCTTGGTCTCTGTGTTTGTCCAGAACCCTCTGGTGTCCCTCTTTGCTTCTCCTTTTTCAGCTGGACTGCGTGTGCACTTTGGGGAGTCAGTGGGAGAGGGGATGGTTGCTGACCCCAGTCATTAATCAAGCTGACTGAGCCGCTGTACAGCCAGAGCTGCAGCTCATTGGTTCTTGGGAACCGCCAAAAAAAAAAAAAAATGACAGGAGGCAGGAGTTCATTTCCTGTCCATGAGTTCCTGAGAGAACGGGATGATGGGTGGAAGAGGACCGAGTCAGGGGCTGGGAGAGAAATCAGGGAAAAAATGAACTTGAGAGAAGCTGAATTGGGAAGACAGGGTGATCTTTGAATGATGAATGTTTGGGGGTATTTATAAACCATTTATGCTGACAAGTCAAACTAAAACCCATCGCCTTCCATAAAGAAATTTAACAACGTGTTCCGTGAAAGGGACTTTTTAAAGTTAATTTATTTGCCAATTACAGTTGACATATTATATTAGTTTCAGGTATACAACATAGTAATTAGACATTTATATACCTTACAAAGTGATCACCCTGATAAGTCTAGTACCCATCTGACATCATACATAGTTATTATAATATTATTGACTATATTCCTGAAAGCGACTTCTTAGAGAAACTGTCCCTCAGTCTGAGGTTACCTTGTGACAGGGTGTTGTCTCCCTCCTCCTCAACCCTGAAATCAGCTTCCCAAAAGCTTTTTTTTTTTCTTTTACTGAAGGAACCTTTGAATCCCAAGAGTGGGAGGTGTGGTCTTTGAGCTCTTGCTCCCTGGGTACTGCCAAATACCTGTCTCGTTCCCAGGAACCATCTGAATCCAGCCCAGTGTTGAGAAACCCCAAGATCAACACAGTAGGTATTTATCATCAGGGATCTAAACTTCCAGCCCATTAATCATCAGGTCAGATGGAGAAACTGGGTCCCTCCATTCCTGATGTTCCCATCTTTGGGGAAAACTTTTAACATCCTGCAACTGGTAACAATTTTCTAAAATTAGAGTTTTTCTGTTTCTTTCTCTCCCCTTCCACAGCCCCCAGTTTTGCCTCCCCGCCCACCAGTTCTGGTTAATGGGTCTTTTGTTCTGCCTGGGGCTTGCTGCCTGGCTAATCAGAGTATATCATATGGGAGTGATCAAAAGAGTAAGAGCCTGCTTGAGGAAGGAGAAAGGCAAAGTCTAAGTCAGCGTGCGTAGTTCTGTGACGGGATGGCATCCATGAGAGGGGACACAGGGTCAGCAGACACGGGACTTTAAGGATGGAAACCTGTTAGCTTTCACTCGGGGGTTTGCGATGGTTGTGTGAACTATGACTCCCCACATCCTCCTAATATGGAAATGACTGTGGATTTTTCCAGCTTCCCAGATCACTGCCCACCATGAAGTGAGCCATCTTTTGCTGAAATTTTGTTGCCTGGGAAACCATGTCTCAGCTTTGGCCTCAGAAGGCATCTAAGTGGGTTTAAAAAGCTTTCCCATCACTATCCTTCCAGTAGGGGCCATCGCTAAAGGAGCCATCTCCCCTCACCTGCCACATTTCAGGAGGAAATGTAAATGAAGCCGAAGGCTGTGTTTCTGTTTGGGCTAACGTAGCATCAAATATATTTTTCTAGAAATACCTTCAAGATTAATGTTATAATGGAATCTCCTACAGGAAAAAAGTATCCTTCACTCATACATTTAATACATCCTTATTACCATTGTTCTAGGTGCTAGGAAAATATGAATAATAAGAATAAGACCCTTAAAGCCGCTTTTCGCTTTAGCCCACACCCTCATGAGGAAAGTCTGGCAATAATGCACACATAAATAACAAGATTTTTTTTTGGTGTGTGGTAAGAAGCATTGTCTGAGTGCACTGGTCTTTGAGTCTTCTTTTCCCTTAATTAATCATAAAAATGAGATTTTTTTTTATCATGCTTTACAGCTAACAGAGCCTTTTCACATATGTGTCATACTGTCCTCACAACAACCTCACTGTGGGCACAACAACTTTACAGATGAAGCAATGGAGCTCGGAGAATTAGGGACTTACACGGAGTCACATGTCAATCAACTGTGGAGCCAGGACTTCAAGCCGGATCTTCTTACTCCACATCTAGTGCGACTTCCTTCGTACCTTGCCACTTCCCTGAATCTCCCAGATTACAAGAGTCCATGATATCTACTTTGACATTAGTCAGGGACTGAGAGTTAAGGATACAGAGGAACGTATGTTCGTGGGGGAGGGTTATGCAGTCGCTTAGCCAAGAATGCATTTTTCATGAGAGCAGGGAAGTTCCTTAAGTGGCCTTTGGCTTAGCAGAGGCTCTGCTTCATCTCTTCTTGACGTTGTCCCTGGGAAGAGGGGAGTTGGGGTGGATGCCATGGGGAATGTGGGGAAGGTTGTCATTTCAATGTTGCCTGTTATCCATCCACATGGCCCCTGGGGTCCTATTTTCAGACTTGTCTGCTTGCCCAGAAAGGGGCAGGCCCAAGTTTCACAGAAATTAGAAGCACATACACTTGGCCTAACCAACAGAAATGATGAAGAGATGCATGCTGGTTCAAACCAGAGCCTTCAACACTCAGGAGCAAGGGTGGTGGGTGGGGACATTTTTATGCTTGTTTAAAAGTGAAGACCTCTAATTAGAATCAGAGCTTCACAGAATATTAGAATTGCAATGAATTCTAGAGACGACAGTCCAACTACTTCATTTTACAGACAAAGAACAGTGAGGCAAAGTGACTTGGCTGGAGTCATACCGTGATTTAGTTAACACCAGTGCTGGGTTAGGGATGCAGCCCTTCTGACTCCTGACCCATCCTCGTTCCTTCCACATCAGGCTGCCTCTCAAGTTGGCTACAAAAATCGGAGCTTGGTGACGGTGCAGGCAGAGGAGTGGTTTCTGGTCTAGAGGCTGGTTTCCACCCTCACCTGTGACTCGTATGTTCAGCCCAGTGAACATCCCCTCGCAGCCTCTGGCCGCCTGGTTCTGTGCCTGCGGCGGAGAGAAAGTGGTCGGCCAAGGGAACAGCATCATCAGTCCTGTCATGTGCTTCTAAGCAAGAAGTGCCTCTAAGGAAGGACCTCACTCCTTGTTGCAACGATATCAAACCTTTTACAAAAAGTCACTTTGAGGTCACTGTTTTTTTCGTCCAGTATTTCAATACATTAAATGCAATTACTTCATTGTTGATTTACTTGTCATTACAGGCATGTGTTTGAACATGATTTATTGAGTGAGTTTTGTGCCAGTTGACTTGCAATAGATTGCACAATATTCAAAGGGGCTCATTTGCTTGGCATTACATTAGAGGCATGATGATTGCAACACAAAGCAATGTAAATGAATTCTGAGAGGCTCCATCATTCATGTTGTCATGTACTGAATCCTATTATTATTTATTACCATAATTGTACTGTGTTTCCTGGGGCGATAAATTAGGACTGATGGGCTCTGCTGACAGTCAAGGGCTGGACTCGCTCTATATAATTTAATAGGGATACTGTAGGGTCTGTGTGTTTGGAGGAGATTTTGGTAATGGTTAAAAAAAAAAATGAAAGAGAATTTTTTTTTCTAACAAAATGTACAAAAACCTTCCAAGTATTTTTTCTTTCTCTTTAATGCCTTGGCTGCATTTGAAGGGGCCTTGATAAAAGCTGAACTGTAAGGAAGAAAAGTTCTGTCTTTCAACACAAGATGGCTAAAGCTCATTGCCTCATGCCACAGTCTTTTCCGCATCGAATGCTGACAGGTGGTATTAACTCTCACACAAACAGGGCATTGTCGTGCGCAGACAATGAATCTAGAATTGGCTGAGAATCCAACG
This sequence comes from Molossus molossus, assembly GCF_014108415.1. Taxonomy (NCBI): domain Eukaryota; kingdom Metazoa; phylum Chordata; class Mammalia; order Chiroptera; family Molossidae; genus Molossus; species Molossus molossus. The sequence continues at coordinate 25,739,407 of NW_023425403.1, read as the reverse complement.
GTCAGCATGAGAGCAGCCATATTAACTTGATCCATTAACATATCAAGGCTGAGGGACTCTGGGTAGCTGACCTAACAGGGCAATACTTTAAAAGAAACTGAAGGGTATGTTTTTCTGGAACAACAGAGAAGGAGCAACACCGATTATAGATACAAAATTGCTTTGCAAAATGTTTATGTGCTATGCAAATACCAGCATAAGATATTATTAAAGTCCTACAAAGCCGGCGCAGGAAGAGAGCTTAGAGATGACCCCATTCAACCATCTCACTTTACAGATGAGAAAATGAGATGCGGGGAGGACATAGGCAGAGAAAAAGAATAGTCAGTGGGAATACCTTGCTAAACCCAAATCATATGACTACTATAATCAACTGGTCTTTTGGTTTGAGTTTTATCCAAGGTGTGCTGAGGAGTAGGGAAGTATAGAACCAGACGTTACTATAGGGGATGGTCAAGGGAAAGGCCCACATAACCTTAAATCTTCCCTGAGAGCTCTCTTTTGTTTAACTAGGAAGGAATATGACTGTGAATAAGGCTAGGGAGTCATTGTTAGTCAAATGGTGTTAGCCTAGAATTTCTTAGAAATCCCCATTTAACATATATCCTGTTGGATCAATTTTATTTCAGAAAATAATCGATCTGTCTTTGACCCCTGGGTCAGAGGTCAGGGATTTCATACTGGCATGAAAAGAAACTTTGTAATAGTGTATGCATTTGTCTTTGGTTCCCTGTCTTTATCTATTGCAGTCACAGACATCCTGTTTGAGAGTTCAATATATGTAAAAGAGGGGATCCTGCTGAATGAAACTAGGAAAGAAGTTTAGGGAGTTAGGGAGTTAGGATGGAATTGAAACCAGGGAGGGCTTAGGCTGATATACATAATCTCCTCAGTAGAGAACCAATTCAAGTAGTTTTATTTTCTATTACTTCAGACCCTAAAGGAAAGATTTCATTGTGCATGTCTGAAAAAGGCTGTGTTTATAGGTGGCACTAAATGGTTTTATTCAGACTGATTTAGGCAGTGCCATAAAAATCAATCCATTGCTACCCAGTCAATCTGATTGGGTTGTTAAAACAAGTGAACTAATCAGACCACTTCTTAAAAATCAGATCAGATCATCTGTGTGTGATTCGCCTGTCCCCTGGGCAACTGGCGCTCTAATCAGGAGTCAACCCCCAATAAGCTAAGCCAAAAGCCTAGTATTGTTCTGCCCATGTTAGCCCCATCCCTACAGATAAGGCACCAAGAAGCATCTCCACATTTGGTCACTTGTACACACCATCCAAATAGCACCGTGTGTGCTCCATTGGGTTGGGAATAGATGGGGACTCCTGGCATTTTCACGCCTCACAGCAGGTGGCAGTCTTCCGTGCTGCAGAACTGAGGAGCAGTCTCTGTGTGCCAGCAGCAATCAAGGAAAAAGAAGTGAATAACTTTGGGAAGGGAAAGTAGCCGCTAGGTGCCTATTGTCTTATTCCCCCGAAAAGGGGTGCTAGGTTTATGGGTGAATCCCCCATACAGAGTGGGCCCCACCATCTCTTTCCTGATGACCCCAGGGCTTCTGAGGAATCTCAGTCCAAGGAAAAGCTGGGTGTAGTTTTACCACAGCCTGACCCTCATGATTGAAGCTTTGCATCAACAGTGGAGGCAAGTGCTCCACACCAGCAAAAGGGGTCTTGAACTTGGTATTTAGGCTCTGAGTCATACTTTTAGAAAGATCCTGGCTGGGGACCTAAGTGGATACAGTGTCTTTCCATCAGAAATTTGCTCTTGCTAGTGTGCTGTCTTTTGCAGATCTGAAGAAATTTAAAAAGTGCATTTATCTATTTATAGCATAAATAGATTACTGATTGAGGCCATATCAGTCCATTAGAATAAAATTACCACTATCAAAACAGGGACTGGATAATAACATTATTCAGACAAAAGGCCCCAAATTAGAAATAATAATATGGATTATAATTTTGACATTAAAATGGAAATATGAGATGCTGTATGTGGGTATATTTTTGTGTGTCTGAAGGCAGAAGTCCAGGCCAGCCTGGGACTTGGGTCCATAATACTCAGAAGCCCACCACCCTGTGTTCTGGCCACTGGAAGATATATGAGCCCAACATTCACAGTTTGAACATCTCACCAGACCAGGAAGGATAACAAAATAAAAGGAGAGTAGTGACACTGAGTGGACATAGTGCCTTTGACATAAGAAGATAATATGATGATACGGAAGATATTAGGCAAAATCTACACCTGTTAGTCAGTGGTCTGAGCCTGTCACAATGTGGGTTATTCGCGCTCTAAAGAAGCATAAATTTACTCATTTACCTCATAAGTATCTTCTTGTACCTTTCTGATGGTTTGTGAGAACATCATTGAAAATAATTAAAATGTAAACACTTGTTGTGTTAAGAAATATCCGTAGCTCTCAATTCCTCCTTCTTTAGTCAGAGAGAGAGAGAGAGAGAGAGAGAGAGAGAGAGAGAGAGAGAGAGAGACCTGCCCTTATACATAATAAAAAGTAATAATAAAGCCAATAGTAGCCCAGCAAGGCTCAAGTATAAACCTATGGCCTTTCTCCTGAGGTTCATAAAATGTTTTTGATCAGAATGGCCCCTGCCCACAAAACTTGCTGGCCACTCAGAAACACCTCTTAATAAAGCAGAGGATGACGCTTCCCTTTGTTGTTTGGCCACTGCAAAGCAAGCTTACTACAATAAATTTATATGATTTTCGAGGTACTAACCTAGAAGGCGGTAGCGGTTAAGGGCTCCGAATGTCTAAGTAAGAAGACTGGCGTACGAGGAGACACTGGCCAGCAGAGAGCACGTCAGGCCTTTCTTTGGGAGGAGAAAGCTCCCATGCAGCTAGCTGTCCAGGAGTGGAGCAGTTGGGTTGAGTAGAAGAGCTTGAGTTTTGGTAAAAACCAACTTGGTTTAAAATCTTGACTGCCATTTGCTAGTTAGATGACTTGGCATAGTCAGGGAGTCTCTGCATGTCCCTTTTATGGTGTGGTGATGAATGCAAAGCTCCTGTCCTGTAGGTTAGTACTGTTATTTCTATCAGGGGCAAAGGAGGTTTGTAGTTCTGGGACAGGGTGAGACAACTGTACTTCATGGGTCAGTAGAAGAACCGAAGAGTTCTGACTTATGACGCTTGATGTTCTAGGACAGGTTCATCCAGTAGAACCTTCTGTGATGATGGAAGTGTTCTATATTCGCACTGTCCAACGTGGAAAACAACTAGCCACTGGTACTTGAATGTGGCTAGTACAACTTGGGATCTGATTTTTAAATTTATTTGATTTTAATGGATTGAACTTTAAGTAGTCACAGGTGGCTATGTGGCTAGTGGCTGATGTATTGGGCAGCACAGTTCTCGAATAGTGGTTCTCAACTCAGGTTGCATATTTGAATCCACTCAGGAGCTTTAAAAGGTATTGATGACCTGATCTCATACCACACCACTTTAAATCTGGGTTTTTGGTGTGGGACCTTCACATCAGATATGGTAAGAGTTACCTGGGTGTTTGTACTGTGTAGCCAGGTTGAGGACCATTGCTCAAGAATAGGCACAGATTTTGTTATGATAGGTGTTGGTGTTGACCATGGCTCTCTTTTTGCTGAACAGGAGTACAAATGGAGACTGATTTGCTTTGAGGCAGGTCTACTTGACTTTTCTCTGTTGAGAACTCCAGAAACTTTGCTCTTCGAATATGTTCTAGATGTGTCCAATTTGGACCGACTAATAGGCCTTGTTTTTCATATTGGTTGATGGGATTGGAGAGGGTACACAGGTGGGAAGGGAGAATGGCTAGGAAGAGGAAAAGAGAAAGAAGTGTGGACCAAGAGTCCTACAAGGATGAGCGACTTCCTCTTCAAGTTCTGAATAACCCTCCTTTGTATATTTTCCTGTACCTTCCCAAAAGGAAATTGCATTTCATACTGGTGTAGGAGGGCTCTAGTAGGACATGGGGATGTCCTGCCTTCCTCTACCTCCTTGTCGAAAATATCATGGATAACTTGAAACCCAACTAGACTAGAAAGAAAATGCTTCATTGGGACCGGAGGGGCCAGAATAGAATTTTAATGAAAACCACATCTTATTTTAAAGTAACTGGTCTTATGTTTATTCTAGAGAAAGTCCTCAGGGTGCAGGGGAGAGAAATATAATAAAATGGTAATGAAGGAACTCAGGACCCTCACAAAAGCACTGTTGCTTTAAGAAGTCACTTCACGGAAGTTTCCGGCTGCTCCTCTAGTCCTTGTTGGTAGTGCCTGCAGACCTCATCCTGTTCCAAGTTGATGAATGTGGAGGCAGCCCCTCAAAAACTGAGAGAGAAGTGGGCTGAGGGATGGGTTCTGGGAGTGGAAACAGAGTGGGCATGGCTCTTCCCCTCATCACTTTGGTGCGATCAGTCTGCCTTCATAGCCCGCCACTCTCCAGGTGTGTACCCCTGCTGTGGTCTTGCACTGCTGAGCTGGACATTGTCTGAGCCACAGGACCTCCCGGGCCAGGTCTGAAGCAGGCTGATGAGCCTCTCGGCCCTTCTGCCAAACCCTCACCCCAATCCCAACACCTCCCCACCGAATTGTGTAGAACAGCCAAGGAAGGTTGAAGCATGCCTCAACGGTAGACAGTTTCCTTTGAAGTCTTAGAAGGGCTTAGAAGTCCCCATCCTAGACTTCTTGTCAACAGGTCAGGTGCTTCTTCAACTTGAGGTAGTTTACCCTGTTTTTGCCACATGAGTTCCATAGCCGACTGGAGAGAAAGACAATCCCTAAAGAACATAGAAGAGTCAACAACCTTTAAGAGTTCCCCTTGTCACAGTGACACCAAAGCCCTTGGCACTGATGCCCAGTGTTCTCAGGGTCTTGTTTCTGATCCCCGGTGGAATATCCTCTACTCAGGACTGTACTGACAACAGGTTTTTAGGGCTTACTATGTAAAAACGTGTGACACACAGTATCTCATTTAATTCTCCTCGCTATTCTATGAACAACTATCATAATCTCCATTTAGCAAAAAGGAGAAGTGGCTTATCCAAGAGATAGGTAGATTCAGAATTTGACCCTGTGCTCTTAACCTCTGAACTATTAGCTGAGGAATAGGCTGGAGCTCCCCCCAGTGGTGATCATGTAAAACCAACAGCTCCCACATCCATTGATTTCTGCCTAATTGCCATTCCTCTTTCATTACGGCTCACAAGTCACTCCCTCAACCTCTTCTTCCCAAATCCTGGCCATTAAAGCTATAGCCTTAAATCCAAAATTTTATCTTCCCTCCATTTTAGACCTTATTTTTATCCCTATCCAGAGAGCCTTAAACTTTTGTCTTATATTTGTCTAACTCAAAACTGTGCACCCTACGCCTTGGGAGTTTATATATATATAAAACCACAAACAAAAGCAAAACAAACAAACAAACAAAAAACCTCGCAGATCTCCCTAAGTAGCTCTTTGCACATCCTTCCATCTCCTAGCATTAGGCAACCTTTTGTTTTGTTTTCTGAAGACACCATTTCTCTTGTAACCCTCTCCAACATATCCATCTTTACTCCTTTCTCTTGCTAGAACAGAAGGTGGGATCGGCATGTCTGCCCTCCAGACCACTTCTCCTCTTCCTCAGTTTGTGACCTTTGTCCAACAGCCTTGCCAAGCTGAAATTCATATAGTACTCTCTTGCGTTCCTTAGTAATCCCAGGATCTGGCTCACAGACTTCCTTTCCATGCTAAAGTTTAAGGACCTCGAAGGTAATAATCGATTAAATTCCCAACTCTGTATCAGGCACAATTCAAGTTCTGTGTCCTCAGGGATCTCTGTCTTGCTTCCAAGGAGCTGCTCGCTGGAGTGACAGTGGTGATCGTGTGGAGCAGTTTGGCACTAAATCTCTGGGCCTAATGAGACTTGGTTTGAATTCTAGGCCTGCCACTGTGGGCCTCTGAGCAAATTACTTAGCCACGTTCTTCCTTAAGTTATTCATCTGTAAAATGGGATCATAATAATACTCTACTCACTGGGGTACTGTAAAAATTTAATGAAATAATGCAAAGAAACAGTGTAACATACTATCTGTCATTTTAATACCGTAGTGAATGTTAGCTGTAATCATCATCATCATCACTGAGAATTCCTCCACTACTCAGACCTTGAACTCTTAATTTTTCTGAGATCATAATCTCCTTCCTGCTTTACCTTTCTACTCTCTTATTTCATTAAAGCAACTTTTAAGTCTCATTGGGATCTTGCCTATCATTTAGTTCTCTCTGGCTTTCACACCCCGAGCACACCTGTCACAACCTCCCTCTCCACAGGACTCCAGGCCCTCCTCAGCCTCCTTCGCTTTCAGTGGTTTGCCTTTTCCCTCACTCCCTTGAGAAGACAAGCTGTCGTACTGGAGAGCCTTCAGGGGGTTGCCTCTCTCCTAAGCACCTCTACTTTTTCTTAGCTGTTTTTTCTACCATCTCTTTCTTATTCTTCTCACAGACTGGGAGGCCTGCACTTTTCCCTAATCCCAGTGATTCTTTCTACAGATGCTCTTAAGTCCATCCTCTCCTGTTTCCTCTGAGACTGAGATCCCACAAGTACTTCCAGTCCAATGGTCACGCTCCTCACCCACTCTGTGCACCAGGCCTTGCTGAGAATTTCTCCTGTAGCTTCCAGTGATCTGCATAATTCTTTCTAGTTCCTCCATTAACTGATCACCTCACCACCACCTCCCCGGTAACACTTTGTTATCTTCTCCTTTCCTTTCCACCTCATAATTATAAACTAGTCACTGAACCTATTGACTTTATATTCTGAGACCGTTCTATTCTCTCTGGGTGGTTTGATTCACTCCCATATCTATGTCTTCTACACCCGTGTTGAAATTCACAATTACATGCTGAAGCTTCAGGTGCACATCTCCAGTCCCATGCTGGGCACAAACTCCGTGTGTTCAGTTAGCATCTGAGTTGATCTATCATCTGTGATAAGTTGTCATATACCATTCACCAGCCCTCCGTTACTCCTCTAATATTCTTCTTTTTAATTTCTGTATCTCTGTTAATGGTACCACTCTTCTTTCTTTCCCATAAACTTGAAAATTTGGAGTTACTGTTGAATTTTTTTTTACTGTAATCATTGTATCTATTAGCTGATATTTTCCTTAGGGTCCATCTCCAGGATGTGTTTTTGCTCTATCTCCTTTGCACTTCCACTGTCCCTAACTTGATTCAGAGTCCCATCTTCTTGAACTATTATAATATCTTCCTAAGTAATCTCTTCACTTCCAGATTATCTTCATGACATTGCAGTCAACCTTGGTGCTGCTGTTTATATGTTGCTTTCTAAAGTCAACTGTGTTCATGACTCCATTCATTCATTCAATAATTGATGCAATAATTCATTCATTTCTAAAATGTATGCATTGCTACTTTGCACAATGCCTTACAGACAGGTAGGTAAAATAGGACATAGCATTGCTTGCAAAGAGTTGTTAGATAAGTGTTATGAGGTACAACTCCAAAATTTCAGTGGGCCAATGTGGTGAAGTCAGAGTTCAGTGCAGATTGGAGTCAGTGGGGAGGGTGTGCTCTGTTTCACACAGACTCTTGATGCCCAGTCCTTCCATCTGGTGGCCTCCTCCTCTTCTAGAGCCCTGGAGCTCTTCCCTGGATCCTGTGCCTTCAGTTGGCGGAAAAGGTTGCACAAGAAGGAAGGCATGAGAAGGCCTTGAGCCAGCCTGGAAGTGGTAGGCACCACCTCTATCCACGTTCGTTCACAGAGCCGCACAGGGCTGGGGGTGTAGTCCAGTGATAGGGGCCGGAGGAGAGGAGGAGGGAGGGCAGAGCTGAGCCCAGCAGTCCCGGCACCGAGAGCGGGTGGTTTTAGGAGGGCAGTCACTGTGACAGACATAATGTAGCCACCAGTTTGACCTCTGTTTTGATCAATCTGTTCTTGTTTTTATAGATACTTAGATTAAAAATAAAAAAAATAAAACACATTGTGTCCATTTCCCAATGATTTAAGAGTAGGCTTTGAGCTTGACCTTCAAGAAATTTCCAACTTTAGCCCCAAAAGAACTTGCCCATTTTAACTCCTCTGAAATTCCCTTGTGTTCCAAGTGGAACTGCTTGTTTCTAAAGCCTACCTTTTGTTTTTATTTCCTCTGGGCCTTTGTGAATTTCCCAAGGGTTTTCTTCTGTGCCATCACCATTTCACCTAACAAAGTCCTCCTCTTCCTCTTCCTTCCAGACCCATCTCAAAGGCAACCATGGCGTTTTCCCTGACTTCCTTCCCCCTGTTTGAAGCATTCACACTTCACGATGGCACACTCCGTTCTGCCTAGTGTTATGGTGGGGTCTTGTCTCATTACCAGACCATGTGCTTTGGAGGACGTGTTGGATGAAGCTGCTATGATTCTGTGTATTTCCTCACACGTGTACACAATGTCTTAAACAAAAGTGCAATTCAAGATGTACTTTGTTCAACTGAATCCTTGCTTTTGGCTGCCATTTCTTAGCTCCCAATCATACCTTAAACTTACGAATTGTAAGGCATTCCTAACAAAGTGCCTTATATATGATCTTAATAAGTGTTTGTTGTTTGGTTTATTGGTTAATTGATAAAGACCAAGCATGGTATAGGGATAATAAGAGAGACTCAAGTTCTCATCCTGAATCTACCGTTGTGAGACCTTAGGTAAGTCACTGTACATATTTAAGCTTCACTCTAACAATTTATAAAATGAGAGTTAAACTAAATGACTTTCACATTACTTTTTAGTTCTAGGAACTAGTTCTACATATTGTTGACTCCTCTAGAAACACCCCTAGGGCTCTGGGTTGGAAGCAAAATAGTTCAAAGAGAGCCCCATTTGCTAGGCTAGAGAAAAGAATTAGACAAAGAGAGAAAGATATGTTTAGTTAAGTTGAAGCACCAGATTAAAAGAGGTAGAGAAAGAATGAGGGAGAGAGACCCCGGATAGTCGTGGGGAGAAGCTATGTTCAGGCACATCGGTAAGCTCTTACACAGGCTGCTGATAAAACCCCGGTTCTCCGTGTGCATGCAAAGAGGATGGGCTGCCATCCCGCGGGAGTTGGAAATTTGTCAGGATGTTTGAATCATTCCAATAATTGGCATTTCATGGACGAAGGCTCCAAGATCAATAGGCATCCTGCAATGCACTGGACAACTCCAACATCAAAGAATTATCCTATTTTACATGTAATCTGCAAACGTCCCACTGGACATGTAGTTGGTTGAAAGACCTGTTTAAAATTATTTGAGCCTAAATCCATATTATGTATAAACATCGGAACATTTATTTTTGCACTGAATTTTTCAGTAAAACATGAATTCTGTAAATGGACAGAAAATAGTATTTTATTTTACTTTATTTGAAACTTTACCAAAAGTTGTTCATCATTTTATAAAATACACCATAAACCCAATGCCACTGTGTTTTGAATCACAGTAAAATGCACTAGTGTCAGTCCACATTTGTGATTGGTACTTTCCCGGTGACTGCACAGATAGAAGCAAGCTTCTAAACACTACATGCCGTCGTACCGGAGGGTAGTCGTGCCGGAGTGTTTACACATTGAAACCCTTTTCTTGACTTTTTCCTTTACATTGTTACAAGTAGGATGTGGACTTTTAAAATTATGTGTATAGGTAGGTTATATGAGTTATAAGTTTCACTTCAGGATAATGAATGAAGAGGTTTAAAATACTTAACATAAAAGGAACATTGGATGTAATTGGACTAAGACCCACTGATGTAAACAACCGAGGGGCTCGTGAGAGGCTGGTCATGGGAGAGTTCATGGGATCCATTTGTATTCAAATTGGGACAAAGTTAGTTGTTGATTATGTTACATGACTGGCAAAAGTATAACTTGTATAGAATTCATGTGTTTTTAATATCCTCACATCTCTCAAAACAATAACAAAAAACCCCTTCTCCTGGTATTTTATATTTGCTTATTGTTTTATGGTTTACTGAACATTTGAATTTACCATACTTCATTTGGTTCTCAAAAGTATCCCATGAGGTAGGTACTGGTCATTGTTATTATCCTTCCTCATTATTTGCCAAGGAAATTGACATAAATAGAGATTAAATGGCTGCTTTAGGTCACTCTAATGCCTGGCGAAGCTGGAACCTCTCAATCACACTCTTCTGTTGTGTCATTCACACTGGAAAAATGGCATTTTATTGGGACAGAATGCACCAACATGGATTTAGCATTGACTCTGAGCCTTAATGGAGCTGAAGTCTTGCAGAATTTCTGTGACAATAAAATAAAGTAATATATATATATATATATATATATATATATATATACACAGTGTTAACGACAGTCTGGCATATGGAAGGTACGCAGTTTCTGATGAGTTCCTTTCCAAACTCCATGGCTACAAGAAGGTTGGTTATGCTCTTGGAGGCAGAAGAGACTGGGTGTTCTGGATTGCCATGGAGAACTGGCAGCATCCTGTGTACAAGTAGAAAACATAGCGACGGGCTCATAGAGATATTATCCTGTTATGTCAGTGGCCAAGACACATCAAAGACACATTGTTCTCATGCTGGGTTTCACAGTGTTTTCCCTTTGCACCTTTGTTAAAGCCACCATGGATTCCTTGTCTCTAAACAAAGAGGCACGAGGGCTTGCTGAGTGCACGTGTAGGGACATGTGTGGATCAGCAACTAACTTCCTACTCAGCAGCATTGGTGGAAAGCTTGGCAAACAGGAGGGTGTTCACCCAGCCCTGAAAGTCTCCGGGGAGGCACTGAGGCCCACTACATGGCTCTGAATTTTCTCAATCCTCATCTCCCAAGCATGGGCCCAACCTGAATACATAGAGGGGGAGGAAAATCGAAAGCAATAAAATAGCCCAATGGAAAGTAAACATGTAGTAAAGGCACAGGCGGTCTCCTTGCCTGTGAGGCTGTGTGGGAAGCGGAGGAAATCAGAATCATAAGGAAAGGTCCCTCTTGTGATTCTGGTCTGTCTCCAGCTCTGCCCACCTCCCCAAGCCACACCCTGAAGTGTGCACCATACACTTGCACACATAGCCCTACTTCCCCACTCCCTGTCCCTCCCACGTTATAGGCTGACCCAGTGAATGGGCCATAAGACCACAGTGTATTTGTTCTAAATTAAACTGTGATAGAATACTAGTTATCAGAATTTTTCTACATTGTTCTTTTCTTTCTTCGTTAAGCTTTTCACCAGTGCTCTTCAAGGTGGAGCTGTCTATAGATCCCATCATGCCCCTAAATGAATCACTGTCACGGATGAAAAGCTTTGGACTAGGGTCTGGAGGCCTGGATTGTTGTAGCTCTCCCTCTGCCACATATGAAGTCAGATCACACCTCTTAGCTTCATTTTCCTTGTTTGTAAAATGACAGGGCAGAGATAGATGATATCTAAGAAAGAAGACACCAGATATCCTAGCCTAAGGCCATGAACATGCAGAAGCCCTTCAGCTACTTTCAGATGTGTGGACTTTTCTCTAATGAAAGTAGACTTTATATCTACTTGAGAGAACATTCCTCAATCCAAATGATATACTGCCTCTGGGGTAGCCAACCGAGTCTCTCAGATGTCTTAAAAGGCTTCCATCTGAAATGTGCAAAGTTAACCTTTAATTATTTTCAAACCATAGTTGTAGACTCTTCTACCACTGATTTACAAAGGGCAACACATCACTGGTCCTACATATAACAAAATACACATTCTGTACAAATGTATGTACCTTTCCTGTACCTTTCCAGGAAAGGTTGTTTTTAGAGGATGGAAGAACAAAATTACTTCATAGTCACACCTAGTTTTTTGCTCTTCACATGACAGTTATCTCAGCATTACTAGCTGGCACATGAGGCTAACCTGATCTGTAACCTCAAGAAATATCTGGAAGCCTCAGCCCATCTTTGTTCTAGCACAGAAGCTAGAAGTTAGTTGACCAGATAGCTATAATCAAGGCCTCTGTCTTCTCCAGTGGGTAGGTGACCACACATACCTCCCCATGGCTTTGGACCAGTGCACTTCCGTTGCCCCACTCCTGACACATAAAACATGTCTTTCCATCAAAAAGCTCTTTCCTGGCACCTCTCTTGGGCACTAATACATTTTTGGGTTGAGTTCTGTGGCATTCGGGTTTCATGGTAGGGGTTGGGAAGAAGATGTGTTTTCAGAGCCTTCTGTCAATAAACAGGCAGGTTCACTGCAGACAGTGAGGCCCCTGTGCCAGAAGAGTGTGTCTGTCTGGGTGGCCCCAGGTGGCTTGGTTTAGGAAGCTTGCAATATCTGCCAGGACCCCAGGACCATGGTGATGCCAGTTGTGTGCCAAAAGAATCCAGGATTAAGAGAGATTTAAGCACCTGGGTTTGTGGACTTCCACTGTGGGAGGTTGGGTCTCTAATTTCTCTCCCTGTCTTAGGATATATAGTCTTCAGTAGCTTGATGGTGTTTTCAGCGTAGTCTTAACCCCCACAGCCTTTCCAAAGGTTTTTTCCTTTTTCTTTTTTCCTTCCTATTCTCTCAGTCCTCTTTATGAACCTACAGAGGTTCTGAGCTTAGGACCCCACAGACCTACGTTTGAACTCTTAGCTCTGAGACTGAGGTCAAACGGACACCGTCATGGCCTTGACAAGGAAGGCCACCATTGCCACCTTCGGTTCTCACTTCGAAGAGGGTGAGGGGGCCATCAGCATGCCGCCAGGATGGCTTTCTGAAGTGTGGTATTCTATTTAGAACAGTCGAAGTATATACAGTGTTTCTGAAGTGCTCACAAGCCCCCCAGAAGGGTGTGAAATGTAAGTAGGCCACCGTCACTGCTGTTGGCCACAGAAACACCGTTATTACTGTGATTTAGGTGTCAGGAAGGATAGGGACATGATGACTATGATCCGAATGTCATAATGTTCTTCTCTCTGTGCCCCTCTCCACCAATCCCCTACCAGATGAAATTCCTGAAATTTATAGTTTAAAAAATTGTATTTCTGAGAATAATTTTGTTCCATATTTGTCTCTTCTCTGTAAGCAACTTGAATGAAGGGATTATATCCTTTCAAAGATATATATTTTTTGAATCAGTGTTTAGAAAGGGCCTGTCACAGGGAATTTCTTTAACAAAGATTTATCAGTGAGTGAATAGAATTCACGTATTCTGACTTCAAACATGACACACTAAGTATATAACCTTAGTCAAATTCATTCATATATATAAGCTTCTAATTCCATGTCTCAAAAATAAGATGGCTTTCACAAGATGATGTTTGAGGTCCTCTTTAGTGCCACTATTCTAAAATACTTTTCCTGATCTTGCAATCTGGGGTTAGGTTTTGCTCAAGTCTGATTACTATACAAGGGAAACAATAAAGCTGAAGTTACAGGCTGGTCTCAAGAAGTATTTAGAATAACTTAAGTCAGTGGCATTTCTAAGGCCCATTAGGAATTATAACATCTTTCTCTGTGGCGGGTGGTGCAAACTTCATTGTTAATTCAGGCATTAATAAGTCCATGCCTAGGTTTAACTGGACAGAGTGAAGTATAAATACTGGCAGTGCGTCTCATCTCTGCCAAATTAAGAATGGAAAAAATGCAGTCAAGATAGGTAGAAATGGTTCTCTTTAAAGGGAAACACGGAATTAATGTATTACTTCTTCCTTACTTGCCATCTTAAGATCAGGAAGAAATTTTGAGCAAATTAAAAGGAAAGAAGAGGTTGTTCCTGAAATGCCTCAGAAAGAGATGGGACATAGGAAACAGATTCTAGGTCTCAGATGACATCTCTATTTCACTGTCGTTGCCACTTGAAAGAATTCTTGGTAAAAGAAGCTATTTTGGGGTACATTTCTGGCTTGCAGGTAACAGAAGCCTACCTATGGGTTAGCTGCAGGAGTTCTGACATACTCCCAAATGTTTTTGAAAGAATCTAGACATTTCCAGGACTATAGTGGAGGTGCGGGGTGAAGCTTGATTTGTCCCATCACATTTTGCGCCAGGTTCCAGCTCTGGAATAAATCACTGACCTCTACTTCCTCCTGAAGCTCAGTGGCCACTGCCCCGTCTTCATTGTGCATTTCCCCATGTGTGGACATACTTCCTTCTTTATTCGTCCAGCAGCTCTAGACCACTGCCATGGTGTGCCAGAGGTCTGGTGATAGTGGGGTGAAATAGAGAGCATTGCAATGTAGCACAATAACATGCAACCTGAAACCCTGTTTTCAGCCTTCTTGCTATAGAAACGTTTTCAGAAGATATTGGTCCTTCGGCTGCCTCTTGTAGGGGACACTGTGTTGCCTGGGACAGGGCCACTTTCACCTTTGCTCTGTGACTGTCTCTCATTCCCTCTTTTGCTCCCCGTTCTCTTAGGAAGCGTCCAGGAGGACATCACTAAGTCTGCTAGTTCTGATTGGATGTAATACTCAGACTACTGTGACTGTTGCCTAACCACAAGAGTCCAGAGGGGCTATGCATAGCAAGCACCTCCTCTACATAAAAAAGGGTTTCATAATTTCTTTTCTAAAATTGCATTTTTCTCTCGCCTGACATATGTGTATGTAAACTTTTATATTTGCACAACATTTTGTCGTCTTCACAGTGACATCATTTTCTATCATCCAAAGTGGCTTGGCTCATATCTGAGCATCAGCTGGCCAGCACCTCCCACCCATGAGCCTTTTGTCAGTCATCATAACAGTCGCCTTGCTCCCCAAACACACCAGTGCCACCCAAGGAACTTACATACGCATTCTCTTGGGTGTCATCGCAAGCCTCATAAGAATTTGCAGAGGGGGGTAGAATGAGTTCAGAGCCCATGATTCTGAAATTTGAAAACTCTTCACATGTTCTGCTGAGGTAGCTTGTCTCAGGGCTGCCTATCAGGAACGGTTGCCGTAAAGCACCACCCACTGTTAGTCCCATTTTCTCGGTCCTTTCATTCTGTCCCTTCCCTATCTGTATTTTGCCTGTTTCTCTCTCTGCTTGTGTTCTTTCTTTCCCTGTTCACCATCAAATATTAAGTGTTGAATATGTACCTGGGACTCGACCTCATACCCTCATTGTCCGGCCCCATTGGTTAGTGTCACCCTAGTTAGTCCTCCTTTGCTCTACCTACCCCCAAACACCCCAAATTGCAAGGAAGTAGTACAGTCTTCAGAGGCATCTACCTAAACTTTTCACAAGCCCTCATCTCTCCTCTTGTATCCAAATGTTTCAGGAGTGCTAAGGGAATCTTTCCAAAGTTACTACAATGTTGCTTCAGAAATATTAAGATATTAATTCTGTGTCTCATTTGATGGTGAGCATTATCGTTTGCAGCGGAGCTGCTCTTCGCTTCTATCTTCCTCTAGAATCACTTACAGCTGAAAATGTCTTAATGGCCCAATGAGGCTGAATGCAACATTTATAATAATTTCTAGATAAGAGACAATGGGGAAGATCCATCTCTTAGGAAACCAGCCTGGCACCTCCAGGGACAGTCTCTAAGCTGAAGAAGAAGGTGCCCTACTCAATTTCTCTCTCACTTTCTTTTTTAAAATTTTAATGCAATGAAAACCAGACCATTTAGGAATTATTCTAATCCCAGTTGTAAGCCCCATCCTTTTCTCCAGTCATGCACGTATTTAGACTTTTTATTCCTTCATTAACACAGGGAAAATGCAGACCATTATGACAGTTAGCAGACATAATTTTAGACAAATACAACTTCTTATCAAATAAGCCTGCAATAAGTATTTGATGAACAGGGTTCTTCAATATAACTTCCAACACTAATTTAATGAGAAGTATCAAATGAATTTTTTTTATTCTGATATCTCCCGTGAGACAAATGATACTTTGCAGGCCTATTTTTAACAAATGAATTATTGACTTAAACTGGCACAATTAATCACAATATAATGGGATCAGGGGATGTTAGGGGCTCATTCATCATAGCCGATGATGAGTACCGACTCTTCCGAGAAATGAAACTCTTTAATCACTCCTAGATTAACAGTTACATGCTTTCAAATTTCAATCATAGGAAACTGGCAGCATAGAATGAAAAGGAGCCAGTGCTGGGGAGAAAATAAAGGGGGAGCAGGCAGAGTTTGTTGCTGCAGTCGGAATGCCAACTCTTGCCAGTACATTTCAGTGAAGATAGGAAAATGATTCATTAGAAGTGTGGTTTCGGTAATGAGCGGAGAACTGGGATGGCAATTAAAATTCTTGAGATCTGAGGTTCACTTATCTGTGTGACTCCTGACAAGCTGCTTGACTTCTCTGAACTTCATCTTCTTCATCTGCAAGATAAATGTAGCACAATCTCTCCAAATAAAGTTCTCGTGAAAGTCAAACAAAATAACTTATGTCCTCATATGTTGGAAAATTAGAAAGCAGAGTTCCTTTCGTGTGATCCATATAATTGCTTAGGGATTATTTTCCATATCCAGGCCTCTTGCCTATTAGATACATTGGGACTAATTGAAAAAATATATGCAATAAAATGTGAAAGCCAAATAAGAAACTCGGGAGGAGAAGGAATATCTACTAATTTAATAATTGTGCCAACTTCTATCGTCAGCCCTGCAGTTGTGGAAAGATGAGTCAGACATGCCTCTTGTTCTTTAGGAGTTCACAACTACAGCAGGTGGACAAACAAGAGTCACATGAGCAGAAAAGTAAAAGGAAAGGTTGATGGATTATTTTTTCAATCAAAGGTACACACGGAAAAAAAATCAAATAGTACTGAGAGGCTATCTGCTCCTTTCCCTACATGGTGACTACACTTCACAGTTTGCCTGATTTAGTCCAGATTTATACCTGTTTTCCCAGCAAAATTATTAATAGCATCTGCTTTAATTTCAAAAGTGTCTTGGTTTGTGAAATACATTTTTGCTCAACCTAATTTTAATCACTTCTTGCTTTTTTTGTTGTTGTTGTTGTTATTGCCAAGTATCTAAATGCTATGCTCATATCAGTATTTTCTTTAATTTATTATTGTTGTATGTAGTTCACGGACTCTATATCTTTCTAGATAGTGGTATAGCTCACACCTCCTCTGCCTTTCTTCACCTTTGCCCAGAATAGTTATGAATTATAAGTTGTTGTTTTTCTGTCCCATCTGCAACTTCAAACATTTTACTTAAACCAAGCCAAGCAGAGTTCTAGAACGATAGTTAGAATTAAATAAATATTTATGGTTTGTATGTTTGTCTAGATCAGTAAATATCAGGTCTGAGTCAAAGTGGCATTTGGCTTAAGGCTTCTTGTATAGCCTCTTACTAAAATACTTCTTACTTAAATACTGACTAAGGTATAGAATAAGATTTTTTGAAACTCATACCACAACCAAAATTTACTACTGACAGATAGCCAGTGGCAAATACTTAATGTAAGAGGGCTGCCAGTGCACAGATGCCGCAGAAATAAAGACTTGAGTCCAAGCAAGGAACCATGACTAACTGAGGAAAGAGAATATGGAATGAATAGAGGAAGAAAAAAAAAGGTATAAACATTAGTGATGATGATATATAACCAGTTATACAAAAGAAGATAATTTCTTTCTTATTTCCTTACTTAGATAACTTCTTCCTTATGTCCTTCATATACAGGGTGTGGCAAAAGTGGGTTTACAGTTGTTTGTATGGAAAGATGATACAATAATTAATAAATAATACAAGAATAAACTCACATATTTACAACTGTAAACCTACTCTTAAACCCACCCTGTATATATGGATGGAATGACATGAGACTATTGTATTCTCTTCTGGGAAAAGGAATTTCTTTAGGTTGTATGAGGGGTATATTTGCATCATATTAGCTAGACAATAATTTTTTTATTGCTTTTACTTCGTTTAATATAGTGTTAATGCCACATTGACAAGAGTTGGACTCTACTAAACTCTTTTATTGTCAACTTGGTTGACATTTTCTGGAACCTCTTCCAAGTTAGAGATGGCCCAAAGAGGCACTTGCATGAGGTTTCAGAGGCCGAGGGTATGTTTGAGTTGCAACAGACCCAGGGGCCAGAGTTCCAGTTTGTCCTTGGATCCCTCCGCCCCATGTCTCACTTTCCTCCACAGCTGCCACTTCGTATCCCGCGTCCATGTACCTCTCCCAAGTCCCACTTCCGTGTCCTGCTTCTTTTCTAGTGTCCACAGTCAGACGTGTGGCTGTGACCCCAGGGCTCTTCCAAGATTATCCCCTCTGTGTCCTGTCTTCCATGGCTGCGTGTACCAGGTTTCCCAAGGTAGCCTGTTACTGACTTCTCTGATCCGCCAAATCCCACTTCAGAGTGCACTCCTCAGCTCCTCCCATAATTGTGTAACAGCTAATTGCAGAAATAAATCCCTGTCTTATAACTCATAGCGGTTCTGCTTATCTGACTGAAAGCTGATTGACACAGGTATCATTGGAATAGACAAGAAAAAGAGTTTTTGAAAGAGAGAAATCGACAGAATTATGATTGCAGTGCTAGATGGTGGCACATACTTCTGCATCTTCTATAGATCAAATAATAATAAAAAAAGAACAGGTTTTGTAAGTCCTGAATAATGTAATTAATAAGGTTATATGTGTAAATGTGTATATATTGATTTTCATATCCTGCGGAGAATATCCTTTATTTTCATCATCAATAAAACATTTATGAAATATTGATCTACATTATGTCCCAAAGAAAAACTTAAAAAAATAATTATAAAAAGCAGGAACTTGGATCAATGAATAAGCCTTGAGAATTTGTAATAGATGTCACAGATGATGGTACCATGCCGGGCTAAAACAGATATAAAAGATATGAATCAGTATGACTCAATAAACATGGGCTTATTACTGTGACCCAGGTACTCTGCAGGGTCCCAAGGGCAAGAGAAGATAAATAGACATGACCCTTACTTCCAGGTGTTTACAATCTCACAAGGGAGTGGGGAGGACATTCTAACCAGGCTACAGGACATGGACAGCGGCTTGGAATTGAAACTGAGCATTGTGTGTCCTAGGTATCATGCCGGGAAGTGAGGGTGACTTGTGACAGGAAGTGATTGAAATAAAATTGTTTATATGCGAAGAAGTCAGATAGTGAGAAATGTAAGAGCATTTCCATTTTGTCCAATTGAAAGTGGAAGTCACTAGTGATTTGAGATGTTTTAGGAAGATTACCTTCTGGGGTATGTGGAGTAGATTGGGGTGGGGGAGCAGGGCTGGGGAGAAATTGGAACACGAGGTTCCCACTAGAGAGAAGGGCTTAGTCCTGGTGAGTTCCAGTGGAACGAGAAAGGAAAGATTGGACTTCAAGTAATATTTCAAAAACTTGGGAGCTATTTGGAGATAGGGAGGGAAAGGATGGAATCAAAAGTAACTACACCTTTTTGGGGAGGGGAGTTAATTCTCAGGCAACTGTAATAGTGTTCTTTTTTTAATGATCTGCACCATGGTTCTGACCTTTACAGGTGCCCAAGCATTTTCTGCCAGAGATTTTTTTTTTTTCTGGAAAAAAAGGAAGGAAGGAACTTATAAAAGAAGTAGAAGTTAGCTGTAGTTGCTTTTAAAAGATGAATAGCACACAAATCTTTGTTTTATATTTTTATACATTTTCCCATTAAACTTCCAGTACCACCACCACCACCCAGGCTTCCAACTTCCTCTTCTCAACAAACAAAACATTTGAGCAAAGACATGAGAATGAGCACTCATTTATTTCTTCATATGGGAAACCAGTTCTATTTATGGACATGCTCAGTAAATCCTTGCCCTGGGGGATCCTTAAGTCTGAAAACTTTTTAATCTTTTGTTTTTCAGTTCCAGTCAACACACAGTACTAAATTAGTTTCAGGTGTGCACTCTGATGATTAGTCATTACATAGCTTACTAGGTGATCATTTCAGTAAGTCTCGCACCCATCCGACACCATACATAATTATTAGAATATACAATATTTACATGCCTTTTTGGAAAGCAGACTTATAGCCCTCCTCCCCTTTTTGTTCCGCTGACATTTTGATTGATTGATTGATTGATTGATTGATTTTAGAGAAAGATAGAAAGAGAAAGAAAGAGACATTGATTTGTTGTTCCACTCATTTACTCATTCATTGGTTAATTCTTGCATGTGCTCTGACTGAGGATCAAACCCTCAACTTTGGTGTATCAGGGTGACGCTCTAACCAAATGAGCAAGCCGGTCAGGGCTAGAGCACATTTTTTTTACCATTCATCAGTTGATGGACATTTGGGTTGTTTCCACTTCTTGGCTCTTATGTGAACCTTCATGTACAAATTTCAGGTCAAAAATATGTTTTCATTTCTCTGGATATAGACCTAAAAGTGGAATAGCTGGATCATAAGGTAAGTCATGTTAAACCTTTGAGGAATCTTCATCCTGTTTTCCACAGCAGCTACACCATTTTATTTTTTGCTTTTATTATTATTATTTTTTAAATTTTATTTTTGTTACAGATGTTTCTCATTTTTTTACCCATTGACACCCTCCTCCCCATCCCCTCACCCCTTCCCCAGCTTTGTTGTCAGTGTCCATTGGTTATGTGTACATGCATATAAGTTCTGTGGTTTTTCTCTTCCCTCCCCCCACCTTCCCATCTTCTGAGGGTTGTCAGTCTGTACCCTACTTCCACATCTCTAGGTCTACCCTATTCCTCAGACTGTTATGTTCATTATATTCCACAAATAAGTGAGATCATGTGCTATTTGTCTTTCTCTGCTTGGCTTGTTTCACTTAGGATAATACTTTCCAGGTCCCTCCATGTCGCCTCAAAGGATAAGAGATCTTTCTTTATTATAGCTGCATAGTACTCCATTGTGTATATGTACCACTGCTTTTTTATCCATTTGTCTACTGATGGACATTTGGGCTGTTTCCAGATCCTAGCTATTGTAAAAATAGTGCTGCTATAAACATGGGGGTATATATATTCTTTCTGATTGGTGTTTCAGGCTTCTTAGGGTATATTCCTAGAAGTGGGATCACTGGATCAAATGGCAATTCAATATTATACATAGAAAACCCTAAAGACTCCATCAAAAAATCTACTAGACTTAATAAATGAATTTGGCAAAGTAGCAGGATACAAAATTAACATCAAGAAATCGATGGCATTCTTATACACCAATGATGAACTCACAGAAAGAGAAACTGAAAAACAATCCCATTTACCATTGCAGCAAAAAAATTAAGATACCTAGGAATAAATTTAACCAAAGAAGTAAAAGGCCTATTTGCAGAAAACTACGGGACATTGAAGAAACAAATAGAGGAAGATATAAAAAAGTGGAAGCACATACCTTGTTCATGGATTGGAAAAATTAACATCATTAAAATGTCCATATTACCCAAAGCAATCTATAGATTCAATGGAATCCCCATCAAAATACCAATGACATATTTCACAGAACTTGAACAAATACTTCAAAAGTTCATATGGAACTAAAAAAGACCCCGAATAGCCACAGCAATCTTGAAAAAGAAGGACAAAGTAGGTGGGATCACAATACCAGATATCAGGTTATACTACAAAGCAACTGTAATCAAAACGGCCTGGTACTGGCACAAGAACAGGCATATAGACCAGTGGAACAGAACAGAGAACCCAGAAATGGACCCAAGACATTATGCTCAATTAATATTTGACAAAGAAGGCAACAGCACACAATGGAGTAAAGACAGCCTCTTTAATAAATGGTGTTGGGAAAACTGGACAGCTACATGCAGAAAAATGAAACTAGACCATCAACTTACGCCATACACAAGAATAAACTCAAAATGGATAAAAGATTTAAATGTGACACATGAATCCATAAAAATCCTAGAAGAAAATGTAGGCAACAAAATTTCAGACATCATACACAGCAGAATTTTCACTGCTACATCACCTAAGGCAACAGAAACAAAGGGAAAAATGAACACATGGGACTACATCAAACTAAAAAGCTTCTGCACAGCAAAAGAAACAACCATCAAAATAGAAAGGCAACCCACTCTATGGGAGAGCATCATTGCCAATGATACATCAGATAAGGGGTTAATTTCCAAAATATATAGAGTACTCATACAACTCAACAAAAGGAAGATAAAGAACCCAATTAAAAAATGGGCAGAGGAGCTAAATAGACACCTCTCCAAACAGGACATACAAATGGCCAAGAGACATATGAAGAAATGCTCAGCATCACTAATCATCAGAGAGATGCAAATTAAAACAACAATGAGGTATCACTTCACACCTGTCAGAATGGCCGCCATCAACAAATCATCAAACAAGTGTTGGCGAGGTGTGGAGGAAAGGGGACTCTGGTACACTGCTGGTGGGAATGCAGACTGGTGCAGCCACTGTGGAAAACAAAATGGTGTTACCTCAAAAAATTAAAAATAGAATTGCCATTTGACCCAGTGACATTTTTAATTTTGGATTTTTGTGTGTGTGTGGGTTTAGAAGAGGGACATTTCCTTTATAGAAAACAAAACAACAAAGTCTATGTGTAAAAAAGTGATTACACCAATTAAAAACCTGGATGACTATTGGAGTAGTGTCAACATTGATAGAAAGAGGTTATTAGTGTTTTCCACTGTCTAACATGCATTTTCAAACTTTGATGACAGAGGACAACTTAAACACATGTATCTGACCTCTTTCCCCTACAGTTCTACAAAAATCAGCTATCTGTAGTAAGGAGGTTTATTCTGCATCTGAAACTAGGGAAGGATGATGCAAGACAAGCTCTAGAAACTTGGAGGATATTTTACTGGATCGAGTGAAGGTAGAAATCTTCTATATCTGGCCAATAAGACATGCATTTTCCTGCTTTTGAAGAAATAGTTTGGGAAGTAAGTTAAAGAGACTCAATCAAGACCCTCCTGATCGCCACCCACCAAACTGATGATAGGTTCATCCTAATGTCTTAGTTTGCTGTGGATGCTGCTACAAATTAACACAAACTTGGTTGCTTAAAGCAACAAAAATTTATTTTCTCACTGTTCTAGAGTCCAAGAATTTGAAGTAAATTTCACTGAGCCAACATCCACATCAGCAAGCCTGTGCTCCTTCTGGAGGCTCTAGGGGAAAAGCAATTCCTTGCTTCTTCCAGCTTCTGGTGGCTGCCAGCATCCCATAGCTTGTGGTCACATCACGTCAGTGTCTGCCTTTAGGCTCACATTGCCCCTCCTCTTTGTGTCTAATCTGCTTCAGCCTCTCTCTTATAAGGATACTTGTGATTGCATTTAGGGCCCACCCTATAATTCAGGGAAATCTCTCTACCTCAAAATCCTTAATTTTGTCTGTCTGAAAAGATACATTTTCCAAATAAGGTAACAGTTACATGTTTCAGGGATTATGACCTGATATCTTTGGCAGTCATTATATAGTTTACTACACCTAAACTAGCATTCAAATCAATTTAAAACTATCAAACATTATTTATATTTACTTGTATTTTATTTTAAGTGTTTACAAAATAAACACTGTGTTTGAAATATAGAAATAAATAAAATCAGTATTTGTAAGGAGCTGGCTGGTAGGCTATTAGAAATTATTTTTAGAAGACAACGTGGCAATATATATAAAGTTGTATAAAAGTGTTCAAGTTTTTTCACTTTTTAGATATTTTTCAAGTGGAGATAATGAAAGCTGTGCACAAAGATGATTATCACAATATTATTACAGTGAGATTTATAACAGTTAAACATGGTAAGTAACCTGAATGTTCAGATATTTTTAATAAAGATATACTATGCCAAACATACATTGAAAATCATTTTTGAAGAATATGCAAAATGGACATGAGAAAATGCTAAATGCAAAGCAGGGAATCAAACTGCATGTTACCAGTCTTGTTAAATATATTTAGAACAATAAATGCATACAGTCACACATAAAACTAGAAAAATAATATTAAGAGCAGATATTTCTGGGGTTTGTGAGATTGTTAGTGATTTTTATTTTATTTTTTAATATGTTTTTAAATTGTTTATACAATTTTTGCAATAAACTTGCTTTACTTACCTTAATTCTATGATCCCTGTTATACTGAGGTCTTATTCACTTAGTCACTTAGTCATTTGACCAAAGGGGGATGAGCTGAGTGGGCAGTCTTGAGAGAGAAGAGAACATGACAGTGGCTTTAAATTATTTAGGCTAAAGTGATAATGGGACACCCAGATTAGGCTTTTACATGGACTTGGATCATGGTGATTGGGTGGGGCTTCAGGTATGGACACAAGATCTCTGGAGCGGTGCAGGGGAAGCCAGGTCTGTGGCCCTATGGGATGTGATTCCAGCGTTCGTCCCATGGAACACCAGTATTCGGAACCCAGATTCGTTCTACTTTCTTCTCCTTGTATGTATATGTTCACTGGCTGCCTACCCTGCAATAACTCATTTCTCCAATAAAATATGAATGAGTTAGAATTTATATTTTATATTGAATGAAATATTTTAAAGTATCATTATGGTAATATTTCTGCTTCTTTTTTCTTACTTTGTGGAATACTCAATGAGTTCAACCTTTTAGGATTGACTGTCCCTTAAACAATGGGAACTAAAATCCAGTGTTTGGAGCATTCGGCACATGTGTGTGCGCTGCTTAAAGATGCGTGCAGCTGCATCAGTTTCAGAGCCTGTGCTGCAAAGGAGAACATGACATGAAGATGACGGTTCCTGGAAATCGTGTGTCACAGAAACATAGACTTCTAGCGCTATGAGAGATCTCTATTTGGCCTCCAGGGGTGTAATTTTTCCTTCTCTCTTGAGCAAAACTGGTGCTGAACTACAGAATGGCATTTTGCAATAACTGAACAACGAAATGCTGGGCTCTGGGGGAAGAAATGAGCGTTGGAAGCTATCAGGTCACAAAGGGCTGGCCCCTGCTTCCTGGACAGAAGCCTGAGGAATTGACATAGTCTAGAAAGGTAATTTTTACAGAAACTCTGAGAACTCAGCAGGGCCTGGAAATAGTAGAAGAAATCACAAATATCACAGTGCAAATGAAGCCAAGGGAATGGGGCTGGTGCCGACATGGCCAAATAAAAATGGAGATGTCTTAGCGTCGCCGTGCATGGACAAATAGCCAAGGACTGGGAAGGGAGATGCGTCCTTCCGTGGATGCCCTCCAGGTAGAGGACATCAAGGTCCAGATGTCTGCCCCAAATACCATGCACTGCGTACTAGCCTTGAACTTGAGAGCAACCTCAGAAAGGTGGGGGCAGGAGGGCTGAAATGACTCAGATGACTTGTTACCTCTCTAGCTGAATGGGGGCTCAAGGCTGTTGAGAAGGGCCTGTGAAGAACAGAAATGCAGCCTCTTTGCTGGACCTTTTGTTGTACCGCATGGTCTTCTCCCAGTCAGCATGGAGGGGAGCTGCAGGCCTGGCCATCTGTGCTCTAGAGAAGAGCCTGAACTTTCACTCTGGAATTGAGGCTGTTCCTGAACATTTCAAGGGGATTAGTAGCCAAAAATATTTTTATTTATGGCCATGTCGGAAAGTTAGAATTGAGAGGAGGGGCCTTGGTTTACAGAGGAGAGGAAATCCAGGGGCCCAGACATCAAGCTGGCCACGTTTTCATTCACTGGTCCCATTTAACAGCTTCTCACAACATATGCAGTTTACATTATGGTATCCGGCCGATGTAGGCTTTGGCTGAGATTATTCTCCTGAGTTCAGAATTTATGATCGTGCAAATAGACACCGAAGTGAAGCATTGGCACGCCAGAATAACAAGAGAGGAAAGCCTTTCTTCTGTTTCTGCAGGGCCATGTTAACTCTGTCCTCACCAACAGAAGAACAAAGGGGTCTTCTTTCCCCAAAGGGAGTTTGGGCAGGAAATGAATACACTGTGATTCTGCTCTGGAGTTGGGGAAATATAGCTTCTTGCTCTTCCCTGGAGCAGGATGTGTAAGAAGGAAAGGGAGGCCACTGAGCCCCTTTTTGGCTCTAAGAAAATGAGGTCATTTGAACAAGAGAAATAGCAGACTGGTCATTTAATAGCAGGACCCAAAGACTTTATAAATGCTTCCTCATTAGGGCAACACAGCGGTTTCTGGCCAAGCTCAAAACAGGGTCCACTGAAGTCCCAAGGGAGCTAAATTTGAGGAAAGGCTGTGAGCATGCTAGTCAGTTTCACTTATGAATGGTGTTAGGAAAATAGACTGGAAGGGTTTATGCATTCACTGTGTAATCATATCCAGTTAATGTGAGAGTGATTTTTGGGTAAGGAAACTTGGGCTAAGGAATGAGAAAAATAAAACATTGACTGGATAGGATGATTTACTTAATTTTCTAGACACTACATGCAAATTATAATTAAGCTATTTAATGTTCCTACCACATCACTGCTCTCACACTGTTCCAGGGTGCCTGCTGTTTACACTACCAACACATTGTTATGCTAAGAGTTTGAGGTGGCATCAAACACGATGTCTGTGTCCTTTTAGCATTTCCACTATCAGAGAAAAGAGAAGAGACATGGAAGAAAGCTAACATTTAAATGATCACCTAACTTTGGCCAGAACCTGATTATTTCTACTGTATAGATGATGTCACTGAGGACAATTGAGTAATTTCTCCACGATCACACAGCTAGAGAAAGGCTGAGCCTGATTTACAACTGGGTCTATCTCCCTTCTGTCCCTCCTTTCATCCTCATCTCACTCAGGGCCCGGTGGCTTCTGTCCTCACCACCCCCTGGCACTGCCTTTGCTGGAGTCACCAGAAACCTCAGTTGCCACATTGGTAGCAGTTTGAACAATTGTCAGTAATATTTCACACTGTTGACCACTCCTTTGCTGAAACTCTTTTGTTCCTTAAGTTTGGTGGCTTTGCTCTTCCTATAAAGTGTTGACCTCTTTGGCCTCATTTTATCTGATATAATATATAATAAATAATAATGTGCATAACAATATTTATTAAAAGATTCCTGTGTTCTAGGCACTAGGCACTGTCTTCCATTGAAATTTCACAGTTACTCTGTGAGGTGGTTGTTAGCACTGTTTAGCAGATGAAGAAGCTGAGGCCCTGAAGGGTTTAGTAAATTGAATAAAGTGGCACAGCCACTACATTTTGGAGGCAGGACAAAAACAGGCCTGTCAGGCTCTAATCAATGCCAGCTGGGACTCCTGTGCTTCCCTTCCCCTCCCCTCCCCTCCCCTCCCCTCCCCTCCCCTCCCCTCCCCTCCCCTCCCCTCCCCTCCCCTCCCCTCCCCTCCCCTCTTCTTCCTCACCACCCCTGCACTGCCTTTGCTGGAGTCACCAGAAACTTCTCTTCTCTTCTCTTCTCCTTCTCTTCTCTTCTCTTCTCTTCTCTTCTCTTCTCTTCTCTTCTCTTCTCTTCTCTTCTCTTCTCTTCTCTTCTCTTCTCACTCTTCATACTTCTCTTGAATAATTTCATTTAAGATCATGCTGTCATGTACGTCCTAAATGTTGATGACTTCTATATCTCTCTCGAGTTCTAGATCCTTGTAACCTACATGGACACTGTCACCTGGACATCCCTAGGGCCTTCACACTAAAAGAGCTCCAGACTGCCCTGTCTATCCTCCCTGTCACCTTGATGCTGTCACCTTTAATGCTGTTGCTCAAGCCAGAAATTGGGAGTTCTTAGAGTCCTTCCTTCTCTTGTCCTGCCAACATCCAAGCCTAAGGACCCTTCCTCCTAAATCTCTGTCTCTCATCCCATTCACTTCCTCTGCTCTCGCAGCTTCCCTGAATGCAAGCCCCCAGCTCCTCATGTGTAGCCCATGAGGACTCTTCTTACCTGCTTCCCTGCCCTTTAGCTTTAGGACCTGTATGTAACCTGTGTATTGTGATCTTTCAACAAGTCTGATCATATCATACCGAAATCTTCAGGGCCATCGCAATAGTTCCTTCCTTCCTCCCTCCCTCCCTCCCTCCCTCCCTCCCTCCCTCCCTCCCTCCCTCCCTCCCTCCCTCCCTTCTTTCCTTCCTTCCTTCCTTCCTTCCTTCCTTCCTTCCTTCCTTCCTTCCTTCCTTCCTTCCTTCCTTCTTGCATTTAAAACAGGGGAAAGCCTGATAGGCATCACAGATAAAAGTAGAAGAAGGCACTGAAGCTCATGTATTTGGCCTTCCCACTTCTTCCCTAATGGGTTTCATTCATTCATTCATTCATTCATCCCTGTGTATTTACTGAATGGCAGCATGTGCCAGCACTATCCTCAGCATTGGGAATGAACCAATGAGCAAAGATGAACCTAAGTCTCTGCCTTCACAGGGCTTACATTCTAGCTATGAAGACATATATGAGGAAGTAAGTGAGAAAACAAACAAGTGAATGTATAAATGTCAGATGGTGATAAGAAAAATTAAGCATGGTAGGAGATTAGGAAAAGTTGAAATGAGGATGGGTTTATCACTTAAAATAAGGTAGCCGAGAATGGCTTCTATAATAGCTTGATGTTTGCTCAGAGACCCCAAGGAAGTGACACAGGAGTTCATGGATGTATTGACAAAAAGTCCTCCGAGCCTAAAAATGAAGTGCCAAAGCTCTGAGGTCTCAAAGACTGAAGGCCAGTGTGGCTGCAGATGAGTAGGTGAGGGGATAGGACAGGGTATGAAATCAGAGGAGTTGGGGGCAGTGAGTCAGGTCACATTGGGTGTGGAAGGCCACTTGGATCAACCTGTCCTCTGAGGGAAGCCAGGAACCCTGAGAGCTTTGAGAAGATGGGCACAATAAAATGACAGTAAAATGGGTATATTGTGGTAGGCTAGAAGGAGGCAATGATGGAAACAAGAGACCATTAAGAAGGCAATTCTCAAACACCAGGTGAGAGATGGTGGCCACTTGACCAGGAGGAGAAGGGGTGAGAGGTGGTCAGATGCAGGACAGGAACTCAAGGTAAAGCTGACAGGAGTTTCTAATGCAGTTGTGCTGCAGATTCAGAGTATCCTCCTACAACTACTGGTCCGGGAGAGGAACTCTTACATGCCTTTCAAAGCCTAGAGTGTTTCTCCTGACCAGGTGCTTGCTACATGCCCAGCTTCATTGGCTTCTACCATCCCCACACTGCACATGTTGCATCGCTGTTCGTCATGTCCAGACCCCACCACCCCCCGTCCAGCCCCCAGCTCTTGCATGCGCTGTTTTTCCTTCCTCCACCTTGACAGCTCTACACACTCAGCCTTTAATTCCCAGCTCAAATACCACTTTCTCTTTGAAACTTTCCCTTGGCCCCCAAGTCTGCTTAGCTGCTTCTTTTTCTATGCTCCAATTTAGTTTGTTCATGACCCTTGTAAAGAAACCACTTGGTGTATTGTAATTAACTGCTGCTTTCTCCTGGAAGTTGTGACATCCTGACCGTCTAGACTGAGTCATCTGGTCTCCTCAGGACCTACTATGATGCCAGTATGAAATGGGCATTTTATATACATTTACTGAATAATCAATAGATGAGTTTCAACTTCAAAACTCATCTCAGAGTGTGCATGGTGTTCAGAGTGTGAGTCCAACTTGATCAGTAAGAGTTTCAGGGACACTTCATCCTCCGGATTTTTCCACAGTGCAAGTAGAGTTTTGAAGTGTGACTCCCATGGAACAATTGCAGGTTTGCTTTCATGGGAAATTTGCCCCACCAGCAAGTTCCTTGGGCTGAGGACACAGGAACTACAAGTAAGCACTGTGTTGACATGGCAGATGGGCCATTACTGTTTGGGACTTGTTGGTCATTTCGAGAGTCTTTGTGAAGTGAAATGAGATAATATAAATTTACTTTTTGCTATAAAATCGTTACTTTATGCAACGTATGAGAGAGGTATGTAGGATACTACCCAGTCCTCACATACCTTGTGCTACGCGATGCACAATGAGCTCATGGTCCCCAATTAGCACAGCAGACCTTCCCCTGAACTGGGAGGTGTCTTTAGGAATGGACATCTCCTCCTCTAGTCTAAACTTGAAATGATGGCTGGAGGTGTTATTTGTGTAATCACTTGATTTTTTTCAAAAGTGAAAATGAAAACATTTGGACCAAGACTGCTATTCCACAACCAGACTCACAAAAATACCTGTAACGCCATGTTGCAACCTTCCAGCTGTCAGCTGTTAGAAAAAGTTTTGCTGGAAATTAATTTTCAAGTGCCTTTTTGAAGTTGTTGATTTAAAACCAAGGAATGATAGAATGAAACAGATTTGGAACAGGATCTGTACATTTCCTAAACAGAGAAATAAAAATTATTATGTGCTATTCCTATCCAAGCAGTGTGTAAGAAACTTCACATTTTTCATCTCATTTCATTCTGACAATAACATTTCAAGCTACTTTTTTTCTCACTTTCCAAACGAGGCATTAGAGGCATAAGGTCACGTAGCTAGTTAGGAAAAAGAGCTAGTTTTAAAATAAAATGCTGTCAAATTACAAAGTTCTTCCTACGACACCCTGCTGCCTTTCTGCCTAGGTTATTTCTTATAATGAACACTTTATTCCACAGATACATGACTATTTAAATAAGCTTTTTTTGTGTGGTGTTTATAAATCATCTTTGAATAAGGTGACCTTACATCTTGGTTTGCCCTGGACACTGCTGGTTTATGCCTGTTGCCTTGGTGAAATTATTAATAACATTGATTTTCACTCTCAGAGTTGTCCCAGTCTGGAAGGTAAATTACATGGTCACCCTCTCTTTGAACTTGTAGATCATGCTACTTATTCAGTTATTTTCCTGGTGAATCCTTTGCCCAAGCTTTAGGGATAGTTTTATGTGTGTTTTTGTTTTTGGTTATTTTTTCTGGCTTAACTGCTTAGCTCCTAGAATGATCTAGATCTTTAGAAGTGCAGAGGGGAAAAATCTTAACAGAATCATTATACCACAAGACCAACAAGGCAATGTGAGCTGATTTTAGTTTACTGAACAGATTGACTAAAACATTTTCTAGTTGTTCATCTGGAGAACCAGATTTAAATTGTCTTGTGTTAGAAACACTGATATACACACACTTATATATAAAGATATACATATAGATAAATTGTGTCTACACACACACACACAGAGACACATTATGGTGGAAAGTAGTTCTTTCTAGACTTCGCCATTGGCAAAAAGAGACCTTGTAAATTTCAAATTAAGAAAACGTTGATCTTCTAAGCCCCATACAAAAATAACTTATTCTATATTTTTTAAGATCTAGAATCTTCTCTTTGATGATAAAGCATGCTCTGGGTTGTTCAGGTGTGAAGCTAGGGAAGTCAGCATTCCTTTTGTCTTAGTAAGCCTGGCCAGGAGGATAAAGATTTTGAGATAAACCTATAAAGTGGGGGCTAAGCAATGCCCTAAAGCCATTGCACTCTTCCCAGCCACTGGCTTACCTTTCCAGGTAGCCGTTCATCTGAGCCAGTTCTGCTTGTGGGACTCCACTTCCTGTTTTGCTCTGGCTAATTGAATTCCCTCGTGGGATAAAAGCATTCCTCCGCTGGCTTGAGAATGGAAAAGCCCAAATACATAAACTGTAAATACTGATGACAACAGAATCTCATCCCTTCTGTTGTTATTTATTTTGAGATTTTTGCTGGGGCAATAGTTTTACATTTGACATTTATATAGGTCACAGTAAGCTAATAGCCATCTGCCATCTGGGGACTCTTTTGTAATGAACATTATAGAAGACTAAGAAAAAATTCTCTGGCATTTCTGATTTGCACAGAAGCCTAGATGGGCTGATCTTTCCACTATGTTATTTCTGCTCACATTAGTCATGTGCTCTACCTAGGTGTTCACTCATACTTATGCATACAGGCTTGGTGCCCTAGGAGCTGGGACTTGGATAAACTCAAGCTAACTTCTCCATTATTCTCAGATACATTTTTTTGGCAGTAAAGATGAGCACTGGTGTTCAAGCTAGGGCTTCAGGAAATTTCACATGGATCTAATGGTACCTGGGCTAGACAACTGGCTTTCAATGAACCCTGCTAAGTTTGTGTTAGGTTTTTAAAAGAATAATGACAATGAGAGACAACCCCAAGTTCCCTGCAGACAGCCTGGTGCCATTAAAAGAGCACATATTGTCTATGTAGAAGACCTGCACTCATTCAAATCAGACACCTCTCTTGACCTTTCATCTATAAAATGGAAATAAAATGTTGACTTCATCTATTTTGAAAATTACATGAAATTATAAATATGAAACACATAAACACCACTTGGGAGGTAGACTTTTCTCTTGAATTTGTGAATTTCACGTTTTGTTCCTCTTTGTCTGTACTACCTTCCTAGTAAGAATAGGGAGCCCTAAAAAGGTCGAAGTAGATGGGGAGGGTGGCAGGGGAAAAGCTTTCTTTTCATCCATGTGGCCTCTTCAATTCTACAATTAACCCCCTGGTCAGTGAGTCTAGTACCTCAAAGGGCCCAGGAGACTCAGGATGTTGTTACAATAGCTGGATTGGAGGTATTGGAAAGTCTAGTTTAATCCTTCCTGGAGGTGTGTGTTCAGCAACCCAGGCAGTGGAAGATAAGAGTGCTCATGCTCTCTGTGACCCATAAACAAATCTGCGCTACTGGGGAGGCTCTTGTTTTTGCTCACCTGTTCATTTGTTTGCTTTGTGAGCCAGGACTGTCACTCAGATGTAATGAGATACAAATAAGGGACAGCAAAAACCAAGAAATATACTCCAAGAATTGGTTTGGATTGGAGGTACTGATATAAACAGATAATTTAAAAAAGATGTATCTATCAGCCCTGTTTGCTGATAGGTTCTTAAACAATGACATCCCAAGAGCAATAATCACCTGGCATTGAGGTCTGGATTTCTAAATTACCATCCCTCATTTAAAGAAAGCAGGAATTCTTAGATAAAAGTTGGTTTCAGGGATAGAATAGGGAAGACACAAAAGGATCGTAGAACATCTTGTATTGCCAAAAAGTAAAAAAAAAAAAAAAAAGCTAAAAGACAATGGGTACGTGCCCTGGCCGGTTTGGCTCAGTGGTTAGAGCATCGGCCTGAGGTCTGGAGAGACACGGGTTCGGTTCCCGCTAAGGGCATGTACCTCGGTTGCAGTTTGTCCCCGGCCCTGGTTGGTCGTGCGGTGGTAGCCACTCGGTGTGTCCCTTTCACGTCGATGTTTCTCTCTCTCTCTTCATCTCTCTCCCTCCCACTCTATCTGTACAAAAAATGGAAAAATGTCCTCGGGTGAGGATAAAAAAATAAAATAAAATAAAAATAAAAGACAATGGGTACATACCAAAAGGACAAAGGAGATCTTGAAGGGGGTTCCTCTGGCCATATCTGGGATAACTTGAGCACCAAAATAAATAAGGTCAGCAATGAATTATAGCCCCAGGAGTAAAAAAAAAAAAATTCACTGGTTGTTAAATTCACTGTGGAGATTGATGGAGAGCAGAATATTTGCATGGTCTGAAAGTAGTCCTTCAAATTACTTATTAATTGCAAAAGGAAAACTTGTAACTCTACAGCAGAGAAGTCACTGGTCAACATTATCATCATCAATGAGAGGCAGAAAGACTTCATGTGCCCCCAGATGTGATCCCCTGAGAAGAACAACTATCACTCCTGTAGTGCTCCAGCCCAGAGGAGGTGGCCTGAATCTAGTCATGTGGAAGCATCAGGCAAGTCTAAAATGAGTGGCATTCTATACAAGGGCTGGGTTGCACTCGTCAACAGTATTAATTTCATGACAGACAAAGATAGACTGAGGGACCATGCAGATTTAAGTAGACTAAAGAGACATGATGATCAATTATATGATGTGATCCTGAATTGGGTCCTGTGTGGGACAAATGCCATAAAGGACACTAGTAAGACAATGACAAAATTTGAAAATCAACTCTGGATTAGACAAAAATATTGTGTATATGTGAAATTTCCTGGATTTGATAATTGTAAGAGACTATCCTTGTTGTTAGGAAATACACATTGAAGTAATAAAGGGAAAAAAGCCCAAAGAAATGTACTCATAAGTGGTTCAGAATAAATAATACGTGTCTGTATATAGGTGGGTAGATAGAGAACACAAATGTGGTAGACATTAAAAAGTTGATGAGTCTGGGTTGAGTATGTGAAGATCTTCGTACTATTCTTGCAACTTTTGTAAGTTTGAAATAATTTTCAAATAAATTTAATAACTCTAAACTTTCTTTGTGGGGAAATACCCAAGGGATAATGCAAATATTGGGTTATTTTATCCCTTGTGTGAATATCATTTAACATCATTTTATCAAGTACTTATTGACTACTTTGTGGGAGGAACTGTGCTTAAATTTTAGAGGTTAACCTGCCTTGTTCCTTCATGGTTTCTTTCATCCAGTAAAGTTAAGATGGTATGAAATAATTTTTATTCTTTTTTGGGAGTCCAGGTTTCTCGGGACCCCATTCTCCTTATTTGTACAATGTAGACAATGAAAGAGATGGTCTCTGGTCCTAAAATTAATGATTCTAAGTCTCTTTACTGAGTTCATCTAATTCTCATTGTTTCTTTCTTCTCCGGACTTTCATCTCTTTTTTATGGAATTTTCTCTAGACTGTTCCCAAATGGATGTATTCCAGGTGTTTCTATGGTTGAATCAAGGAGACCAACTGTAATCGGCTTTCATGAATAGGGAAGGCAGCTGGAATCCATTCAAAGAGGCATAAGTTGGCAGAATCCTCTTCTTGCATCCTGAACCATTGTCTCTTTGGCTCTGGAAATACCCCAACACTTTAGCAGGTCGGGGTCCACAGCAGTTTTTCAACCACAGGCCAGGTAGACTAGTTTTAAACTTTCAGTCATCGCTGTCACATGGTTTTGAGAAATTGTAGCTCCGATGTCATGTTGAACATTACACCTCTCTCCCTCCACAGCCAAGTAGGGAACTGAGCATTGGGGAGTTCCTCCATAAGCCTAAGGCTTGTAAAAATAATAATGAAATGAAACCAAAGCCCAAATCAGCCAAAGCAATTGGGACATTTAATTTTATTTCCTTTATTTGGAGTTTAACAGTTAGTCACTGTTTCTGATTAAGAAACTTCTGAGCAGGAATAGGGCCTTTTAAAGAGGAACACATTTTGTTTTGGCAGAAAATCTTAATGACTTCTAGCATAAACCTTTTGAAAGGAGCAGAAGGCCCCGATGTTAGAGAGAGGCCAAGCTGGACACAGTAATTCATGTTACAAGTCTTCATCTTGTTTTCTCTGCTCAGTCCAGGAAGTCGGGGCCTGGAATCTCACTGTCACATAAATTAGCTGGCTCTGTGTATCTGCGTGTAGGCCTATTTATTTTCCTAGACCGAAGCCAACACTGAACCTGATGAGAGCCCTACACAGAGTGTAGAGAAGGAGATGGCATTGGTATTCGAGAATCAGGTGAATTTCTCTTATGGGTTAGGGAAAGGATGCCAGATGGAGGACATCTGGCTAGCTGGTGGGGACTATGAGGGTAAACTGTTGTGCCTGGCGTATGTTCTTCTCATTAAAGATTCCTCATCTTTTCAACATGTTTTGAGAACCTTCCACATTACAGACACGATGCCAGGCCTTAGAATACTGTGGTCACAGAAGGTGCTCATAGGACATAGTCTGTTGGGGCAAACTGTCTTTTAGCCAGTTGACCACAGCTCCGTTGGTAGGTATGATTTCTGAAGTTCTATGGGAGTATAGGAGAGGGGAAAATTCATGCTGCCATGGCCAGAGTAGGCGTGAGGTGATGGATGTTTTTACAAAGGAGGTGATATTTGTGCTGGATCTAAAAGAATGAGTAGAGGGTCATGGGGTGAAGAAGAAGCAGCACATTTCAAGCAGGGAAAAAAGCAGACACTTATGAAAAAAACAAGGTATGTAATTGAACTGAGTTTAGGATGCTCTACAGTGAGGGGTACGAGCATCCAGGAAGTGTGGATTGAAGTGTGATTTTGGAGGTGTTCATGTTCTGTGTTAGGAATTCAGTCTTTTTTTTTTAATCCTCATCAGAGGATGTTTTTCTACTTATCTTCAGATAGAGTGGGAGGGAGAGGAGAGAAAGAGAGAAAGGGAGAGAGAGAGAAACATCAATGTGAGAGGGACACATATACTGGCTGCCTCCCGCACAACCTGGGCCAGGGCCAGGGCCGAACTGCAGCCAAGGTACATGCCCTTGACCGGGAAGGAACTTGCGATTCTCTGGTTCGCGGGCTGATGCTCTACTGCTGAGCCAAACCTATGAGGGCAGAAATCCTGTCCTTCCAACTTTCCTCTCCACAGAGTGTCACTACAGAGCATATTCTTTTTATTTATTTATTTATGTATTTATTTGTTTGTTTATTTATTTTAATTGATTTTTAGAGAGAGAGGAAGGAAGAGGGAAAGAGATGGAAACATCGATGAGAGAGAACATCGATTGGCTGCCTCCTGCATGCCCCACACTGGGGATCGGGCCCACAACCCGGGCATGTGCCCTGACCATGAATCGACCAATGACTTCTTGGTGCATAGGTCGACATTCAACCACTGAGCCACACTGGCTGGGCTACAGTGCATATTCTTTTTTTCTTTTTTTTTATCCTCACCCGAGGACATTTTTCCACTTTTTGTTCAGACAGAGCGGGAGGGAGAGAGAGGAAGAGAGAGAGAGAAACATCGACGTGAAAGGGACACATCAAGTGGCTGCCACCCACACGACCAACCAGGGCCAGGGACAAACTGCAACCGAGGTGCATGCCCTTAGCGGGAACCGAACTCGGGTCTCTCTGGACCGCAGGCCGACGCTCTGACGCTCCAACCGCTGAGCCAAACCGGCCAGGGCTGCAGAGCGTATTCTGAGAGACAGCAAAGGAAAGCTATTGATATGACTTCATTTTTCAAATGATTCGGGGTACCTTACAAGAAAGGCAGAGAAAGTTGGACCTGGGCCGGCCTTGAAGGCAGATGGGTGGTTTGCTCAGGCGGAAGGGAAAATTGAAGAATTTTCCCCAGGGAAGTGGGGAAGCCCGAGTGCGACACAGAGGCAGAAAATACCACGTGTGTGGCCAGCGAGGCAGCAGCTGTCATCTCCTGCTTCCCGCCTCCGGACTGGGAAGGGACATTTCAGGGAATGCCTGCAGGAAACTGGCCTCTCTGTAGCTCTCACCCCCTCCTGCCAATGACGTCACTGTTTCCATGCTCGTCTGCACTGATGATGATGGGGCTGACCCTCAGGCCCCAGCACACTTTAGCGAGGCCCCAGACGGGGCATAGAATCAGCCAGGGCCGGTTTCCACACCACACTTCCCCGTGCCCTGGAAAAGCTGGGCCTTGAAAACAGCTCAGTAGCTGGGATTTAAAATTAATTTTCCATTCCACTGTTCTCAGTTTTTGTTTCAGTGTGCTTGCCTTGACATCTTTCTGGTGACCTTGCTTAGTGTCTCAGCTCTGGGATTTTTTTTTTTTTTAGTCTGTGATGACCTCCACTCAAATAAATCAAAATAGGCATAATTTGAAGGTCAAGCTGGTACAAATGTAGTTCATCTGACACAAGTTGTTTCCTACTGGGTGCCTGTAAATTGCTTCTCTTGGCTTCTTTTTTTGGAGGAGGCAGTCAGCATCATCTGAATGTTCTCCATTTGGTGGTATGGTGCTTAAACCTTGCGAATGCTCGTTTTCCTACCCTGCATCCCTTAGTGATGTATGCACAAATATGTATGAACTTCTTGCAGGAGCTTACCGTTGAAAGAATTATTTGTAACATAAAAATTCTCTAATCACAGTAAGACATCCAGTACCTTCCTCTGGTTTGTGATCTCTCCTTGGCCGGTCCTTAGCGCATACGATTGCACATGGCTGCCCTTGTCCATGGTCAACTCCGTCCCGCCATCTGACCTTCCCTCATTGCTACACGGCAGCCAGGCTCTCGGCTACATCCCCTTCTCGTTGGAGCACTGCCTGGTGTTTGGATTGTTCACACTGAATGTTCACAAAGCGAGACTCATTTGTATTGGGATACTCGTTTTGGCTTGATGGTTCTCAAATAAATTCTAGACCATTAGAGAGAGGTCAGTGTTTTAAGTTGAGGGCAGTTCAGAAAGTAGTTTTGCTTAATTTGGCCTTCCCACTTCTTTTTCTTTATTTTAAAATTGGTTCTTAATATAGAAGTAACCCAGAGTCAGAATAAAGATTTGACCTTCCACCTACTATCCCGAGGTAACTACTGTTAAATCTCTTCTGTATCCTTACAGAATTTAAATAAATTTAAATAAACACAGACATTTAATATAAATTGGATTTTATCATGCATGACTCTTCCGCAACTTGCTTTCCCCAATCCCCTTAAACAGTACATCTTTTCATCTTAATGGAGGCTTGCCACTTTAAAACCCCGTTCCTGCTTTCTTTTCGCATTGCATCCATTGTGACTGTCTCAGGTGGCCACCAGTGGGAAACATACATGGATGGAATTAGGAGAGACCCAGTCAGCACTCAGGATTTGGAAGAACAGGGTTATAGGCCAGGAGTCTACAAGAGGCCAAGAGTCAGAGTGGGGAAATGTATGTGGAACCAGGATGAGCTTTGGCAGGTGTGAGGAAGGATGAGACTGGTACTGACACAGACATGATTGGTGCATTGAACTCAGTTGAAGTGGGTGATGACTACAGGGGGACATTTTAATATTTTTTCTCCTGCTAAATAGTGGGGAAGGTATCATATCTGCATAGTAGCAGCTTTTGCATAGTATAATGTCAGGCAGTGGAACAAAATATATAACAATAATTGCTACCATTTATTGGCCACCTGGTTTTCAAAAAATGCTTACACAGGGCCTCACGTTATTCTGCACTGTGTATGCATGATCTCAAGTGACGCCAAGTCGATGACATTACTCACATTTTACAGTTAAAGGGAACGAGGTTCAGAGAGCTTAAGCGATTCGCCCATAGCCTTGAACCTTGCATGAGCAGAGTCTGTTCAAACACCAACCTGCTTGCCTCTGGAAGCCACACTCTTTCTGCCACATCACATTGGCTCCCAGAATGGCAACATCCTATTTAAATTAAAAGTCTCTGCGAGGGAGGAAAGCATGTTAATAAAATAGGGAGGAAAAAGCACCATTAGCAAAAAAGGAATGTCAGCTGAGCTTATAACATTTTGACTTGGCTTTCAAGCTCAATCATGCTGCCTGCTGCCTTTTAACAAGCAGAGCCCACAACCTTGCACCTGCAGCCTCAGACCCCTTCGGAAGAGTCCACTGGAACCCCAGAAATGAAGTCTGGAAGCCACGTAGAACTTACTTAATACTCAGTAAATGGCGTTTTAGCATCCCTTTGAAGTTTTTTTTAATTTATTTTTTAATGAAAGATGTCTGTGGCATGGTTACGATTAAAATGGAGGCTAGTAAATATGAGAATGTGAGGTTTACCTTCCCAGTCTTGGTGATGGGACTGTCCCCTGCCTGATTTTGATTTATCTAATTTCAGTGTGTCTTGAACGTTTGACTGCTTGAGTTTTTGTCCAAGGAATGTGGCTATAGTTTCATTTCTAAGGGAAATGTATATTGATTTAAAGTTATAACTCAAGAAACAGCCCATTAAATTTTTTTTTTATAAAAAAAGGAAATATGTGCATATGCACAAGATGTGGATGGACAGGTTGATCGTGTGCAAGCGTGTCCCCCTTCGGGCGGGGACCAAGCACACGCGTCTCTGCTTTGGCCAAGGAGCAGCTCTGTCCCTGACGCGCCAGTGGGACGGCGGGGGCCCTGACGCAGGTCTGGTCGGTGCACCAACTCCAGAGATCGAATTAGTCCCGGCAAAGGCCCGAGAGCGTCTGG